>NC_141460.1:88797500-89422500 GCF_015680905.1 Coptis chinensis
ACGACGTGAAGCTCCAACATGAAGCTCCATCTTTATAGGGTTGACTTGCTAAAGAGACTCTAAATAATTAGGTCTTCAATGCGCTTCTGATGTAATCAACCTGCAGAAGACGTCAAAGGTAAGCAAACTATATGATAAAAAAAATTATACACATAATTCAATACCTACTTCATATGTTAATGGACTTGAACGTACAAAATTCCAGCAAAACAGAGTGTACTATTAGCATAATACACCTTTATAAAAATTAAATTTAATGGATCCAATAAATAGTTAAAACTTATGCCCAATAACAACTCCACAAAAAGAAAACATGTTTCAAAAGGATATTGAAGCACCCAACAACAACATGAGAAGGAGGTATTCTTGCATTAGGTTATTATTGGAGGTAAAGGACGGATGGATAGGATATAATAACTAATAAGAGAGGACAAAAAGACCAAAACAACACTATTTTTTAACACAAACCTACCAAATTCATTAACAACCAAAAGACTGTCATTCACAAAAAAAAATGACAGATCTTTTCAACAACACTTAGTTAAGTGGTAATGAAGTGTTTTCTTTTCAAAGGGTTGACATATATGGCCGAGAGGGAGTAGGAAAGAAGATTAGGACAACTAAGGTTGGGATAAGTGGTTATTGATACTATGAAGATTTATTCAATGTTTGTGGAGCTAGAGTTTATATTATGATTACGACAATGATCACTTAGATACAACCGAAAGTACCCGAATCGAAAGCTTGAATAGAGATTTACTTCTCTCTTATTGTAAGCATGGTTTTCCGCTTTCCAAGTCATTTGTGGCTCTCAATGATGTTATAGAGTTGGCCCTGCATGCCCACTATACTTATTTGTCGAGTTGTTAACTTTTCCTCGACATTAAATGGATAAGCTCTTGATCTCAAATTAATAACTGATTTGAGATGTTTTGAAGCTATCATGTAAGGTTGCAGAATTAAAGAGAATAGGGGCTGCAGAGCAAAATAGAGGAACCCAAACTCAACAGAGAATGAAGTTATCCTGATTTGTGAATGTCCCGATTAATTTCTAGTGAGAAACTAAATTAAATCGTCATCGGTCCCAAACAAAATCCAATAACAATTTACATGTAACTGGCTCTCTTCGGGATCACATAAGATCAACACAGTTTTCAAGTATATATTTTAGGGGTTGGGAATCTGCCACTCACATTTGTTGACTCAAACCACATCTAGACATTCATCTGGTTGACCGGCGATTATATGTGTTTATTCCTGTTGCTTTATAAGTGTATGCATATTCAACATTTGGGGTCTCTAAGTGTGTTGTATAAGTGTATGTATATTCAACATTCCATGAATACAAATGATAAGTATGTCTCTCCTCGGAAGTTCTTGGACCAACTTTTTTCCCTTTTGGAACTATTTCACACAACCAATTTCCTTACTTATTGATCTCTCAATGTATTTAGCAGAAACCATCTTACAAGATTGCAGTGCTCTAGTTCTACGTTTGATCGATCCTTAACATGCCTGCAAATGAAGCTTTTTGTACTGGCCTAACGGCCCTAACCTCCATGAATGTAAGGTTGAAACAAGATATCACGAACCCCTTACTTAAGGTGTTGGATAGACAGGAATACAGATTGGATACAAAATACGGAAAAGATTTTCACTAAAAAAAGGAACGTACCGACCATTATGATTGCAAACCAGATGCCTAGAAGAATCATAAGGGCCTTTCCAAGAGAGATTCATGAGGCTCAGGTTCAGTACCCAGATAGACGAGATAGAAGAAAAGAGAGTTCTAGCGACCTTATGGGGAGAAGATAGCACAAGCTCGGTTGGTCGTAGAAATGAAACAGTTTTAGCTAGTGAAGCTTTAATAGATAGGGTAAGTAGTCGTAAAAATAGACTCAACGCCGGAGACCGACGACAGGACTATGAAAGGTGGTTATTTAGAAAGAAACGAGCTATAAGCCCATTTCTCCCTAGACTTTGATCTTGTTTTAGGACTCTCACTTGAGATTGGACCTTGAAGGTAAAAAACCGTGTTCTAGGCCATAAACTACCATAAACGAATAGGCGTGGGAACAGTAGCTTCTACAGGGAACCGAACGCAACAGAGAGAAAGCGAAATAGGCACAAAGAAAGTATGCTTGCAGCCTTGGCTTGAAGAATCTGTTTCTACGAGTGGAGTTCACCATGGCAGAGTAATCTTCTTCCTATTGATCAAAAGTGCCACGCTGTTTTAGAATTCTAAGGCTCCTCCAGCATCTCAAGTGATTAGGCGGGGACAGGATTCGAACCTGCAGTCTTCAAGTCATGAGCCTAATGAATCGACCAATTCCTCTACCCCGCTTCTTCCCCTTCTATTCCCACCTAGGTCCCCGGCTTTGGTTGCTTGGCCGGGATAGAACAAGCGCTTAGTAAGCGGGTCGGCGCTCCATTCGTTAGGTTGGAGCTATGAAGAGATTCTCCTAGTTACCGAGTAGCTAGTTCATTTACCCGCTTGCTCGCTTCCAACAGTGAAAGTCAGGATAGGATCTTAGGCCACCGGAGCTTTCGTGAAAGCGAGTTTGGGCAACGGTTTCTCGAACACCTTATTTCACATAATAAGGTTGTTGCAACCATTTCTTTGTCGTTTTTACACTGTTGAATCACTAGATCATCTCAATTCTCAATAAAAAAATCCTTATAGGAATAAATTTTCCAAAACTGTCTCTAATATATGCAGTTGGAACAACTCAAAAGAGAATAAGGTACAATATATCCACAAACCAAAAAAAAACGTTACCCTGCTCAATGAATGAACACCCTGGACACATTTTTTTGTCTCCCAAGACATTAGATAGTCATCTTGGGATGTGACATGATGATCAACAAATTCAAATCGTTCTCATGAATGAGTCATAGATAGTCATTTTTAGTAACATGCAAAAGAGCTGATGATATATGGATGAACTTGCAAAAAAAAGGCTTACAAGAAGACTGAAGCCAGTAACATTGGTAAGCGATGTGGCAAACAAGATTAACCTCACCACACCAAATCTGTGTTTGCAAGGCTCGAAAGATTTGATTTTTTTTTTTTGTATCTCGGTAGAAGATAAAGCAAGGAAGACGAAGAAGAATGGCGAATAGGGTTTAGGGTAAGACGTGTTACTATTATTATTGTTTTAAATCCTTTTGCCCCTATTTGGAAATACCCCAGATTAATTTGGGTACATTATTGGATTGAGTTAGTTATTGGGTATGGCAAAAATTTAAGATAATTATGGGATATGGGAATGTTTCTATGGGTGTGTCCAAGATCACTCCTAGTAAGAGAGGGAATATACCTTTTTTTTTTGTTGCTTGTCTGGATTGCCATGATTGGATGATGAGAAACAAAAAAATAACGGCAAAGCTATAATGACAAATATTTTAAAATATATATAATACTTAATGAAACTAACGCCAAAGAACAATTAATGGGGAACCGAAAACTGGATGCAAATTGGATGCAAATGTATCGAACTAACCTCAAATAATATTTAACGGGAAATTGAAAACTGGATGCAAATGCAAGTATTAAACTAATCTTAAAAAGTAATTAATAGAAAATCGAAATATGGATACAACTACATTAAACTAATCTTAAAGAAAAATTAATTATAAATTGGAAACATGATACAAATGCGTAGAACTAATCTTAAAGAATAATTAACAAGAAATCGGAAACCGGATGCAACTGCACTGAACTAATCTTAAAAAATAAACTTGATGCAAATATATTGAACTAACCTCAAGAAATAATTAATAGGAAATTGGAAACTAGATGCAAATTTATTGAATTAACCTCAAACAATAATTAACGGGAAATCGAAAACTAGATGCAAATACAACTTTATCAAATAATAAACGAGAAATCGAAAACTGTATGCAAATGTATTAAACTAATCTCAACAGAATAATTAACGGGAAATCAGAAACTAGATGCAAATGCATTGAGCTGACCTCAAAGAACAATTAACAGGGAATTGGAAATTGGAAATTGAATGCAAATGTATTGAACTAACTGCAAAGAATAATTAACGAGAAATCGGAAACTAGATGCAACCGCATTGAACTAACCTAAAAAAAAATAGCGGGAATCGAAAATTGGATTCAACTGTATTTAACTAACCTCAAAATATAAATAACAGAAAATCAGAAACTGGATGCAAATGTATTGAACTAACCTAAAAACATAGTTGGATTATATGTTGTGAGAATGTCTCGATAAGTATAGTTTTGCATTTAAAATTGTATTTATCTTATCTCTTTCCGTATGATTGGTAACTCTTTGCTATTCAAGTAGCTTTAATATATATGAACTTCGCCTTATTAAGCAATCTCACAAAACTTCAATCAAACTTCTATTATTAAAAAACAAAATGAAGTTAAAGGGTTTTATCAAATATGAGTTTTTTTTTTTAATGGAGAGTGAGGTTTTCACGTTATAAGAAATTTGGATGAGTGATCAATATAATATTAATATATAATAATTATGTATATTTGCAAATATTTTTTAGAATAATTAATATAACAATAACACCCGTTCATAGATAATCATTACATATTCCACATAGTGAGTCATGCATAATTTAAATAATAATTAATAGAAAATTGGGAATTGGATAATCTTTGATGATCCAACATAGTAAATCAAACATAATTTATTTTTTATGTTATGTTTGCAATGACAGTATAGATGGATCAGTAGAAGTTGGTATTACACACCACATTAGATAATTAAAAGGAAATCGAAAACTGGATTCAAATAGATAACTAAGCTCAAAGAGTAATTAACGGGAAATTGAAAACTTTATACAAATGCAACAAACTAAACTCAAAATGTAATTAACTAGAAATCAGAAACTGAATGCAATTGCATTAAACTAAATGTCAGGGAATAACTAACGGAAAATTAGAAATTGGATGCAAATCCTTGAAAAATATTTAATGGAAAATCGTAAACGGTATGCAAATACATCAAACAAACCTCAAATAATAATTAATGAGAAACTAGAAACTGGATGCAAATGCATTGAACTAAACTAAAAAAATAATTAACAAAAAATCAAAAACCGAATGCAACTGCATTGAACTAACCTCATAGAATAATTGGTGGGAAATTAGAAACTAAATGCAAATAATAATTAATGAGAAACTAGAAACTGGATGCAAATGCATTGAACTAAACTAAAAAAATAATTAACAAAAAATCAAAAACCGAATGCAACTGCATTGAACTAACCTCATAGAATAATTGGTGGGAAATTAGAAACTAAATGCAAATATGCATTGAAATAACCTCAAAGAATAGTTAACGGGAAATCAGAAACCGAATGTAATTGCATCAAACTAATTAACCTCAAAGCATAAATAATAAATTGGATGCAAATGCATTAAACTAACCTCAAGAAATAATTAAAGGGAAATCAGAAACTATATGCAAATTCATTGAACAAACCTCAAACAATAATTAACTGGAAATCAGGAACTATATGCAAATGCTTATCAAATAATAAACAAGAAATCGGAAACTGGATGCAAATGCATTAAACTAATCTCACAGAATAATTAACTGGAAATTAGAAACTAGATGCAAATGCATTTAACTGACCTCAAAGAACAATTAACATGAAATTGAAAATTGGATGCAAATGTATTGAACTAACCGCAAATAATAATTAACGAGAAATTGGAAACTGGATGCAACTACATTGAACTAACCTCAAAAAATAAATAACGGGAATCGGAAATTGGATGCAACTGTATTTAATTAAGCTCAAAATATAAATAACGGAAAATTTGAAACTGGATGCAGATGTATTGAACTAATCTCAAAGAGTAATTAACGGGAGATTGGAACCTAGATGCAAATGCATTGAACTAATCTCAAAGACTAATTAACGAAATATCAAAAATTGGATGCAACTGTATTGAATTAACCTTAATGAATAACTAATGAGAAATTATACAGTGGATGTAATTGCACTGAACTAACCTCAAATAATAATTAATGAGAAATCGGAAACTTGATGCAACTGTATTGAATTAACCTCAAAGAATAATTAATGAAAAATTGGAAGCTGAATGCAATGTACTACGACATTGAACTAACCTCAAAGAATAATTAATGAAAAATCAGAAACTTGATGCAAATGTATTGAACTAATAACCCTAAAACATGTTTGTATTATATGTAGGAGGAATAAATGTCTCGACAAATATAGTTTTGCATTTTAAGTAGTGTTTATCATAATTTTTTTATTATGATTAAGAATGTCATGCTATTCAAGTAGCTTCAATATTATCTTCATCATATTGGGCATTCTCACAAAACTTCAGTCAAACTTCTATTATTAAACCTAACAACAAAAAGAAGTCGATGAGTTTTATCAAGGTTTGATGCTTCCTTTTTATAGAGAGTGGTGCAAGAAATTTGAATGACTGATTAATATAATTTTCATATCACCCCAAAACCTCTTACTTCTCCGCTCACTTATTTACTCGTGGAAATTAACAATATTTCTTTAACTTTCAAATTAGAAAAAAAAAAAAAAAAAAAAAAAAAAAAAAACCAAACATAGATTTAGACAAAATACATATCCAGCTTGAAGATTTAGTGTTGTTTGTAGCTTGAAGATTTAGACGTGGGCATGAGAAATGAACAATGTGTTTTCAGGTAACTCGCTGTATGAAAATATTGGAGAGAAGTATGGGATTGCAATAGGAGCAACACGACCAATCAACTTTTTTTACAAGGTTGTGTGGAAGAAAGCAATCCCCTCAAAAATTCGTTCTTTCATGTTGTGCGCTTTTTTAATCGAATCTTGACAGTTGACATTGTACAAAGGCAAGGGATGAGTATTCCAAACAGATGTGTGGTGTGTGGAATTTAAAGAAGACAGTTATGCATCTTTTCATGCATTGCAATGTGGACAGGTTTAAAATGACTTAACAACAGGGATGGCTCCATTTAACTCTCTATAAACCACTTTGACAGGTTAGTGTTTCCATCTTAACCAAAAAAAGAAGAAGGAAAAGTTGGTATCTAACTTTCACTGGAAATTGAAACTTTTGTTGCGTTTGTATCATATTATTTGTCTTTGTTAATGTTTGCATTTGCTTGCACTGCTGTAGAAATCATCTCCTCTGAGGGATCTTCGTTCAAGGAATCAAATGAAAAAGTAACAGTATAATTCCCAACACGTGGTAACCCACTACACTTTTTTTTTTCCTTATCAGAGTCTTTCTAATTGTTTGAGAAATCCAATCCAATAGTCGTGTTTGAACATTTAGGATTATATATTTCGCGTTACGAGTGTGATTGATTATTAAATGGTGTGACATATGCTATTTTTGTTTTTGTCCAATGTTTCTCTACTGTTGATAATTTCACACTGAAAAATATGTTGGCAATATGAGAAGCGGAGTTATTTTGGTTCTTTGTAGCAAATGAATTTCTTCAATTATTTTTCCAAGCTAAGATTGAGAACATATGGATTCTTTTCTAAAATATTAATTTTTATTTTTATATTAGTAGCATGTAAAAGACACCCATTGTTTTCAAATATGCATTGATACATGCCTTTATTTTGCTTATATAGTTGGTTCTGCTTCGACAAACTTTTTTCAACTACGTAGGTAAGATGAGTGAACTTCAGTAGAAATTAAGGTACACTTTAACCTCAAAGCTAAATTAAATAGGTGGATATTGAATGCCTTTGAGCAGTAGTTAGAGTTAAAGTTAAGAAGTTAAGTTTTATTTCTTTGGTCATTCAACGTCAACATGAACCCTGTTACTATGAAAGTCCAGTTAGAGTTGGTAGCTGGATACAAAGTAAATTTCTTACATATGGTTGACCATGTATCATAGGTCTTGATTTCTTTTCTTTTTTTAATTTGTCCCAAATTGTCCAATGTATGACCCATAGATATTATTTTCAGTCAACACACCGAAACTTTCATATGAATACTATCGTGATCTACCATGTTCAAGTTGTAGGACTTTAGCCTTTAGGTTTTGGGATGCAGAATCATTCATATATAAAAGGGCTACCAATGCGTAAATTTTCTTTTGCTCTGTTTGTAGTTCCACAGTCAATGATCTAAGGGCAAGTAAAATAAAATAATTATCAAAAACAATTATCTAAATATCGGTTTTGGGTTTATTTAATAAGCTAATGACATGCTTGAAGCAATTTGATTGGCATATTGAAATCAGCAAGTAGCCACATTGATATCATTCTACTTTCATATATGTTCCTATAATTGTTTATGTTTGATAATGCAGCTTAGCTTTATTACTTTTTTTGATGTTAGAGATCATAATTGCTTTCTTTAGCAATGTGGAAGCAACAAAGCACCAATTAGAGAAGGAGCATGTATGTTTAGCATAAATCAAAGAAAGATATGTGAAGTGAGGTATTTATCTTCATTTCTCTAAACTTATTTCTAATTGTGTTTTCTGCTATTATTTGTTTGGTTTGTCATGGATGGGTGGTTTTAACTTTTGAATGTGGTTTGAGTAGGAGACATGATTATTTGATTTGGAGTAGGGTATTTTGCGGTAGTTAATTTGGAAAGTTTGATAATAAGTGACTTATATAGATGAAATTTGGTTACATCTCAAGCAATGTATATTTAGCAAATGGTTGCCTTTTCTCAAAAAAAATAATATTATTTTCACGCGTGTTGTAACTTGTTGGATATAAATCTTGACATGAGTGTTATGGTTTGATTGATAAAGTTGGTTTGTTCGTTGCTGGTTGTGTGGATTGGTTTTCTTACAATCTTTGTTTGATAGACACCCCATGATAATAGTTTGTTTGGGTGAGAATTTGAGAGTTAAACCGCTATGTTGTCTTGGGTTGTTGAAGTACTAACAACAAAGTTTAACATGGCTTTGAATGCATGAAAGTGGTTACATATTTTTAGACTTTAATGCCAATTGAGCTAATTTGTTCAACTCTGCTTAATACACCCCTAATCTCTGGCATGGGTATTATCGCTCGTGAGTGACGTAGTGTTGGATTTTTCTAGTGTTTTGCTATGACTTTTACATTGAGTAGAAAACTTTTGTCTTTATATATCTCTACTAGTAGCATATATCCTATAATGATTTTAGCCTCTTTAATTCACCCGGGCTTTTTTCTTACACATAATGCCCCTGAATAAATAATTAAATCAAAACACTCAAATACCATTTACAAGGATGATTTGGTCTTTTTCTGCTTTTGTAAATATATGGTACCCATATTGTCCTTAAATGAAACTATTGGTTAGTACTTTAATTAGGAGTAATTGGTCATTTCATGTGGCTGGTGAATAAAAAAAAACAAAACCACGCCATCATTTCAATTGTACGCACCATAAATGCATTTAATCAAGCAATTTATTAGCCGTTACAAAAAAAAAACAAAAAGTCCTTAAACCTTCTCTCTCACCAACGAAAGGTTGCTCTCCTTTTTTCAATATTCCATCTGACCAGATAAGAAGAAAAAATAAAAAAAGAAAGAATCATCGGTATATTCGTATCCATCACTTCGTCGATTAGCAAGTTGCATAATTTGAAATCAGGTACGTTTCTTTTTTTTTTCCCAAATCTCTCAGTCAATCAATTGTCAAAATCAATTACAACTCTCTTATTCAATTGCTTCTGTTTCCTTGATTCTATGACTATCTCTCTCTTGGTTTCTCCTCACCCCTCAGGTCGCCATCAAAACTTCTTTAAGCCTTTAGTGATACCAACTTTTTTTCAATTTAAGTTTTATAAGAGCCACACTATAGTACGACAGTAGAACTTCATTCTTCCATACTACTATGTTTATTTGGTCAATCACAACTGAACATTATTGAGAAATGACTTCACCATGTCGACTAGCACTGGTGAATGTTCTTCAATGAAATACAAATTAATTTGTCTTGCAATGGTAGTCTCATTCTCATGCACATTATGCATAATTTTTCGGATGAGCAAAATTAACGGTTGTACCACTTGTACAAACTACAATATATAGAGAAAATTCTGGAAATACATGATGCATGGCTGGACCATGTACCAAATTCTTGATGTGTGTGAGTGTGTTTGTAACTTTGTATGTGTCTGTGCGTGTTTTTGGTTAGTTTTCAAAGTGAGACGTAAGTATGATCTTACAACCAAACAAAACTCATGAAGAGAAAGGCTTTTGAGTTTTGAGACAAAAAGGACTACTAAGTCAAAGATGAATTAATTGCTTCAATAATGCAACAAGGATTACAACCCAAAAAGACCTAAGATCTAACCTACCAGAGGCATGTTAATGACTTCAATGTAATGGCTTTTCCTGATTTTTTTTCGACTTGATACAAAAATCTCACTTTATTGATCTGCTACCTGGTTCTTTCTGTAGGTTATCTGACAAAGTTTACTCTGAAAGGAAATCTACAACTCGTGTTCTCCATCTGTGTTGGGTTCTTTGAAAAAAGAAAAAAGAACATATACATTTAGCATCAATCTGGATAAGGAACTCAAAGTGCAATGTCGGAGAGATATCTTGCTTATTCAAGGTCAATGCTATTAGGGACTCTTTTTTGTTTACTCTTACAATAACTCTCTCAATGGACCAGTTCTGATGATTTGTTGTTTTTTGAGATTTTTTTTGATGCTTTGCTTTTTAGATTAAAGAGAAAGAATATCATTCGATTTGATTGGTGTTTTACCAAATCGTGGTCACAACCAAGTAAATACGCTCTCCTTATTCGAATTGTTTCTTTTATTTGTCTCATCACTTACCATTGGTTCATTATATATGTTGATTATACCTTTAAACGCGAGTTTGATGCTACGTAATTCGAGTTTTAGTTTTAACATCGGTAAGACATTACATTTCATGACTTCTCTACATCTTATATTATTATTATACATGTAATTGTTTTACTCCTTCCAATTTTGCTGCTTTCATCCCTTCTTCTATTCCCATAAGTTCTAGGTACATAATAGATCTCTTTTTTGAACCTCCATCATACATCAGAACCACATGACCTTGGTCGTCTCTTATCATTCCTCCATAACTAGCCTTGTGTTGTTAAAGTGAGCCATCAGCATTAAGCATAAAAGCTTGAGGTGATCTTAAGTTTTCACGATACTGATATTGCTATCTTGATATGCAGTTTTCCATCAAATGTCAAGAAGGTGCTTCATCCAATCATTAGTTGTACACTATCAGCAGATTTGGCAGCATTTGCACATGGATATTTTTCGCTGTTAGGAATGGATTCAGTTCTAGGTTTACTACTCGATCAATACTATTCTGACAACCTCTTATTCAATTGTAAGTGTTTTTGTTTCATCTTTATTCTAATAATGTTATTCGTGCTTATATCTGTATCAACAATATCATATACTACTCCTCCTAAGATCAGCTTTAAAGCATGAATTCTCTATCCAAACAGTTCATTATGTGGTATATCATTTCATTACAGACTTATTGACATATATTTAACACTCACAAGTAACAAAGTCATACTCTTATGTGGTCTTACGATTTTCCTAGTGGATGTAATCTGATCTTCATAT
The DNA here is from genome assembly GCF_015680905.1 of Coptis chinensis. Taxonomy (NCBI): domain Eukaryota; kingdom Viridiplantae; phylum Streptophyta; class Magnoliopsida; order Ranunculales; family Ranunculaceae; genus Coptis; species Coptis chinensis. Next base: position 88,809,070 of record NC_141460.1, read on the forward strand.
TTACTATTAAAGGCATTGCCATAAAGAAGAGCATAGATCAGTAAGTATGAACTCATAATCATGGAATCGATTTGATCAACTATTAGTCTATTACCATGTGCGAAGGAAAGGGCCTTGGCCACTTCAAATATATTCGGGGGAACTCGCACGTGTGGTTCCCCTGAACATATACTCAGAGATTGGAATATAAGTTGCCGTTGAGTATTCCTTACAATGATACCATGCATATTCAGTACATAGTCTTGATGTCTTTGATAGTATTCAAATGTAGGTTGAGCTAACAGTTGATGTTAGTGTTTGATTGAGTGGTAATTGAGTAATGATTGATGTATCAATGTATCAACATAATAGAGTTATCATTGCTATTTTCAACAATCTAGAATAGCAAAACAATAAAAACAGAGTGGACAGTGTATACATATGAACAGAGTAGACTTTTATCTAAATGTAGTTCATAGCTGATTAGTACCATGCTCCATAAATGTTATACTAATATGAAAATTGTGTAGACACAATGAAATATTATTTTACCTAGCTTGAACGATCTCACAGACAGTATGGGCATGAGGAGCTTTCCATTTAATCTCAATAGCCATAATACCAAACAGAAGTACCTGGTTGGAATAAACAAAAAATAAAGTTTTATTTTCCAAAACTGAAATATCGATTATGGTAATGTGATAAGGTTCTAGGAAGACCTGAATGGTAGCTCCACTTGCATACCAGAATGGTCCACTAACGCCATACTCTCACGCGACATTATAATCTCCCTTATTGTGTAAAAAAACCCACTGAATTATAGTTAGCAATCATCTTATTGGCTCTATGTGTTTGTATAACATATAACCTCGCGTACGTATCGACTCCTTCCGTATTGCTGATAGATGATATCAATGGTATTCATAGTATTACTGATGGTGAAAATGACATCAACTATGAATTTCTAAGTTGATTGCTGCTAAATGCTTACATAAGGAGGCAGCTTGCACGCTCGAGTTTTTTTTTTACAGGTGTTAAACTATTCTGAGACATATCTTGATGAGTGTTTTGTAGCTCATACCATTTTCATTCCTTCCTTGCTACGGTAAATGGATTAGACCTATATTAAATATTGAATGCAATTGTTCACATATAAGGTTGCTTATACTTAATATATTAATTGTAGGAACATGCAATGGAGACTTTGCATTGTTTACTTGGCACAGAAGCTGACAGAGCATTATATCATATATTTTAATGCTTGCTGCAAGTGTACTATTCCAATATCATTTGGTTTTGAGATTGTTCTTTTTTTTTTGGAGTTCACTATACCTACATTCTCAGGTAAACACCTTATTAGTATCACAATTGGTCACCAATTTACTATGCTTTCTAAATGCATAGCTAGACTCCGACATTCATATAGCCTATGTGTATATGATCAGAGCCTATAGCCTATGTGTCTTGGTATGTATTGGATGTGTCCTTCGAATTCTATAAAGCTGTATTGAATCATTTTACAAATGTGCAATAACATTGTGTGAAGATTTTATAGCTGCGTGTTTCATCTCTACTCAGTATCTCTTTTGTTGGAATTACAAGCAGGAGCCTACTACCTAACTCCTGCTTTTTGGGATTGTGCTTTTTACAACATCTGCTTACATGATGAACAAAGCGTGTATTCTTTTGCAGGTACCCATGTAGTACATGTTCTTTTGCCGTGTTATTTCTTTTACTTCTATGTTGTTCTATTTATCTATTTCTATCTATCTAAGTGTTATTCTGTTAGGATCATTAAGACTACGTCTATTACATCTACACAAAAACTACCTGTTTCCACATTCATATACTATACATTTTATTAGTAGTTTATTTATCACTTTGTTTGTATGGGCCGGGTTTACCTCTATAGGTTATATATATAAAGGTGAAGATAGATCAGAAAAGGAGCTTGGATACAACTCATCGGGTTAGATTTTTATATTCATTCGTTAACACATTGAAGCTTTAGCTTTTTCAAATCTGTAATCACCTTTCAAACACTTACTAAACTTGCTATTACTATGTCTGAGGCAGATACATGTGTGGCGTATATAAAACCTACCTTCTCCTACTTTTGGCCACGAGTTTTTGCAACTTCTTATTATATATCAAACATGATTTCTATGCATGACACTTTACATGATGATCCGCTTTGCAGTTCTCCTAGCTTGCTGAGATTTAAGACTACTATCTTTTTATGAATTTGGTTAGTACTGTGATAAACTTACAGGTACAAGCTAAGTGTAATCTATTATGCATATGAACATCACTCTGTTAATGGCTTGCATTAACAGAGAGTCATTCAAGATAGTAGTGTATTTCAGTATCTGGCGAGTTTGTATTGTGATACCAGTCATACTGGTCTCATATGTTCAAAGTAGTTTATGTTTTGATAATGTGTGATCAAATGGTGTCATATAAGCTACATGTTTTTCAGTTTCCGTCAACTTGCTGTTTTCGCAATTATTTCATTTCGGAGAGCCCTCCATATATCGACATCAACTGTTCCGGGCAATGATAATGCACTGGGACTCCAAAGGCGCTCCAGTGTTGATGCTCTCAAGCAAGTTAAATTAAAGGGTGTCCAATTTTCTCGAGCTACGTTATCAGAAAGTGAGGAGTTTGGAGCTGCTAAAATCAAGTCTGAGGACAAAGTTAAAAAGTCTAATGAGAGAGGTGGACAGAATGTTGAAATAGTTGCAACTCAGGTTTTGCCATCAAGGTGTCTCATGAAGAGCTTCGACATAAAGATGGCGTTTGGAGACAAGGAAGGACATTGAGGGGATTTACTGATATGGGGTCTAGCAATCCCACGTCACTTGAGAAGCAAGACAATGCAGGCACTGCAAAACAGCTTAGAAGTTCAAGATTTGGTCTTAATAAGATTGAAAGGTGTGATCTCTTTACTTACAATACTTAAAGGGTTAAAGGTTCTCCTACTCATAGACTTTTCTTGAATATATATAATCTTATATATGATGTTACAACTGATAGAAAAAATTATTCTATAATATGTCTTACTTTGTTAGTTGTTTGGCTCAGTAAAACAGGCCATCCACCAACTAATAAGAAGCTTTCGGACTGCATATACATGGGCACCCTTATCAAGTGTCATCTAATAAGATGGAACCAATTATTGCTATTCATGGTAGAACTTCATCTGTCAACCGTTTTATAGGATTGCTAGCGTATATTTTGAAGGCCAATGTAGCAGGCTGCTACCAAGAGTTTTTTCAGGCATCCTATTCTAATTTACATTTTGAAAACTTATTGAGCCTTTGTAAGGTTCAAACGTAGTGTACAAGAGAACGACTAAGACGGATGGTGTAGCATAACTTTTTACCAAAACAATGTAAACTGTGTGAAGTATGTAAATTTTTTCCTATTAGTTTTTTATTCTACTACCTAGCTTCCATCAAGTTTACACCTAATAAACAAATGGAAGAGCACTTGATGATAGTTCAATAGAAAACATTTCAAGAGATGGTGGTTCAAATCCACTAAGATTCTATCCTAATTTTGAGGTATTGCTTTATTAAAGACGTCTTTTATTAAATACAAGTGAAAATTCAATTTCATGTATGCGACTTGGTGTGCTAAACAAAATAATAAACAATTGCAATAAACCAAATCTAAAAGAAATTGAGACTGAAATTATTTTCAAAATATTTTTCAATATTTTCTGTTAGTCATCTTCATGCAGAGCACGTGCATTTTGCTAGTATATATAATAGCAGTCCTTTTTCCTAGTTTCTGAGAGTGTCCCGTCAGTAAATTGTAAGTACTCACGGGAAATAAGGATGACAAAAAAGGAATATTACGAAAGTACTTCTCTGAAAATCAGGAGAGAAAAAAGGAAGATTATGAGGAAAAAAACTGCCAATAAAAAAGAAAAACAAGCTACGAGAAAAAAAAACTAAATAGGAAGTAAGAATCCCACTAAACCTTCGTTTTAAAACACTCCGTCTCTATTCTCAATTAGATTGTATCTCTTCGAATACCAAATCTTTTATTAGAAGACAAAAACGCGTGAAACTATAGTTGAGTCTTGTTCAAGGGTTTATGCACCAGTGTCGTGGTTTGTACAAATTAGAGTTGGGTTTAAGGGAAATCTAATTGTAATGAATAATACAAATCAGTTTTTCTCACATAAGAACCTCTGTGATTCTTATCCATTGCTTGGATTCTCTTCCCATAACTCTCTCTCTTCTTTGGACGAACACAGGCAGGTTAGCCAAATTTTTATTGTTATTTTTTATTTTTATTTTTCATTTTTTTCCCAGTGAAATCCATCTTCAGATAATGGGTTGGTTTATTTCTCTATTCATCTTTGTTTTTTTGAAGTGGAAAGCTTCGCCACATTGAACGTTTACAGTATTGCTTGATAGTTCAACACGAAATTGCAGTAGTATCATGGAAAGCTATCATTCTGTTTAAAGTCGGGGTTCTATAGTGGTCATGTGCTTTCTTTGTCACAATACTTGATCTTGATGTACTTAATCTTTTGAGTTTTGAAATAGGTATCTCCATGTGGTTCTTTATATGGCAAAGAGGGCTTGGAGTCATGCCATGGAGAAAAGACAGTTGCCATATGGGCCAAATCCGTAAAGGTTCATTCTTCAAACATTCACAATGTCTGAATTTCACTATTCAAACTATAACACCCCATTTATTTTTCTTTTATTTTTTCTATTTATTAAGGTTTAAAAAGTAATAATAATATTAAAAAAGATAAAGATAAAGATAAAGATAAAATAAGATAAGATAAAAATGTGGGAGAGTTAGAGGGGTTTGGTTACAACCGAACTCTTTTTTTTTTGTTAGTTTTTTTTGGGGGTTTTGAAATAGAAGAGAAAAACAAAGAGACGAAAAAAAAAAGACAGGGAGAGAGAGATAGCTATTGCTTGAGAGTGTTTGAAAAAGAAAGGGGCGGAGGAAAACAACACTTTACCGTTGGTTTTCGAGTTCAGCAGTTATTTCGCTTTCATTAAAGTTTTCGTTTACGATTAATTCTGGTGAGTGGGCTAATCTTTCTTTCTTTTAAGAAAACTATTTGATTTAATTATATATGTGTTCTACTCGAAATTTTAGTTCTTTGATTTATTGGAACCTTAATATGAAATCAAGTATGGTTAGTTTGATCGATCATGCTGTGTTACTGCTATTGCGAAATTATCCTTATTGTCTATATACCTATGTATTTCGTGTGGTATATAACTATATATATTTAGATGCTAACTGTTGGTCATTCATTAGAAGTACTTTGGAAACTTAGACGTGTCATAACTTACTACACGTGAGATAGCTTCGGGTAATATCTTCGGGTATTCGTTTTTATTTTTGGTGAATGGTTTCCGGGTGGCTATCTAAAGTACTTGTTTACTGTTGAGGTAATAAAGCAAGATGGGGTCCTGTTGATGTTGTCAGATCATATTAGATAGGTTAACTTTGGAAATGGCTTTGGGTAACTTTACTGTTTTTATATATGTGGTCATGTAACCATGTTTGTTTTATGATATTAGTTTCGGACCATAGATATGCTGCTATTGGGAAATGTTTGGTTTTTACTTTTTACACATGATATAGCTACGAGGTAAAGCAAATTAATATACAATTGAATGATCTGTGGTCAAAAGTGGAAAGGTTTTACTGAGATACATGAATATATTTTATGTGTTCCATGATTAAATACAATGTGGTTTTAGTTGAATTGAAAAAAAAAAAAAGATAGTGTTAGTGAAGGGTGATAACGTGTGATTGGAATACTCTATCAAGGATTTATTTGGCTGTGATATTCATTCATACCTATTTATTTCTCCGTGTACATATTTGTGGACAATGGAACGTGTTATATCTTATTAGCTAAAAAAATTCTATTGTCGTTTGGGTTTATAAAAATTAATCGGTTTAGTTGATATAAGAACTACAAAGGCTTGATTCCACTCTTGAAAGATTTGGATACGTAGGCAGCTTTAAGTAAAAGTGCAGCCACTACACCATATTATATATTATATATTAGTTTTAGTGATAACTATATATGTACAATGTTAGTATTACATTGGGTACGTTATAGTGGTTGTTTAAAACGGTATTTCTTGAATGTGGCGGAAATGACCCAAGATATTCTTTGAATGTGTCATGAATGACCTGTTAGTGTAATGATAAATGATATTTCCTAATAGGCAGGACGAACCATGTGGTATCACTTAGACTTAAATGTCTTAAATGAGGTTTTGATTATGAATTGAAAGTTGACTGGTTGAGATAAATTTTTATTGTGATGTCTAACTCTATTTTGCAGGAGGGTAGGACTCAATAATATTTTGTACAGGGACGCTGTCCTACCCTTATACAGAAGTGTATATCGGTAAGATTTAATTCAATTATTAAGTTATTAAGATGAGTTATTATAATGAGTTAATAGAATGGAAGTCTTGTTTGGGAAGAAACTATGCCGGTTGAAATGACGGAACTACCTGTTTTTCAAGCTGAGAATGGTTAAGTTATAGGTACATATAAAGTGTTTGTTTGAATAATTAGAGTCTGCAAATATTTTTTATGTGGTTAGTATACTCATACTAGCAAATTCCATTTTGCTGACCCATGTTTGCTTTGTTTTGGCAACGTGGGTGTGTTCTTGGGAACATAGGTGGAAGGCAGTGGAACCACGGCGTTTGATTTGGATTTATTTCTGGAGCAGTCCGGGAGTTTATTTTATTAGGTCTGATCTTTTGGAAGTATGTAATAACGTAGTTTCCTATTCATATGATATGAGAATACAATGTTGAAGACCTATTATTCTTAGAATGTTATATTGATGATTTTTGGGATGGAAGGTAGTCTTTTAATAAAGTGATGGTTGATAAATTTTGGAGATTATTGTTGTTAAGTTGATTCTTTATGATGTAGGTTTTCGGTTTTAGCATGGGTTGTATCTACCCCGTCATAGCCTTGGTTTTTAGACAATTGAACATAGTGATGTTTGAGATATTTATATTTCAAATATTCACTTGGTAATTGTTTAGAAATTCGGACTGTGACACAAACATAGCGTAGTTGGTATTATAGTTTATTTATCAATATTTGAGAAATTAATTAGTTTTGAAAAGTTCTTGTCTTTTGGTAGTTTGATTTATTTAATGTAATATAGGTTACTCTTTAAATCTATCATGAATTCCCATATACTATAATTCTGTGTGTGCATTTCACCCTTTCTCTTACCAGCCGTCATTTCATATCCAGGTTCATTGAAGTAAGGTTTCTCAAGTATAATAAAAACAAGGGTTAACTAGTATTACACCCACCCCCTAGATGAGCCAATTAGGATTTCCCCACTTGGATGGGAAATTAGGGTCTCCCCTAAAATACACACAAAAAAAAAAGTCAAAATGGGTTGACCGAAATTTTTTTGTGTGTATTTAGGCGGGAGACCCTAATTTTCCATCTAGTGGGGGGGAAATCCTAATTGTCTCATCTAGTGGGGGGTAATACTAGTTCACCCTAAAAACAATTAGTATTGAAAAATACTCACCTAAGTGCAACATCCATGACTTAAGTTAAGACTGTAAATGAGTTTTGTATGGCTGAAGCAAAAGTTGGTGAAGAAGTTTCTAGAAAATTTAGATTTTATTGCGAGTCAGACTTACTTATTTGGAGTTGCTTAAGGACCACTGGCATGTGTAGTTTGTTTTGGCTTCTTCAAGTCTGTTGCATCACTTTTCTGTCATTCTGATGTTAAGTAAGTAGGAAGTAGTATAAAGACTTAGGTGTAGCACAACACAATCTTAAAAGAGTTTGGGACAACGTAAATAACGGCTTAGCTTTTACAGACAATCTTGATTTGGCTGTAATTGAAATTAAAGGTTTGTTTTTGAAGTAGAGATGTAGACATTGAAGGTACTAGCAATGTCATATGTGGTGAGTGGATGCCTAGAACTATTATTACGTTGAGAACTAGCTTTAAGCATGTCAAGTGGATTTCTATAACTATTGTTACAGCACGGTTTATGATCTGTTTCTATTTTCTACATGCTACAGTTCTACACAGATAGTGGTGAGACTTCAAATACCTTCAATAGAAAACCTAATGACATCCCACGATTATTAATTTATTAAGGTAATTGGTACGTGCATATATTCAGACAATAGTAAGTGATCAACTGAATTTGGTATAACCTGAGTTTTAAGTTGAGCTCGAGTTTAAAATTATATTGCCTTATTAACTAGATAATCTTAGTTCAAGTGTCTCGGTCACTACATTTATGTAATTATATGTTGGTTCGTTTCTCTTTTTTTTCATTAGAAATATAATCTTTGATCATAAGCAAGGGCTGAAGCTTTATCTTACATTGCAGGTGGATGACTATAGCTGAAATGGGTCAGTAGTATGTACAAGATTAAACATAATGGAGTTACTCTGACAATGACTATTCAAACAGTTAGTTAATTGGTTATGGATAGCAAGAACAGCATCAGTTAGCAAAGAATGCACAGCATTCCAGTAAGTGAGTTTTTTGTTGTACTATATTGTATGTTATTCAAGGATTTTGTAGGATGAATTTGTTTGTTATTAAATATATATAGAATAAGGAGGAATTGTCTTAAATAGATCCAGACTTGAAACAGGTTGGTTTGGAAAAAAAAACCCTAATTACAATGTCTTACCTTATTGAATTTAAGTTTCTTATGTTATGTTTTTTCTTGCAAGTTTATTTATTTCACTATAATGATATATCATAATAATATTGGCATAGTAGTTATTGAAATGATTATTATGAAATGATTATTAAAAAATTGACACACCTCTCAGATCAAATCCGCATATAAATTTACTTGGAACAAAGAACAATGCTTAGTAAATTGATAGACAAATATCATAATGTGAAAGAGTATCCGTTACTATAGAATATACTAAATATACTACTTGGAACAAGAACAATGCCTAGTCAATTTCCTGTATTCTTCATGCCGCATGTCGAGTAACAGTTTGTGTAACACCATGCTGAAAACTTAAAGCTATCCCTGCGTCTGACCTGAATATTTGGAGCAATCCTGTGAACTCCAAAATCTGTTCACCAGGGAGGCAGAAAGCGCCGCACTTTAAACACTTCATTTCCTAACCATAACTTGTATCACGCCCCAATTTGTAAACCTTTAACCATAGATTGTAAACGTCATCCTTAAGTTTGAAAAAATCCTATCGAAAAAAAACAAAATACACTTTGAAGATGATGTTTAGGTTAAAAAATGATATCCCTCGTCTAGTCGTTCTATATTCATTTTCACTTCATTGCAAACCGTCCTATTCGTTTTCATATCTCAGGCTTTACGTTTGAAAACTAAGTTACCAAAATATTCCGACCACGACTCTAATTGACTGGACGGTGGAGTGTTACTTCCTTGTATATGGTGAGTGCTTGTTCCATGACATGAGCTTGAGCCAAGGAGTTTGCTCGTTCCTCAATAGATGGATGGTCATGATCTCCTTTCGAAAAATCAGGATAACTCAAATTGATATTCTTCCAAAGTTCTACTGCAATTCGAGGATTATATCCTGCTGAAGCCATCAATAGTAGCCCAATGTAATCTGCTTCCAATTCTCTCTTACGTCTATTTAGTAACATGTGTTGGAATTCAACAAGATGTCGAGCTACAACATGCCCAACTTCATGGGCAATGACTGCTGACACTTCACCATCGGTAAGCGCTTGCAGCGTTCCTACACAAATGAAAATAGTTCCACCAGGGATACAGAACGCATCCATAACAAAGTTATCTATTACTAATATATTCCAATTAAATCCATCATAATAATACCCCGAAGCATTACTATTTGGATTACACTTCACCTGTCTTTCTAATCCTTGAATAATATTTTTAAGTATCAACTTTGCCCTCACACTATGAGGATCCTTCTCATCTAAGAGTTTTCCTTTATATTTAATCATACAACCTTCCAAAATAAAATCTCCTAGTCGTTTCTGCATCATAGTTGACATAATGAGACATTTCCGATTTGTAAACGGAACATTTACAATACGCATACCATGATAACAAAACATATAAGATAGAGTACCAATCCAAGAAGAAACCACAATCCCAGAAGCAACCGCAATCGCAGAATCTACATTGTAATATCTTTGAAAACTAGAAGTAGGAGGCTTACAAGTAGGAATAATAGTGTTACCATAAAGTTGAGTAGTTGAATTAGTGAGATTGTGAAATGAGGTGATTCCAAGCTTTGCTCTCCTGTACCAATTCATGATTCTGATGGAGTTGTGCCGGGATTGAGTCTGAAATGTCAACTTTTGTAGACGAGACAAGAAGGCTTGTGGATCCGTTAGCTCTCTTCAGCCCATATTAGGCCCGTAACTGGCAGCCCCAATTTGCTCCGAATGAAATCGCAATGCGAGAATTTCAATTTAGATGTAAGCAATTAAGTACTCAGCTCATTTGAAATTGATCTCAACATTTTAGGAGTGTCCATAAATATTGGTTCCTTGAGCCATTCAACTGATTCAAGTCTAGATAGATAGTGCTAGTTGAACCATGTTACAGGGTTTAAGTTGTTGCTAATCCCGACCATTGATCATAATGCAATGTCGAGAGTTTATTTACTTTCTAAGTTTCTAGTAGCCTATAAATTTGTTTTGCTGACTTCTTGGGAAGGGAAGCAGCAAGCAGGTTTCAGGCATTGAAAATTGGTTTAAGCCAGGCTAAGAACTGATATTCTACCGGTTCTTTTTCTTGGATCTTAAAAATTCTTAAAATGCATAAAATCACTAGGTACTAGGGAATGAATTATTTATATTGAAAGAAAAAGTGTATTATATTGACCAAATTAGCCATCTCTTGAAAGGGGTTCAAATCCTTGTTTTTTTATTGGCCAGAGAGGTCCCCCACTCCTTTTCATTGATAATAAAAAGATGATTACATTTTTAAATTCTTTTTCCCTATTACATTCTCATATATAAATTTTTTCATATCCTCTGAAAAAGGAACTAGGAATAATCTCAATATATCTAACAGATGGAATGTTAGATGCTAATGAGTCCACAAGTCTGTTACATTCTCTATATATGTGCTGGATAGAGAATAAGTCCATTTGAATCATTGCCATTACAGTATGCTTTGCCTGCCATGGAAACTCCTTAGACTTGAGAAAGGACGCTACATTAGTGGAATCTGTTTGGGCATTTATTTTTCTAATGTTGTGCGTCACTGCTGGTTGTAACCCCTTTTCAACACCTTGAAGTTCAATGAGAGCTATTGAAGAAAAATCAGATTTCCCCTTTGCTGCACAAATAACGTCACCTTGATCATACCGGATAGTTGCTGCCCATCCTCCTAAGTTGTCTTGTACTTGTAGGGTGCCATCAGTGTTGAGTGCATGCGTCCCTAACTCTGGTTTAGCCCAAGTACAAAATTGATCCTACTTTTCTTGAAATGGGATAGATCATAGATGTGAATATTCCATATGTGCATTTGTTGCTTTCTCGGGTCCATTTTGCATTTTGTAGTTGACTGAGTGAAGCTTGGTCTTAACATCTTGGAATATCAACCGAGCTAACTGTGCTGCTGTACAATTCTTGATGCTGAAAATTCTCTCGTTCCCCTCCTTCCACACCCAATACATGAACCCATTAAAGCTCAATCGAAGTGCATCCTTTTTAACTCCTTTCCCATATCCATGCTCAGTTACCCATTTCAATTCCTCCAACCAAGTTGCTGCCCTCGACTTGTTATATCCCCCATGCCAGTAAGATTGCCCACACTGTTTGAGAATAAGAACAACGAAAAAACAGATGTTCTTCAGTTTCCGCGTGCTGCCCACATAGGATACACATCATCAGCAACCACATGCCATTGCATCAGTTTCTGCCTTGTTTTCAAACCATCCAGTAAAGCTATTCGACATATGAAAGAGTGCCGGGAAATTTTGTTTGGAAACCACACAAGTTTGGACCATTTACATGAATAATGCTTAGTAAATTTCCTGAATAGTTCTGCCGCATGTCGAGCAACAGTGTGTGTAACGCCATGCTGAAAACTTAAAGCTATCCAAGTGTCTGACCTGAAAATTTTGAGCAATCCTATGAACTCCATAATCTGTCCACCAGGGAGGCACAAAGCACCGCACTTTAAACACTTCATTTCCTAACCATAACTTGCATCACACCCTAATTTGTAAACCTTTAACCATAGATTGTAAACCTCATCCGTAACTTTGAAAATATTCTATCGAAAGAAAAAAAAAATACACTTTGAAGATGATGTTCAGGTAAAAACATCTACTCATCTACATTCGTTTTCACTTCATTGCAATCCGTCCTATTCGTTTCCGTATCTCAGGCTTTACGTTTGAAAACTAAGTTACCAAAATATTCCAACCACAACTCTAATTGACTGGACGGTGGGGTGTTACTTCCTTGTATATGGTGAGTGCTTGTTCCATGACATGAGCTTGAGCCAAGGAGTTTGCTCGTTCCTCATAAGATGGATAGTTACCTTTTGAAAAATTAGGATTACTCAAACTGATAATCTCCCAAAATTCTACTGCAATTCGAGGATTATATCCTGCTGAAGCCATCAATAGTAGCCCAATGTAATCTGCTTCCAATTCTATCTTACATCTACTTACTAACTGTGGGATTTCATTAGGATGTCGAGCTACAATATGCCCAACTTCGTGGGCAATGACTGTTGCCACGTCACCATCGATAAGCGCTTCTAGCGTTCCTCTAAAAATACAAATAGTTCCCCCAGCGAAAGAGATTGCATGAATCCCTAACTCATCCACTACTAATATATTCCAATTAAATTTATCATAATGATTAAACCCCGAAGCATTACTATTTGGATTACGCTTCACCTCTCTTTCTAATCCTTGAATAATATTTTTCAGTATCAACTTTTCCCTCACACTATGAGGTTCCTTCTCATCTAAGAGTTATCCTTTATATTTAGTCTTATACGCTTCCAACCGAAAATTTGCTTGTTTCTCCTTCACAGGGGAACAACGAACGAAATATTTCCGATTTGTATACAGAACATTTTCAATACGTCCACCAAGATAACAAAAAACATAATATAGACTACCAATCCAATAAGAAACCAAAATCCCAGAAGCAACCAAAATTACAGAAGCACGATCAGACAAGTAATATCTTTGAAAACTAGTAGTGGGACTGGGAGGCTTACAAGTAGGAATAATAGTCTTACCATAAAGTTGAGTACTTGAATTAGTGAGATTGCGAAATGAGGTGATTCTGATGTTTAAAACTTGTTTGAGTATTAAGGGTTTTGGAAATATGTTTGTGGAGTTGGAGTTGGAGAGAGGGTGTTTTAGAACTAGGGTATTTGTTCTAGAAGTAGGAATATTACCATCAAGTTGAGTAGTTGAATTAGTGAGATTGTGAAATGAGGTGATTCCAAGCTTTGTTCTCCTGTACCAACTCATGATTCTGATGTTTAAAACTTGTTTGGAAATATGTTTGTGGAGTTGGAGTTGGAGTTGGTGTTTTAGATCTAGGGTTTTAGATTTTAGATCTTGGAAAACTAGAAGTAGGAATCTTCCAACTCATGATTCTGATGTTTGTGGTTTGCTGGAGTTGAGTTGAGTTGGAGTTGGTGAAAAGTGAAAATAGAGAGGTTTGCATCTATTCTATAAAATTAGTTTATCCCCCATTAGTCAAAATTGTGAAATAAATATATTTTTTGATCTACATGCATCACTTTTAATTTCATAATAATATATAATAATATTTTTAAATAGTACATATGAATCAGTTTGAACTTCTAAAAGAATATGTGACATATTTTAGGAGAGAAAACAATATACAAAAAAAAGTTAATATGAAATATGTAATGAAATATACCTGATATGCTGCTCTGAAAGTTGGATAAATTTGTCCATTAACAGTTTTAATATCTTCATAAGACAAAGGACCTTTGACGATATTCAACAACAGCCGCAGATAAAATCTCTCTCCTAAAGTAGGATGTGCATAGTAGACACGTCCAATTTTCTTCCCATTTTTTCTTGGCTTCCACTTTCTTTCTTTTTTATCTCATACGAATTTAGTAGGAAAATCAACATACATAAGACCCCTAGCTAATTCTGGATACTCAACATTTGCTTTAAACCACTCTGTGAACTTGGTTTTTTATGAAGATTTCCTCTTTACTACATCTCTTGCATCATCTCTCTCATTATAATAAACCAAATGCTCACCTTCAAGATGGAATGGTAACCTTTCAACGCCTGGTCTTATGTACTAAATATCAAATTTCAATAGTCTCCAAACCGCTTCAGAAGCAGATAAGAATCGGCAGTCTAAGAAATTTGCAACTTCATCAACATCCTTTACTATTTGATGATTACTATCTTTGTCTGTAACCATGTTTTCAACAATAATTGCAGTAGCCCTATCCCTTCCCTTGTTAATGTATTTGAAAAGGTATTTGATTGATCTTCCCTTGTTGCAGTGTTCCACATTAATATGAGCTTGGTACTTAACTATCAAATCAACATTGTGTGGAACAACCCATCTGTTATCAACTTCGATCTATATTCTTTTTCATTCCCTTTCGATTGTTATTCCGCCTCCTGTAAACTGTGAAGTCATTGTCGTCAATAGTTGTTTCTTCACTAAACGGTCTTGGATAGAACTTAGTACACTTTTTCTCATTCATGCAAGGGGAATCTAAGTTTTCTATTCCACATGGCCCATATATCATGAATTCTAGAACTGAATCATAGGCAATTTTGTCACCAATTGGGTCAGGTAACACTGCTGATATGAGCTTATTGATTAGTGAAGGAGTAGTAGGCTTCGAAGCGTTGTCTAGAAAAAGTAAAATGTGAGCGTGTGGTAAACCTCTCTTTTGGAATTCAATAGTGTATAATGCTGCAAAACATTAACAAAAACCGTGTTTATTAATATTTTCATAAAATATTTTGACTTTTTAAATTATTTAAAACAGTATAGTATATAGGTTACCTGCCCAAGCCTTTCCAAATTTCTTGCGCTTTTGTAAATTAGTCATCAGTTCATGCAATTTCATCTCAAAAACTCTTGCAACAATATCGGGAAAGTCTTCTGGTTTATAACCAGGAGCTATCATGTCAATACATCTTTGGATTTCTGGCCATTTAGGGTTGCATGTAAAAGTAATGAAGAGATCTGGGGAACCTGTGTGTATGCATATTGCAATGGCATCTTGATAGTTTTGTACCATGTACCACGGATCACCTGTGAAAGATGAAGGAAGAACTAACCGTTTGCCTACAGTACTAGGCCTCGTGTCACCAGCAACAACTGCATCTACTAATCCTTGATACAATTCTGCCTGAATCGTTTGTTGATTATTTCGAACCCAATCCATTCTATTTTGTTCAACAACTGTATAAGCATCTACACAAAGTTGCTGCCTCAATTTTTTCGCACAAACTATAGTCTGGCCTTCATTGTGTCTAAGTTGTAATCTAAAAGCATAGTATTCTCTCATGCTAATATTTTTCTTTTTCCAACTACTGCATTGTTTTCTATATGGAATGTCAAGTCTGTATCCATCTTCAGCATGGGGGAACAAAAGTGGATACTGCATTGCCATGAAACTTGGAAGCAATTCGTTGATTCTCTTCAAGCCAAATCCTTTCTTGTCCACAATAACATCTTTGTGCTCGTTAAATTCATCACCATTGCCAACGATTAGACCAGCTATCTCTTTTGATGATGGCAAATTATAAAGTCTTCTATCTTTTTGTCTTCTATTAATCAATTGTATACTGACGTCGGCCACATGACATTCTTTAAATCTATCCCTTGCCATTATGTAAGTCTTGCTGAGTTCGTTGGTAACATTCAACATATTTATCAATCTTTAAACAATGCTAGAATCTAAAGCATATTTTGGATTCCTCTTAACAATTTTCTTATTAAGAGAGTTCAATTACCTGTGGGTGACTTCATTTTTAGTATCATGTATGTACAACTGTGCAAATCTTGGACGCACTCCTTCAGCTAGAAGCAATGTCCCAATTTTGTGGTGATTTTACCCTTTTATTTTATAAACAAAGGGTGCCTTTCCATCATTAACTGAGCTCTGAACTTGTCCACCAGTAGATGTGAACGCGAAGATTGAGTTGTAATGCTAATGTTTTCCATGTAATTTAACAATTTTGACTCTCCATTGCAATCCAAAAGATTCTTCAAAAATTCTGGAGTATCTTTTAGAAGAGGCAATTGAACTTTTCCATTCTGACAACATATGGAGAATTTAGGATTAATAGGTTTTTTGCTCCTATCATTCATTTCTTCGTACTAGACAATAGCTCCACAGTGAGAATATATGGATGTTGGACATCCAAAATCCAAAGGCTCAAAACAACTTCTTGCAAGGCAAAAAGTTAATTAAAATTAAAGAATTTAATTATAAAAAGAATATAAAACATTGCTGTAAGAAAATTACTTTTATGTGAGACATCTATTCCACCTGAAATGGAAAGTTCAGTTTCATTGTCCACTTCAATGTCAGAATCTGATCCACTCATTTGTGATAAGTAATCATTATCACTTTCATCGTCAATGTAATTATTGTTTCCAAGGCTCTTCAAATTTAGCATCTCTTTTCATTTAGCTCTATTTATTTTAGCTTCTTCTTCACTTGTTCTGGGCATAGATACTGTTTAAAAAATAATAATATGTCATTTAATAAAGTATTTGATGCTATAAGAACAATAAATTGAATACATAAGAAGAAAATATTTACCAAAATGTTTCATTATACTAAGACGATTAGATTTATAACTTCTCTTTTGTGTTTTCCTCCTTTGTTTTCTTTTGGCTAGGGTAGACTTTGTAATTGTTGTTCTTCTAACTGATACTTGATGCTGACCTGCAATTTAAAAGTAATATTAGTATGATGAATATATAAAGTACTTGTCAAAATCGTTGTAAGTTAAGACATACTTTCTTGTGAAGGAACAATGTCACCAGAAGTTTCTTCCATATCATTAGGCTTGGTCTTCTTTGGAGAAGTTTGAATCTCTACTTGAATTTCATCTGAATCTTTCTCTACATTAATGAGTGCTTTTCTTTTCAACTTAGCATGCATGTTGCGAAACCAAGTAACTATGTTTTTTTCTGAAACATTACCGTGTTGATTTAGTTCAACTTTCAAATTTATTTGGACTTCCATTGAATTAATCAAATACTTGATGCAGTTTTTCAAGTTGGATTGTTGTTGGTGTCCATTGCTTTCTGCTGGATAAATTCTCGTCAACCGAAATCATGTAGAACAGAATACTGTTGGAAGCCTAGAAAGAAAAGGAGTCAGTTAACTCAGAAGCACCCAAATGTGTTGTGTTGGACCAAATTTGAGTTGAACACTGTAAAACTCGATGTTAATTGGAGGTGTCAGTGTGGATAAATCTAGAATTGGTGGACTTGGGCGTATTAGTGATGGTGGTGGTCAGAGTGGTGAAGCAATAAAATCAGCAAAGCAGCAAAATCGCAGCTTGTGGAGAGTTTCTTCAACAGTGAGTGAAGCCAATTTGCTCAATCTTTATATAATACTTGACAAATATTACTTTATAAGCAATTGACTTGTGTTTATTCTGATGTACTCAGCTGTTTGCACATATTGCTTCCGATTCTATACTGAAGCCCCTAGTCCACTTTGCAGAGTTCCCAGTAGCGACCAATTACCCATCCACATCTGTAGGAGAGTTTGTCGAGCTAGAACTTGCAGTGATCAATTTGAAAGGGAAAGCGGAAGTAAAGGCTTTTCCTTTGCCATGCATGAGGTCGAAGCATGAGAAAACATTTTGATTAAGTGTGTTTGTGTTTCTTATGTACCAAAAAATATGTACTAACAATAAAAAAATACTAACCTTAAAAAAATACTAACATTCAGTGGAAGGAATTTGGAGTCCTTTCAAAGATGGTGTACCAGGGAAAAACCTTCAGTCTAGGAAAAAAAACGAACCTTCAGTGGAAGGAATTCGTAAACCTTTCAATGATGGTGTGTGCTTCGTGAATATTGATGTGTTTTCTTAGGATTTCTTTATGTATATTGGCGTATGCTTTCAATAGGTTTTTGTTGAATGCTTTGTGAATATTGATGTCTTTATATATATATTTTAATATGACATCAGTTGTATAGCATAAGAATTCTGTCGTTGATCCATTAACTAATCCGTATCCATATCTATTAACTAATCCATATCCATATCCAATAACTAATACATATCAATTAACTAATCTATTAAGAGTTGGGCAGTTAGTGTTTTAATGTAATATGCTGAAAATATGGGTATAAGCAAATTTAAATAGGTATAAGCAACTCAAAGCAATATGCAAACAGTTTAGCACTATAAGCTTTGCCTATATTGCTAGAGCAGTCACAAAGCAAAATTATGCATTTTTTTATCGAACTTGTTCACGGGATACCCTAATGACAACTATAGACGATTGTATTACACGTATATTTTCTGAATTGTTGCTTGCATTTTCTGTATGTTCCTTCGATGTTTCTGTTGTGCTAGGACATTATACATTCATTGTGTTATTGTTAGTTTCTCACCACGTTCTCATGGCGGGATTC
Organism: Coptis chinensis; assembly: GCF_015680905.1. NCBI lineage: Eukaryota > Viridiplantae > Streptophyta > Magnoliopsida > Ranunculales > Ranunculaceae > Coptis > Coptis chinensis. The sequence continues at coordinate 88,827,700 of NC_141460.1, forward strand.
TGGAAAAGGATTCTTTGTGATCTATCACTTGCATTAGGTACATATAAGTTGCAAGAAAGTATTAATAACTTGTGATTTTGTGAATGATTCGAGCGAGCAAAACGTTTCATAATCAAGGGAATAGACCATTGAGATGTTGGAGTAAACCATGATAATTCCTATTATTAGTAAATCTGACTGGCTAGCATAAATCGGCAATAGTTCTCTTATATGAAACAACAACTAATATCTTTAATCATAGAAACATGTCTGAAAACCTTGTACAAAAATTATGAGAAATGTCCACAGGAGTAAAATTTTATATATACCAACAGCCAACCACATCCATTAACTAAACTTTTGACATTACCATTACATATTAATGACAACAGAATTCTTTCCTAACCATAAATATTTTCTCAAAGTTCATATTGTCAATTCCAAGTTGGTTCACTGCAGTGACAAACTGTTGATGGAGCTCAACTGACCACACTACACGTGGTTTCTTAGACGTAGAAAGGTCGTCATTTTCCAATTCTCCTTCATCTTCTTCTTCTTTAGCATCTTTCCTCTTCTTCTGAATTTTTCAGCTGCAATCGGTTCCTTCATTAGCAGATGAAGCATATTCAACATCATCACCAACTCATTTATGTCGATCAGTGTCCTCCAATGCTATTGATTGTTCAGGATCTCTACTTACACTCCACCTTTTTCTAACGACATGTTGCCATACATTTTTCAACTCTACCAGTCTTACACACTAATCAAATAATCACAGGCTCCATGCTTAACTCCTCTCATTACCGCACTTGTCCTCCCATCAGCCGACATCACTGCAAAAAGAAAGTTTGAATTTGTCTATAAAGTGTAAAAGCTAACATCTTTAATAGGAAATGGTACTCACTGATAACAGGAAGGTCCATTTCCAGTCCAACGTGTTCAAGGAGTCTGAATCCGTCACTATTTTCTTATGTATATGAAACTTCACACTCCTTTCATAACCAAGGAACAACTTGGGTGTCCTTCCTTTTGAAGAATGATCAGATTTTGTGATCACAATAATGGAACCAATTTACTTCCCTATTCGCCCAGCCCATCCGATAAGTTCTTCATGACTCTCAAAGACCTACAATTCAAACAAAAAACATATAATTTTAACAAATCATAAAGAGAAAAACTAAAACTCATAAGAAGGAAAAGTACCCTGTCTGTTATGAAATGTTCTGTCAGATCAACATTCATAAATTCATTCTCAAAATTCCACTTTTAAAAGCGAGATGTATACAAATATGTACAAAGAGATGTCTATACATCTTGTAGGTCTAGCATATTTTCAAAAGAGCTAAAGATGATTTTGCATGAGGTGAGGCAACATTGAGTTTTAGACACTATCAGTTGTTGAGTTTCATGCATTCTCACAACATTAAACGAGTTGAAAAAGAAGTTATTCATTGATGAAGCAAGTTTCATTTCCTATATGCTATCAAACACAGGATAAACAATCCTCTTCTACAAAAAAGAAATTGGAGCATGGGGAGAAGATTGGAAGTTTCGTCAAATGGTCCAACTTTCTAGTAAGTCACAACCATCAATCTTGACGCAAGTAAATTTTAACTTGGTCTACGTACAGCTGTAAATGGAGTAGTTTACCTTAGCCTGGCGATAGCCTCCAAGTATGCGTCTGTATTGCTGGCGAGCATCAGGAGACTCAACCATAGATAACAAATCACTGATGAACTCATATGTAAATAACGATTAAAAGTTAGTGAAGTAAAATCATCTAAAAATTAAATCAAAGTAGTTATGCACTCATACAAGCTAGAGCTGCCAGAATTGTTGAGAAATAATCAGTGATTAACAATGGTATGTATGACCTCTATCTCTCTTTGCCCCACTTTTCAAATAAAAATAAATAGTTATAAATTCTAAAATACATACCAACTCAATATTATGATTGGCGATTATTTGCTTAGATTATTAACAATATTTAAACAATTCCTGGAAAGTGAATCAATTGAGGGATTAGCTCTGATGGTTCATGGGATTACAAATCTTTTTCGTGTAATAAAATTCATATATGAAAGAGAATGTGGAGATTGTAGAGTGTTTGTGAAGTTTTTTTTTTACATAATATAGAAATTGATGTGCACCTGTTGTGCTGATGACCTATATGTTTAAACTTTAAATATGAGAAGCTTTCACCACCACTAAAGCAGCACTGAAAAACTGCTTATGTGCTGAGTGGTAGTTGCATTTGTTTCAGTATGTGTACTTAAATGGTTTTCATTTTATTTTTAGATTGTTTTGCATGGCGTGGTAAATATAATTGCTGAACCAATTGGTGAAAGAGATGGGATAGAGCTAACAAAGATTTGTCTGTGCTTTGATTTAATCAAGAAGGTAACATGAATAACTATAGGCATTGATCATTCACTTTGGTTTCTTATACCATAATGTCAGGTCAACAGTACGTCGACTCTTCAAATTCAAGCACCGCCAATATGTTCTCTAAGAGGTGTTGTCTTCTACACAACCACATTTTATTTGATCTACGTCTTCTTTTAGTTGTGCATCTTCTTCACGACTCCATAGAGAATTTTTTTTTTCAAGGTATTGTTCTAGCATATTGTTCTTGATTGCTTAATGACTTCTTAGATTTTTTGGGTTCTCAATTGTTGTGTTTGATTGTGTTCTTTATGGGTTTATGGTTAATCTTTGATATTTGGATTAAAGTTTTAGTAGATTGTTTAATTTCTTTTACACTCATATACAATGTTAGTATCCTTTAAATTGGTTTATGAAAAGTAGAGAAAATATATAATATAAAATAAGGAGTTGTGGTGTCTAGTGGTGCATTTAGATTGATTGTTTCTTTATTGTTTGAATTTCGTTGAGACCAAAATTGGTTTTTTACAAAAGATTTAATGATTGTATCGTAAGTGTGTGGTATGACTAATTAGGCACTTTTGATGTGAGGAAAACTGATCAAATCTCAAATCTCTTTTTTGGGAGTGCACTCGACATATAGAATGAACAACTTATATATTGATATTTAAGCGACTCTTTTTTCACTTTATTTATTGTCTTTAGGTTGTTTGAAGTAGTGATTTTATTATGTTTGTATGAAATGGTAACTTAGTGTGTCTTGGGCTTAAGGCTCCTAAGTTTGAAGATCTGAATGTTTTTTCACTTTGTATATTGTCTTTGGGTTGTTTGAAGTAGTGATTTTATTATGTTAGTATGAAATGGTAACGTAGTGTGTCTCGGGCTTAAGGCTCCCAAGTCTGAAGTTCTAAATGTTTTTGCCTTAGTGTGTCCAAGCAAGGGCCCTAATTAGGTAAACCCTGAATATATGCCAACGATATAGCAATAATATAGGTTTATTTACTCGTGCATGTAATCCACTATTCTCTTTGTTGTTGTTTCTTTGCATGCCAAGTGAGGATGAGATATTTTATTCTTTAATTGAGATTTTTTCATGTATACAAGTATTTTTGTTATTAAAGGATTTTGATTTTTCATGTGTGACATTATTTTTGATGCAATGACCTTATATGCCTATATCTTTGAGCATTAACCATCAAGAAACAGTGTCAATAATAACATAGTGTATCATCACTACGTGGCAGATCATCTAAAAAATCCGGCTAAGCATAATTGTCTTGGTCAGCTTCACCTGACTAACTACTCCATTAACTACTTACAAATCGGGCTACATTCTTGCTACTAATTTGTAAAAACACGTGTTGCACCTTGAGCATTTATCTTTTTTTTCTATTAAAATATTAATTATGTTATCTTCTTAACAATTCTTATGAAAGAAAGCAAGACTAACCGAAAATCATTACAATATCTTGGAGAATTTTGTTGCCAAAACACTAGCAATCATTTTTAAACTCCTTCTCATGTTGTTGTTGGGTGCTTCAATATCCTTTTGAAACATGTTTTCTTTTTGTAGAATTGTTATTGGGCATAAGTTTTAACTATTTATTGGATCCATTAAATTTAATTTTTATAAAGGTGTATTGTGCTAATAGTACACTCTATTTTGCTGTAATTTTGTACGTTCAAGTCCATTAACATATGAAGTAGGTATTGAATTATGTGTATAATTTTTTTTATCATATAGTCTGCTTACCTTTGACGTCTTCTGCAGGTTGATTACATCAGAAGCGCATTGAAGACCAAGTTTGTTTTCTAATTCAGCTGTGGAGTGTGGAGTGAGGAGTGAGTTGAGCAACCTTCTCATCCAGTCATCCCTGAACACTACTTTATTCTGTTATGATGACAAGTGATTTCTTACTCCTGGGAAATGTGTGCATGGGCTGGCATAACCGTGTTTGGCTACTACCCTAATCTCAATTCTCAACTAATACATACAAGGACTGGGTTATCCGTGTATTTGGCTGAATGTTATCTACCTAACATTTAAAGGATTTTTCTTTTACAATCCTATGTCAAGTAACTGGACATTTTTAGTATTAGTATTAGTATTTTAGTCCATGACTAGTTTATTTTAATAATTTCTTAATAAACAACCAACGATTTTTATGTGTAGGTATATATTTGTCATTGCTACAATTTGTGAAATATTGTTTTGGATGACTAACATCAAAGAAATCTATTTGCAATGTTTGATGCTACTGATATTGGGTTATTGTGTTTGTTCAATTATTAGTTAACCGAGAAAGTGTGAACTTGGGGTTTAATACTTTGTCGCATGATTTTACTTGCAAGTTCTTCTCAGATTGAAATATATATTTTAATACACCTTTGATTTGTTTTATTTTATTTTATTTTTTAAATACATATTGAATGAAGAATGTGAAACCCCGTTTGATGGAATTTAAAGACGACGTGAAGCTCCAACATGAAGCTCCATCTTTACAGGGTTAACTTGCTAAAGAGACTCTAAATAATTAGGTCTTCATGCCAAAAACAGAATGTACCAAAACACAGGCAGTTCCAAGGGTAACTAAATGCATCCAAAACCAAAAAAACTTACTCATACACCCACAAACAAATTATAAATGTGTTGTATGTGTTAATCTGTTTATACGAGCCTTTGCACAGAGAATTTCACGAATCTATGTCTATACCTTTCTGAGGAAATTATAAAGGTTTTATCTCACACACACATTTAAATTGGAAAAGTCATTGAATTCAAAATTTAACAGTTGAAATGATTTTATAGTGGAACCTGTTCACTTTATATTTTTTACAAAAAAAAAATATATTTATTAATTTTTTCTTCCCTTACATAAATTAAGTAAAACGGCACCCATGCAATGCATGGTAAAGTGTATATTAAGTTACATAACTTCTCTATATTGTCCATTGATACAAAAAACAGCCTTTTAGTCTAACAAATTATTGGCAATGAGAACTTTATCAATTAATTTACTATCTGAGTTTCAATATAGTTTGGAAATAAGTTTTTTGATACATAATAATAAAATAAAAAAAATTATATAAAAACGGTTTCCATTCGTTAAACGTGTCAAAAAATCTAGTGATATTTAATTGATTAATCAAAGTCAACACAAAGGCACAAATCCTTAGATATATATTATAGCTCTACCCTATTGGCTCTATTTTTTGAGCATTTCACAGAGTCTCCAATATTTTGTAAAATTCTTTGGCTAATTACGAAAAAGTAAGAGACTAATATAGAAAAATCAGACAATTGACAATCACATAGACTCCAGTTTTTTCTAAACTCTATTACTAATTACGAAAAAATATGATATAAAGAAGGAAACAATCTCATCTAGAGTTTCATAGATTCTCCAACTTTTCCTAAACATTATAGCTAATTACGAAAAAATAGAAAACAAAAAAACTAAATTGCTAAAAATAATAGTTTCCACCGAAAATGATTTTCCTAAAACTCTTACGCCACAAAGAATAGTTTCCACACTAATCTTAGGTGAAGTTTAACATAATAAAATTTCTTTCTAGAAAAAGACAATGAAATAACGAATGAAAAAATGAATTGAGTTGCCTAAACATTTACTTTATACATTTGTTAATCTCACATGTGACTGAGACAAAAAAAAAATAAAATAAAAGTCAACTAATCATAAAATAAGTAACAATGTACACCAAAAACTAAGTGGACAACAAATAAAATTGTATTGTATGCACTATATGTCTATATGGGCCTAAACAAATAAACTTGGATAGATTTAATGCACTATCCACTTTGGGATTTAGACATTTAGTCATCGTTAAGGATTTCAAAAACCACAGTAATTACGACATATTCCAATTAAATTTCTGAATTTATAATTTTTTTTTCAACACTATAATGTAATTTCAACACTATATATATATACCAAACCAAAACAAATTCCAATGGATTGGAAAATTAAATTATACAAAAAATAACATCACAAAACATATAATAGAAAATTTTGCATTCATTCTAATGCAAGCTCACATGTATATAAAAAAATAAAAAAATAACGGCAAACCAATAATGACAAATATTTTAAAATATATATAATACTACATAAAACTAAGCTCAAAAAACAATTAATGTGAAACCGAAAACTGGATGCAAATACATCGAACTAACCTCAAATAATATTTAACGGAAAATCAGAAATTGGATGCAAATGCAAACATTAAACTAATCTTAAAATGTAATTAATGGGAAAATGGACTATGGATACAACTGCATTAAACTAATCTCAAAGAATAATTAACAGGAAATCAAAACTTGGATGCAAATACATCGAATTAACATAAAAAAAAAATTGTTGGGAAATCAAAAACTGGTTGGAAATGCATTGAACTAACCCTCAATGATTAAATTAATGGGAAATCGAAAACTGGATGCAACTGTATTGAATTAACATCAAAGAAAAATTAACTATAAATTGGGAACAGGATGCAAATTCATAGAATTAATCTTAAATAATAATTCATGGGAAATCGGAAACTAGATGCAACTGTATTGAACTAATCTAAAAAAATAAACTGGATGCAAATGCATTGAACTAACATCAAGAAATAATTAATGGAAAATCGAAAACTGGATGCAAATTCATTGAACTAACCTCAAACAATAATTAACGGAAAATCAGAAACTAGATGCCAATGCAACCTTATCGAATAATAAACGAGAAATAAAAAACTGGATACAAATGCATTAAAATAATCTCAAAAAATAATTAACGGAAAATCGGAAATTGGATGCAAATGCATTGAACTGACCTCGAAGAACAATTAATAGGAAATTGGAAATTTGATGTAAATGCATTGAACTAACCTCAAAAAATAAATAACAGGAAATCGGAAACTATATGCAACTGCATTGAACTAACATAAAAAAAATAAATAATGGAATTGAAAATCAGAAACTGGATGCAAATGGATTGAACTAACCTCAAAACATAGTTGTGTTATATGTTGTGGGAATGTCTCGATAAATATAGTTTTGTATTTAAAATAGTGTTTATTTTATCTCTTTTCATATGATTGAGAACGCCTTGCTATTCAAGTAGCTTCAATATGAACTTCGCCTTATTAGGCAATCTCACAAAACTTTAATCAAACTTCTATTATTAAACAACAAAATGAAGTTGAAGGGTTTTATCAAGGGTGAGTTCTTTTTTTTTTAATGGATAATGGGCTTTTCACGTTATAAGAAATTTTTTACGAGTTATCAATATAATATTCATATATAATAGTTCTGCATATATAGTTGCAAATATTTTTCAGAATAATTAATATAACATCACACGTTCGTAGATAATATTTAAAGATCCCACATAGTGAGTCATGTATAATTTAAAGAATAATTAACGGAAAATCGGGAACTAGATAATTTTTTATGATCCCACATAGTAAATGAAACATAATTTATTTTTATATCCTGTTTGAAGTTGGTATTACACACCACATTGGATAATTAAAAGAAAATTAAAAACTGGATTCAAATACATTGAATTGAGTTCAAAGAGTAATTAACAGGAAATTGGAAACTTTATGCAAATACAATAAACCAGACTCAAAAAGTAATTAACTAAAAATCGGAAACTGGATGTAACTGCATTAAACTAACGTCAGAGAATAACTAACGAGAAATTAGAAATTGGATGCAAATCCTTGAAAAATATTTAACAGGAAATTGGAAACAATATGCAAATACATCAAACAAACTTCAAATAATAATTAACGGAAATTTGAAACCGATGCAAATGCATTGAACTAATCTCAAAAAATAATTAACGAAAATTAAAAACGAATGCAAATCTGCGTTGAACTAACCTCATAGAATAATTGGTGGGAAATCAGAAACTAGATGCAAATGCATTGAAATTAAATAACCTCACAGAATAGTTAACGAAAAATCAGAAACCGAATGTAATTGCATCGAACTAACCTTAAAGCATAAATAATAAAAAACTAGATGCAAATATATTGAACTAACTTCAAAGAGTTATTAACGGGAAGTTAGAAACTGTATGCAAATACAATGAACTAATCTCAAAGACTAATTAACGAAAGATTGAAAAATGGATGCAACTGCTTTGAACTAATCTCAATGAATAATTAACGGAAAATCATAAATTTTGATACAACTACATTAAACTAACCTCAAAAAATGATTAATGAGAAATCGAAAACTTGATGCAAATGCATTGAACTAACCTCAAAGAGCAATTAACTAGAAATCGAAAATTGGATGCAACTACATTGAGTTAACCTCAAAGAATAATTAACGGAAAATCAGAAACTTGATGCAATTGCATTAAACTAAAATTAGAGATTAACTAATGGTAAATCAGAATTTGGATGTAATATCTTGAGGAATATTTAACGGAAAATCAAAAACTTGATACAAATGCATTGAAATAACCTCAAAAGATAGTTAACAAGAAATAAGAAATCGGATGTAACTAGTCGAACTAACTTCAAAGTATAAATAACTTGAAATTTGAAACTAGATGCAAATGCATTGAACATCGAACTAACCTCTAAAAATAATTAACTGAAAATAAGAAAATGGATGCAGATGTTTTGAACTAATCTGAAATAGTAATTAATAAGAAATTAGAACCTGGATGGAAATGCAATGAACTAATCTCAAAAACTAATTAATGAAACATCGAAAACTAGATGCAACTGCACTGAATTAACCTTAATGAATAACTAACGAGAAATCATAAACCTGATACAACTGCACTGAATTAACCTCAAAGAATAATTAACGGGAAATCGAAAATTTGATGTAACTGCATTGAACTAACCTCAAAGAATAAGTAATGGGGAATCGGAAACTAGATGTAATAACTACATTGAACTAACCACAATGAATAATTAACAGAAAATCGGAAACTTGATGCAAATGCATTAAACTAACCTCGAAACATAGTTGTATTATTTGTAGAGGGAATATAATGTCTCGACAAGTATAGTTTTGCATTTTAAATAATGTTTATCATAATTATTTTATTATGATTGAGGCCGCTTCTATTTATTCAGTAGTTTCAATATCATTTTCGTCACATTGAAAGATTCTCATCAAACTTCAATTATTAAAAGAAGTCGATAGGTTTTATCGAGGTTTGGTGTTTTCTTTTATTGAGAGTTGTCTGAAATTTAAATTAGTGATTAATATAATTTTATATATATCTTATATACTTTGTATAATTACTAACATTTTTTAGAATAATAATTTAATATAACGGCACCGTTCGTAAGACGGGTTTGAAAGCTAGTCCATATCTCATTTATCTCCAATTAAACCTTCCACGTGTCAAACATTGGAAATGCGACGATCTTTTGGAAGATGCTACCGGAGTCACTTGCCCACCTTAATAAACCAGCTTTCCAAAGTCTCCACGAACAGAGGACTGAAAACAAAATGGTTATTGAGGTGAGCATCTCCTTTTGTACAGTGCACGTACATGTTAGACTTGATCAAATTTGTTTTACTGTCACGTACTGATGATGAAATATTGAGCTTATTTTTTTTTATGCCACATTGTTTTCAGGCTTGGCGTATGGAAGAAAGTAATGAGGATCAAAGACTCCCTCACCATCGAAACCCCAAAGAATTTGTCTCTATGAATAAACTAGCTGGTTGGAGTTTTTACTAATTACTTTATTATTGATTCTTTATAAATCTAATTTCGAATTAACTACTTTATTATAGCAGATCTTGGGGTCTTATATTGGCATCTCAATCCAAAAATTACGACAACGACAAAGAATTGCAGAAAATTAGAGAAGAAAGAGGATATAATTACATGGTTGTTAATAAAAATTTAATTTGTTATTAGTCTTAATTAGTTCATTTTTGTTATTTTGTACAATTCTTATTAATTTTGTGACTATTGTAGGATTTTTTGGATTTATGTCCAGAGAAAGTTGAAAATTATGAGCAAAAACTGAAAAACTTTTTCACTGAACACATTCACGGTGACGAAGAAATTCGTTACTGTCTAGAAGGCAGTGGCTACTTTGATGTTCGTGATAACGATGACCGTTGGATTCGAATATGGATTAGAGAAGGAGATATGATTGTCCTACCTGCTGGAATTTACCATAGATTTACTCTAGACGCTGGTAACTATGTTAAGGTAAACTTCGTTGTATCATTTGTTTCAATGGTTGTATGGATGGTTTGGAGCAATTTGAAACCGTTGATTGTTATGTGATTTGTTTGATGTGGAACAAATTTTGGGTGCAGTTGATGAGATTGTTTCTGGGAGAACCAGTTTGGACAGCTTATAATCGTCCACAAGAAGAGCATCCAGCCAGGAAGGAGTACACTAGAAACTTTGTGGAGAAAGCTGGAGTGGCACTTGAAGCTCATTAAAGTGTGTGAAGTGTTCGTTATCTGGGATATATGCAATACAGTGCAAGTATGTTTTATAAGCATGTCTTCCAAATCATAAAGTTAATAATCAGGCTATATATACTGCCTGTATTTGATAATTGTGTACTTCTTTGATGTATCCTAGTGTACAAGTTCAAACGCCGTGGGGTCATGCCTGAAAAATTGAAATAGTATTTTAACTATTTTGAGTTGGTATGCTGTGAGAAATGATTTGCTAGCTGTTTGCACTTTAATTCGTGAGCACTTCTAGTGAGAGACTGAGAGTCTTATGGCCATTGAAGAAGAGTTGCACCATTATTCCGAAGCATAAGAGCCTTGTAAAGTCCGAGCGTACAGGGCGCTGACTTTCATTTTAATGCTACGGCTTGGTCCAAGATCTATGGAAACTGTAATTCTTCATCACCCATACCTCTATACCAAATTTAGATTGATGAAATGTACAAAGGTATCTCTACTGCGTCAGTAACGATTTACAACACATTAGGATTATCATCAATATCATAATCAGGACAGCTGACGGAGCTTTCTGTGTTCCAAGTCGAAAGCAATGATTATATTTAGCCCTCTTGGACGTACGTAAGAAGTTGCTAACCAATTAATAGCGCCATTAACAAGTACCCGAGGATGATATCAGTGAGCAAATTGATCTGTAAGGAACACCTTCGAATTTTCGATCCTTATCTGTACATGTATAATTTCTTTTCTTTCTATAGGCGTGGATTTTTGTTTTGGGTGGGGAGCCAACGTCTGAGTTGCCCTCCCCTTCTAGTAGGTGCAACTTGCAAGGAGTATAACTCGAGATAAGAATGGAAGCGCTGCACCGTTATAAAATATCCGATTTTGCAGCGTATCCAAAACCAACATTACCTCTATAGCTACCCCCCACTGTATTCTCTTGTAGCAGGATTTAATTACCATATTTTGTCAGAACTAGAATGAGACCATTTGGAGACGGTGTAATAGTCCGGAGAGAATTGAATATCTAGTGAGAAATCATTCAGTTACCACAACGATGTGTAACCACCAATGTTAAGCAGTAGTTTAAAGGTTATCTAATTTTTTTTTTTTCTTTTTTGGGTTCGATCAGTGTGTGTTTTGATGAAGAAGGAATTCTAATCAACTTGTTCCAGGATTATTGAGAGTAAAACCTTCGATGATCTCTCTTGACTCTTGACAAGAGCATACAATTTGGCACCATTTTTTTCTTCTCTGTTCTCATGGGTCGAAGGTTCCTGTTTCTCCTTGTACGTTCAAAAGAGACGAAGTTGAGAAGCTCCTCCTCAAAAATTATGAGAGTTTCCTTAGAACGTTATGGACTCTTTGTTTCTTATTATTCACGTTTCCACCCATGCCTCCCAGGGCCGGCCCTGAGATTTGAGAGGCCCTAGGCGAGCTCTCAAAGCGGGGCCTTAAGCTTTAACAAAGAAAATTATATAGGCAAAAAAAAAAAAAAAAATTATTATTTATTTTGAAAGTAGGGGAAATGAAATCTAACCCCACCAAGTCACAAACTAATTACATCAAGTAAAGTATCATCGAAAATTTCCCCGTCTCATAGTTTTAGCTGTAAAATCAGTTATTATATTTGCATAGTCAAGTTCCTCTGCCAAAGCTTTTTCAATAGATAGCATAGCTAATCCATTTAATTTATCTTGCGACATGATCGATCGAAGGTAAGACTTAATCATCTTCAACTTTGAAAAGCTCCTCTCCATGTAGAAATCAAGCGTAATGGGTATAGTTAATAATATTTTGTAAGCAATCCACGCATTTGGAAAGCAACTAGCCCTTAAGTTCAAATGATTTAGCACTTCAATTGTCTTCTTTTCGTCATCTGGTAAAACTTCTTTCAAGAGTTGCAATTCCAAAAATAACTCTGTCTCGTCAATATCGTAAATGTTGTCATGTTTCAAAAACTACTACTAAGTTGCCACAAGAAGCCTTTTAAACTATCTCTGCCTCTTCATAGACTTCAACTTCTCCAAATTAAAAACCTACAAGAACCCAAAAAAATGTTTCTCATATACTTGAAACTGTTCAAATCTACTCTTAAGAAAAGAAAGAGCTTGGTCAACAATAAAAATGAAGTAGTTGACTCTAAATGATTCTTCAAACAATTATACCAATCAAGAACTCAAAATTCTCTCAGCTTTGTATGTCTCAATGTGGCTAGGGCACCACTTTATCCACGTTTTCATCAAATTGTCTCTTTCTTTCCACGAATGATGTTTGTTTTTCAAAGTAAGATTGGGACCTCTTTTCATATGTTCTTAGGCTCAATTTGCATAACACTTGCAACTTCTTTAGCTTCTATTATTATCCTTTCATATTAGATCCATTGTCATAGCCTTGTCCCCTTACATCATTAATATAAAGTTGAAGAGTGCTCAATACAGCTTTCAGCTCATTAAAGAGTCTCAAACCCGATGTATCGCCCACCTTCATAAATTCTAAAAAGAACTCTTCAATCTTAACTAGATTTGTTAAGACATCCATACATCGTATCACCAACGACATTTGTTCTTCATGGCTTACATCTGGAGTGCAATCAAGAATAACTGAAAAGTACTTAGCCGCTTGAATTTTCTTAAGAATTGCATTTTTCACCTCACCTACAAAAAAAATTATGATAACTCTTATAGTAATAGAATGTCACGGATTATCTACCCAAAAGAAAATGCATTAATAACGTCACCTACGAACATCTAAATTAGTTCATTCTGAATGTTGTGGCCAAGATAATGATAGTGAATTTCATGACTTTCAATACGTCGGATGTGCTCTTGCAATATTGGATCAAATTCTGCAATCATTTCAATCATGCTCAAAAAAATACCGTTGTTTTTTTCCTTAATCTTCTCATTGTCCCCGCGAAATGCCAAAGTATTTTTAGCAAGAGCTTTCACAAGAGCAAGTATCCTCAATAATAGTTGTTCTTTTGTTCCCGAATCTTGTGACGACTCTCCACTTTGTTGTTTAAATATGCATAATTAAAACCAATAAAATTTTAACTTAAACAAAGTCATCTTCATTTGAAAATTTACAAATGAAAATGCAAATAACATTGTCAAAGGAAAACAAAGCCTATCTTTGAAATTTGTTTTGCAAAACCACAAGCAAAGACCAATCTTCAACACTAAACACATTCATTTCAATGAACATTTGGGTCTTATAAAAATCTTCCCTAACAACGTATTCTTATTTTCTAACTTTCACCATTAAATTCTTAACTACTGATAAGGCGGATCCTCAAACCACTTTAATGATGGTTTTTGAGGTTCAGGTTCTTCAAATAATTTTATCTTTCTTTTGTCCACAAAATCCTTCACTATCTAATACAACAAAACCAAAATCGTTGTACATCCAAATGAAATCCCACTACATAATAACCCAAGTCCATTTGCGAATGCACTTGGGGTAACCCTCACACGGAAGCCATTATCAAAATTTGCCCACATTATCAGAGTCTCATTTTGGTTGAATAATCAAGCCCTTATTCATCTCTATTGAATTGAAAGAAAATCATTTCCCGAAGGCCATTTAGATTCACTCAATCTCTTCATTCATAAAAAATTGTTAATGAGTTGTGGTAGTCAGGATTTTCATTCATCATACATTTATGACATAATTTTCACTCACCAAATACATTATTGCCCAATTTAGAAATTCTCACTTATATCTGGTCCACTTTCATTCTTTCGTGCCAATGTATTATTGCTTATTTTAGAAATATCTCAATTAATCTCAAACTACTTTTTATTAAGTTCTTGTCAATAGTGACTTTCCGCACATACTTTCTTCATAGTAATACATAATTTTAATTGATGTTTATACATTTATTTCTCCAAACTATTGCATTCAATATATATATTTCAAAACATTATCATAACAAGCTTTCAATATTTTAGCATTTGATTTGTCCATCAAAATATATAAAAGCGTAACACAATTAAACTTGAATCTAAAGTCCGTATTTCTTATTATAGAATTCTCTCGTGTTTTGTTTTTATCATTAATAACGCTATTTATGTCTCAATCTTTTAGATAATTCAAAAGTAATACAAAGGGTTCGACAATATTTTATTCTCTATCTTTAATATAGTAATTCTGATCGGCGGTCATTAAGATCCGGTCAAAGTCAAAGTCGAAAGTCCACTTTCAACACATATGGTCAAAGTCAAACAAAAGTCAAACTGGCTGTTTCAAATATTTTTCAAAGGTCGAGGTTTTGTGAATCACTTGTTTTGAATTGTTCAACCATATAAAATTAGAAAATACACTAATTAGTTTTGGCCCATCATTCAAAAACTTTGGTTCCCAAAAGGTTAAGTGGTTTCGAATTGAACAAACCTCAAAAAACTTTAAATTAAAAGCTCCACAACTATTTTTCAAACCCGTTTTTGGCCCCAAGCCCCGGTCGTCTTCAAAATATAATGTTAAACATCCTTACTGGGGAAAAATTACAACAAAAATCAAATTCAATCTAGATAAGATTAATTCCAGAAAAAACACCACTAACCAACATCTGAAAAACACAACAACCAATTGTTTAGGCAATTTCGCGAAATCAATAAATAGGCCAACCACCAATTCAACCACCCGTTTTAAACCCATTCTCTAAACTCCCGGTCCAAAACAAAACAACCCACGCAATCCAAATACTTTTTCTATGACCCACCCGTAGGTTTGGCGGTTTAATATTCATCTTAGTTTAGCCTTTAATGAAAGCGTGCAACAAATTGATTCAAAGACAATAAACTGTTTTAGTGGTTAACTGGATTAGGCTCTTTTTCACCAAGATTTTCCAAAAAATTTAAACATTTCACTAATCTTCTGATTGAAAAAGTTTTCGGCCAAATCGGTTTCCAGCCAGATTTTTTAAATAACTAATTAAATTAATAAATAAATAAATAAAAAAGTATTTTAAATAGAGCTTTACAAGAAGTATCCTCAATAATAGTTGTCTCCACTTTGTTCTTTTTCTCGATTGATTTGTTGTTGCACACTTTTTATCGATTGTTTCATTCTTTTCCTAACCTATTTTCTAACTCACACCAACTATTTAAGCGTCATTTGTGCTTTGTTTTTGAAGCTTTTCACCAAGATTTTTCCAATTTAAACATCCTTCACTATCCAATTGAGAAAGCTTTCCTCGTTGCTTGAACAACTTACAACAAAAACAAAATATCTTGTCCACCGAATGAGAATAAACAAGCCACTTTCGATCCTGCTTCAAACCATTATCCATACGTCGCACGTAATGGAAGGTTGAAAAATGTCCACCTTCATCATCTCTAGGAAAATCAGTAACATTGTTTCTTATTGGACCTTTTTCGACCAATAAATCCCTATATTTTTTATCAATCTTATCCCAATTTGCTGGATCAAAATAGTTTGTCGGTCCATATTCTCCATTCTCAATCATAGCTTCATTAAGTTCTTCTTGACTTTCAATATTCATTGTCTCTTCATCTTCAGCATTTACTCTCTCTTCTAATTCAACATTATTCATCTCCTTTTCAGCTTCAACATTTGATCTCTCTTCAAATTCATCATTCCCCCTCTCATCATGTTCCATATTCACTATATTTTCAACATCCTCATGCGCAATATCTTCATTAGAAGTCTCTGTTTGTCCACTAGTAGAAAGAAATTTAAGAATACTTCCCGCCTGAGATTGAGCGAGTTTTTCTTGTTTTTGCTTCTTTTTTCTCTTAGCACTATCCGATGGATATTTTCTAGCGCTACTCATAATACTAACCACTCAACAGAATTTCTGAACAACAAAGACTAGCAAGTCAAACAACTAGCTTAGAATATTTTTCAAACTTTTGAGCCATTCAAAATATAGCATACATAAAACGAAAAATTCAATCAAATTCATATAAGATTATTGCTACAAAAAATTCAATCAAATTCATCCAATTTAAAAAGAAAAACAATAAATAGAGAATTGATAAGGGTTAAGGGAACATACAAAGCATGTATATTGGGATCACCTCTGGTAGCGTAGCAGTCTTGTTTGCAACTCTTCAAAGACTAGTGGTTCTCTCTTCTATTTGTTTTTTTAGTTTCTCTGTTTATTTTAAACTAACCTTAAACCCTTCGGTTTTTTTGAAATAGAAAAGACCGAAAGAGAAGACCTCCAGGAGATCGAATAGAACCGTATTGTTTGGGTTTGTTTTTTGTTGGCTGGGCTTAAATCAGTTGGGTCAATCTAATGTTTGGCCTTTTATTGCTTTAAATAAGTTGGGTCAATCTAATGTTTGGATATGGGATTTATTAGATAGTGGGTGGAGAATTGGGGGCCTTTTTTCTTGTCAACAAGTGGGGCCCTAGGTGGTCGCCTAGTTGGCCTTGCCCCAGAGCCGACCCTGTGCTCTCCTTCCTAGTCTCTATTTAGGCTACCTTTGAACCCTAAAATAGTTTCTAAGTAAATACAAAAACCCTAAGATTCAGACCTCCTCTTTTTCGTTAAAAATGTCATCACTCTCTCGCCTTCTCAACCGAAAGTTTTCCGTCTCAAATTTCCACCCCAATTTCTTAAGACCTAAACTCAAAACCATTCTTCCCAAATATAGTGAGAAGAGATGGGTGACTGGTACTGGGGAGAAGAAAGCGCAATGAGCCAATGGGGAATCAGATAAGGGTAATGTTCAATCATATTTCAATGGTGCTTTAGAGCATCTTTAATGGTGATAGCTCCAAAACACCAATTTTTTTACCAAACCAAATCTCAAATTACTCAAATACCAAACATCTTCAGTCCAAACATCAAAGATTCGACACCAAACTGTGCTGTTTTGGATAAACCGCACCAAAATAGTTAATGCGGCTTTCAAAACACCGCGCCAGAATCCAAACCGCACCAAAATAGCTAATGCGGCTTTCGAAACACCGCGCCAGAAAGCCCAATGCCCACTGCAGTGTTTCGAACACCGCACGACTTTTGAAACACTTTGAAACACAGTGTCGTATAGTTTAGCCCAAAGCCCATGTTGTTTTGAAGCCCATGATGCTTTCTAAAAACCACACCTAGAAACCCATAATGCATCCAAAGCCTACGTGGTGTTGGAAAAACCGGACAGTGTTTTGCAAAGTGTAAACAGAGTCGTACGTTTGATACAATATCAAACCAAACACCAAATGGGAGCTCATTTGATGTTTGGTTTTGTGTTTTTTTATGTTGGAATTATTTAGTCTCACCACTAAAGATGGTTTTTTACCAAATTTTCAAGGATTTGATGTTTGGTCATGAATTGGTGTCACCATTAACTATGCTCCTCGAGTTGTTTGATTTCAAAAAATATGAGAAATGCCTAGCTTGTTTATTTGGACTCAGTGTAATTAAATTTAAAGCTTTTAAGCCATTTACGGTTGGTTTGGAACACTATGTAAAGCTCACAAAACATATTGAGAAATTCGATCGTATAGATACGAGAAAATACCGTGGGGTCGTAACAGATATTTGGCCATTTGGTATTCTTCTACACGAATCATCTGGACTGAGTAGACTGATCTGGTATCGTGATCTCACGTTGGCTGATATGTGGTTTGTAAAAGTAAACCAAACTCCAAATGTTTACCCCGATTTCTGCTATGAATTCGATGTGAAAGTTAATTCATGGCAGTCTGCATGTGTGATGGTTGAGGAGAT
The DNA here is from genome assembly GCF_015680905.1 of Coptis chinensis. Lineage (NCBI taxonomy): Eukaryota > Viridiplantae > Streptophyta > Magnoliopsida > Ranunculales > Ranunculaceae > Coptis > Coptis chinensis. The sequence continues at coordinate 88,846,191 of NC_141460.1, forward strand.
TGACAAGTACATAATAAACCATGTTCCCGTTGCTAGGAAGCAACAATGCTTCATCAAAGACGCTTCTCGACAAGTTATGACGTTCCAAGTTGAAGCCCATCAACAGCATTGCAACGGGTAGGGACGGAGCCAGGAATCTAACCTAGGGAGGCGAGTGTAAACACATAATCAAAATACAGGGTCGGTCGGACGGCCAGAAATCCGGGGGGGGTGGGAGTTCGACTATGTAATTAACAAGGGATATTATAACAAAACATATTAGTAGATAAAGGAAATAATTCAAATTATGAACACACCCCATGGATCTCGAAAAGGAACAATCAAGGCAGACTCGGAGAAAGCAAAGGCTTGACCACTTTAAGCTCCCCACAGTCACTTATATAGACTATTTTAAGAGGCCTGTTCCATATATTACGATTACGTGAACTCTGAACTCTTTCGTCTCCAAAAAACTCAGCGAAATCGTTTAGTTGTTAATATCAGGGTCTTAAAATGCTTACATCTTCTTATAACATAATTTCTTGGCTTCTTTCCATTGGAATTAGCAAATTCTTGTTGTGAATTGAAATAAATTAGTTTAAGAAGTTATGGAAGGATAAAAATGAGCAATTTCCCCCATTTTTTTTTTCAAAACTCAGAAAGGTAAAGTGAATAGTAAAGACAGAATGTGACTTTATTAAAGAAAGTTATAAATAAATGGTATAATAAGGCTTTACTTTTGGATATTTGGAGAGAGCAAGTAAGCCGTGACTTTGCAAGGATTTTCTGCTAGACTTAATTGTGTGTTACTTGACTTCTATTCTCGGTCCCGTGGACAACCAAACACCCTATTTCTCACATTATCATTGAGAATTCAATTATCCGAGAATTTTATTAATTCTCATTAGAATTCTAATTCCCGTTCCCAAACATACCCTCGACAGTGAAAAACCAAACCACGAATTTCATTGTTCAAACATTTTTATACAAAAGAATCACTCAAATTACATTGTCAATTGCCTAGAATTAATTATTACCACAATACCGTAGGTCCCTTTATATTCTCTAAGAGTAGATTAATGATAAAACATTTGGGTTTGATATGACGCTCTACACCTATTATAAGAAGATTATGTTGTGGCTTCACGCTTAAAAACATAGTCAAAAGTGTAAGGGTGGTAGTAAAATATTTGAACTTATTTTGAGGGGGATCGAACGCCTATGTATTCAGAAATTTTCATACTTGATAATACATAGAACATAATGGTTCTTCAAAACCTTGGGTGGGTGGGGTAGGAACCGTTATTTCAGAATGAATATTTCTACAAACCGTGAAAACCACGCGCAACGAAATTAATGGTTCTCACGATTTTGGATTGGAAAACATACCTGTAAATCCGACTTCTTGATATCTCTGAGAATCCATTAGCTATGAAATCAACAATCAACCTCTTGATCTTCTGTTGTATTCCTTTCAATAGATTGGATGTTGTGTGGGCAACGATCTACCAACCCTTTTCTCTCTCACAAAGCTAGAACCAATTTTGGATCTATCTTTCCTTGCGTCTTTTTTCAATCTAGATGAATAGTAAAAACAGCCAGGAGAGAAGGGTTTCTATTTATAGGCTACAACATGGACCATGAGGAGAAATTAGGGTTGGGCCTCTCCGGGCTTGTGCTTCTCATGTTCGCCCAGAATACACGCCCAAGTCCATCAACAAATGGCTTATTCCACTAAAGACCATTGTTGCACTACCGCCCTAATCCCAAATTACGTGTTACGTTTATGGGCTCTATATTATATGCTTGTGGATCTCCCCATGTTTAAGATATCGAATGTCCATTGATTAAGTCAAGTTACTGACAACTACATTAATCAACTTCTTATGTCCTTGAGTAGTACCACTCAACCTCATTGTCATGTCAAATCAAATCCACCTACAGAGTTTACATGACAATCCTTATGAGCTCCTCAAGGGGGATATCATCAGCCCGACTTCTTGCGGGACACGGATTCCTTCTATAATCAACAGCACACCTTATATACAATGTCATTACCCAATCCATCGAGCTTGTTAATTCACAAATGAATCTCACTCATTGATGATTTAAAACAATGTACAATGCACATAAGTGCCCGTTATTATATCTGGATTAAGAGGACAAGCATCCATAATAACATAGGCGTTTGTTCTCTTATATAGTCAGTATAAAGATAAACAACCTCACTTGGTTCTGTTCAATACACACAAAGTGTACTAGTGTAATCCTATAATCAAGATAGACTAATACTAGATTATACTACAACCATACCAATGACTTGTCCAAATCCATTTAGGCTGTGAACGTTTACTTATACTTTATAAAGGTATGCGATGATATGATCTTCCTGCGGTGTCCACACCATATCATCTACAACATAAAGTATTAGACACATGCATATAACTAATAACATATATAATATGCATAACATTTTCCCATATGATTCTCATTCAAAATATAAAGAATTAGAGTTAATACAAAAGTAATGTTTTTAGTATATAACCCTATCAGGGGGGGGGGGGTTAATCTAGAGGGGAAAGGTAAGGAATGTGCTTTTATCACCTTATTGGAGGAAGACTGGAAGAAGATTGGGAAGATTGGACAAGGCTCAAACTTTGACCAAAAGGAGTGAAGAGGAGAGAGGGGCAGTGCAGTACTACCTCCTGGTGGTGCTCAGACGATGTAGTGCAAGAAACTACTGATGCCAGACTTGGCTAAAAAAGCAAACATTTAAGGCTGTAATAGTGTGTCTTAAAGAAAAAAAAACCCTACGGTCCCAGCATATCTTACTAGGAAAGTTCATCTTGTTAGTATTCTATTTTCTCTTCAGTAATAATGAATAACTAATGGCGGAGCTGGACGTTGTCAGGTATCCAATACACCGCTCGAACTAGTTCTAGATTGGGTCTTTTGGGAAGCAAGGTTAAGTCCGCGGCTCCATATACTATTATCTTCGGTAATATCACGCTCTGGCTCAAAGGTCACCATCTTGAAGAGATAGCAAGGCAGACCATCAGCCAAGTAGGTAATTTCCCAAGCTTGGTCATTGCGAACATCCCTATCAGATGTCAAGGCCGAGGTGGAGGTAACCCTTACTTCAGACTTGGTGTCTTCACTCGACATCTCGAAATCACTAGACACAATAAATTTAGAATTAAAATTATATCCCATATCCGTACTACTATCAATATATTCATTACGGTCATATAATATATTATTTATAATACACGTGTTGAAATGTCGAGGTGGTGGTGACGAAGTTCTCAGAGGGTGGAATCCGACGTTTTGTTATGAGACCTCAGTTTCGTAGCCAGAAATGCATGGAGGTAATTTTTCTCCAAAGGTTTTTCGTCTAACCATACTGAAACAAGTAAAAACGTAATGTTTAAAATCCCTAATATCTAAGATGGTGTTCAAGAATAATAACGTACTCAAACATAAACGCTCAACCCTAAGTACTGATAAAGTAATTCAAGATAATAACAGTTTTTCTTTTTGATAGCATACAAATCAAGTTTGTGTCTTTTATAACCTATTTTTGAGTTTGCAGAGAGTGCTGGAAATTTTATTCGTGGAGGGTCCGGAGAGTTAATTCAAAAAGAAGTTTTTGAGGTTTTTCTTTAATGGTGGTGGGGTTTTTATGTTTTCAGATTTGCGAATAAGATAAGAGAGCGAGTTTTTATACTCACAATTTTGGGCCCGACGTTTCATTTTCCAAAAAGTAATTACTGGTTTTTTGAATTTTAAAAATGTTTTTTCACATATTCATTCTCAAAATATTCAAATTTCAATTTTGAAATGTAAAAGTTTCGAGAGGGGGCGATGTCGTCGGCAAATATCGTCAGTTGATATTTCAGCCCACATATATAGTTAAATATCGAGATATCGACATAAGGGTCGATATCTCTCTATAAGTTGAATGTTGCAGGTATGAGTAGGAAGAAAGTGGAGAAGAAGAAGATGGACACGCATCATCATATGATTGGAGTGAAGCTAACTTGGAAGACTATAAAAAGACTAAAGGAGGAGAGAAAAATCATTATCTTCTTCCCACAAAAAACATTGTAAACCAAAGAGAAAGAGAGAGAAACAGAGCGATCTTGTAATCTTCATTACTAAATCAATAAAACTTATATTTTGTTCATCTCAAATCATAAATATCAAGTAAACTACTTAGATTCTTCGAGAAGCAAGCTTGAATACCACAGATAAGACATCTAATTAACAAACTACAAGCGGAGAAACTCCTGCTATTTATGCTAGCCCTGCTATCGATGTAGTGCAAGAAACTACTAATGCCAGACTTGGATAAAGAAGCAAACATTTAAGTCGGTAAGCATCTTCAATGCTACTTTATAATCCTACGTGTCAAGTGGGCACCTCAAATTTTCCACACCAACACATGCTCTATATCAAGTGGACTACTCATTGTAGAGGTTTGGTATTACTGGACCTACGACCTGAGGTTGGGATTGATAGGAAGTGGCTGCACTCTTTCTTGGGGATAAGAGTTGCCTACGTATCAAGTTTCTCGGGCTAAACTTGAATCCAGCCTTTATGTAGTTCATCTCTCTACTTATAGATATTTGAGCTGACCTTTCTTATTTGCTCCAGGTCATTGTCAAGGGTAGATCCACATTGTGTGCTATCTTGATGATTCACCATTACTCCTGATGTTACAAAATAAATGTCTCTTTGATTGGTACGTTAATTGAACTCCCAGATTGCACTAGATGATTTGCTTCCATATATGGTTGTAACTGAGATTTGGGACAACCTGAGTTTGGGTCATTATGACATGTTAGTAAAGTAATACGAGCTGGTGGAGATACGACCTGGTGTGGACACATGTGTTGTAGTGACATGAGCACAAAACGGAGGGTACTTACACAGCCCCCTTTATTTTATTTGTTCTTTGGACAGCTGTATTGTGAAAAGGCAAAATTAGAATAAAGCGTTCAACACGTGTCGCACAGCTGGCCTTGCTTGGTTTGAAAAATGTGCGGGAACTGTTGGATCTGACCTATGGGCCCAAATCACAGCGATTTGTGGGCGAGTTAAGGGTTTTGGTTTCATTTGAATACGAAAAGGTTTTGTCAGTTTTCAAGGTTTGGGCAGCTAAGGGTTTTGGTTTGTGAAAGGTTTTCGTCTCTTCATTCTACCAACAAAGGAAAAGCAGAGCAAAAGAAAGAAAGAAAAGAAAAAAAACTTTTCCACCCTTTGTTCTCAGGTGTGTCTTTTTATCTCAAAAACTTGATCTTTTGTTTTGTTTCTATTTTAGTAATATCAATCATTAGTGATAGCTTGAGTGGGGAAGTTGAGGTTGATCAGTGGAGAGAGAGAACTGTAAGTGATGGTGATGATGGTGCTAGGGCTTGTAGTGGAGGTGAGGCGTCATCGCCCTCTTCATTGGAAAAGATGACTGACGTGACGATGTCCAGGTCGGTGTGGGATAACTTTGGGGATTTGAGGAGGGAGTTTGGGATTGATAGCCCCGACCTGATGATATACGACCTGAGTGGTGAGAAGAATGTGTTTGGCTGTGATTATGTGCCTCGAAACGATGGGGTTGTAATTACGTATGGCCAACTGAAGGCGGGGTTAAGGTTGCCGTTCTCACGTCTGACTTTGAACATTCTGAACTTTTGTGGTAAGCCACCCTTGCAATTTGTGGGTAATAGTTGGAGGGTGCTCCGCGTGCTGGATTTGTTGAGACTAAGAGGTTATAACATATGTTTGTCTGACATGCTGGAGTATTTCACTATAAAAATATTTTCTTCTTTGAATTTTGGTTTTCAAGTGATGAGGGGTAAGTCACCGGTGATTGTTGGTGTGAGTAAAGAGAAGTGGTGGCGTAGGCCTCTATTGATTGTGGGGAATTATTGTCCTCCTAGGTATGAGGTGGAGAATTGTAGTGTGATGATTGATGGTAGGTCGCTTGATAAGCACCCAAAAGTGTATTATGAAACCCCATTGAGACATATAAATTTGGTTAATTATGTGTTTAATAATCATGAAATAAATATGTTTTCATACTTTTGCGGTATTTGCGGTAAAAATGGAAATATTGGTTAAACTGCGATAAAGCACGAGGAACGCATATATATGAATTCTTCCAAATCCGCCCGCGAGGAAGCATCAAACTTCCAAAGCTCCTACCTCCTCTCCCGGGACTCGAATCGACAATAGAATTTCTTTCGGACAATCGTATGATGAACTCTACGATAGGCGGGAAGTTGTAAAAGCTGCCCAAAATATCGGACCCATGCTTGGACTGCATTATGGACCACTATCTTGGGGCCACAAGATTGGATGAGTCATCAATCATGGAGCATGTCAAGACAAAAATAACAAATTATTGGTGCAAAGTTGACACCTTGCATGTAATAAATTAGATTAGGTGTTAATAGTGAAAAAAGGCAAGGTGTCACTTTGTTTTAATGTGGTGGATAAAAATGAATTAATGTGGTTTGATGATTCCGTGGGAGGAAATGAGATTTCTCTCAAATGGAGAAAAAATTAGTCAAGGGGGGGGACACTCCATTTACTCCCTTGACTTATTTTCCTTACATGGCATTATTTTAGTTCTTTAGTGAAAAAAAATCATAGGTTAGTTTTTAGTTTTGGTAAGAAGCTTGTAATAGTTTTAATGGAGGAAACACTTGTTTTCTTCTAGAAAATAAATAGAAGTGAGTTTGATTGTTTATCTTCTTCCTTTTTCTCTCTTTCTTTGTTTCTCTAGTTTAAATTCCTTGTCTCAAGGATCATGACCTAACTTCCCTTTTGGGGAGTTAATCCAACTCATGTGAGGGAAAAGCAATTGTTGTTGGTTTGGTAGGTTTTTAGGAAGAATAACTAACTCTACATCCTATCCTAAAATGGTAGTTGGTGTAGTGTCTAGTTAGGAATCAAGCAATGAGCTTAGAGATATAAGTCATTGCTTGGTTTCACTTACTAGCATGTATGAGCTCTTTAGTGAGCCATACATGCTAGGGATCAAATCTTTTTTTCCATTAGGGACTTGTCTAGGAGTCTAGGAAGAATCAATAAACCTTTTCAAATCAATAAACTAAATGTTAGTTTCACATGAGGAGGATTAACTCTCCACCTTTTTCTTAGTAATTTGTATTTTGTTTAAGTGCATGATTTCAAACTTAATGTTTTTCTAAATGTTGTGTAGGAAAGAAAACATAGCATTAGTATTATAACCTTACTCCTTAGTTCCCTTTATTGTAACAACCAATTTGTAGTTGTCCTAGACTTTAGGTTGGTTCGAATCCTTATTCCAACTCTCTAATCGAAGATCAAGAGTAAGGACCTTGAGTTGCTTTTGCATCAATTTAGAGAGTTCAAACCTCTAAGTAGTAATAAAGAAGCATATATCAAATGGCGCCGCTGCTGTTCTAAAGCCATAGAACTTGTGCTACATATCAGAAGTTGCATCAAGGGGGAACCCCCATTCTCTTCTTTCCTTTCCTTTTCGTTTGTTTACATTTTTTTTGTTCAAATTCGTATTTTTACCTCGCAATAGACCTGTTCGCTCACAAATTTTTCGTTCCACTTCCAGGTACCAAAAGTTAGGACTGAGAAAGATAAATACAGGCGATTATAAGACTTCTGAGAAAATTTGAAAGTATTCTGAATTACTGGACAAGCGTGCACGGGTGTGGAGTCGCGTCTTGTGAGTGGGACCAGCGTCAGCGGGTGAATTTCTTCGGTTTTTGTTCTCTGTTCAACCACCAAAGATCTCCCCGATCTACCTTGATCCATTTTCATGCCTAAATATCTGGCCCTGTACCTGAAAAATTTGATAATCCTTTGGGATTAATCGTGTCGACGAATTGAAACGTTTGTTTCAGTTCACAGGCGGAAAAGCGGGAAGCTACAGGTTCCAAATTTTCAGTATTATTGTAATTTTTTTATGTTTTTTTCTGCATGTATGCCATGTATATAGTATTAGGAAAAATTTATGGATTATTATTTAAGTTTTAGCCTAGAATTATGCATGAATCAAGTTAATTACACGGTAAATATTTATATCACGATTACACGGACATGAATTGCATATTAATGTATATTTACATATTAATGGTACTGCTTTTTTGCATGGGTATATGTCTTTCTCATTATAAATGTTTCTTGTTACATGTTTAATATTTCTCTCGATATCATTACCGGTATTGTCTAATAAGTCGATTTTGTCAAGAAAGTGGAGAACATTCCAACGAGGGTTAAAATCGAGTTTGGTAAGTTGTTTCTAAACCTACGGGGTAAAAGCTGCTCTCTATATGACATTCGCAATCTCAATGAGTATTGTCGAAATCGAATTATTATGCAATACAAAGTCATTTTTTAGTTTATGTATAATACCTTGCATGTTTAGTTTTGTCAGTATTTATCTGCATTATGTATACTATATCCATGCTTATGTATTTAGATCGTATTATGAGTGATTCAAATTTGCACATTCTTGTTGATATCGTTTACGTAATATCGATTTACAAATTAAGCGCATACATATCATTATTACCGATGTATATTTGCTTTGTATGTATGGAAATATTTATCGATGACACAAGCTTGCTTATTAAGTATAGCTATCATTATGAGTAGAATACCTTCACATGCTCGCGCACCTAGTATTGTATGAGTAGATTGTATTTGCATGTTTGTATTTTCACCCTTGCATAAATCTTAAAAATAATAAAAATAATAAAAATTAATAAATTAAGAAATTAAGAAATTAATAAATTAATAAATAAATTAAATTAAAATTAATACCGCCTTTGCATAAATTTTAATTCCTTAAATCTTTATCATATTCCGATGGTGTCTAGGAAACTTGAAAGATTGAGGTTACTTAATTATAACCGTGCTTGCGGAAAAACCTCCCCATATCTCTCTTGTGACTGGCTATTGGTTTATGCACCGCGTATTCCTAGCTTCAATCTTCGTTAGCGTTGAAATTAGGCATATGTTGTTAAACTCTAATGCTTAAGATAATAATAAACTTGAGTCCTACTAAATTCCTTCTATAAGTTAGATCTAATTTTATGCTTGCATGAGATTAAAGGTCCGGTTCCACTAAAGAAATTGAACACGACTATCGTCGAAAAAATCACGATAAGCAATTGCGTAAGCTCTCACCTAAAAATTGTTCTTCTTACGCTAATTACCTTCATCACAATCCTTCGCCGCCATCAACTTCGTCATTATGGCCGACGATCCTCCACCAATGAGAGAAGCCCTCTCGGACTTCTATCTTTGCATTCTGGGGAAGGACCTTCTTCCTGCATCAAACTTGAGGACATTGTCGGTGATTTTAAATCCCACCAAACGTTTTCAGTTTGTTACCTATATATCATGGTTTGGAGCACGAAAAACCTTACAATCATCTTAAGTAGGCTTCAACAAGTGGCAACAACATTTCACCATCCAAATGATCTCTAAGGAAACAACTTTTGCCCATTTGTTTCCATTCACTTTAACTAAAAGCGTCAATCGGCTAGCGGGACCAGCCCACCCATAGACACATGGAATAAACTAGTTCAAGCTTTCATGCTTCAATTTTACACTCGAAGAAACAACAAGAAATGCTTGAAAAATTCAATTCTTTTCGTCAAAATCCTCATGAATCCTTTTGAGGAAGCATGGAGTCGTTTTTTTTGATCTTACGTTAGAATGTCCTCATCACCAACCGGACAAAGTTGTCCTTGTTAGTTCATTCTTTAATGGTCTTTACGATCATCAAAAGAAACTCTTGATATAATGAGCGGCGGTTGTTTCATGGACAAAGGAGCTACCGAAGCTTATACTTTTCTTGAAAAACAAAGCGAAAAAAGGTACACTGCTTGGGGTAACAACGAAGTCGTCCCCGGTCATCAAAAGACAATGTTACAAAGGCCACATCTATTTTTGAGGTAAAACCCGATCCCGATAAAAATTTGATAGAATCCCTAACTAAAAGTAGATGCCCTTGCGGTTCAAGTAAGCGAGCAACTATCAAAACCATTCATGAACGTTGACACGCCCGCTTGTGTCCTTTGTCTTAGTCCCCACCATCCCGACATATTGTCCCTTTGTTGTATGCTTCCCCTACTCAATTGGAGGAGGCATGTGCATTCAACATTCCCAATGCACCGTGGAGACAACATCCGAATTTAAGCGAAGCCAAAATAACCAACAAATGGGGGCTCCTCGGGTTTTTAATAATCCATCCGTTTGACCTACCAACAATTTTATTCCATACCGCCAAGGAAATAATCAACAATACCAACAAGGTCAATTTCAAAATAATTCCAATGCTAACTATCAAACCAACCGCAACCTTGTTCCAGCTAATCCGGATCGAACTATAATCAACAACTTCTAAGCAATAATCGAGAACTACTACTGTTTGCCTGACTGCGCCAACCATTCACGGATAGGACAAATGAGACTTTCTTGGCTTACATGAACCAACAAATCTCAAATTTTAACGTCTATCCAACAATCACTTCAAAATTGGGCAAGAAAAAGTCGAAAAGTGCGTTTCCTGCCTGGCGGTTCAAAACCCTAAACCAGCAAACCCAACCTTTGAACTCACCAATGCCCCCGTGAGGTGAAAGGTGCATGCAATCACTACTCTACGATCTGGAAAAAGCGTAGACAATCGATCATTATGCGGATGATCAACCAAAGGAAAAAGAGGATTCCAAGGAATCTATTTCTAATAATGAACCTACATAAGATTCCCCGATTCAACAAAGTCAACACCTCCAAATGTAGGAAACAAGCAAGTAGACCCTTTGCCAAATTCAGCCCTAAGGCACCGTTTCCTGCGACGCAGGCAAAGAATAAACTGATGAGAATTTTTCTTTGAAATTCGAGACTTTTCAAAATTTAACAATCAACTTACCTTTTCTCGATGCCTTAAAACTATTACCAAAACATGCAAAATTTCTGAAGATATGTGCACCACAAAAGGAGAACTAATGTTCCTTAACAAAGCGTTCCTCAGAGCGGTTTTCCTCCATCCATCAAGAACCTGATGGTATAGTAAAATACAAGGACCACGGTAGACCAATGGTTCCATGCACCTTAGGTGACAAATGCCGCGACTCTTGCACTTACTAGACCTAGGAGCTAGTGTGAACTTACTTCCATATTATTTATTTAAACAACTAGGTCTTCATGAGCTCAAACCTACCACCATGACTCTACAGGTTAGCCGATCGTTCCATAAAGTATCCAAAAGGAATTGTGGAAAAGCGTCCTTGTAAAGTCCAAGATTTCTTCTCCTGTAGACTTTGTTATTTTGGATCTGAAGTTGCATGTGATTCCATTCCTATCATCTTAGGGCGTCCGTTCCTCGCATGCTGCTAATGCTCTTTATTAATCAGTAGAAATGGTTCCATGACCATGTCCTTCGAAAATCTTTCGGTCGAGGTGAATGTGTTCAAGTTGATGAAACAACTTCGAGCGACATTGATGGTGATGGTCAATCAGGCGGGGTTAATGACATTCATGAAGAGTATTTCACAAACTCTTTCACGAAGATGAAGTGTACCAATTTCTTTCCTTTAAGCGAATCTGAGTTTGAGGGGCGATGATTATACACAAGAAATAAATGAGTTATTAGAGTCGATTACCATTATTTGACCACTAACGGTGATGTCAAGTAACTTGATGATCATCAATCTATTTCTTGCATGGATGATGACCTTCCTCAAGAATCTTTAATACCCACTCCCTCCACCCCCCTGATTTAAAACCTCTTCCTTCAAATTAAAATCGACGCATTACTTGATCACGGATGGTGCGTCACCCGGTTATTATTTCTTCACAATTGACCGGCGATCGGGAAGCTCGTTTAATTAAAGTCATTCAACAAAGATCGTTCGCTATTGGATGGTCCCTCGATGACATTAAAGGCATTGAACCTAATGTATTGCACCCATCGCATACACGGAAGAAAATGCTAAGGCGTCGCGTGAACCCACCGCCGTACCCTAAACCCTACCATGAAAGATGTGGTCCGAGAGGAAGTGTTAAAATTACTAGATGCAGGCATTATTTACCCTATCTCTGATAGTGTTTGGGTGAGTCCTGTACACGTAGTTCCAAAGAAATCTGGCATTACAGTTGTGCGAAATGATAAAGATGAATGCATTTCCGCTCGTATCCCAGTAAAATGGCGAATATGCATTGACTATCGCAAACTTAATGCCGTCACTCGTAAGGATCACTTTCCACTTCCATTCATCGATCAGATGCTCGAACGTTTAGCCGGTCATGCCTATTACTGTTTTCTTGATGGTTATTCAGGTTATTTTCAGATAGTCATAGATCCTGCTGATCAAGAAAAGACAACGTTCACTGTCCCTTTGGTACATTTGCATATAGACGAATGCCTTTTCGGCCTTTGCAATGCACAGTACTTTCCAACGCTGCATGCTTCATATTTTCAATGATATGGTTGAACGGTTTATGGAAGTATTCATGGACGACTTCTCAATATATGGGGATTCTTTCGATAGCTGTCTATCAAATCTTGAAAAGGTCTTTACACGTTGTGAAGAGAAAAACCTTGTTCTTAATTGAGAAAAATGTCATTTCATGGTTACTAAAGGAATAGTTTTAGGACACATCGTTTCAAAGGACAGAATCGAAGTTGACAAAGCTAAGATAGAAAAAATTGCTTCACTTCCTATACCAAAAATAGTTCGAGACATTCGCGCATTCTTAGGACACGCAGGTTTCTATAGGAGATTTATTCAAGATTTCTCAAAGGTTGCTAGACCTTTAACCAATCTCCCTGCTTAAAGATTCCATTTTTATTTCGGTTTAGGTTGCAAACAAGCCTTTGAGATATTAAAACCGCGATTAACTACCGCTCCCATAATTCAACCACCATTGGTCTAAACCTTTTGAATTAATGTGTGACGAAGCGACTATGCTATATAGGAGCTCTTAGGAACAACGCCGAGAAGATAAGCCGGTTGTCATTTACTATCACGAGTAAAACCCTTAATGAAGCTCAACGTAACTATACCACCAAAAAGAGTTTCACCGGCGTTGTATATCGCGTTGGATAAGTTTCGATCCTTACCTAGTGGGTTCTCCAACTATTGTCTATACACCGACCATCGCGGCGCTTCGTTATCTATTAGCGAAAAAAGATGTAAAACAAAGGTTGATCCGATGGATTCTCCTTTTGCAAGAGTTTACTCTCGAAATTAGAGATAAAAAGGTTCGCGAAAATGTGGTTGCAGACCATTTATCAAAACTTGTCGGTGATGTTGATACTTGATAATCAACCTATCTGTGATTCCTTTCCGGATGAACACTTGTACTCTATTTTTCGTCCCCTTGATGCGACATAGTAAATTACTTAGTTACCGAGGGAAGTTCCTTTATCTTGGTCTCCGTAATGATCGGAAAAAGTTTTTATCCAACGTGAAATTCTATTTCTTGGATGATCCCTACCTCTTCAAGTATTGTTCCGGACCAACTAATCCATCGCGTTGCATTCCCGACCGGGAACACAACGATGTGTTATCCTTTTCCATGAACAATCTTGTGGTGGTCATTTTAGTGGTAAGAAAAAACTGGTAAGGTTCTACAATGTGGTTTTATTGGCCACACCGCTTAGAGATGCACATGAGCATTGCAAAGCATGCAATCGCTGCCAGCCGATTATGTCGCATTACTCAACGCAATATGATGCCCTTAAATCCCATTCTAATTGTGGAAATCTTTGATGTATGGGGCATCGACTTCATGGGTCCATTTCCAAATTCTCATGGCTTCCTATACATACTTGTAGCAGTTGACTATGTGTCAAAATGGATTGAGGCATTGGCATGTCGTCTTTAACGATCATAAAACGGTCGTTTTGTTAAGTAAAAGAAAATATTTTCTCGATTTGGTGTTCCAAAAGCTATAATTAGTGGCCCGGGGAAAATATTTCTGCAATAAATTTTTGAATCATTAGTAAAGAAATATGGAGTCACGCGCAAAAGTGGCAACTCCGTATCATCCTCAAACCGGTGGTCAAGTAGAAGTCTCTAATCGAAAATCAAATCCATTTTGGAAAAAAGCTGTCAATCCATCTAGGAAAGACTGGTCTCTCACGATTATCGATGCCTTGTGGGCATCTGAAGCGACTTTTAAGACACCTATAGGGATGTCTCCGTATCGCCTCGTTTTTGGAAAACCTTGTCATCTGCCGGTTGAACTTGAGCACCGTGCTCTCATGGGCCATCAAAAGCCTCAATTATAACACTAACGTGGCGGTGAAAAGAAAAAATTGCGGTTAAATGAGCTTGAGGAAATTCGAGTGATGCCTATGATCTCTCGAAATCTATAAAGCCAACATGAAAAGAGTGCATGACAAGCACATATTGAGAAAAGAGTTCAAAGTCGGTCAAAAGTTTTGATGTACAACTCAAGATTACACATTTTTCCGGGAAAATTAAAAACTTCGATGGTCCGGGTCCTTTCATCGTGGCTTGCCACCCTTATGGGGCTATCTCTTTGGAAAACGTAAATGATGGTAGCGAATTTCAAGTAAATGGCGGTAGCTTTAAACATTATCATGAGTTGCGCTCTCCGATGTCGAAAGAGACTTCTTCTCAATGATCCAGTCTACACGGACTAATAGATTCACTGACAGTACTTCTTTCCATGTATTTAAATAGGAAAAGTATGTCATTTAGGGTAGCCGGGCCCTCTTCTATTTTCTTTTCTAAAATCCCTAGAGTGTGTGGTTGCAAAGTTTTAAACCTTAGTCCACAAAACTCTACTTCGCATAACCGAAAGTATAAATGTCTTCCGATAATCGAGCAAAGCGTGCCTTACGGAAAACAATGGGTACCAAAATTTCAAATCCTTCTTTTTCTTCCCTTTTCTATTCTCTTCCTCGCGAACTCCAACTCATCATTTGGTGTAAATCTCACCCATCTCGAATTGGTAATGGTCGTAGTACTTTTGCTTTCGAAAAGCGGCGTCAAAAAAGGATGGGGTGGTGTATGAACCGGCAAACTCCTTTCTCGTCCGTGTCTTGATCTTCTATCCAGATGAGCGGTATAAAGGTATATTATTGTCCGACACCGGCTCGGTTAGGGATAAACTGTCGTCGTCCCGTTATTCCCACAGGTTGGGAATCGTCTTGAGGATCTGACGTTAAAAGACTCACAATCGTCTTGAGGATCTGACGTTAAAAGACTCACATTCGTCTTGAGGATCTGACGTTAAAAGACTCACAATCGTCTTGAGGATCTGACGTTAAAAGACTCACATTATCTTGCCTGCGATCTAACGTAAAAAGACTCAACATGTATATACTCGTTTTTTTTTATTATTAGCACCCATCATGGTGCCCAAAGAGAGTCGTGATATGCACCATCGGACATTTCCTAGTTCGTACGGGCAATTGATTCCACCAGGCCAACCCCGATCAGTTTTCTATGTGACTATTTCGGGGCGGTTTGAGGCTATACCATATGTACTAAGGGTAATATTATTATTAGACCATTGCACATTGGTCGGGGATGGTACCGCCCGAACCCTAGGCCCCCAAACATAAAGGATAAACCACAGGTCCGGGCTGGATTGGGTTAAGCCAGGCCGACGATGAAAGTTGCCCTCGAGTTAAAGGCGTTTTGATGTGTTGTTTTATTTGGACTTCGATGTTGTTGACACATTCTTCTCGAATTGTACATTTGTATATAAAAGTGTAAATAAATAAAACCAAAGTTAGTAAAAATATATATATATATATATACCTTATACGATCGTTTTGAATGTGATTTTTTTCATATATATATATATATATATATATATATATATATATATATATATATATATATATATATATATATATATATATATATATAATATGATTTTTTCATATTCTAGTGGATGGCATTTTAATGCCGATCGTTTTGATATCTCATCCGTTCAATTTGGGTTGAAACGAATCGAATTTTCATGTTTGAAATTTCGAACATTTCGGGACATAAAGGGAATTTCTGATATTCATTTGGGCTTGGGCCAAAATTTTGACCCGACCAAAAAATCAAAATCCGGTTACAAAGCCCACGCTTGTGAGGCACCCACGTCCACCTCTCTCATTTCTTCTCCCACAAAAATCGGATCTTGTCCCCCGTGGTTTTGGGCGTAGAAAGGTCGCCATTTTCCACCTTCATCTTCTTTCTTTGTGCATCTTTTCCTTCTTCTCAATTTTTCACCGCAATCGGTTCCTTCATTAGCGGATGAAGCATATATTCAACATCATCACCAACTCATTTATGTCGATCGTTGTCCTCCAATGCTGTTGATTGTTCAGATCTCTACTTACACTCCACCTTTTTTCTAACCCATATGTCGTTTTACATTTTCAACTCTACCAAATTTTACACACTAATCAAATAATCAAAGTTCCATGCTTAAATCCTCTCATTACCCTTGTCCTCCCAAACATCAAAAAAGTTTGAATTTGTCTATAAAGTGTAAAAGCTAACATTCTTTTAATAGAAATGGTACTCACCGATAACAGAAGGTCCATTTCCACCAACGGTTCAAAAGTCTCAATCCGCCACTATTTTTCTTATGTATATGAAACTTCACACTCAACTTTCATAACCAAGGAACAACTTGTGTTCCTTCCTTTTAAAGAATGATCCAGATTTTGTGATCACAATAATGGAACCAATTGCTTCCCTATTCCGTGCCCATCCGATAAGTTCTTCATGACTTTCTCAAAAGACTCTACAATTCAAACAAAAACATATAATTTTAACAAATCATAAAGAGAAAAACTAAAACTCGTAAGAAGGGAAAAGTACCCTCGTCTGTTATGAAATGTTCTCACGTGGATCAACATTCATAAATTCATTCTCAAAAATTCCACTTTTAAAAGCGGATGTATACAAATATGTACAAAGAGATGTCTAACATCTTGTGGTCTAGTATATTTTCAAAAAAGAGCTAAAGATGTCAGATGAGTGAGGGCAACATTGAGTTTTAGACACAATCGCTTGAGTTTCATGCATTCTCACAACATTAAACGAAGTTGAAAAAAAGAAATTTATTCATCGATGAAGCAAGTTTCATTTCATATGCTATCAAACACAGGATAAACAATCTCTTCTACAAAAAGAAATTGGACGCATGGGAAGATTGAAGTTTCACAAATGGTCCAACTTTTCTAGTAAGTCCTGACCATCAATCTTGACGCCCCGTAAATTTTAACTTGGTCTACTGATACGGTTGTAAATGGAGTAGTTTATCTTAGCACAAGGATTAGCCTCCAAGTATCCTCAGATTCGGGCGAAAGCATCAGAGACTCAACCATAGATAACAAATCACCGATGAACTCATATGTAAATAACGATTAAAAGTTAGTGAAGTAAAATCATCTAAAAATTAAATCAAAGTAGTTATGCACTCATACAAGCTAGAGCTGCCAGAATTGTTGAGAAATAATCAGTGATTAACAATGGTATGTATGACCTCTATCTCTCTTTGCCCCACTTTTCAAATAAAAATAAATAGTTATAAATTCTAAAATACATACCAACTCAATATTATGATTGGCGATTATTTGCTTAGATTATTAACAATATTTAAACAATTCCGAAAGTAATCAATTGAGGATTAGCCTCTGATGGTTCATGGGATTACAAATCTTTTTTTCGTAATAAAATTCATATATGAAAGAGAATGTGGAGATTGTAGAGTGTTTGTGAAGTTTTTTTACATAATATAGAAATTGATGTGCACCTCACAGGTCGATGACCTATATGTTTAAACTTTAAATATGAGAAGCTTTCACCAATTACTAAAAGCAAAGACCAAAACTGCTTTTATGTGCTGAGTGGTAGTTGCATTTGTTTCAAAGATGTACTTAAATGGTTTTCATTTTATTTTTTAGATTGTTTTGCATGGCGTGGTAAATATAATTGCTGGAACCAATTGGTGAAAGAGATGGGATAGAGCTAACAAAGATTTGTCTCAGGCTTTGATTTAATCAAGAAGGTAACATGAATAACTATAGGCATTGATCATTCACTTTGGTTTCTTATACCATAATGTCGTGTCAACAAGACGTCGACTCTTCAAATTCAAGCAATCGCCAATATGTTCTCTAAGAGGTGTTGTCTTCTACACAACCACATTTTATTTGATCTAAATGCCTCTTTTAGTTGTGCATCTTCTTCAATTTAATCCATAGAGAATTTTTTTTTCAAGGTATTGTTCTAGCATATTGTTCTTGATTGCTTAATGACTTCTTAGATTTTGGGTTCTCAATTGTTGTGTTTGATTGTGTTCTTTATGGGTTTATGGTTAATCTTTGATATTTTGGATTAAAGTTTTAGTAGATTGTTTAATTTCTTTTTACACTCATATACAATGTTAGTATCCTTTAAATTGGTTTATGAAAAGTAGAGAAAATATATAATATAAAATAAGGAGTTGTGGTGTCTAGTGGTGCATTTAGATTGATTGTTTCTTTATTGTTTGAATTTCTGAGACCAAAATTGGTTTT
Organism: Coptis chinensis; assembly: GCF_015680905.1. NCBI lineage: Eukaryota > Viridiplantae > Streptophyta > Magnoliopsida > Ranunculales > Ranunculaceae > Coptis > Coptis chinensis. The sequence goes on from NC_141460.1 coordinate 88,864,744, forward strand.
TTACAAAAAAAGATTTAATGATTGTATCGTAAGTGTGTGGTATGACTAATTAGGCACTTTTGATGTGAGGAAAACCTGATCAAATCTCAAATCTCTTTTTTTGGGAGTGCACTCTATTATATAGAATGAACAACTTATATATTGATATTTAAGTTTAATTTTTTCACTTTTATTTATTGTCTTTTAGGTTGTTTGAAGTAGTGATTTTATTATGTTTGTATGAAATGGTAACTTAGTGTGTCTTGGGCTTAAGGCTCCTAAGTTTGAAGATCCTAATGTTTTTCACTTTGTATATTGTCTTTTGGGTTGTTTTGAAGTAGTGATTTTATTATGTTAGTATGAAATGGTAACGTAGTGTGTCTCGGGCTTAAGGCTCCCAAGTCCTAAGTTCTAAATGTTTTGCCTTAGTGTGTCCAAGCAAGGGCCCTAATTAGGTAAACCCTGAATATATGCCAACCATATAGCAATAATATAGGTTTATTTACTTTCGTGCATGTAATCCACTATTCTCTTTGTTGTTGTTTCTTTGCATGCCAAGTGAGGATGAGATATTTTATTCTTTAATTGAGATTTTTTCATGTATACAAGTATTTTTGTTATTAAAGGATTTTGATTTTTCATGTGTGACATTATTTTTGATGCAATGACCTTATATGCCTATATCTTTGAGCATTAACCATCAAGAAACAAGTGTCAATAATAACATAGTGTATCATCACTACGCAAGGCATCATCTAAAAAATCCGCTAAGCATAATTGTCTTGGTCAGCTTCACCTGACTAACTACTCCATTAACTACTTACAAATCGGGCTACATTCTTGCTACTAATTTGTAAAAACACGTGTTGCACCTTGAGCATTTATCTTTTTTTTCTATTAAAATATTAATTATGTTATCTTCTTAACAATTCTTATGAAAGAAAGCAAGACTAACCGAAAATCATTACAATATCTTGGAGAATTTTGTTGCAAAACACTAGCAATCATTTTTAAACTCCTTCTCATGTTGTTGTTGGGTGCTTCAATATCCTTTTGAAACATGTTTTCTTTTGTAGAATTGTTATTGGGCATAAGTTTTAACTATTTATTGATCCATTAAATTTAATTTTTATAAAGGTGTATTGTGCTAATAGTACACTCTATTTTGCTGTAATTTTGTAATGCTCAAGTCCATTAACATATGAAGTAGGTATTGAATTATGTGTATAATTTTTTTATCATATAGTCTCAAGCACCTTTGACGCCTTCTTAGTTGATTACATCGGGTTTATTGAAGACCAAGTTTGTTTTCTAATTCAGCCGTGGAGTGTGGGTGAGGAGTGAGTTGAGCAACCTTCTCATCCAGTCATCCCCTAACACTACTTTATTCTGTTATGATGACAAGTGATTTCTTACTCCTGGGAAATGTGTGCATGGGCTGGCATAACCGTTTTGGCTACTACCCTAATCTCAATTCTCAACTAATACATACAAGGACTGGGTTATCCGTGTATTTGGTCTGAATGTTATCTACCTAACATTTAAAGGATTTTTCTTTTACAATCCTATGTCAAGTAACTTGGACATTTTTAGTATTAGTATTAGTATTTTAGTCCATGACTAGTTTATTTTAATAATTTCTTAATAAAACAACCAACGATTTTTACGTGTAGGTATATATTTGTCATTGCTACAATTTGTGAAATATTGTTTTGGATGACTAACATCAAAAAGAAATCTATTTTGCAATGTTTGATGCTACTGATATTGGGTTATTGTGTTTGTTCAATTATTAGTTAACCGAGAAAGTGTGAACTTGGGGTTTAATACTTTGTCGCATGATTTTACTTGCAAGTTCTTCTCAGATTGAAATATATATTTTAATACACCTTTGATTTGTTTTATTTTATTTTATTTTTTAAATACATATTGAATGAAGAATGTGAAACCCGTTTGATGGAATTTAAAAATCGGCGTGAAGCTCCAACATGAAGCTCCATCTTTTTTCTGAGGTTAACTTGCTAAAGAGACTCTAAATAATTAGGTCTTCATGCCAAAACAGAATGTACCAAAACACAAAAGTTCCAAGGGTAACTAAATGCATCCAAAACCAAAAACTTACTCATACACCCACAAACAAATTATAAATGTGTTGTATGTGTTAATCTTTTATAACGAGCCTTTGCACGAGAATTTCAATTTTAATCTATGTCTCTATACCTTTCGAGGAAATTATAAAGGTTTTATCTCACACACACATTTAAATTGGAAAAGTCATTGAATTCAAAATTTAACAGCTTGAAATGATTTTATAGTGGAACTCCGTTTCACTTTATATTTTTACAAAAAAATATATTTATTAATTTTTCTTCCCTTACATAAATTAAGTAAAAGCGGCACCCATGCAATGCATGGTAAAGTGTATATTAAGTTACATAACTCTATATTGTCCATTGATACAAAAACAGCCTTTTAGTCTAACAAATTATTGGCAATGAGAACTTTATCAATTAATTTACTATCTGAGTTTCAATATAGTTTGGAAATAAGTTTTTTGATACATAATAATAAAATAAAAAAAATTATATAAAAACGGTTTCCATTCGTTAAACGTGTCAAAAAATCTAGTGATATTTAATTGATTAATCAAAGTCAACACAAAGGCACAAATCCTTAGATATATATTATAGCTCTACCCTATTGGCTCTATTTTTTGAGCATTTCACAGAGTCTCCAATATTTTGTAAAATTCTTTTACTAATTACTTAAAAAGTAAGAGACTAATATAGAAAAAATCGGACAATTGACAATCACATAGACTCCAGCTTTTTCTAAACTCTATTACTAATTACGAAAAAATATGATATAAAGAAGGAAACAATCTCATCTAGAGTTTCATAGATTCTCCAACTTTTCCTAAACATTATAGCTAATTACGAAAAAATAGAAAACAAAAAAACTAAATTGCTAAAAAATAATAGTTTCCAAATCAAAAATGATTTTCCTAAAACTCTTTGCATAAAAGAATAGTTTCCACACTAATCTTAGGTGAAGTTTAACATAATAAAATTTCTTTCTAGAAAAAGACAATGAAATAACGAATGAAAAAATGAATTGAGTTGCCTAAACATTTACTTTATACATTTGTTAATCTCACATGTGACTGAGACAAAAAAAAAATAAAATAAAAGTCAACTAATCATAAAATAAGTAACAATGTACACCAAAAACTAAGTGGACAACAAATAAAATTGTATTGTATGCACTATATGTCTATATGGGCCTAAACAAATAAACTTGGATAGATTTAATGCACTATCCACTTTGGGATTTAGACATTTAGTCATCGTTAAGGATTTCAAAAACCACAGTAATTACGACATATTCCAATTAAATTTCTGAATTTATAATTTTTTTTTCAACACTATAATGTAATTTCAACACTATATATATATACCAAACCAAAACAAATTCCAATGGATTGGAAAATTAAATTATACAAAAAATAACATCACAAAACATATAATAGAAAATTTTGCATTCATTCTAATGCAAGCTCACATGTATATAAAAAATAAAAAAATAACGTAAACCAATAATGACAAATATTTTAAAATATATATAATACTACATAAAAACTAAGCTCAAAAACAATTAATGTGAAACCGAAAAACTGGATGCAAATACATCAACTAACCTCAAATAATATTTAACGGAAAATCAGAAATTGATGCAAATGCAAACATTAAACTAATCTTAAAATGTAATTAATGGGAAAATGGACTATGGATACAACTGCATTAAACTAATCTCAAAGAATAATTAATAGAAATCAAAACTTGGATGCAAATACATCGAATTAACATAAAAAAAAAATTGTTGGGAAATCAAAACTGGTTGGAAATGCATTGAACTAACCTCAATGATTAAATTAATGGGAAATCGAAAACTGGATGCAATCATTGAATTAACATCAAAGAAAAATTAACTATAAATTGGGAACAGGATGCAAATTCATAGAATTAATCTTAAATAATAATTCATGGGAAATCGAAACTGATGCAACCAGTATTGAACTAATCTAAAAAATAAAACTGGATGCAAAATGCATTGAACTAACATCAAGAAATAATTAATGGAAAATCGAAAACCGGATGCAAATTCATTGAACTAACCTCAAACAATAATTAACGGAAAATCGAAACTAGATGCCAATGCAACCTTATCGAATAATAAACGAGAAATAAAAAAACGGATACAAAATGCATTAAAATAATCTCAAAAAATAATTAACGGAAAATCGAAAATTGATGCAAATGCATTGAACTCCACCTCGAAGAACAATTAATAGGAAATGGAAATTTGATGTAAATGCATTGAACTAACCTCAAAAAATAAATAACAGAAATCGAAACTATATGCAACCGCATTGAACTAACATAAAAAATAAATAATGGAATTGAAAATCAGAAACTGGATGCAAATGGATTGAACTAACCTCAAAACATAGTTGTGTTATATGTTGTGGGGAATGTCTCGATAAATATAGTTTTGTATTTAAAATAGTGTTTATTTTATATCTTTTTCATATGATTGAGAACGCGCTTTGCTATTCAAGTAGCTCCAATATGAACTTCGCTTTATTAGGCAATCTCAAAAACTTTAATCAAACTTCTATTATTAAACAACAAAATGAAGTTGAAGGGTTTTATCAAGGGTGAGTTCTTTTTTTTTTAATGGATAATGGGATTTTCACGTTATAAGAAATTTGGATGAGTTATCAATATAATATTCATATATAATAGTTCTGCATATATAGTTGCAAATATTTTTTCAGAATAATTAGTATAACATCACACGTTCGTAGATAATATTTAAAGATCCCACATAGTGAGTCATGTATAATTTAAAGAATAATTAACGGGAAATCGGGAACTAGATAATTTTTTATGATCCCACATAGTAAATGAAACATAATTTATTTTTATATCCTGCTTGAAGTTCGATATTACACACCACATTGGATAATTAAAAGAAAATTAAAAACTGATTCAAATACATTGAATTGAGTTCAAAGAGTAATTAATGAAAATTGGAAACTTTATGCAAATACAATAAACCGGACTCAAAAAGTAATTAACTAAAAAATCAAACCTGATGTAATCGCATTAAAACTAACGCCGAGAATAACTAACGAAAATTAGAAATTGGATGCAAATCCTTGAAAAATATTTAACAGAAATTGGAAACAATATGCAAATACATCAAACAAACTTCAAATAATAATTAACGGAAATTTGAAACCGATGCAAATGCATTGAACTAATCTCAAAAATAATTAATGAAAATTAAAAACCCGAATGCAAGCTGCGTTGAACTAACCTCATAGAATAATTGGTGGGAAATCGTAAAACTAGATGCAAATGCATTGAAATTAAATAACCTCCTGCATTAGTTAAAAAAAATCGAAACCGAATGTAATTGCATCGAACTAACCTTAAAGCATAAATAATAAAAAAACTAGATGCAAATATATTGAACTAACTTCAAAGAGTTATTAACGGGAAGTCAGAAACTGTATGCAAATACAATGAACTAATCTCAAAGACTAATTAACGAAAGATTGAAAAATGGATGCAACTGCTTTGAACTAATCTCAATGAATAATTAACGGAAAATCATAAATTTTGATACAACTACATTAAACTAACCTCAAAAAATGATTAATGAGAAATCGAAAACTTGATGCAAATGCATTGAACTAACCTCAAAGAGCAATTAACTAGAAATCGAAAATTGGATGCAACTACATTGAGTTAACCTCGAAAGATAATTAACGGAAAAATCGAAACTTGATGCAATTGCATTAAACTAAAATTAGAGATTAACTAATGGTAAATCAAATTTGGATGTAATATCTTGAGGAATATTTAACGGAAAATCAAAAACTTGATACAAATGCATTGAAATAACCTCAAAAGATAGTTAACAAGAAATAAGAAATCGGATGTAACTAGTCGAACTAACTTCAAAGTATAAATAACTTGAAATTTGAAACTAGATGCAAATGCATTGAACATCGAACTAACCTCTAAAAATAATTAACTGAAAATAAGAAAATGGATGCAGATGTTTTGAACTAATCTGAAATAGTAATTAATAAGAAATTAGAACCTGGATGGAAATGCAATGAACTAATCTCAAAAACTAATTAATGAAACATCGAAAACTAGATGCAACTGCACTGAATTAACCTTTAATGAATAACTAACGAGAAATCATAAACCCGATATAACCGTGACCGAATTAACCCCGAAAGAATAATTAATCCGAAATCGAAAATTTGATGTAAATCGCATTGAACTAACCTCAAAGAATAAGTAATGGGAATCGGAAACTGGATGTAATAACTACATTAACTAACCACAATGAATAATTAATGTAAAATCTAAACTTGATGCAAATGCATTAAACTAACCTCAAAACATAGTTGTATTATTTGTAGAGGAATATAATGTCCTCGACAAGTATAGTTTTGATTTTAAATAATGTTTATCATAATTATTTTATTATGATTGAGATCTGGCTTCTTGCTATTCAAGTAGTTTCAATATCATTTTCGTCACATTGAAAGATTCTCATCAAACTTCACCATTAAAAAGAAAGTCGATAGGTTTTATCGAGGTTTGGTGTTTTTATTTTATTGAGAGTTGTGCAAGAAATTTAAATTAGTGATTAATATAATTTTTATATATATCTTATAGCTTTGTATAATTACTAACATTTTTTTAGAATAATTTAATATAACGGCACCCGTTCGTAAGACGGGTTTGAAAGCTAGTCCATATCTCATTTATCTCCAATTAAACCTTCCACGTGTCAAACATTGGAAATGCACGATCTTTTGGAAGATGCTACCGGAGTCACTTGCCCACCTTAATAAACCAGCTTTCCAAAGTCTCCACGAACAGAGGACTGAAAACAAAATGGTTATTGAGGTGAGCATCTCCTTTTGTACAGTGCACGTACATGTTAGACTTGATCAAATTTGTTTTACTGTCACGTACTGATGATGAAATATTGAGCTTATTTTTTTTTATGCCACATTGTTTTCAGGCTTGGCATATGGAAGAAAGTAATGAGGATCAAAGACTCCCTCACCATCGAAACCCCAAAGAATTTGTCTCTATGAATAAACTAGCTGGTTGGAGTTTTTACTAATTACTTTATTATTGATTCTTTATAAATCTAATTTCGAATTAACTACTTTATTATAGCAGATCTTGGGGTCTTATATTGGCATCTCAATCCAAAAAATTACGACAACGACAAAGAATTGCAGAAAATTAGAGAAGAAAGAGGATATAATTACATGGTTGTTAATAAAAAATTTAATTTGTTATTAGTCTTAATTAGTTCATTTTTGTTATTTTGTACAATTCTTATTAATTTTGTGACTATTGTAGGATTTTTTGGATTTATGTCCAGAGAAAGTTGAAAATTATGAGCAAAAACTGAAAAACTTTTTCACTGAACACATTCACGGTGACGAAGAAATTCGTTACTGTCTAGAAGGCAGTGGCTACTTTGATGTTCGTGATAACGATGACCGTTGGATTCGAATATGGATTAGAGAAGGAGATATGATTGTCCTACCTGCTGGAATTTACCATAGATTTACTCTAGACGCTGGTAACTATGTTAAGGTAAACTTCGTTGTATCATTTGTTTCAATGGTTGTATGGATGGTTTGGAGCAATTTGAAACCGTTGATTGTTATGTGATTTGTTTGATGTGGAACAAATTTTGGGTGCAGTTGATGAGATTGTTTCTGGGAGAACCAGTTTGGACAGCTTATAATCGTCCACAAGAAGAGCATCCAGCCAGGAAGGAGTACACTAGAAACTTTGTGGAGAAAGCTGGAGTGGCACTTGAAGCTCATTAAAGTGTGTGAAGTGTTCGTTATCTGGGATATATGCAATACAGTGCAAGTATGTTTTATAAGCATGTCTTCCAAATCATAAAGTTAATAATCAGCCTATATATACTGCCTGTATTTGATAATTGTGTACTTCTTTGATGTATTCTAGTGTACAAGTTCAAACGCCGTGGGGTCATGCCTGAAAAATTGAAATAGTATTTTAACTATTTTGAGTTGGTATGCTGTGAGAAATGATTTGCTAGCTGTTTGCACTTTAATTCGTGAGCACTTCTAGTGAGAGACTGAGAGTCTTATGGCCATTGAAGAAGAGTTGCACCATTATTCCGAAGCATAAGAGCCTTGTAAAGTCCGAGCGTACAGGGCGCTGACTTTCATTTTAATGCTACGTCTTGGTCCAAGATCTATGGAAACTGTAATTCTTCATCACCCATACCTCTATACCAAATTTAGATTGATGAAATGTACAAAGGTATCTCTACTGCGTCAGTAACGATTTACAACACATTAGGATTATCATCAATATCATAGTCAGGACAGCTGACGGAGCTTTCTGTGTTCCAAGTCGAAAGCAATGATTATATTTAGCCCTCTTGAGCGTACGTGAGAAGTTGCTAACCAATTAATAGCGCCATTAACAAGTACCCGAGGATGATATCAGTGAGCAAATTGATCTGTAAGGAACACCTTCGAATTTTCGATCCTTATCTGTACATGTATAATTTCTTTTCTTTCTATAGGTGTGGATTTTTGTTTTGGGTGGGGAGCCAACGTCTGAGTTGCCCTCCCCTTCTAGTAGGTGCAACTTGCAAGGAGTATAACTCGAGATAAGAATGGAAGCGCTGCACCGTTATAAAATATCCGATTTTACAGCGTATCCAAAACCAACATTACCTCTATAGCTACCCCCCATTGTATTCTCTTGTAGCAGGATTTAATTACCATATTTTGTCAGAACTAGAATGAGACCATTTGGAGACGGTGTAATAGTCTGGAGAGAATTGAATATCTAGTGAAAAATCATTCAGTTACCACAAGGATGTGTAACCACCAATGTTAAGCAGTAGTTTAAGGTTATCTAATTTTTTTTTTTTTGGGTTCGATCAGTGTGTGTTTTGATGAAGAAGGAATTCTAATCAACTTGTTCCAGGATTATTGAGAGTAAAACCTTCGATAATCTCTCTTGACTCTTGACAAGAGCATAAAATTTGGCACCATTTTTTTCTTCTCTGTTTTCATGGGTCGAAGGTTCCTGTTTCTCCTTGTACGTTCAAAAGAGACGAAGTTGAGAAGCTATTACCTCCTCAAAAATTATGAGAGTTTCCTAGAACGTTGTGGACTCTTTGTTTCTTATTACTCACGTTTCCACCCATGCCTCCCAGGGCCGGCCCTGAGATTTGAGAGGCCCTAGGCGAGCTCTCAAAGCAGGGCCTTAAGCTTTAACAAAAGAAAGAAGAAGAAAATTATATAGGTAAAAAAAAAATTGTTATTTATTTTGAAAGTAGGGGAAATGAAATCTAACCCCACCAAGTCACGAACTAATTACATCAAGTAAAGTATCATCGAAAATTTCCCCGTCTCACAGTTTTAGCTGCAAAATCAGTTATTACATTTGCCTAGTCAAGTTCCTCTGCCAAAGCTTTGTCAATAGATAGCATAGCTAATCCATTTAATTTATCTTGCGACATGGTCGATCGAAGGTAAGACTTAATCATTTTCAACTTTGAAAAGCTCCTCTCCGTAGAAGCAACTGTAATGGGTATAGTTAATAATATTTTGTAAGCAATCCACGCATTTGGAAAGCAACTAGCCCTTAAGTTCAAATGATTTAGCACTTCAATTGCCTTCTTTGCGTCATCTGGTAAAACTTCTTTCAAGAGTTGCAATTCCAAAAATAACTCTGTCTCGTCAATATCAGAAATGTTGTCATGTTTCAAAAACTCTACTAAGTTGCCACAAGAAGCCTTTAAACTATCTCTGTCTATAGACTTCAACTTCTCCAAATTAAACAAGAACCCAAAATGTTTCTCATATACTTGAAACTGTTCAAACCTACTCTTAAGAAAAGAAAGAGCTTGGTCAACAATAAAAATGAAGTAGTTGACTCTAAATGATTCTTCAGCTGACTGTGGCACCTATTTATCCACGTTTTCATCAAATTGTCTCTTTCTACGAATGATACGTTTTTCACGAAAAATAGGCTCAATTTGCATAACACTTGCAACTTCTTTAACTTCTATCATTATTTCTTCAAATCCGGTTTCTCTATACTTTTCGAAAAAGGAAATCAACATTTGTAGTTACTAATAGCGACATCAATCTGCATATCTTCAGTTTGTAAGAGTTTGCTAACAACATTAACACCATTCAATATCGTGTGTCAAACAATTATACCAATCAAGAACTCAAAATTCTCAATATCATGTGTGGCTAGGGACTCAGCCTCACTCTTAGTCTTCGGATCATCACTAGTATCCATTAATTCAACTAAAGCATCTCTTATCTGTGGAGCTTGACTTCTAATCGCTTTAATACTTTCCACACGACTTTCTCAACGTGTTTGTGACAATGCCTTCAAAGTAAGATTGGGACCTCTTTTCATATGTTCTTTGAAAGCTTCCCACCATTTTGTAGAAGAAGAAAACAATGTATATACACGTTGCACCACTCCGAAAAAGGACACAGTTTTAGAGCAAGAGTTAGCCGTATCACACAATGCAAGATTTAGACTATAACAAACACATGGCGTATAAAAAGCTCTAGGATTTATTTCGAGCAATCTTTTTTGTACGTCTTTGTGTTTGCCTTTCATATTAGATCCATTATCATATTAGATCCTTGTCCCCTTACATCATTAATATCAAGTTGAAGAGTGCTCAATACAGCTTTCAGCTCATTAAAGAGTCTCAAACCCGATGTATTGCCCACCTTCATAAATTCTAAAAAGAACTCTTCAATCTTAACTAGATTTGTTGAGACATCCACACATCGTATCACCAGCGACATTTGTTCTTCATGGCTTACATCTGGAGTGCAATCAAGAATAACTGAAAAGTACTTAGCCGCTTGAATTTTCTTAAGAATTGCATTTTTCACCTCACCTGCAAAAAAAATTATGATAACTCTTATAGTAATAGAATGTCACGGATTATCTACCCAAAAGAAAATGCATTAATAACGTCACCTACGAACATCTGAATTAGTTCATTCTGAATGTTGTGGCCAAGATAATGATAGTGAATTTCATGACTTTCAATATGTCGGATGTGCTCTTGCAATATTGGATCAAATTCTGCAATCATTTCAATCATGCTCAAAAAAATACCGTTGTTTTTTTCCTTAATCTTCTCATTGTCCCCGTGAAATGCCAAAGTATTTTTAGCAAGAGCTTTCACAAGAGCAAGTATTGTCACACCCCGAATTTCGACAGAATTCGGAAAAACATTATTTGTTCCCGACTCTTCGATCTCCGAGGTGTGACGCACTCTCCACTTCCAAAAACCATAAAAACGGTTTAAATATGCAGATAATTAAAAACCAATAAAAATTTTAACTTAAACAAAAGTCATCTTCATTACAAAAATTTACAAATGAAAATGCAAATAACCTTATCTCAACTGAAAATCTACATCACCTCAAAGGAAAACAAAGCCTATCTTGAAATGCGACGCTAACGCAAACCACAAGCAGCAACCAATCTTCTTCAACACTAAACCTGTCAATACTTATCAACTATGTTCATTTAATGAACACACCCGATAAGCAAACATGCAAATCGGTCGACATTATAAAAATTTGGTGTGAGTAGCCCTAAAACACAACGTATTCTTATACAAATATATACACAATCCATAAGGCCGTTAGTTCCTCCACAGCAGGCCTTTAACTTTCAACGACTAATACAACATTCTTAACTACAATAAGTAGGGCAGATAGTTCCTCCACGGGTTTTAACTTCCCACCAACCACACAACAAACTATCGCGATAATAAATAAAAGCGGTGTAGTTCCTCCATGAGGCGCGCAGGTTCTAACTAAACAAATAACCAACATATTACCATAATTATATTATTTAAGGCTTTCTTTGTGTCCCTAAAATCCGCGTCGTATCTATGTCTTACCTAGTTTCCCCGGCTACCACAATCGCTTCCCAACGAACATGTACATCCACATGCCTCCCCACATAATGAACCACTTTCGGTGTGTAACTACTACCCCGCGGGATGCCGCACACCGTAACCCTCACACGGAAGCCATTATGCAAGTAATCGCCACTATTCGGCATAAAATATCGTCGTCTCGTTCTATTTTGCGAACGGAATAATCAAAACCACTATTATTCGGGTTATATCGAAGGGCCATTCAGATTCATTGAAACGCTAGAAGGGCCAATCACATTACTTATGCCCGAAGGCCATTTAGATTCAATCAAACGCCCGGAAGGGCCAATCACATTACTTACCCCGAAGCCATTCCGGATTCACTGAAGCGCCCGGAAGGGCCATTCAGATCACATACCCCACCGGGGCAAAATCACATGAGTTGTGGTAGTCAGGTTTTAGGATTTTCATTACGTAATTTATTCAGGTGTCATACATTTATGACTCATAATCATTTCACTATATCACATGCATGTCAAATACATTATTGCACTAAGCCACAATATTTAGAAATATCTCAATTATATCTCGTAACCACTTTCATTCTTTCACGTGCCAATGTATTATTGCACTACGCCACAATATTTAGAAATATCTCAATTATATCTCATAACTACTTTTATTCTGTCACGTGTCAATATATTATTGCACTACGCCACAATTCCGTGGGAAATATCCGCACATACTATACTACCTCATAGTAGCATCTCACATATAAAATAATTGAGCGTTTATACATTTATTTCTCCAAAACTATTGCATTCAATATATATATTTCACATATTATATAATGTCACAATATCAACGTCAAATCTTAATTAGATAATTACAACCAAATTTATACAAGCTTCCACAATATTTTAGCATTTGATTTGTCCATACAATTTAATATATAAAAACGTAACACAATTAAACAGTCAACAGTCCACAATCAAAGTCCATGAATCTAAGTCCGTATATAATTTAATACTCATAAAATCATATATATCAAAGTCTTATTATCGGAATTCCCCTCTTGTTACGTGCCAATATATAATATGTTTTACACACTATTTACGTCAAATCTTAATTAGATAATGACAAACAAGGTAATACAAAGTTCGACAATATTTTATTACTATATTTGTCTATATTCTTTAATATGTGAAAAACTGGAAAAAGTCAACTTTCCACAGTCAACGGTCAAAGGTCAAAGTCAACGGTCAATGGTCAACGGTCAAAGTCAAAGTCAAAGTCAACACGTCATGGTCAAAGTCAACACATCATGGTCAAAGTCAAACTGTCATTGTCAAAGTCAAACTGTCGTTTCTATGTTCAATAGGTTCATGGTCATAGTCATGGTTCATGGCTAAGGTCAAGGTGCATGGCTCATGGGCTCATGACCAAGATAATGGTTCGGACCCAACTGGCCAAGCCCAAACCTTAGAACCCAAAAGTCTAAAACCAACTTATTTATTCCACCTGACCTAATTGGGGACATAAGGATCAACCCATATAAAATTAGAAACCGGCCCAAAGAAACTAATTAGTTTTGGCCCATACAACTTAAACTAAACCGGCCCAAAAACTTTGAACTGAAACCGGCCCAAAAACAGTTAAGTGGTTCTGTCCAAAAATTGAACTGAAACCGGCCCAAAAACTTTAAATTAAACTGGTCCACAACTTAAAACAAAACCGGGCCCAACAACTTAAAACAAAACCGGGCCCAACAACTAATAAGCTAAGGCCCAAAAACCGAAACCCATTGACTTTGGCCCAAGCCCAAGCCGGTCATCTTCTTCCTCCAGCAGCCACCAAATCGGCCACCACCAGCCACCACTAATCTCCACTCGTCCAAACCAAATCGAAACTACTCGGAAAAACCCCCACTACTTTAACAAAAGCGAAATCCACTAACTCCTTGATCCATACTCTTCCTCAAATCTAGATCACGAACCGAGTCGCCATTAATGGCTTCTTCAAGCTTTCAACGATTTCCCTATTCGACCCTCGCCTCTCACCCACTCAAACACCACTAACCAACATCCGCAACACATCACCACAAAACACAACAACCAATTAAACCAAAAAAACAGCCAACCACCAGGTTAGGCCACCGCGCCGTTCTCGCGTCCTTGAAGTTTCAATCAACGCCAAACTCCCCACTACCACCGGTTCAACCACCCATTTCAATCCGGCGTCCATTCTCTAAACTCCCGACATTGACCAAAACAAAAACAACCCACGCACAACAGTAAAACGAGTTCAATACAAAGGTTAGTTTGGAAGCTGGCTTCTACTTGACCCGCCCCGTAGTTTCGGCGGTTTAATAACTTCACGCCAAAATGGTATACTAACCTTACCTAGTTTAACAGTTCAACAGGACGCCAAAGATAATGAGCAGTAACAAATTGAGTGAAAACATGAGACAATAAACTGTTTCTGTATACGGTGAAGTAGAAAAACTAACTACTCACCGGTATTAACAGCTCCTACGAATTCCTCTGAGTCCGAGTCATCGTGCTCCACCCTCCAGCAAATGAGTTTCTAGCTCTGCCTCCATTTTTATTATTTTTTTATTCTCTAAAAACCCTACTCTCTAGAACAATGTGATTATATACTTGGGTCTGAAACCCAAGCCCAACACAGACTCGGGCCCAGAAATCAGGCCCACATGTCCCAAATCCAATCCAACAGATTTTTAAATAACTAATTAAATTAATAAATAAATAAATAAAATACGTATTTTAAATACGGGTGTTACAAGTATCCTCAATAATAGTTGTCTCCACTGTTCTTTTTCTTGTTTGATTTGTTGTTGCACACTTTTATCGATTGTTTCATTCTTTCCTAACCTATTTTCTAACTCACACCAACTATTCAACCGTCATTTGTGCTCAGTACTTTGTTCATGTTTTTGAAGCTTTTCACCAAGATTTTTCCAATTTAAATATCCTTCACTATCCAATTGAGAAAGCTTTCCTCGTTGCTTGAACAACTTACAACAAAAACAGAATACCACAACCCAATCGAATGAGAATAAACAAGCCACTTTCAATCCTGCTTCAAACCATTATCCATACGTCGCACGTAGTGGAAGGTTGAAAAATGTCTACCTTCATCATCTCCAGGAAAATCAGTAACATTGTCTCTTATTGGACCTTTTTTTACCAATAAATCTCTATATTTCTGATCAATCTTATCCCAATTTGCTGGATCAAAATAGTTTGTCGGTCCATATTCTCCATTCTCAATCATAACTTCATTAAGTTCTTCTTGACTTTCAATATTCATTGTCTCTTCATCTTCAGCATTTACTCTCTCTTCTAATTCAACATTATTCATCTCCTCTTCAGCTTCAACATTTGATCTCTCTTCAAATTCATCATTCCCCCTCTCATCATGTTCCATATTCACTATATTTTCAAGCGCCTCATGCGCAATATCTTCATTAGAAGTCTCTGTTTGTCCACTAGTAGAAAGAAATTTAAGAATACTTCCTGCCTGAGATTGAGCGAGTTCTTCTTGTTTTTGCTTCTTTTTTCTCTTAGCACTATCCGATGGATATTTTCTAGCGCTACTCATGATACTAACCACTCAACAGAATTTCTGAACAACAAAGACTAGCAAGTCAGACAACTAGCTTAGAACATTTTTCAAACTTTTGAGTCATTCAAAATATAGCATACATAAAATGAAAAATTCAATCAAATTCATATAAGATTATTGCTACAAAAAATTCAATCAAATTCATCCAATTTAAAAAGAAAAACAATAAATAGAGAGTTGATAAGGGTTAAAGGAACATACAAAGCATGTATATTGGGATCACCTCTGGTAGCGTAGCAGTCTTGTTTGCAACTCTTCAAAGACTAGTGGCTCTCTCTTCTATTTGTTTTTTTAGTTTCTTTGTTTATTTTAAACTAACCTTAAACCCTTCAGTTTTTTTGAAATAGAAAAGACCGAAAGAGAAGACCTCCAGGAGACCGAATAGAATTGTATTGTTTGGGTTTGTTTTTTGTTGGCTGGGCTTAAATCAGTTGGGTCAATCTAATGTTTGGCCTTTTATTGCTTAAATAAGTTGGGTAAATTTAATGTTTGGATATGGGCTTTATTAGATAGTGGGTGGAGAATTGGGGGCCTTTTTTCTTGTCAACAAGTGGGGTCCCTAGGCGGTCGCCTAGTTGGCCTTGCCCCAGAGCCGGTCTTGTGCTCTCCTTCCTAGTCTCTATTTAGGCTACCTTTGAACCCTAAAATAGTTTCTAAGTAAATACAAAAGCCCTAAGATTCAGACCTCCTCTTTTTCGTTAAAAATGTCATCACTCTCTCGCCTTCTCAACCAAAAGTTTTCCGTCTCAAATTTCCACCCCAATTTCTTAAGACCTAAACTCAAAACCATTCTTCCCAAATATAGTGAGAAGAGATGGGTGACTGGTACTGGGGAGAAGAAAGCGCAATGAGCCAATGGGGAATCAGATAAGGGTAATGTTCAATCATATTTCAATGGTGCTTTAGAGCATCTTTAATGGTGATAGCTCCAAAACACCAATTTTTTGACCAAACCAAATCCCAAATCACTCAAATACCAAACATCTTCAGTCCAAACATCAAAGATTCGACACCAAATTGTGTTGTTTTGGATAAACCGCACCAAAATAGTTAATGCGGCTTTCAAAACACCGCACCAGAATCCAAACCGCACCAAAATAGCTAATGCGGCTTTCGAAACACCGCGCCAGAAAGCCCAATGCCCACTGCAGTGTTTCGAACACCACATGACTTTTGAAACACAGTGTCGTATAGTTTAGCCCAAAGCCCATGTTGTTTTGAAGCCCATGATGCTTTCTAAAAACCACACCTAGAAACCCATAATGCATCCAAAGCCTACGTGGTGTTGGAAAAGCGGGGCAGTGTTTTGTAAAGTGTAAACAGAGTCGTACGTTTGATACAATATCAAACCAAACACCCAATGGGAGCTCATTTGATGTTTGGTTTTGTGTTTTTTTATGTTGGAATTATTTAGTCTCACCACTAAAGATGGTTTTTTACCAAATTTTCAAGAATTTGGTGTTTGGTCATGAATTGGTGTCACCATTAACTATGCTCCTCGAGTTGTTTGATTTCAAAAAATATGAGAAATGCCTAGCTTGTTTATTTAGACTCAGTGTAATTAAATTTAAAGCTTTTAAGCCATTTATGGTTGGTTTGGAACACTATGTAAAGCTCACAAAACATATTGAGAAATTCGATCGTATAGATACGGGAAAATACCGTGGGGTCGTAACAGATATTTGGCCATTTGGTATTCTTCTACACGAATCATCTGGACTGAGTAGACTGATCTGGTATCTGTTAGTATAGTTGTATGAACACAGCAACTAAAGTAGAACAGAAGGAACATTAGCAATAAAGAAACAAGGACAAAGAAGAATCGGGAATAACCAAGGCGCGGATTAGGCGTCAGTCCTTAAGGAAAGATTTAAGCCCGCTTCCAATGGTGCGAAAGGCAACAAAGCGTCTTCCTCCACAGGATTCAATGGTTAACAGCCGACTGACTTTGCACTAGAAACGGACTACCCTCTAGAACGGCAATATAACTCTCTCAAGCGGCCGAAGGAAGAAGAGAAGAAGAAAAGGACCTGGTTTGAGTTTTGTTTCTCTCGAGTTGAGTTTCGATCAAGTCTCCTCTCTCTATGGACTCCACAGTCCTATTTATAGAGGTTAGGAGGAGGAGAGAGACCAACTCCTAATAGAACACTCTGAAACTTCTTTGCTCAAGAAAAAGGCAAAACAAGTTTAGGCTATTGGTCAAACCACTACCCACAACAGTAAGCCCAAGCCCAGGCCTCGAACCCTACCCGATGTGGTGGATAACCAATGTGGGACTATCTACTATGCACTAAAGTGGAGAGAACACCATTTGTTCATCTCCTCCACTTTGCACACACACACTAGTATTTAGAAATACACAAGAGATTCCAACAATCCCCCACTATTTCAAAATACTAATAGTCCCCCACTATTTTGGAATAGGATATTACAAAAGAAATGGGTTAACGAAATGCCAGAGAGAATCGAAAAAACAATGCATAAGATACTGGTGCTTTACGGGCTTGAACCAGTCATAGGGTAACATGTCTTATAATACGTGAAAGTGGTGGATTAAAAAATCTTTGAACCAACATTCCTTTGTAGTAAAATAGAGGACATGCACCCACATTGCTCTTTCATTATATGCCCTTACCAGCGGTGTTGCTTTTTGGCCCTTCTCTTTTGCGTTCCATGAATGCTCTAGAGTACTTGCACGAATACTCATAAGAACCGACCAGTTCTACATTCACGTAGGTGGATATCCATCAAGTGTACATTGCGGTTAAAATACACTATCTCATTATAAAAAATGGACTATGGATTCCAATAAGAGTAAAATAACTCATCCTTTCTCATTGCAATTCAAGTTATACAAAGTATACAAAAAATGCTATCTAGTCATATGGTGGGGCGTCTCAAAGAAAGACAATAGCATACCGGCGGCAATGAGGTGACTTGTTTTTCCCTTTGAACCTAATTCATGGGATCTCCAATCACATAGGTGGGGTTCTTGCGTCGATTAATAAGCCCTCTATCTAAGCAAAAGTCTCATCCCCTCGACATATAACCACTTGCCTCCAAAGAAGTGGTGCGGTTAGACATGTGGCCAAACTAAGTCCAACCTAACATAATCTCTAGCAGCCGCTTGATTAAGTTATATCTCAACTTACATGTATTCTTTTCCCATTGCACATAAGATAACATGTCTTAGCTATTGCAATGAGGCGATTTGCAAAGCATATACACATCGGGAGGCATTTTAGAGCCAATGAGAAGATTTGCCAAGAGGTTGCTAACCCACTCAAGATCATCACATGCCTTTTCTAAAGGCGATTAGCTTGGATGATATCCAAGACACTCAATTTCCACCAAAGGTAAACACATAAACATTCTTGGATCCAGGTTTATAACATATTACCCTTCTAACAATGATGGAAATCTACTAAATATCGATCCATAATCAATGGCTCTGCTATAGTACTTGGATAATCGACAATATACATCAAAGTTCCTTATAAGGACACAATGGGTTATCACCGAGATGCCATTAATGTAGGCAATGTCATGTCTCACATACATTATCCATCAAGTACAATTGGCTACCAATGATATTGACATATTTAGTATGAGAAAACACAAGGAAATTATTTTTCATAAGATGGATATATGCCACAAAAGGTGTTAACACATGCTTACTATCATAATACCCATACTTTTCAATGAAAAATATTTCTACTAAGTCTTTGTAACAATATAATGAGACCAACATGAGTTTTAATTCCTATATTCACCGGTCATTCAATTACTAGTGCCCGAATTCCCTTATACCATCCGGCGGCCCGGTTTAAGGTACTGTTGTGTATTCAACCATATTCAAACGTCAACATCTTGACAACTGAATATAGCGATTCTGAAAATGAGTTTAACAACATAATAAACTATCATTTTCAATGGCGGTTTATGGCGTGTTTCAAATAGAATTTCTCTGTCTCATACACATTCTCAATGCTAGCACTCATGATATTAAATCATCTAAACAAAGAGAGATTAACACATATGTCTTGCTTTGCTCTAAAGAAAGTACACATTTTTTTATCAACAACGGTACTTTGACATCCATATGACACTAATATGTTGTTGAATTGCTCATGCCATTTATAGGCGCTTGAATCAACTCATACAAAGATTTAACTAAATTGTATACCTTCACTCATCACGGTACTACTTGGTATTGTAGTTCCGCTACAACTACTCAACTAGAGTCTTTAGAATTACGTAGAAGAAATTCTAGTTATATGAGCAAGGTTTCAAAATAGTATAAATCTTGTCTCGATTGAAACCCTGGCTATTATTATTAGCATTGTATTTTGCAATACAATTATCACGTTTTAGTTTTCTCTTGAAGATCCAATTCAACCTATAGATCCCCAATAAATCAAGAGTCCGGTTTAGAGGAGTTGTATCCTTCAAAAAGGACACTTCTCATGGATGACAACTTCCTTATAGGTTAATGAATCTTCCTCAAGAAACATATAAACATCATCACCGTGAATGGTGGAAATACTCATTGATAGTCTTCCAAATTTCTTGTGCAAAATAATGGGATTATCTTATGTAGTTCATTATGAACATTCAACCACTCTATGCCAATTTCTCGAAAAGCACAACCTCAAATAAAATTAGCATATAAGACATTCAATAATAGTGTGGTATCTACAAAATTGTTATCACTCATGACAACCTGAAAACAAACATCACTATTATGAGTTTCACCAATGAATATCTACTAGATAATTCTAGGTCTCAAAAAAGACTTCTTTTAGATTCATTCACAATAGCCTTGGCAAGACACCCCCACATTTTGAAACATTTTTTGGATAGGCCCAAGACCTTTCCATACTTTGTAGTTCGTTGTCTTTCCAATTATCTTGTGAGATGAACTATGGTAAAAACAAGATGTTATGCATATGGGTCACCACCCCCACGTTCAATAGTTACTCAACCTAATCAAACTTACATGCAAAACACATTATACCGCTACAAACACTAAAAGAAACAACAACAATAAAATGCACTCTTATAACAAGATTATACTTTACTCAAGTCTATGATTCTGGATCATATTAAACATAGTCATATTATGTTCATGTTATCTATATGAAAGGAAATCTAAAAAAGATTCTAATGAATCTTAAAGAATAGAAGAATTAGATGAAAAGGGTTTTACCCGAGATAATATCATTATCATCCTTCTTTTCATCATTCAACATTCCAACTGTCATAGGGAGACAATCCACGCACTTGTACATCACCTTGGCTATTTATCCATAGTCATAGGAGGATAATGCCTAATAAGACAATCCACAAGCGTTACATCTCCTTGTCTAAAATAGTCACTGGAGGATATTGTCTAAGAAGACAATCCATAACCTTACATCTCCTTGACTAAATTAGGTTTAGGAGGATATGATTGTTTCTCATATTGTTTCCTCTCATAGACAACGATGCTCATTACTTAATAATATATGACATGGTTAAACTTCATGTCAATGTTAAATAATGCATTCATGCCAAACATGGTAAATATCATATCATAGGTTCAGGAAAAGTAAACTTTAACCGTACCCCTCACAACAAAAAGTATACGTTATTTAAACAAATCTAGCCACTGAATATGCAAAACAACTGAGGACTCCACCTCCTCTTTTTACATGAGCTCAAGTAAGATAGAATACCCTATCAACAAGACCTCAAGTACTACCACAACATCTAATGTCTCAACCCATTAATGTCTTCAACTAGAAAAATTTACCAATAAACTATTATCAAGTTTAAAGTAAATCCACGATGATTAATATCCAAAACTAGCATGCTACACAACTTTAACATATGCTATATTGGATATAAGCTACAAGTTACTTCATCTAACATGTATTTTTACAACAGTATAATTATAACCATTGTCTAACAACACGTTCACTCAATAAAGATAAGCAATTATGCATTGAATACATTATAATTACTATCCAAGATTTGAGTGTGGTTGATATTAACTATCTTAAGGTCTCTCTTAGACCATCTACATACATCTACATATCTACAAAGAAAATTAATATCAAACTACTTCTAGTCAAACCAATTAATTCCTCAGTGATAAACACGTATAATTTGTTGACTAGGTTATTAAAGAAGTTTAAGCTTAGGGATTTCCCTCCTAAAAAAACTAGCATGCAACTCAAGGCAAGAATTATCACCATATAATTAAACCAAAAGAATTGCAAAGAGTGAAAGAATACGATACCTAACCGATTGAAAAACCGGATTACCATATTTTCCTCCTTCTAGAAAAACAATTCAAAAAAACTGTAAATCTAAACCAGCTCAGGACGAATTGGGTATCAAGCCTTATACCACTGGAAAGCTCTTTGAATCAGCTATCCAACACAAGAAGCGGATTGCAAAACCAAGCTCTGAGCTGAAAGTTATAGCAGTTTCCGTAACTAGTGACGCAGTTGTCAAAAAGACGAACTTTGACGTTTTTCTTGATAGAAATCTCATATTTGACTCCCACAAACATAGGAGAAAGGTCTACAACCATATAGGGTTTGATAAACCACAAAAGATCAATAAATATTCAATCTTTAATTGGTTTCCCTACCAAAAACGAAATTATTAGAAAATTTCTAAAGTCATAACCCAATAACACAAATAATAACTCAAAGTAAAAGACTTATCTTTTGATTGTCGTATTAAAGCACTCTCCTTTGTTCTACTACAAAACTCTTTCCTTAAGATTGTTAGTATAGTTGTATGAACACAGAAACTAAAGTAGAAAGAAGGAACGATAGCAATAAAGAAACAAGGACGGCGATGGCAGGGGAATAACCAAGGCTAGCGGATTAGAATCGTCATTAAGAAAAGATTTTGCCCCTTCCAATGGTGCGAGAAAGGCAACGATGGCGTCTTCCTCCACGAGGATTCAATGGTTAACAGCAGCCTGACTTTGCACTAGAAACGGACTACCCTCTAGAACAGCAATATAACTCTCTCTCTACTTGGGAAGAAGAAGAAAGAAGAAAAGGTTTGAGTTTTACGTTTCTCGAGTTGAGTTTCGATCAAGTCTCCTCCCTCTATGGACTCCACAGTCCTATTTATAGAGGTTAGGAGGAAGAGAGACCAACTCCTAATAGAACACTGAAACTTGCTGCTCAAGAAAAAGGCAAAACAAGTTTAGGCTATTGGGTTGAAACCACTACCCACAACAAGAAGCCCAAGCCGGGCTCGAACCACCCGATGTGGTGGATAACCAATGTGGGACTATCTACTATGCACTAAAGTGGAGAGAACATCATTTGTTCATCTCCTCCACTTTGCACACACACACACTAGTATTTAGAAATACCCGCAAGAGATTCCAACAATATCGTGATCTCCGGCGTTGGGTGATATGTGGTTTGTAAAAGTAAACCAAACTCCAAATGTTTACCCGATTTACGCTATGAATTGATGTGAAAGTTAATTCATGGCGATCACGCGTGTGATGGTTGAGGAGATTGACAAGTACATAATAAACCATGTTCCGTTGCTGGGAAGCAACAATGCTTCATCAAAGGCGGCTTCTCGACAAGTTATGGCGTTCCAAGTTGAAGCCCGTCAACGGCATTACAACGGGGAGGGGACGAGCCGGGAATCTCGACCTAGAGCGAGTGTAGACACATAATCAAAATCTGAGAGGGTCGGACCGAAGCCTTAAATCCGGGGGTGGGAGTTCGACTATGTAATTAACAAGGGATATTATAACAAAACATATTAGTAGATAAAGGAAAACATTCAAATTATGAACACACCACATGGATCTCGAAAATGAACAATTAAGGCAGACTCGGAGAAAGCAAAGGCTTGACCACTTTAAGCTCCCCACAGTCACTTATATAGACTATTTTAAGAGGCCTGTTCCATATATTACGTGAACTCTGAACTCTTTCGTCTCCAAAAAACTCAGCGAAATCGTTGAATTGAAAAAAATAGTTTAATATCAGGGTCTTAAAATGCTTACATCTTCTTATAACATAATTTCTTGACTTCTTTCCATTGAAATTAGCAAATTCTTGTTGTGAATTAAAATAAATTGGTTTAAGAAATTATGGAAGGATAAAAATGAGCGATTTCCCCCATTTTTTTTTTCAAAACTCAGAAAGGTAAAGTGAATAGTAAAGACAGAATGTGACTTTATTAAAGAAAGTTATAAATAAATGGTATAATAAGGCTTTACTTTTGGATATTTGGAGAGCAAATGGCGCGTGACTTTGCAAGGATTTTCTGCTCGACTTAATTGTGTGTTACTTGACTTCTATTCTCGGTCCCGTGGACAACCAAACACCCTATTTCTCACATTATCATTGAGAATTCAATTATCCGAGAATTTTATTAATTCTCATTAGAATTCTAATTCCCGTTCCCAAACGTACCCTCGACAGTGAAAAACCAAACCATGAATTTCATTGTTCAAACATTTTTATACAAAAGAATCAGTCAAATTACATTGTCAATTGCCTAGAATTAATTATTACCACAATACCAGAGGTCCCTTTATATTCTCTAAGAGTAGATTAATGATACAACATTTGGGTTTGATATGACGCTCCTACACCTATTATAAGAAGATTATGTTGTGGCTTCACGTTTAAAAAACATAGTCAAAAAGTTTAAGGGGTGGTAGTAAAATATTTGAACTTATTTTGAGGGGGGCGAACCTCTATGTATTCAGAAATTTTCATACTGATAATACATAGAACATAATGGTTGTTCTTCAAAACTTGGGGGTGGTGGTGTAGGAACCGTCATTTCATAATGAATATTTCTACAAACCGTGAAAACCACGCGCAACGGAATTAATGGTTCTCACGATTTTGGATTGGAAAACATACCTGTAAATCCAGCTTCTTGATATCTCTGAGAATCCATTAGCTATGAAATCAACAATCAACATCTTGATCTTCTGTTGGATTCCTTTCAATAGATTGGATGTTGTGTGGGCAACGATCTACCAACCCTTTTGTCACAGCCCGAATTTCTAAACAATAACAAAGTGAATATTTGAAATATAAAAATCTCAAACATCACTAGGTTCACTTGTTTAAAAACCCAGACTATGACGGAGGATACTACACATACAACCCTAATAGCCATGTCATAAAAGAAACAACTTAAAATAACATAATCCCGATAATTATCCGCAACTTCTTTATTAAGATAACATCCTTCCAAATAAAATATCAATCAAACTCTCAGAATAAAATTTCCTCACTACCATGTTCTCATGCCATGAAAAAGATAAACTACGTTATTACATTCTTCCAATAAAGAATCAGACCTAAAAGAAAACTACCAAAGCTGCTCGCACGGATCGGATCCCAATCCTGCGTCGCGGTTCCATCTTTGCCTTCCACCTATGTTCCCAAGAACACACCCGCGTTAAGCCAAAACAAAGCAAACATGGGTCAACAAAATGGAATTTCTTTGGTATGAGTAGACTAACTACATATAAACATTTCAAAACCTTACTTATCCCACTAACACTTTAAATCTATCATAACCTAATCATTCTCAGCTTGGAAGACAATTAGTTCCGTCATCTCAACCCGCATAGTTTCTTCCCAAGCAAAACTTTCATTTTATTAACTTCTATTGTATTAACTCATTCTAATAACTCCTTTTAATATCTAAATAATTGAATTACACTTACCGATATCCGCCGCTGTATAAGGGTAGGACCACGTCCCTGCACAAAATATTATTAAGTCCTACCCTCCTGCAAAAGAAAGTTAGAACTTGTATATATAACATATGTAGATATTCTATATGTATTCAAAGGTAAACCCAAGCACACTCGTATAAACAAATCAATTTTTCTTATCACTTAATCAATTACTTTTCTTATACACCCACCCTTTAGTACCTACTCCACGATTTGCACTCTACACATTTGCCAAATCACACATTCCTGTGTGCCTCTTTCCCACCGAATACCACAATATCATAGCCATCTCCGGGCTTTCATACACATATTTCACGGCCTCTTTGGGCACAAAACTTCGAGTCATTCATGGCACATTCAATGAATACCATAGGTCATTCCGCCACATTCAAGGAATACCTATCATATCACTAACGGGCCATTCATGGCACATTCAATGAATGCCCGGGTCATTCCTCTGCCACATTCAAGGAATACCCGATCCTACATTCCGTCGTACACTCGAGGAATACAACTAACCCGCCCGCGAATACCTTAGTTCCTCTTTAGAGGCGATCAACTACAATCTGGTCATTCATGGCACATTCAATGATACCCGTCATTCATGGCATATTCAATGAATACCCTTATATAACACTAATCTGCCATTTATGGCACATTTAATAAATGCCCACCTACATATGACATCATCGGTCGTAAAACTTCGATTCCAAAACTTGAGTGGAGAGTTCTAAAGGGTGCGGTAAGTTTTGTTTACGCATTATTGTACTTTATTGTATATATTATTTCAGAGAACGTAGAAATATCTTGATTCAATTATTTTTGGTGTACGCGTTATTAATTTTATGAATGTAGAAGGGTCATAACGTTGTTTATCGGAAAAGACTGAAAAAATCACAAAGCAGTAAATACACGTACACAAGTATATTTATAAAGGTCCTAGCCTAAGTCAAACATGCTAACAGTCCTAGACTTATCCAAATAGACCGAATCATAATTTTAGGAAAAAGTCAAATTTTCGGGTCAACTGGTCAAAGTCAACCCTGGTCAAAGTCAAAGTCAACTCTGGTCAACTAGACCTAAACTCCAAAAACCCAAAAGCCCAAATCCTAAGGCCCATAGTCTAATCTTAAAGTCAAATTTTTAAAATCCAAAATAAAAGGATATTAGCCCACGATTTTGGCCCAAGCCCAAAATCGTTTTTGGCTACTGTTCATCTCCTACACTCCTTCATTCTCCAGCCACCACCGACCACCACAACAGCCACCACCGGCCACCTATAATTAAAACAAACCCAGCGGTTTGGTTCAGGGAGAAAAAACCCTAGCTACCTATATCAACAATTCACCATTCTGTTATACTGAAGAAAATGCGATCTACGCCATTAATGGTTTATTCAAGCTTCACTCACCCTCTCCAGCACCCAATCAACCACCAACAATCCCCCTCAACCCAACAACATAACCTCACAACAAAATCTAAACAAAAACGATTCCAAACAAAACCAACCCAAACAATAAAAAACGCAGGACGGTTTGGTCACCATTGAAGCTCTTCCGGAGCTTCAACAGCACACCCAATCCTCATCCCAACAGCACCCTATCCAACACAAATCGACCAAACCTCAACCCTATCATAGTTTAACAGTTCCACACATATACAAACACAACTTAAAAGAGTTCAGTAAACATAGATACAGGACCGACTTCAATGAAAAACAAGAAAAGGGCGTTTTGGGTGGGTTCAAGGTTTTGACAACCTCCGAACCCACAACTCTCCATCCAACCAATTCCTGATTACGTAAATCGTCCAGTTTGTTCATAGCCCGAAACTACTAACGAACAGTATGTAGAATGAACGGTACGTAGAATAACATTGACGAATAATTGAGCGAAAAGAAATTCTGATTTGCAGATATCAGACATTAAAGTTTTTAACCAGACTTAAAAACATTGATTCAGTGGAAGATAAAAATCTACTCACCGTTATAAACCGATCAGCTTTCCGTACGTAGAAAACCTCCAAAGACTGAAGTCGACGACGATCTTTCTTGTTCAAACCCCCTTTTTTTTTTCCTTTCTGTAAAACTCTCCCTTTTTGTTTTTCCCTAAAAACTCTACGTGAGAAACCCTTATTTTCTAGTTTCTTAAAACCTCCCCAGAAACAAAGGGTTTTAAACCTATCTACTTGCTTCACGGGCTTTTTCGAACTACTGGATATCCTATTTTTGTTTTAACTGTTTACCTTATTATTATTATTATTACTATTAATATTATTATAGGAAAAGCAATTAAAAGACGGGGTGTTATACCTTTGCTCTCTCAAAAAGCTAGAACCAATTTTGGATCTATCTTTCCTTGCCTCTTTTTTCAATCCAGATGAATAGTAAAAACAGCCAGGAGAGAAGGGTTTCTATATAGGCTACAACATAGACCATGAGGAGAAACTAGGGTTGGGCCTCCTGACGGGCTTGGGCTTCTCATGTTCGCCCAGAATACACGGCCCAAGTCCGTCAACAAATGGCTTATTCCACTAAAGGTCATTGTTGCACTACCGCCCTAATCCCAAATTACATGTTACGTTTATGGGCTCCATATTATATGCTTGTGGATCTCCCCATGTTTAAGATATCGAATATCCATTGATTAAGTCAAGTTACTGACAACTACATTAATCAACTTCTTATATCCTTGAGTAGTACCACTCAACCTCATTGTCATGTCCGATCAAATCCACCTATAGGGTTTACATGACAATCCTTATGAGCTCCTCAAGGGGACATCATCAGCCCGACTTCTTGCAAGACACGGATTCCTTCTATAATCAACAGCACACCTTATATACAATGTCATTACCCAATCCATCGAGCTTGTTGATTCACAAATGAATCTCACTCAATGATGATTTAAAGCAATGTACAATGCACATAAGTGCCCGTTATTATATCCAGATTAAGAGGACAAGCATCTATAATAACAGAGGCGTTTGTTCTCTTATATAGTCAGTATAAAGATAAACAACCTCACTTGGTTCTGTTCAATACACACAAAGTGTACTAGTGTAATCATATAGTTAAAATAGACTAATACTAGATTATTCTACAACCATACCAATGGTTTGTCCAAATCCATTTAGGTTGTGAACGTTTACTTATACTTTATAAGGTATTGATGATATGATTCTTCTGTGTGTCCACACCATATCATCTACAACATAAAGTATTAGACACATGCATATAACTAATAACATATATAATATGCATAACATTTGCCCATATGATTCTCATTCAAAATATAAAGAATTAGAGTTAATACAAAAGTAATACTTTTAGTATATAACCCTATCAGGGTGGGCCCCCCCTGTCTCCATCTATGCAATGGGGTAAAGCCAAGAGAGTAGAGTGGGCTTTGTAAAGGAATATTTATGACATTGTTCACTCTCATGAGACTAGAATCTTGTCTTGGAAGTAATTCGGTGTGTCTGGCAATCTAGAGGGGAAAGGTAGGGAATGTGCTTTTATCACCTTATTGGAGGAAGACTGGAAGAAGATTGGGAAGATTGGACAAGGCTCAAACTTTGACCAAAAGGAGTGAAGAGGAGACAAAGAACGAGGCGGTCGCGATGTACTACCTCACGGTGGTGCTCGGGGCGATGTAGTGCAAAAAACTCGATGCGGACTTGGCTAAAAAAGCAAACATTTAAGGCAGTAATAGTGTGTCCTAAAGAAAAAAAAACCCTACAGTCCCAG
The DNA here is from genome assembly GCF_015680905.1 of Coptis chinensis. Taxonomy (NCBI): domain Eukaryota; kingdom Viridiplantae; phylum Streptophyta; class Magnoliopsida; order Ranunculales; family Ranunculaceae; genus Coptis; species Coptis chinensis. The sequence continues at coordinate 88,893,897 of NC_141460.1, forward strand.
CATATCTTACTAGGAAAGTTCATCTTGTTAATATTCTATTTTCTCTTCAGTAATAACGAATACCTAATGGCGGAGCTGGACGTTGTCAGGTATCCAATACACCACTCGAACTAGTTCTAGATTGGGTCTTTTTGGGAAGCAAGGTTAAGTCCGCGGCTCCATATACTATTATCTTCAGTAATATCACGCTCTGACTCAGAGGTCACCATCTCGAAGAGATAGCAAGGCAGACCATCAGCCAAGTAGGTAATTTCCCAGGCTTGGTCATTGCGAACATCCCTATCAAATGTCGAGGCCGAGGTGGAGGTAACCCTTACTTCAGACTTGGTGTCTTCACTCGACATCTCGAAATCACTAGAAACAATAAATTAAGAAATAAATTATATCCCATAACTGTACTACTATCACTATATTCATTACGGTCATATAATATATTATTTATAATACACGTGTTGAAATGTCGAGGTGGTGGTGACGAAGTTCTAAGAGGGTGGAATCCGACGTTTTGTTATGAGACCTCAGTTTCGTAACCAGAAATGCATGGAGGTAATTTTTCTCCAAAGGTTTTTCGTCTAACCATACTGAAACAAGTAAAAACGTAATGTTTAAAATCCCTAATATCTAAGATGGTGTTCAAGAACAATAACGTACTCAAACATAAACGCTCAACCCTAAGTACTGATAAAGTAATTCAAGATAATAACAATTTTTCTTTTTGATAGCATACAAATCAAGTTTGTGTCTTTTCTAACCTGTTTTTGAGTTTGCAGAGAGTGCTGGAAATTTTATTCGGGGAGGGTCCGGAGAGTTAATTCAAAAAGAAGTTTTTGAGGTTTTTCTTTAATGGTGGTGGGGTTTTTATGTTTTCAGATTTGCGAATAAGATAAGAGAGTGAGTTTTTATACTCACAGTTTTGGGCCCGACGTTTCATTTTCCAAAAAGTAACTACTGGTTTTTTGAATTTTAAAAATGTTTTTTCGCATATTCATTCTCAAAATATTCAAATTTCAATTTTGAAATGTAAAAGTTTCGAGAGGGGGCAATGTCGTCGGCAAATATCGTCATTTGATATTTCAACCCACATATATAGTTAAATATCGAGATATCGACATAAGGGTCGATATCTCTCTATAAGTTGAATGTTGCAAGTATGAGTAGGAAGAAAGTGGAGAAGAAGAAGATGGACACACGTCATCATATGATTGGAGTGAAGCTAACTTGGAAGACTATAAAAAGACTAAAGGAGGAGAGAAAAATCATTATCTTCTTCCCACAAAAAACATTGTAAACCAAAGAGAAACAGAGAGAAACAAAGCAATCTTGTAATCTTCATTACTAAATCAATAAAACTTATATTTTGTTCATCTCAAATCACAAATATCAAGTAAACTACTTAGATTCTTCGAGAAGCAAGCTTGAATACCACAGATAAGACATCTAATCAACAAACTACAAGCGGAGAAACTCCTGCTATTTATGCTAGCCCTGCTATCGATGTAGTGCAAGAAACTACTAATGCCAGACTTGGATAAAGAAGCAAACATTTAAGTCAGTAAGCATCTTCAATGCTACTCTATAGTCCTACGTGTCAAGTGGGCACCTCAAATTTTTCACACCAACACATGCTCTATATCAAGTGGACTACTCATTGTAGAGGTTTGGTATTACTGGACCTACGACCTGAGGTTGGGATTGTTAGGAAGTGGCTACACTCTTTCTTGGGGATAAGAGTTGCCTACGTATCAAGTTTCTCGGGCTAAACTTGAATCCAGCCTTTATGTAGTTCATCTCTCTACTTATAGATATTTGAGCTGACCTTTCTTATTTGCTCCAGGTCATTGTCAAGGGTAGATCCACATTATGTGCTATCTTGATGATTCACCATTACTCCTGATGTTACAAAATAAATGTCTCCTTGATTGGTGCGTTAACTGAACTCCCAGATTGCGCTAGATGATTTGCTTCCATATATGGTTGTAACTGAGATTCGGGATGACCTGAGTTTGGATCGTTATGACATGCTAGTAAAGTGGTACGAGCTGGTGGAGATATGACCTGGTGTGGACACATGTGTTGTAGTGACATGAGCACAAAATGGAGGGTACTTACACAGCTCCCTTTATTTTATTTGTTATTTGGACAGTTGTATTGTGAAAAGGCAAAATTAGAATAAAGCGTTCAACACGTGTCGCACAGCTAGCCTTGCTTGGTTTGAAAAATGTGCGGGAACTGTTGGATCTGACCTATGGGCCCAAATCACAGCGATTTGTGGGCGAGTTATGATTGCTTTCATTTGAATACGAAAAGGTTTTGTCAGTTTTCGAAGTTTAGGCAGCTAAGGGTTTTGGTTTGTGAAAGGTTTTCGTCTCTTCATTCTACCAACAAAGGAAAAGCAGAGCAAAAGAAAGAAAGAAAAGAAAAAAAAAACTTTTCCACCCTTTGTTCTCAGGTGTGTCTTTTTATCTCAAAAACTTGATCTTTTGTTTCGTTTATGTTTTAGTAATGTCGATCACTAGTGATAGCTTGAGTGGGGAAGTTGAGGTTGATCAGTGGAGAGAGAGAACTGTAAGTGATGGTGATGATGGTGCTAGGGCATGTAGTGGAGGTGAGGCATCATCGTCCTCTTCATTGGAGACGATGACTGACGTGACGGTGTCCAGGTCGGTGTGGGATAACTTTGGGGATTTAAGGAGGGAGTTTGGGATTGATAGCCCCGACTTGATAATATACGACCTGAGTGGTGAGAAGAATGTGTTTGGTTGTGATTATGTGCCTCGAGACAATGGGGTTGTAATTACGTATGGCCAACTGAAGGCGGGGTTGAGGTTGCCGTTCTCACGTCTAACTTTAGACATTCTGAACTTTTGTAGTAAGCCACCCTTGCAATTTGTGGGTAATAGTTGGAGGGTGCTCCGTGTGCTGGATTTGTTGAGACTCAGAGGTTATAACATCTGTTTGTCTGACGTGTTGGAGTATTTCGCTATAAAAATATTTTCTGCTTTGAATTTTGGTTTTCAAGTGATGAGGGGTAAGTCACCGGTGATTGTTGGTGTGAGTAAAGAGGAGTGGTGGCGTAGGCCTTTATTGATTGTGGGGAATTATTGTCCTCCTAGGTATAAGGTGGAGAATTGTAGTGTGATGACTGATGGTAGGTCGCTTATTTAATGTGGGTCATTTTTATGTTGTAAGTTGTAGGTTGTAGGTCATTTGTTTTGGTTATAAGTTTGATATGATGACGTTTTGATGTTTGTTTGTTTTGTAGAGGTCGTAGTTCGGAATCATACATCCATGGGGGCGATCGAAGAGTTTGCTAAGCTGACTTTGGAAGAGAAAGCGTCTTTGTTGGGGAGGTTGCGCACTACTTCAAGAGACGAGACGGTGCGAAGATTAACAAGAAGAAAGCTTAGCAAAAAAAAAGAGGGCTCGTAAGCTTGTTCTTGATATCTCTGATTCTAGCTCGAACACTGGGATAGAGAGGGAAAGCCAAAATAGGCAACCTGTTTCTGGAGTGAGAACGGCTGGAGGAGCTACTAATAGCCGTTCTGCCTCAAGACGTTTTGAGGGGGCGATGGTGACCGAGCTGGTCGTGGTGGAAGTGTTGGGGGGAGTGGTGATGCTCCTGCTCATTTCTAGAGGTCTCAGCTGAAGAGGCACTCTGAGGTGGTTGAGCCTGAGGGGGTGAAGAGGACCCGAACTGAAGTCTAAGGAACGACCTAGTACGGGGGAAGGTCATACTTCTTCAGGTCAAGCTCCTTTGAAAAAGATGAATCTGAAGGAGTTGGCTATTGATGTGGGGGTAACTGATGCCCGGGGCAAGAAGAAGGCTAGTAAGACTGAGCCAGCTGCCCAAAAGTGCAAGTGGTCGGGGAGTACGACCCTAGTGACAAGGCTACTGAGTCTACCGTCCTGGATAGGGTGGTCAGCTACTATGACCCAGTGAGTGGTTTGAGAATGTTGGTGAACAATAAGGAATGCAGCTTCAAGTCTTCACTAGTTGTTGGAGGGCTACTGGAGAGTATTGCCTTGGATGGAGATAGGCACCAGCTGGAGACGGAGAAAGACTTGGAGGCGAACCTGAAAGATATGGATCGCTCCCTCTGCTTTGTAAGTGTCCCACCGATCTGAGTTTTTGTTTTGTACTTTGATTTATTGCTTTGTGACTTATTTTGTTGATTGTCAGGTTCTGGCCATGTATAGAAAGCTGAAGGAGATGGCAACTATCTCCGACATATACAAGAAGGAGCTGGATGCTGCCAAGGATGCCTATGACAAGCTGCTGGTGGTGTAAGAGGTGGAGTGTCCTGAAGTTGGGGGGCTAAGGGATCAGGTCGGGAGTTGGCTGGTAAAGTTGCCTTGTTGCAGCCGTCTCTTGATGCTTCTAGGGTGGAGGTCGGGCATTGAGTTACGGAGTGTAAAAATGCACAGGCGATTGCTGAGCGAACTCAGAATGAATATAACGATCTGGTTGACCTAGTAGAGAGTGGTGATGTCTACGTTCTGGTGGATGATTACATAGAGCTAGAACATAAGTACAAAACCCTCAAGAGGTCGGTCGAAAGTGAGGCTGCAACAGTAGCTGTGGAAACTGCTATTGCAGATGCTAGTAGACGACCTGATCTATCCACCGACCAGAGTGCTGCTCCAGGTGCTCAGCCAACTGAAGATGTTGCCACAGAAGTGCTGAATGTAAATGGTGATCCAGGTAGCGGTCCTGTTAGGGAAAAGGGCAGCCCACTGGAGCCCTTGAATGTGGAGAATCTTCTATTTGTTCAGTGATCTTGATCTTGTTGTTTTTGTTTTGAAGTTTGGTTGAAGATTTTTTTTTTGAACAAAGTTTAAATACTTCTCTTTTTGATACTGATAACTTATTTTTTGATGATGGGGGGGGTGCTGAGGTCATTTTCTCAAGATAACCTGGGGGTCTCTAGCATTTAACCAAATTTGTATGAAGTAAAAACTATTTAAATTACTTACTTGTTGAGATTGTATTTGAAGTTGGTATGAATGTGATTGCTTCTATTGCTTTGTTGTTTGACGTCCTATGTTGTATAGTAGTAGAACCGACAACCTGCTGAACTTTGTTAGGTCATCTAATGGTGATAGGTCGTAAAGCATTTGTGTGCGACCTAATATATGCGCGTGGTTGGCACCTAGGTTTTCTCGTGTCCTTAGGTGTATATGTTGGTTGAGTCGTTCCTTTTGGGGGAACTCCTTATTGATTTTTGACAGCCAATTAGCCTTTTGAATGGCCATTGTAGTTGTAGGAACCGTTATTTTCATAATCAATATTTCTACAAACCGCGAGAACCACGCGTAATTAATGGGTTCTCACGATTTGGATAGAGAAAACATACCTTTGAGAATCGGTTTAGATAACTCTGAGAATCCAAGCTTTATCAAATCTGAAATCAACAATCAACCCCTTGATCTTCTATTGTATTCTTTTATAATAGATTGGACATTGTGTGGACAATGATCTACCAATCCCCTTTTTTCTCACAAAGCTAGATCCAATTTTGGATTTATCTTTCCTTGCCTCTTTTTCTGTTCAGATGAATAGTGAATTTCGGCCAGAGAGAGATTATTCTATTTATCGGCTACAACAGGGACCATGAGGAGAAATTAGGGTTGGGCCTTCTGACGGGCTTGGGCTTCCCATGTTCACCCAGAACACATGGCCCAAGTCCGTCAACAAATGGCTTATTCCACTAAAGGCCATTGTTGCACTACCGCCCTAATCCCAAATTACGTGTCAGCATTTATGGGCTCCATATTATATGCTCGTTGATCTCCCCGTCTTTAAGATATCGAATGTCCGTTGATTAAGTCAAGTTACTAACAACTACATTAATCAACTTCTTATATCCTTGAGTAGTACCACTCAACCTCATTGTCATGTCGGAATAAATCCACCTGCAGGGTTTACATGACAATCTTTTGGAGCTCCTCAAGGGGACATCATCAACCCGACTTCTTGCAGGACACGGATTCCTTTTATAATCAACAACACACCTTACATACAATGTCATTACCAAATTCATCGAGTTTGTTGATTCACAAATGAATCTCACTCATTGATGATTTAAAGCAATGTACAATGCATGTAAGTGCCCGTTATTATATCCATATTAGGAGGACAAACATCCATAATAACAGAGGCGTTTGTCCTCTTATATAGTCAGTATAAGGAGAAACAACCTCACTTGGTCCTGTTCAATACACACAAAGTGTACTAGTGTAATCCTATAATTAAGATAGACTAATACCAGATCATACTACAACCGTACTAATGGTTTGTCCAAATCCATCTAGGTTGTGAACGATTACTTATACTTTATAAAGTACTGATGATATGATCTTCTGTATGTTCACACCATATCATCTACAACATAAAGTATTAGACGCATGCATATAACTAATAGCATATATAATATGCATAACATTTGCCCATATGATTCTCATTCAAAATATAAAGAATTATAGTTAATACAAAAGTAATGCTTTTAGTATATAACCCTATCAGTAGTTGAGTCTAACTTAACCCTTTTCATGGACTTAAGTTGACTAGGGGTCCCCTAGGGGTCCCCTAGATTGTATTTGTCTGATAATTAGCCTTTGTGTGGCAATTATAGTTGAATCATGCTTAACCCTAGCATTGGTGTTAAGTTGATTGCAGTCCTTTTAGGGGAACCGTAAATTGAATTTGACTGATAATTAACCATTGCGTGGTAATTATAGCTAAGTTGTGCTCAATTCTGGCATTGGTGCCAGGTCGGATATTGTGATATCCCAGATCTGTTAGCACGTGCAAGATGTGTGGTATTCAGGTAATACAAAGATAACATTCATATCGCGAAATGCTGATGAAATTTTATTCATTTGATTGATACATCTGGAGACAAATTACTGGAAAAACACTTGAGTAAAGCTGTGTTCCAAGGTCGTGGAAGCACATCACCGAGCTGAGTTTTGAATTATGTATGGGCCTTCCCATGTTGGGTCAAGCTTGCGCTGGTGCTAACGTCTTTTTGAGGACTAGGTTGCCAGCTTGGAAAGATCTTGGGATGACCTTCTTGTTGTAAGATCATTGGATTGTTTGGTGATACCGAGCTAGGGTTATTGCAGCTGTTTCCTTTTGCTCTTCTAGGAGATCGACTTCTTTGGCTATGTTGTCATTTTCTCCTGATTCAAAGATGTCGGATCATGTGGTTGTGATTGTGAGCTCTGATGGTATGACTACCTCTGTTCCGAAGCAAAATGTGAATGGAGATTCATTGGTGCTGGCTCTGGCTGTTGTTATGTATGCCCATAAAATGTTCTCGAGTTGTTATGGCCATTGGCTTTTCTTGCTCTCCAACTTCTTTTGGAGGTTTTCTTTGATGGATTTGTTCGTAGCCTCTGCTTGGCCATTGCTTTGTGCATATCTAGGTGTAGAAAATGCTTGAGTGATGTGCCATTTTTGTAGAAATGCCTTGACTTGTGTGCCAGCAAATTGTGTCCCGTTGTCCATGACAAGGGTGTGGGTAGACCAAATCTTGTGATGATATTGGTCCATATGAAGTTGATGATGTGGACTTCCTTGACTTGGACCAGTGGGATGGCTTCCACCCATTTGGTGAAGTAATCTGTGGCTGCTAAGACGTATTTGAGTCCTATTTTCTTTTATGGGATGAATGGTCCCATGATGTCTAGCCCCTACATATGAAAAGGCCATGGGCTGGCTATGTTGATTAATTCTTGTGGTGGACTGAGATAGTTATGGCCAAATGTTTGACATTGGTGGCATTTGAGGACATATGTTTTTGCCTCGATGTGCATGTCTGGCCAATAATACCCTTGGGCGATTGCTTTGTGAGCCGAGATCTTGCTCCTACATGGTTGCCACATTCGCCTTTGTGAATCTCGTTAAAGATGAGTTGGCCTTCGCATGGAGTTATGCATCTTAGGTGGGGTCCTTCCCTGCAGATTTATAAACAATCGTCCGTTGATCACTATATATCTGGGAGCTCGAAATTGTATTGCACGAGCATTATTTGCTTATGTGGGAGCTCACCATGTGAAATATACTTCAAGAATGGGCCGGGCCTATCCAAGATTGAGTAATTTCTTCTTCAGATGAGGGCTGAAAGTCTGTGAGGCTATTGACACTTTCTTGCTGGTAAGCAGGCCTCTCTAGGATGTCGATGTAGACTGTGCTGGGACATACCTCTTGGGTTTTCGAGGCTAAGCTAGTCAGGCTGTCTGCATGTCTATTATTCTCCCAAGGAATATGTTCCAAGGAGAAAGTTTTGAATGAGCTATGATGTCATTGATGACCTGAGCATACTTGGCTAAGTTTGCTCTGTTTGTCACATACTTTTTGGTGATTTATTTTACAATTAGCTGTGAGTCACTATAAGCCTTGAGCTTTCCTACTTGTAGTTGTTGTGCCATGCGGAGGCCTGTGATTAATGCTTCATATTCCGCTTCATTGTTGGATGTTGCAAAATCGATCATGATTGACTTTTGTAGCTATGTTCCCTCTGGTGAAGTTAACACAGCCCCTAGTCCACTACCGCTGTTGTTGCACGCTCCATCTACGTATAGGTGTCCATGTGTCTGGGGTGGTTAGTTGATGAAGTGAAGTGATGGGCTTGGGTTCCCAGTTGACATCTTCGATGGGGAAGTCTGCCAGGAAATCAGCAACGACCTGACCTTTGCGAGACGATCTAGGAACAAATTCAATATGGTGTTCTCGAGTTCTTCAGCCCATTTGGCCATGCGGGCCGTTTTGTTGTTAGAACTTAAGACATGCTTGATGGGTATATATGTTATGACCTTGATGTTGTGAGCTTGAAAGTAAGGTCGGAACTTTTGAGCGGAGTACAACAGAGACAACATTGTTTTCTCCATTCCTGAGTAATGTTTTTTTGCATCTGCCAATATCTTGCTAGTGAAGTAGACTGGTTTTTCGACTCCTCGCTTTTGAGAAAGAAGACCGAGCTGATGGCAAAGTCTGTGCAAGGTAAAGCCCCAGTGTTTCTCCTTCATTTGGTTTGGACAGGATGGGCGGAGTTGATAAGTAAGCTTTCAGGTCGTTGAAAGCTTTGTGGCATTCGTCTGTCCATGTGAATGTTGTGCCTTTCTTGAGTATTTGTAAGAATGGTCTACACTTGTCAAATGCCCATGAGATGAATCTGTTGAGGGATGAAACCATGCCAGATAACTTGTGGATTTGTTGTTTTGTAGTTAGTTCTGGCATTTCGAAAAAGCATGTATTTGTTCTAGGTTTGCTTCAATGCGTCTTTGTGAAATGAGGTATCCTAAGAATTTCCCTGAGGCTGCTCCAAATACGCATTTTGCTGGGTTGAGCTTCATCTTGTTTTCTCACAACCTTTCAAAAGCTTCTTGTAGGTGAGATATGTAATCGCCAGCTGATAATATGGAAAATGATAGTTTTACCTACGAATAAGTGATGAAACTCAAATGTAAGTAAAACTAAGACTATTTTCCGTTCTAAAGTATCAAAGTTATCTACACTCTCGATGCTATTGCAATAAGTGGAGTAGAGAATTTGTTCCACTCCTAGTTCTTTAGAATTCACGTTAACTACGATAATCAGTCTATCAAAGTCAATGAGAGTAACGATGGAAATTATACTATGATGGTGAATCAAACAATCAAGATGATATGATTCAAACTAGGGAAATACTAAATTGACAATATGAGGAGGAATTAGGGGGATTTTATTCCACCTTAATTTGACTTAATCAACTAGCGAGGAATTGTCGTAATCCGAATTTCAATGCTTTTGCATATCAATTGGATCTTTCTAATCTATAATTGTTCATGGTAATCTCTACCAACTAACAACTAGTATGTGAAGCAATCAAACTCATTCTTATGGTGAACTAATTACTTTATAGAATGGAATAGATTATTACAAACAATTCTATGCTAACAACAATCAAGTTTCATCAAGGCTTCCTCAAACCCCTCTAATGGAGGTTTTAACCTTGAATCATTATACTATCATTTCTAAAACAAGAACAATTAAAACAAGTCATTATTAAATAAGTAATTAACTTTATTGATCTAATTTAACAATAGTCTAAGATTCAAAATGAATTAAACGAAATTAAAAACTAATTTAGAACTAAGATTAAGAATAACTAATTATCAAATTAAGACAAACTAATTATGAATTTGAGACAACTAAAGCTAAATAAGAATTGAATCATAAAACTAAGTTAAAATGAAAAACTAATTCTTTATTATAAACTAAATCTGACTCTAAATAAAACTCATTTCTTTGTTCTAAAACTAATTAATTGAATGTAACAACTAATTCTATCAATTATAACTAAAAACTAACTTTAAAACTAATTTTCTGATCTAGAACTAGGTAGCTTAAGAGCTAAGCTTTTGTCTGTTGATATAGAAGACCAGATCCACAATTTCGTGCATGGGTTTGGAGCCATGTTTTGGGCCAGAAAATCGATCCCAAAACCTCAGTACTTCAGTCCACAAAGGGATTTTCAGCTGAAAATGACTTCAAAAACCATTTTCGTCCACTTTTACTCCTTTGATTGGATCAAGGCTTGGACCATTGGAAAATTATTTCCAAGCCGGTCGTTTTGACATAAGATAGGCCCAATTCCGAGGTCTGAGTCCAAAGATACAACTTTCGAAAGTTCTGCTGACTTTGTGCACTGTTTCTTCCCGCGTTGACTTTGACTTTTCAGTTTTGACCGGGCTTTAAAAAGGCTTTTTCTCCTTGAATTGTGCCCTTTTATCATAGAAATTATTAGCAACCAACCATTGCTCATTTATCTCACAAAAGGGGCGCATTTCTGTACATATTCGACTCCAATGCCTGAAATACATAAGAACACGATAATAGTACTAACTCTTACTTATTAATCACATAATTGGTCAAAAACGATATTGTTAAAGGGGTTAAAACTACAGTTTTGGGCTCTTATCACCAGCCTTTTCGCTTTTGACTACCATGTCGTCTATGTAGACTTCCATAGTGTCTCCTAGCAAGTCTTTGAACATCTTTGTGACTAGTCTTTGGTAGGTTGCACCGGCGTTCTTCAAGCCGAATAGCATAACGTTCCTTGTTCGGTTATGAAAGACGTCTTTTCGATCTTCTTCTTTTGCAAGTGGTATCTGATTGTACTCGCTGTATGCATCCATAAACGATAGAAGTTCATATCCGTAAGTTTGATCTACTATAATATCAATCCTTGGTAGGGGAAGCTGTCCTTTGGGCAGTGTTTATTGACGTTTGTGAAGTTTATGCAGAGTCGTACCTGGCCGTTCTTTTTAGGAATGGCTACGATGTTAACTAGCTAGGTTGGGTACTCGACTTATTTGATGAATCCAACATTTTTGAGCTTTTCTATCTTTTCATTGATGGCTTTTTAAAATTTGAGTGCCAATTTGCGAGGTCGTTGTTTGATATGCTTTACAGTTGGATTTACATTTAATTTGTGGTAAGCGACCTATGGGTCGATTCCAGGCATATCAATATACAATCAAGCAAAAATATCTTTATTGAGAGATAGAAATTTGACAAGTTGCTCATTGAGCTTAGGGTATAAATCAGCTCTTATATAAACAAACTTTGGGTCATCATTTGTGCCCAAATTGACTTTTTCTCTAGGCTCAATTTGTGTTTGCTTCTCTTTGAGCTTGCCTATAGATGGTGCTTGTGAGCTGGATGCTTGAGGATCTTGCAACTTTTGGGCGTCTTTGTCTTGAACGACCTGAGTTTTGGCCATGGTTGTTGCGTTGACTTGATTGCATCAATGAGCTTCTAGTTGGATGCTCTTGAGTTCCATAATGCCTCGGGGTCCGGGGAACCGCAGCACTTGGTGTAAGGTGGACGAGACTGCTTGGATCTTGTGAATCCACCTGCGTCCTAGGATGGCAGTGTAGGATGACTTGATATCAATTATGCTGAAATGTGTTGAAGTATTGACCATGTCATCTTTTTCTCCAATGGAGACTGGTAAGATGACATCTCCAATAGCATCTGTGCGATCTCCGTTGAATCCATAGAGTGGTGCATTTGATTCTATCATCACCGATTCTGGTAGGTGCATATCCTTATAGGTTTGATAGAAGAGGATGTCGCAAGAGCTGCTGGATCGATGAGGACCCTTTTGACTGTCCACCCGTTGATTTTGATGTGCACTACCAGGGCATCATTATTGGATACGCACACCTTGTCGAGATCTTCCTCCATAAATTCTATGGAAGTCGTTGATTGAGAGCTGGTAGGAGTGATGACTTCAGCTTTGTGGGAGAGGTGGTAGATTTCTTAGCAGTGCTCCTACACGTCTGCGCTTTTCACGACCTGAAGTCTCGTTGATGGAGATGTTTGTAATCATGTTGATTACTTTTTTCTCATCGTGGTCGGAGGAGTGTTGTCTCCTGTTGTGCCTAGACCGACCTAGAGATTTAGATCGTTGGGTTGTTTTCCCTCTTTGACTAAGTCTTGCCTTGCTCCAACTCATACGTGTTTGTAGGTCATTCATGGCTTGCTATGACTCCTTAAAGTATGGTTCTTCTATGGCGATTAGCATTCAGCTTATACCTGAGGTCGCTTTCTGGCAGAACTCTTTCAGTTTTCCCTCTTCGACTAAGTCTTGGAGGTAGTGCTTGAGGCTCCAACACTCATCTGTGTCGTGGTGTTGGAGTTTGTGGAAGTGGCAGTATGAACGTCCTTGGATTGCTATGACTTTGTTGATGTTGGGCTTAAAGTATGGTTTAGCATATATCTTCTTCAGGAGATGGCTTGGCGTCCTGGAGAAGTTGGGGAATTCCTTTTTGGTGTATGAGGGCTTATGGGAGCTGGAGCCTTTGCTGTTGTTGTTGTTATTGTTGCCTAAGTAGTGATTGCTTTCTTTAGGTCCTCACTTGCCGCTTACTGTGAGGATCTCTTTGCCCTTGCGCTGGGCCATCCATTCTTCGTACTTGATGTACTTGTTGATTTTATGGTACAGGTCGTCTAAGCGTTCTAGCTTGTTACGCATTAGAGATCCTGCTAGGTCGGAGTCGTCTAAGAGGGCGTTGGTGAATGCAGAAGTTGCAAAGCTGTCTTTGAGGCCTGGCTCCATTTATAGGAGCTCCTTCTTGAAACGTCCTAGGAATGACGGGGATCGTCTCACCGTGTGAGCTTGCTTAAGTTGAAACAAGGAGTCCAGGTCGGCTTATTTTTTCCTGTTGTGGACGAACTCCACTGCGAACGACTCAACCAGCTTGTCAAAGTTGTTGATTGAATCGGGGGTGAGCGTGTAAAACCAGTCTAGTGCTCCGTCCTTCAAGTTGGTTGGAAAGAGTTTGCACTTCATGTAATCATAGTCTGGAGCGCTGTAGAGTGCGAGGATCTGGCTGAAACTAGCTACATGCTGGCCTGGACACAAGTTACCGTCATACAGCGGGAACTTTGTAGATATGAATTCTGAGGGGGTTGTTTGTCCCTGATTTCAATGGTGAAAGGTGATGATGCCTTGTATGACTGGAGCATCTTCTGAGCGATCTGGATTGCGCTTGCTTTGTCGTTGGACTTCTCCAATCTCTAGGCGAAGTCTTCAAGTCGTTGATTGGTGGTGGTGGTGAGGGTTGTGACGGCATTGTTCTCCACTGCGTCTGGAATGCCGTTGTTGGTGTTAGAAGTTGTTTGCTCACGCATTGTTTGGTTTTCTTGTTGGAGGCAATGAACGAATCTTGGAGAGTCTTCATTTGGTCTGCTAAGGCTTGTAGCTGTGCTTCCATGGTGGTTTTTTATGACCAGCTTTGTGGGCTTGAGAAAGTAGTTTGTGTGTTTTCTCAAGAAATGAACCGGCAGACGGCGCCAATGTAGAGGTTTGGTATTATTGGACTTACGACCTGAGGTTGGGATTGATAGGAAGTGGTTGCACTCTTTCTTGGGGATAAGAGTTGCATACGTATCAAGTTTCTCGGGCTAAACTTGAATCCAGCCTTACGTAGTTCATCTCTCTCTACTTATAGATGTTTGAGCTGACCTTCCTTATTTGCTCCAGGCAGTTGTCAAAGGTAGATCCACATTGTGTGCTATCTTGATGATTCGCCATTACTCCTGATGTTACAAAGTAAATGTCTCCTTGATTGGTGCGTTGACCGAACTCCCGGATTACCCTAGATGATTTCCTTCCATATATGACTGTAGCTGAGATTTGGGACGGCCTTAGTTTGGGTCGTTATGACTTGCTGGTAAAGTGGTATGAGCTGGTGGAGATACGACCTGGTGTGGACACGTGTGCCATAGTGACATGAGCGCAGAACGGAGGGTACTTACATACACTTACCACACTCTATTTTGGGGGATATAGAGTTTGATTTGCTTTATCAAGTGACACTCCATACTAACTACCCAAGATGCCCCAACATGTCACATGTGCAAACAACCAATTTTATTAATTTCGTATCACTACACTCTATTTGAATAAAGATGTGGGGTGTTGACAAGTTGAGAGTGATCCAAATATTTTAGCATAAGTGTCTAATGGGTCTAGATAAATTTCATTATAAAAACAATGATATAGAAATGATAAAGAGTGTGTGGGTTAGTATGGATAATTTTCAAAACTTCAATTAATATCATCTTTTAACTTGATGATATCACTTTGGACTCTGAATAAAGTGTATACATTGAAGATGCTTCTAATAGTGTGTCTTAAAGAAAAAAAAAATCTACGAGTCCTACCATAACATACTAGGAAAGTTCATCTTGTTAGTATTTTTCTATTTTTCTTCTTGATAACGAAATGTATTACACCTTTGATCTGCACAAGGTTTTAGACCCCGGCCATATGGCCAGGCTCTTGTTGAGAGTTTTTCTACTAGTGTTGCATCTCCTAGTGTTTGCCTGGGCAGTCTTGAACTCTTGTAATTGTTCAAGCTCGATCTTTGAGGCCAATGTCAATATTTGTATTTTTTTTTAATTTATTTATTTTCATAACAATCAAACTTCATACAATATCACAAACTTGCAAATACAGTTTTGAAGGAAATGCAATTCGAGTTTGTACTTGACAAAGTATTATGTAAAACGTTGTAAGCTCCAATAGAGTTCACATATTTAAATAAGATAGAATTGAAAATTTGAAGGCATCGCCATGACTTCAAGTATTCTTCAACCTACTGAAACCGAAGAATAATATGGCTCCATCCTTCACGATGCCATTAAAGTTTCAAGAATTTGACATTTGGACATAAGAAGCAAAACCGTTGTGCATCAATAATATGCTCGAGGGCATGGGTTCCCTTTCGCCATCTCGTGACCATAATTCCTCCATTGACATCCATCAGAAATCGGAAAATACATTGGTGCTTCACACATGCTCTAATGGAGACTTGGAACCTTCCTAATTGTGGCTTGATTGACCCTCTCTACAACACTCTAGGAAATGCATTTGGAAGTCAACCTTGTGTGATCCATGATAGTAAGCACACATGCCGGTATGTGGACATTAGTAATTAACCTATAGCTTCATTTCCTCTTGAAATAATAAAGCTTTTCATAATTGTATGTGCTCTGGCCACTTTTTTTTTAACACATTAGGAATTATGAAGAGATTAGGAAACTACTCATTCATCATGTTCAATCTCAATTCAAATTAGCCAAAATCGTGACCTTCAATAGGTACGATACAATAAATTTGTTGCATGTACAAATAGCTTTCTGCACATCATCTAAGCCATAGCTTTACAATCTGCACATCATGCAGGTTGTAGAATAGTATTTAGGATCTGCTTCAATCAATGTGCTCCAACAATACATTGCCCCTAAACTAATCGATCTAACAACCCATTAAGAGATCAAGTTCAAGGTTTGACCTTCCATCCCCCAAATAAATAATTAAATTATATTGAAATTTATTTCTTGTAAAACTTTTCCAAGTTAATTATATCAAAACTTCACGTGTCAAAAGCGTGCGAGAGACATTCAAAATTGACCATCATCAAATAAGGTCCCATATTTTGGTAAAAGCAATACATACACGCTAGAAAATTGAACAACCCTACTCAATAGTAGTTTAAATTTAGAAAGTTGATAGTAATAGTTCATAATCGATCTGCTAATGCACCTATAGAAGAATGTTGGCATTCTTTTGATTTCAATATTATTTCTTGGTTATAGGTAAGGGGAAATCCAGTTCACTGGCTGGGGGCAGATCAACTAACAAATATAGACGAAGAGATTTTTGCACCTGACAAAGTTTTCCTCCTATAATAACAATTACAGAATAATGCACATTGACAAAATGTTCACAAATAGGCTTAGGAGACTTGCAGAAAGTGCACTTTGACAAAATGTTTATTATTGTAGTTAAGAATTATTTTGTCTTCCAAAAGGGGTCTTGCATACACAACGATAATAATGTTAATCCTTAGGAATCATCATGCTGCAAGTCCTTTTAAAATAACTAGATAGCTAACTAGCACGTTTACACCATGTGCGATCAGTTGGTTTGGGCCGGACAGCACAAAAATACAACTTTCGGTCAATGGCAATTTGGTAATTGTTCATAAAATTGAGGGCAGTGTGATAAATCAAGGGACATTTTTACCCCTCCCTCACATATGTTATTACAAACCTCAGTTCTAATATAACCGTAATAATCGAAACTAGATATGGATATAATCGGAAACATCTACTGTTCACCGAATCATTCTCTTTAAAGTAGTTAGATTGGCCAAAATTGAAGAATTTAAGCAAATTATCATTATTAATACAACAATGGAAATAATAACATATCAAAAGTAACCTAAAAGTGATATGATTGTGGGTGAGCTCTCCTTGTCTGAACTAATTAAGGTATGTGGATTCTATACAATAGAGGTTCCATTCAGCTTACACTATTAACTTAAAAGTCATTTAAAACCGCTTGGGTAATGAACGTACTTGTAATAAGATATTTAATTTTAACTTGTTTAATTTGCTTCCTTGTTGTCTTTAAGCTTATCTTGAAACCTGTCATTGATAAGCAATAGGCTTAACCTCTGTATGTCATTTTGACGATTTATATAGCATCATAGCTACTGAATATGCTACTACTTTGTCAATATCATTATGAACAAATGTCCATTTATTTGTTCAATATATATAGGTACACTTTCCCGTGGTTCTCAAATAGAATAATCAATCTCGAAGTACCTTGTCATCGTCTCACATGCACCTGATGCACTCGTTTTTTGGGAGAAGCAATTTTACTGGTTGTTTGTAAAGGAGTACAATACAAAATTAAGGGTTATATCTTTCGGATTTAGTTGCATCAATAAGCCATTATGATGAGGATGGAATCTTTAGGTGTATCAAATTTATTAGTTGTTAACAACATACTGGATCAAGTTAAAGTAGAAAATATCTTCCGCCTTATGTGATATGCAGCGAGATTTGTTGAATACGTATAAAGGTGCTAATGGAAAGGATATGATATGAGCATGGTAGTGTGATCAATCAAGGGTAGTACACTTTGAGATGAGAGAAATATTCATAGTTTTATACTTCACATCCATAGTTCTATACTTCATATAAGGTGATCCATCACCAAATACTTTTTTAGTACGAAGAAAATAGAGTATATATAGGCGAATTAATGACATGAACTAATGTATAAAGATTTCTCAATTGGAGTTGGTCATATGGGATTTCCTTATGATGTAGAATTAAGCCGTAGATCTTTGTAGAGATTATTTCTTGTAATTAATTGTTAGTAAAAGAAACAGAGTTTATAGGAAACACTCTCCCTAATTATAGGAAACTTTTTAATTTCAAAATTAAGCCGTAGATCTTTGTAGAGATTATTTCTTGTAATTAATTGTTATTAAGAGAAAAAAAAGTTTATAGGAAACACTCTCCCTGATTATAGGAAACTTTTTAATTTCTAACTTGAGTTGAGTTAGAAATATATGACTCTCTTATGAGTGTTCCAATTGAATTAGGAAAGTGTTTAACGGGGAAATATCTATTTATTTTTAAGTGTCCACGTGGCAGAACTCTCTATCAAGAATGTGCCATCTAGGAAAGAGATTGTCCACCTCAGCTGTACTATGCAATTATATAGCGCTTGAGGGAATATTTTATTTGAAAAGATAGAGAGCCGGAATGGTGCCATGAAAACTATGGCAATATGGAAATAAAATGTTTGAATCGAAAGATATAGAAAGAAAACAGAGCTACGAACATTGCATTGCAAATCAATTTGAATAATATTTTTATGGCGTAGCACGGCTAATTAAACAACTGGACAAAATCTATACATAATAATTTCATATATATGGGTTTATCTATTGAATTGGACTATGGAATTGTAACAGATATTACAAACTAAAATTTAGTTGCTAAGTTAGAGCAAAAAAGCAAGATAGAGTACCTAGAAGGACTCTATGTGAAGATCCGAAAAACCAACCTTAGAAAATTTGCTGACAAAAAAAAAAAAAAAAAAAAAAAAAAAATAGTAACTACTGTGATTGACCTTATGGTGAAAAAGATGATGAGCAAGCAAAAAAGTTGAGCAAGTAACACACAAAATAAGTTGACCCCACTACTCCAGACAGGTCAAGATCTATGAGAGGAGATGAATTGGTATAAGAAGTGCTTCAACATGAAACCAATTAAGTACAGTAAGAAACCAAACAACATTCTTCAACTTAATATATAACAATGTAAGAAACCAAAGCAATAGCAGTCCTTCACATAAACGATATATTATAAATTTCCCAATGGAAAAGAAGAACTGAAAACTTACTGGTTTAGACCTTACCAAGGTCTTCTATATATAATGTGACTTTTGGATTGACACCATAAACTCACAGCCAACTCATTAAGTCCTAAATCACTAAGTTTGGTGGAATGACTGAGTTTATAGCATAGGAACGTTGAATATATTAGCTTAGAATTATATATAGCTTAGGAACGTTGAATGTTATGGATAAGGATACATTAGTGCATAATATCTAAACTATTTTAAAAATCACGACCTTTATCTACAGTCCCACAACAGTAAAATATTATTTTTTTATGTAACTCTAAAACACTTCCCCACTTTTTTCTCAAGACTATTTTGCCCCCATTAAAAAAGTTAAACTCCAACTATTACATTACTTTATAAATGAGTAAATATTCTAAATTTTGAGGATACAAATGCTTCAGTGCTCCCACCATTTTGTTTCTTTTTGAAGTCTTTAGAACACACGTGCATGAGCACGTGCCACATACTAGTTTTAGTTAATTAGTTAACCACTAAAGTGCCTGGACCACCTAACAACTTAGACCTCACTCCTGACTATGATTGTACTTAATATTGATAGTGGTAGTCACTATATTTCTAGGAACAACACCTACCGTTGGCTCTGTTTGGCAGCAACAAATTATACAGTATAAGGTGGTACCTAATCAAGTTTGGAGTATCCAATTCTAGTAGTTCATGTCCTAGAGATAATTAGTACTAAAGGTGTTTGGTTCTCACCTAGCTCATTCTCAAAATTTATCACACCCCAATTATATATCAACAAAAAACAGTCATAAACTTATCCAAAATAATCCGAATTGCTTCAAATGGAAAACTCAATACAATTAAATTTGGAAGGGCATAGTTGTTCAGCAAGATCAAATTTTAATTTTCAATGAAAACAACTCTATACATATTTCTATTTTCTTGAAAAGAAATTTACGAACAAAAATTACATCAACTTCTTTGATAGCAACACCAACAATTCTGAAAGCACCAAATTCAAGTAGGTTTGATATTGTATCTTCAAATTTGAAATAATTCCATCTTTTAAATCTCTTAAAATAAAAGACTTGGAGTAATCAAGAGATGTTGTGAGGAGGGAGATGTTCAATTTTGAAAAATCAATGATTTTATTGTGAGATGAAAATGGTGGTTTTGTTTAAGGGTTGACTTAGAAGAAAAAGAAGAAGAAGAAGTGGGCCTCCATAGATACCGTTATCAAGATATAGATTGAAATCCTAGTTTTCCCCATAGATACCGTTATCAAGGTTTTCTCATGATTTTAGGCCTCCACTATACATTAAGTTACACCCGCAAACCACTATACAGTAGTAATTGACACATTCATCACTCCAAAACAAAAACAATCTAAAAAACATCATTTGTTGGAAGAGGTAGGAAGAAAAGATGAGTTATTTGTTTGGTAGGTTGTGCAAACCAACAAAACAGGGTATGAAATTAGTCTGACGAGTGTCTTCTGTTTTGTCTATTCTATGCATAAAATGAATGGAAGGTGAGGTTTTTAGGGATATCGATATTTTAGAGTTAATAAAATCAAAGACTAGATGGACATTTTACACTGGAAGAAAAGGGCAAAGTGGGCTATAAATTTGGGTCCGAAACTAGAAATGAAGTCCTAAACTGGTATAAAACATTAGAAAGTTGTTTTTTTGGAAAGTTTTACCAGACCGCTTGATATAAATACATAAAAAAAATTACCCTCACGACACAAGCATAACAATAGTTCAAAACATTTGGATTCTGAACATGTTACTAGTGGTTCTTCTAAGAGGATGAGAGAAAGGAATGATAATTTAAAACAAAGACTAAAACTTTAATAATATTAGGATTACTGATGTGTTTTCTGTTTGTTGTATTACGAAATCCCCAGTTAGACAAAGAACGTGAGAAAAGAGATGACTCTGATGTCAAGGACAAATATCCAGATGATGGAAGAAGATTGTTATCCAAGGATGAAAGACACAAGGAAGATACACACATCAGTGGAACTTACTGATAAGCAGAATGGATATAGAAGGAGACTCAGCTGATGGTGATGTTTATAAGGATTTATCTACTGAGGTAGAATTATGGAGATATCTGTAGGTTTCTGTTGCTAAATTTGCGTTAGTTTACGTCATTCGTTTATGTTTTCCTTTTTTTTTTCCTAATGCAGGAGAATGGAAATATCCTTAATACAAATTTTACTGCTCCACTTTTCCCTGCAATAAAGGATTCTATTTTACAGGTACCACTTCTAGTATAGATAAGACGGTTGCCCCAATATACTTGACTGATTTCTTTTAATATATTGTTGTCGGCGATGTAGAAGATGAATTTGATCAAAGAAGAGGAACAAGAAGAAATTATTCAAGATACTGAGATGGAGAAAACAGTTACTGGATCTGAAGATCCTATGCTGTCCAGTGGTGATGATATGCCGCTGGTGAGTTTGGAATTTGCTATGTTTCTCCCCTTTCTGTTTGTATAATGCTGAGTTGGACTAGTGTATCTATCTCTGTTACCGTTGTTACCCAGATAGACCAGGATATGGACCCGACTTGACATTTACTCCGTACAGGAATTTTACAGTTAAAAATATGTAGAAAGGTGACCAGTAAAATGTTCTGTTAGTTTGAGCTTTCCAGTTACTACAGTTATTAGCATAAATAATACATGTATTATTCTCATATTTGTTTTAGACATTTAAATCTGGAATTCTGTGCTTGCTTGTGTACAAGCATAACATTCTTTTTCGTTTTTATACATTTTTGCAAAGAAGCTCATTTGATAGAGAAGATATGATTGAATGCCTAGATACATAATCATTTTAAATCTATTAATTCCAGCTGGAATGCATATTTTAAATCTATGTTACATGGACACCGCCTCGTACATTTGGTTCAAACACCAAAGCAAACACCAAATTCCAGCCGATTTGGTGTTTGGTGTTTGGTTTGGTATCCAAGAGGTCTCACCATTAAAGATGAAAAACACTAAATTTTCAAAATTTGGTGTTTAGTGCTCAAGAGGTCTCACCATTAAAAATGTTCTTAGTATACATGTTTCTATAAGAAAGCATCAATTCCAATTTAAAACTTTGTTGAGTGTTTTTGGATTTTATGGGTGTTTAAATGACAAGAAAAATAGGGTTTATCGAAGGCAAGTGTGAAACCTTGGTGGTAAAGTTCATAGGATGATTTCTTGTGTTATAGCTATGAGGGATGCACAGACACGGGGATACAGATACGACTTTTTTTGAATTTAGGATACGGGTAGGGCTAATATATATTATTATTATTTTCAATATTACTCAAAATATAACAGGCTTGAAAGATACTAGTCTTGAGCACGTGGCTACCTGTGTTTTTTTCTTTTTCTTTTTTTTTAATTGGTGGGGGCCCAAGTAGAGTTGGAAAAAAAAAACGGAAAAAATGGGAAAAATTGTTGGACAATGCCCGAAACAGCTCATTTGGCTGGCTTGAGCACGCCTCTTTTTAAATCTATTAATTCTAGTTGGAATATATATTTTAATCTATGTTATATGGACACGCCATATTTTGAAAAAAATTCCGTGTCAGATATGTATCCACGTGTCCGTGTCGAACACATATCAGACACATATTTTATGTGATTTACCTCAGCTTTTAATATTTCACCGTGTTAGACACTTCGTATCCGTGTCCGATATACGGACACACCAATTCAATGTAACTTAGATTTTAATTGATTATGTTAGATGAGCCTAGTAGCATGTGTTCCCAATTCCTTCGTTGAATCTGGTTGTAGCCTACTTCTAGAATAAAACCAATGAAGTAGGGGTGTCTCTTTTTTTCTTAAATTTTTCCAAATCCGACCGAAATTGGTCCGCTCACGGGTGTAGTTTTCATGGGCGATTTTCCGATTTTCGGTTCAAAATAAAAAAATCGGATCGGTTTGGATATAATTCTAAATCCGATCCGATCCGAAAATTCAAATTTCCGATATTATTGCCAATTTATTCATAAATATATATTTCTCTCATTATCCACTGAAGATCTCGATTCATTCGTTTTATAGTTTTACTTCCCAAAACAAAACAAAACATAACCTAGCCACTACTTCCCCCACGTGTTAGATATGAAAAAAGTCATTGAGTCATCTGATGACCGCACCAATCCAAAAGCCAAATTCCAATAGATAGAATATTATGTAAAAGACTTGGAGTCCAAGACCATAATCCATTATTTATGAAGACACTTCACGCCTTCAATTTCCACCGATAAAAAGATTGAAACATTACAAATACCCATATTCAATGTTATCACTTGTTTGAATGAAAATTTTAATTGATTATGTTAGATGAGCCTAATTGTAAAGCATTTTTGTTTACCAAGATCCCAGTTATTCCTTTCGTTGAAATATATTTTGAATCGATTTGGCTAGCATATTAGGTTCCGAAATTTTTTTGGAAAAATTCCGAAAGAGGTTAATCCGATCCGATCCGATCCGATCCGAAGTCACCCCTACAATGAAGTAATATTCTTTTGATTTGGCAACCTAAAACTAGGGATAAATGGCAAAAAAACAACCAGTTTTACCACCGCACATATCTTTCTCTCACTCCCTCTCAACTTCTTTTTTTTTTGGTAGCACTCACTGTTTCTCTGAAGGTGGAGACCTCGTATCTTTAAGTTTTCATACCCTATTAGGGTTTATGTTGGAGATTTCTTCAGGATCAACTATGGGGTTTTCACTTTTCGTATCCATGCTGTATCCCATATCGGTATCGTACCCTACCGATACAGGTGTAAGGCCAAAACAGCCGTATCATAGGTAGAGAGTAAGGGTATTTGAGTAATTGGTATTAAACTGTTGTTTATGGTTCTCTCCCTTCTCATCTTGAATATCTTGAATAGTTAATTCACGAGTTCATCTGGTTTTAATATATCAACAATGTGTCTGTTTAATGTTTGGAATATGGAATTGGGCAGGAAGGCCACAGAATCAAGATTTTGAATTTGGATAGGTGGTCTTCTTAACACCCTTTTCTTGTGTGACGATGAATGCTATATTTGCTGCATTTATTATTATGCTGACAATTTTCATTTTTGTTTAGGCTTACCACCTATACTTTGTTCCTAAAGGAGGAGAGGTATTGTCTGTGGCAATCTATTCATCGGATGTTGAAGCAGCCAAAGCTCCTATTGAATCAATTCATAGTGATAATTCAAGGTTGTTTTATATGCGAGTTTTTCCTCTTTTTCAGTCTATTATGTTTTGAGTTTTTCATTTTTTTTTCCTGGGACCCTTGGAAGCTATGTAACATGGGCTCACCATAAACATAATCTGTGTCGGACACATTTGTATGTGATATACCTCAACTTTTGATATTTTTCTGTGGCACACTTTTATCCGTGTCGAATTCGGACACATCTATCCGTGTTAATGTAACTTAGCTTAGAAGTTAGGTCTTTATTGGGTGTTTGTAGAGAAAGCTTAAATATAACTTCATCATGCAATTCCTTATTCGGTATTGGTCTATAGTTTACCTAACAGATAATCTATACTCTTAATGTGACATATGGACCTTAAAACTCACACTTATTATGTATAGCTATGCATGCCGTCTTTACATGGCAAACAGGTAGATATTGCTTTACGTGAATCCCCCAAGCTCTTAGGGACTTTTTTAAATGCCATGAATATCATTATTCTTGTCGTTAGTATTGTTGTATTGGTACCCTAAACAAATAAGAAGAATCTGTACAACTTTCAGTATGTCTGTGAAATCTTATGAAGTTAGGTGTTCAACTTTCTGTATGTCTGAGCTTCGTATCCGTCCGAAACGAACTTTTCAGATGAACTTTTCGTAATCTGGAGTGTCGATGTTACATAGTTCATCATGATTTTCTAGTATTGGAAACAATATGTTTTTATTATTATTACTTTTTTAGAGTCTGGTCTGGTGGTATTTTTTGGTTCTCTAGATGGAAGGTTTTGTTCGATTCCAGTTTGTTAGTATGTTATGTAATAGTTATTCAGATGTGTGTGTTATAGTTCCCGTTTCTAAATTGTTGACAACTGCTCACATTGTTTTCTTTTGTGTATCAGATGTTACTTCGCAGTTGTGGAGTGCGACTCCTGTACTACTGCAGATTACATCTACGAAACTTGTGATAACACCGGATGTGTTGGATTTGTATCTTATCCCTGATTCTGTCAAATTTGAACATCCTCCTCATGATGTTGTGAGAAAGGTATTTCTCCAAAACCTTCTGAATGTATTCGCCTTAAATAAAAAAAGAAAAAGAAAACCTTGATAGTGACAGTGTTGATTATCTTTTCGTTAAGGCTATAGAGAGCTCCAGTAGCAATTGTGTTAGACTAATCCCTGTTGTAAAAGTAGTGATAGTCTGATAGCAAATCACTGAGAAGTAAGCTAAATCTGGTGTGGGGTACTTGTTGATGTGGGTGGAGTAGGTAGTACTCTTTATAGCTGCTTGAGAGAAGAGAGTGGAGTGACATCTTGACTGTGGGTTAGTGGGTCTTCTACCGTCTTTCCATTTCGATTCTTATTTTTTTTTTTCCTTTTGGCACTGATATTTAATTTCCGATTACCAAATTCTACGAAAGTATTGGATAGTCGTTGAATACGGTGTTGATATTCCAGTTTTTTTCATCCCACTATGCTGAAAATATACCCATCTTAAATGTCCGGGGTATTTTAATATGCACTACATAAACCTGGCAAAAATATGGACGTTATTGAACCGTGAGGAAGTAAAAACTTGGTTTCTTGTTTTTTGTGCAAGGGTATACGATTAACATTGATGTGTTTAATTAGAATTTTGAAATATGTACTCTAGATAATCTATTGGGATTTTGAGAATTTATAGTTGGTTTGCTGAAAACAAAGTTGTTTTAGTCTATAATAGAGCTGTGAATAATAGAACTTTGTGTGTTTACAGAAAAGTTTTCCATGTGAAATTTTTGTATGAGATTGTTTGATTTCTGGTGTGAGAGTTTGCGTTCGTCACAAACTGTCGAAACCTACAATCGACATAGAATTGGTTAGATGAAAAGCAGGTCTGTGTTTGGGTGTGCCAAAAATAGGTTAAATCAAAACCAGGTCTATGTTTCACTTGCAGGGAAGAAGATGACCAGTGACAAGGTCAAAATATTTCGATGAAAGTGTTGTGGATTTAGGTTTTTTTTTTTTTTTTTTTTTTTTTAATTATATTTTAATGACTAATCCCAGTCTTGGGACTTAGAACAGGCATTCGGCTTTCATAAGGGAGAGGTTTTAGCAATTTATGTTATGCGGACGCCTGCCTTCTATTTGAGAAAATTTCTTGAAGGCGTCCGTTGGCATACTGGTCAAACCTTGGGGGTTGGTCCTAAGATTTGAGGGCTTGAGGAATTAAATTTCTAACTTGCTTTCATGTGACATAAATCACGAAAAAGATTTGTAACTTTTTTTTTTAAATAAAACAATAGGCACCCATATTTTCTAATATGCTCTCTAGTATCTGTAGTTTTCATCACCACAATATGTGGATAGAATGGGTATGTTCTTTCTAACAGTATTAAAAAACTTCGAGACAAAGTTGCTGTCTGCAGTGATTGAGTTTTTTGTGCTGGTAATTGGATTGCTTTGTTCTTCTAGAACTGGTGTAGGGTTTAGTGTTCTGGACAGGTTTCTTTCGGTTTCAAGTTGCAAATTTTTATATTTGTGCAGCTGTGTGATCTTTGGATCTTAGTGCAACATGAGTATTAGTGGCTGAATGTAATTTTCATATTCGTTATGCTTTTCTTGCAGGGCGCAAAAATTATGGACTATGAAACCACCACAGGAAATTGAAGACGAACCTTATTATTGGAATGGGATTGAGAGTGAATGTGCCGTTCTAAGCTTTAAAGTCAATCTTGACAAGGTTGGTAAATTTACTAATAATAGTTGCTATAGGACATCCATTTCCTAAATAATTGTGTTTCTGTTATACTTAGTCATGTGCTATAATTCTTCTTTACGGTAATCCAAAAAATAGATATCCCCTTGTTTTTTCCTGGTGCGAGAGATATCCATTATTTTTGGTAAGCCAGAGAATAGATATCTCTTTTTTTGTTCCTAGTGAGTGAGAGATCTCCGTTTTTCACAGTAAGCAACTAAAGTTTTTGTTTATCTCTAGTTTTAGAATCTCTAGTTTATGCATTCACTGTACACTTTATTACTAGTGTAGATCTTCCCGCGAAAAAAAAACATTTTTCGTATTCATCGATATGAAATTTTTCCAAATCTGAAATTTGTTATATGAGTGTCATTCATGCAAAATATTTGCACATCTTGTTCCTAACTGTAATACTTTTTGGTCGTTTTTATTCATTGATAATTATTTTTATCATATGAAGTTACATCTGTACTTATATTTCTGTGGTTTATATATATGCCTTTTGCAGCTGGATGGGTTGGATTTAGATGAGCATTTTGCTTCTAATGATGATGATGATCATGTTGTTGAAGATGGTGTCATACCGGGGGCAAAAATGGATAAATATTTTTCCCTATTACAAGTTGATGATGGTAGGAATGATGACAAAGACATGGAGGTGACAATTAGTATAGGGGGAAGAACCAAATGCATTAATGGAAAGAATAAGAATGATTGGTATGATCTGATTTGGGACAAATATGTTGAATGTCGTAAGGGGATAGAAGTACCAGCTGGAGACCATTTGTAAGCCTGTTTATATCTTATTTTTTTTATCTGGGCTACCACGAGGATATCCCTATAGGGATGAGTGTTTCGAGACCGTTGGATCTCGGATCCAACGGTCCGAAAATCAAAAACAAAAAGAAAGAGAGAGAATATGGGTTTGTTTTTTATTTTCGGACCGTTAGATCTCGGATCCAACGGTCTCGGCTGGCGTCCCTATAGGGATATCCTCGTGGTAGACGAACTCTTTTTTTTATCTAAATTCTTTTTGCTGTACTGTTCTTTCACTGTTAAAAATGTAAACTGCACTGATCAGGAGATCCAAGTTATGCTACTGCACATGCCTATAATTTAGGTCATAGAGTTATAGTGGAAAATGAGATCTATGGACCTACCATAAAACTTAAAAGAACAATATGTACTATACCTCTCTCTTTCCTACGCATGAATATGACCGGTGCCTGGGGCGTGGGTGATATTATATTTCATCTGGTAAAATCTCAATGTGGTCCAGTGTACCTTTGTATGAACAGACTGCCATTAGAGATTGCGTAAGCAATGCTTCCCTATTTCCACATTTCGACCCACCCAAAACCCCAAACCCTTTTCAAAAGTGATAGGGAAGTTAATTTTTTATGCATTTATTAAGGCTGTATGTGCAGTTTAATTGGTGAATGCCTAGGGTTTTTTTGCATTGTAGTTGGGCTACATGCCGTGCTTGATTAATTGTATATTTTTTTATAAGAGGGTATGAATGTTGCAAGCCTACTTCTTTCAGTTAGAAATTAGCACTAAGGCGGGGAGAAGGAGTTGGAGACGAAATCTTGGGCAAAGAGCAGTAGAAACAATAGTCATGGGAACACCTTTTACCAGCTGATGACTCCTTGTCACAGTTGAACTACTACTTGTGTAGACCGGATGATCACATCGTATAGATCTGATGTTAAATCTTACAAGTTCTGTGCCCGTTGTACGAATTATCACTAGCTTAAGGTGACTTCTACGCTCGGCGTTGAGTACTAAGGATTTGGTTTAATGAATAACATTTAATAATGCGATAGTATCTTTTATATATCTCTGCTCTTCTTCTTGCCATTTCTAAATATGTCTGCAGTATGATGTTGAGCATGTTCTTTAATTAGGACACTAGTTTTGAGCCCGTTCAACGAACAAGGGACCGTTTTCATAGAATTGATTTGATTTATTTTTAATAGTTTTTGAATTATTCTATATACAAGAATTCAAACACACTTGTAAACTAAAACAACTAAGAATAAGAAAATGCGGCCATTTGCTAAGCAATCCTATTGAATGAGATGTCTCCAAGATTCAGTTTACCTCATCAATAAAATTCATGTGATCAAAATTTCAATCTCAACCAATTATGAAAATTACATAGAGGACATAGGTTATGTAAGAACAATTGCTTAACTTACCAAATATAAGTTGAAGTAATAGGATTTTAACTGAAAACGAAGATTGAGAAAAATCTAACCATTAACAATGTTACAGTGAAGTGATATAGACATGTAAGTGTTGCATGTAATGACAACCAAAAGAAATATATTAAAAGCTAAAGAGAAATAGGGAATTGAGAAGGTGACTTCCCTGATTTATTGTAATATTTCTTATTTTTCTCCTGAATTTTCGTGAGTAAAATTTGATGTGGACACCCTTAGAGTAAATCCCTATTAAAGCCAGCCCAAGTTCAAGCAAAGACTACCACATAAAAAGTTGAATACCTACTAATGTACTAGAATGGCAAAAAAAAACAGAAGAAGAAAAGAATATATATATATATATATCCTATGAATATTATGCCCTGTTCAGGTCAAGCTCATGATGAATACTATTTCAAACATTAATAAATATGACTCTTTTGACGTGTCGATGGTCTTTAGTATTTGATTATATCTTAGATAGCCGTAAGTGATGTTGAATAGTTGAGATTGTGTTCTAAATTATCACTACAATCTGAAACAGAAAAGCTTACAATTAAGTGTTTGGGAAGAAACAAATGAATTTCGGTTGCCAAATGAAAAACTAAACTGCAAATAAATTTGAATTATCCATAAGTAATGCATATGTCATACTAATTAGAAAGTAAATTTTTGGATTTTTTAGTATTACCCCCTACTAGATGAGCCAATTAGGATTTCTCCTAACTAGATGGAGAAATTAGGGGGCCCTCCCCCTGAGTACACAAAAAAAAAAGTCAACTTGGTTGATCGTGTTTTTTTTTGTGTATATTCAGGGGGGGAGACCCTAATTTCCCCATCTAGTTGGGGGAAATCCTAATTAGCTCATCTAGTGGGGGTAATACAAGTTAACCCTAAAAATTTTTCCATCCTAATTCAATTTCAATCTATACTCGGATTCTCCTATAATAATCATCCCAGCCTAAAAGGTAATTTGATGCTCGAAAGTTGAATATGATGCATTGATGCCTTCACAGAAGGATTATATAGCCGCTAAATTATTAGTTGAACATGGTAATGATTGTATTGATAAATTCACCCAGTGAATTGCAGGGGAGAAATTTGAGGGGAGTATTCTTACAGCAAGTTAATAATTCAAAAGGAATTTTTAAACCAATGAAAACTATCTCATGCAACCAAACACATCGTTCATAAAATCAAACATTTGTAAGAATTATAAATTACGAATAATATTGTTTGCATACGAATCATATCTTTTTTTCTTCACGCTTCAATTAAGTTTTTTTAGCAGCCATGAAGCTACCATAGATTTTATCATCCAGATAATTTCATGAACTGTCAAAGACCAAAATTTTAGATTTTGGGCCTTGTCTTACCATTATTGATATGGTGTGTGACATGTTTAAAATGCATATAGCTAAGCACTAAAATGTAAATGCATCCAGTTTTTGATGCATTTATATCCAATTTCCAATTTTCCATTAATTATTCTTTGATGTTAGTTCGATGTATTTGAATCCAGTTTCCGATTACTCGTTAATTATTCTTTGAGATTAGTTCTTAGCATTTGAATCCAGTTTCTGATTTCTCGTTGATTATTATTTGAGGTTAGTTCGATGGAGTTGCACCCAATTTTCGATTTCCAGTTAATTATTCACTTAGGATAGTTCAATGCATTTGCATCTAGTTTCCGATTTCTCATTAATTCATTGAAGTTAGTTCAATGCATTTGCATCCATTTTCTGAATTCCTATTAATTAGGTTAGTTTAATGCAGTTGCATCTAGTTTTCGATTCCCGTTAATTATTTCTTTGAGGTTAGTTAACTCTGAAAAACTTATAATGCTCAATTTGTTCCATTAGCTAGAGATGCAAAACTCAACACAAATAAGCATACTGAGAATCCATTACATTAGTTGGTCGCTTGGTCAAACTCTTTCCAAGATTCATCCTATTGCAACAAGGAAACTTGAATTTGTAATTCTTTCTCTGATTCTTGTTTGGTTTGCTCGGAATCTAAGTGATTCTTTAAAAAGAAAATTGCATAAGGACTTTGGCCCATATTTTATGTTTGCACACTTAGTAATCTACTATCTATATACTAAAGTAGAGATCTCCAATGAAAGATTTTCTCTCTAGGTGGCACTCTAATATGAGAGTTAGTCTTTTCTAATAGCCTCTACAATGTCATGTAGACTTCTCTCTCAATTAAAACTCTTGACTTCTCTCTCAATTAAAACTCTACAAAAAATTTCAAAAATAGTCTAGACACTATGTTCTCTGCATTAATTCCAGCAAATTTGGAGGTCAACCATGGGAATAGACAAACAGTTGGTCCTCCCTGAAGTCTGAATAGTTCATCAAACACAGAAGTCATTGGTTACATTTTTTTTTTTAAGAGGCAATGTTTATGAGCTAGGAACTTTTTGATATAAACTTTTACATGGGAGAGTATGCATAAACGTCTATTGGGATCCTCAAAAATTGTTGACCTTAAATCTTCACCACTGGTAATGCATAACTGACGACAAAGAACTCATTAATTATTTGCATTGTTTCAATTATTAGTTTGTTTGCTTATTTAAATTTATACAAAATAAGAGTCAATTAAAGAAATTATACTATACATTCAAAAATAATCTAGACACTATATGTTCTTTGCATTAATTTTTGTTTAACATGTTATTGTTCCACTCAATCTGACATTACATGAATCACACATTATAAAAGTGATACTTCATAAGAGAGATTACATGAATCACACATTATAAAAATGATACTTGAGGAGAGAGATCGTGCAAATGAAGTAAATTGTTAGTAATGTTAGTAGTGTGGGTCACTGGGTTTAGCAGCTTATACTCATAGGAGACTTCCGTAAAAGAGCCATATAGCTTAAATCTTTTCCATCAAAAAGTGCTATACCAAAACCACAACCAGAAATAGATGCCTTACCTAGGACTACATAGGACACGTGATAGATTGATAAAGTACGCATTGGAACATAGAACACATTTGATCTTAATAATGTTTCAGTACATAAACAATGTTCGAATATTGCGATTTATATACGCATAATACCTAAAAGATCTTGGGCATATGCCCGAGTTCAAAATCTAGTATAAACATAAAATTAGATGCTTCTATATACAACTATATACATACTGGACGCTACAAAGAATGTAATATAATAATTGTGTAAAGAATGGAAAGAATATGAGCTGATGATTTCGTCTCCAATCCTGGCATAGATCCTGTGACACATGCACTTCAATAGATGGTGAAGTGTGTGTGCATGCACATCTTAGCATGTCTTCATAAATAAATTGCCTTCTGCAGTGGGTGTCCAAAGCCAGAATGCCTATGAGAAAAAGCGATGATGCATTTCCTCCTTCAAAGGGCAGTACAAATTCAAGGTTGCCATAGTCAGAGTTCTTATGAAGCAACATAGTGTACATCGTATATGTAGTAAAGAAACCTCTGTGATTTCAATTAGGACTCAGGACTGGTTTGAATCGTTGCACATGCACGCAGGAATAGGATACTTTGTAACATCCCTCCCAATCTTAGTGTTTCGAATCCGGGCTACCTAATGATTCATGGTGCAAGTCTCGATGATATTGTTGAACTCTGCTTCAGAAAGAGAGGAATTCATAAAATAAGGTAGCATCTCTCTTTTGTTTGGTGTTATATACTTCTTATGCATACTTCTTATGCCCTGCATAAGCCCTATGGCCCTGTGTAAATAAAAAAGTATAAGTTGTCAGTTAAAAGAACAAATTTGTGTCACTTGGTAAAAAAAGCTCAATAAAAACTATGTATATGTCAAGGAACCTTCTCAAGATATAGAAAAGAATACATATGATTAATCCAAAAGAGTCGGATTGAAATGTGGTGAAACTTGATTCTGTTTCTAATCTAAAGAGCCCCATTTAGGATATTTAAGTTAAGTATCACTCAATTTAAGTAGAACTTTGAGATTATGTGCTTTTTGGGGCATAATGTTTTTTAAGTACTTCTATTATTAACTGTAAAATTTTACTAGGTATCTTCCTCTTTAATGCTTATATTCAATTAACTCGAGTATAATAGTCTAGCAAGCAAAACCATGTGCTTCATCAAGATGGAACTATACCTGGATTGCGTGGCCCATATTTCCACCATGAGATGGCATGAACACATCATTGCTCTCAAAAACAATATAATCAAGGGCTTCCATAAGAGAGGCTCTGTTTCCAAATGGCTCCAATTCACCAGGGAAGGCAATGTCCTCCTGCCCAATAGATCTTTGCATGTCTTGGGGCACCAAGTGCTTTAAGTAGCCTAAAAATGTATAGCAAGACAAAGCATTTAAGTAGGCCGGTTAGCAGAAGAACAATATATATAGCTACTGGATTACTGACAGAGTAAGGGCTGAATATAGAAAATATAGAAATATTTCAAACTGTACCTCGTAACCTCGAAAGCATTCAAGGGGCAGAGCCCAGCAAGTTTCCTGTCATGATAACTCATGTTTGATCTTGCTGTTAGGATGGAAATAAAAACTTTGGAAAAACTTTGAAATCATGTTTAATTTTTATTGTTATTATAGGTGAATTATTTGAATTAAGTGTATGTTTAAACACACCATTTTACATCAATTTTTTTAAATTTGGTACTTATCAATAAGAAAGAGAACATGGAATATGACTTGCCAATGACTTCCACCTCCTAACAAAGCACTGAAAGCCCACAAATAAATGAACAGATTAGTACAGAGCACTTAAGTAGCTAATACAAAGGCGGACAATTATGACGAATCGGCATACTCCATTGAGTTCTAAGATACCAATTACATTTGGTGTCATGTGTGTTGTGTGCAAAACTTAATCTAGACATTCAAGGAAGCGAGATGTGGAATGGAGTTTTGTTTCTGCTCATCATCCTCAAAACAATTATTAGTGTGACCATTACTAATACCTTCCCAAGACCCTTCTAAGCGTAAAGGCGTAAAATTCAACTTCCAACAGTACTTATCAATAAAGAAATTCTCGTGCATCATAGTTACTAATTGGGGGTGTCGACTATATATCATCAGACATCAATGGGGTATTCCAATATTGTTTAGTGTCCAATAAAATGTTGAAGCTGTAAAAACAACCATAGTAAATATTAATCTTATTTTGAAAATTGAAGAACTCGAGAAACTGCAAAACTGGATAATCAATATACACCAACAACAGAAGTTTAAGAAAGATCAAAACAATAATGGGAAAGCTAAAAAAAGGGTGGGAAAGAAGATATACATAGATAAGCAATAAGTTACAGGAAAATCTCTTACGCCTTCTTTGGTCAGTACTTGGATCAACCACCAATTAATATACCGGTTTATTTAACACTAACTTAATGCACGAACTTGTAACTTGGATTGCTAGGAACAATTGTATTAGTCACTTGTCAGTATATACCTGGAATATTTATTTCATAACTATGGACTTGTGCATGCAAAGAACTATATTGACCACCCATTAGCGTAAGACCTAACAAACTAATGGCCTCTCATTTAATCAGATATGTAAATATGTAAATATTTCTTCGGTAGGTCCCTATTATCAAATGCAAGAACAATGAATTGATCCCTCTGTTAGTAGCCTATGAGAAAATTTAGGTATAGAGATCAACCCGTAATCCTTCAAACAAAAATTGATATGTACACATACCAAATAAAGTCAAAATAGAATTTACCTCTACATTTATTCCAGTGGCACAGAAGTAATCGGACTCTATATCAATAGTAGCTGTATTAAACGTTCCCGTCTCTCGCCCATCCAAAGCTCTATCTGAAGCTTTACTATGCCAAATATTAACCATTTTCAAATTAATAAAGAAGCATACCTAAGAGGACTAAAGAAGAGTAGACAAAGCAACACTATTTTCAATTTTGAACTATTTCTCAAAAGAACATCCGCTCAATAAGTTTGAACACAAATATAAGAAATTCTAGCTCGATCTACAACAATATGTCTTTAAACAGTGCTTAGTTACTAAGACCCACATATCATTACCGTCAAAGGTTGATCAGTTTTGATTTGATAGAGTTGAAAAACATGGATCTACATTCAACAGTTAAGGAAAAACAAACAGGAAAAGAACCAACTTAATTAATGCCAAAATTCAACTCAAGATTAAAAGAGCAAGACGTCCAAGGCTTATTTGATGATTATACTAATTAATGAACTTTGGCCAAGATGGTTTTACACTTTTCATCTCTGAATACAAAACTAATTAAAGGTGCATCGATCTATATAAATAGTCAATATCTGGTATGGCTATCATTCTAGCTAGACGATTAACTTCCAATACTTCAAAGATCATAGTGTCATAGAAAAGTGAGACATATAAAGGATCTGCTCTGGTGCGTGCATTGTTCCTCTATTTTCAACGTCATATTTTTAGCCTCGGGGTGATCAAGATTCTCAATTATAAACCCTAAAATCAATAGAGATAACTTACCATATTAATAACAGGAAGAGGAGATTGATTTTAGATCTCATAACTCCATCAGGAAGAGATAAGTCAAATGAGATTACAAAGATTTAGACATTCGGGGAGAAACAATGGGGAGAAGTCTTTCTGTTTCTAGAATTTAATTGAAAGAGAAGAAGTCAGATCCTCATCTCTCGCCAAAAGAAATAAGGAAGAAGTGGCTTTTGGGGTTAACTTTTTGGGTCTACGTAAACTTCCTTTTTTGCTCCTATTTTGTCATAATACCCCTACTGACATGGACAACCTCAATGAGCTTGAAATGGGACTGCTATTATATACACAATAGAGTTCCAAGAAAAATTGGAATGGCTGTGGAAAAAATGAACTTACCAGTGTCATCCCTCTGCACCTCCCGCTCCAACTGGACCTGCATTTAACCTAGCAGAGCCATCAGTGTTTATATTGGTGCAATGTTCTTCACTCTATGATGGGCTCACGTGTCTTAACCAAAGCCTGGATACGGTTACTCAAATTGTCTATTATTGATAATAGGCAGTTGATAGTTAGTAAATTGATTCTTAATTATCTATAGATGAATATAAACAACTAATGATCAACTATCTTATCAATATTATTCCTACTCTCAATTCATTATGCAATATATAAAGAGTCAGGATTTGTTCCACTCCTAAACTACCAAGACTAAATAGAATCCAATTAATCAAACACAAAGAAACAATGGTGATAGTAATATTATGTTGAGAATTTATACTACGAGATAATACTATCAATTGATCTTATACTAATATTAATTAAAGTAATTATTTATAGGTGAATCAAATATGGAGAAAGTTAGAGAGAGATTGAAATCCACTTTTAATTTCTTAACATGATAGCATAGATTTGTATAGAAAACCTTAGTCTAGATATTCTCACACAAGGTTAAAATATAAAGACTAGACCTTTAATGATCCCTAATTACTTTATACTATTTCTAGTCATAAACTAATTAGCATGAGAGAAAGCTTGTTCTCATTCTCATGGCAAACTCACTATTCTCTAGTTTAGGTTAAACTTTTCTTATCTCTAAGTCAAGAAAAACCTAAACTTAAAACCCTAACAACAAATCTATACTAACAAATCAAGTCCTCTCAAAGCTTCATTCAAACTCCCTATAATGGGAGTTTAGCTTTGATTCATGGGATTATCATGAACATAATAATAAATAGAATAAGACATCATGAAGAACTACTTTATTAACGATACTTGAATTGAATAAACTAAAGCTTTTATTAAAAGGTTCTAATGGAGGTTACAAACTAAACTAATTAACTAAACCTAACTTAAACTAAAGAGGGATAGAGAGAGAACCCTAATTTAAAACTAAACTAAAGAGAGGAGTAACCAAGTTTTGTTTAACCTTAAACCTCTTTATATAGGAGAGGGTTAGGGTTATAATTTCGTGCATGGGCTTTGGAGCCATATTTTGGGCCATGAAATCAAACCCAAAACCTAATTACATATGTCCAAAAAGGGTTTTTCTATGTGAAATTATTTCAATACCCTTTTTGTCTACTTTTACTACTCTGATTGGGTCAAGGATTAGACCATTAGAAAGCTCTTTCCGAGCTGGCCGTTTTGACATCTAATAGGCCCAATTCCAAGGTCTGAGTCCAAAGATACGGCCTGCGGAAGTTCTATTACCTTTTATGCTATTTTTCTACCCACGTTGACTTTGACTTTTCAGCTTTGACTAAGCTTTAAAAAAACTTTTTCTCCTTGAAACTTGGGCTTTAACCATATAACTTCTTAGCAACCAACTTTTGCTCCTTTCTCTTGCTAAAGTAGCATATTTCTTCACATATTTGACTACAAGACCTGAAATACACAAAAGCACGTAAATCAATACTAACTCTTATTTATTATACACATAATTGGTCTAAATGTAATATTATTAAGGGGTTAAAACTATAGTTTTTGGCTCTTATCAGCAGTCAATGGCCAAATTACAGGGGT
Source organism: Coptis chinensis (assembly GCF_015680905.1). NCBI lineage: Eukaryota > Viridiplantae > Streptophyta > Magnoliopsida > Ranunculales > Ranunculaceae > Coptis > Coptis chinensis. Next base: position 88,931,261 of record NC_141460.1, read on the forward strand.
CCATCCATCAGTCCATTTCCTTTAAGCATTGTATAGCACAGACTTATTTATATAGTTCATGCATGTTGGCCCTAACATGTATTATTCCTTTAGGCCTAGTGTAATTCTTTTATCTTTCTTTTCAATCTAATGCTTAGCTTACCTACCTAGCAAAAAATATATAGAAAATTACTCGTCATAAGAAGAAAAAAAAAGATAAGGAAAGCACAATATTATATGTATGAACACATTTTCGGACAATATATAATAGGTATAATAAAAACAGTTATTATTGAAAAATATATGCCTATTTAACTCATGCCAATACTTAAAAGAGCGGAACTCCAAGAGGATAAGCCATTTAACTATAGATTTTTACCTTTGTGAAGATTGAAGAGTATAGTTCACCTTGTTTAAATAATTGAATGGCATAGACTTACAACTCCTAATTGATTTGAAGGAATCTCCAAACTTACCCAAATCTACAAGAACACAAACAAAAATTTTAAATTCCTATTATTGATATAAGTCATTATCCAAGAACCCAAATGAAGCTTTAGGATTTAACTATCAAGATAACAATGGCGGCCTGATGAATGGAATTTGTCCATATATAAATCAAATTAAGCTTGCATCTTAGAATTTAAAACATTGTTTTCTATAATCATTATAAAGTGTACCAATTCAATCGAGTTATAAGTGTGTGTGTGTGTGTGTGTGCTCAATAACTGTTTAAAACAGATGGATGAAGCAAAAGTGAAGAAGACCAATAGAAGTAAAACTAACAAAGAAACTTCATTAGAAAAAACCTTAAAACAAAATTCTACTTATCGTAAGAAATTTTTGAGCTTGAAAGATATCAAAGAAAACTCAAATTATAGGTTACCTAAAACAAATGGCAGGACAAACATGAAACCACCTTGAGGAATTAACACAGTATCATGTTTATAACTTCACAGGTAATAATCACCCCATCGACTTCAGTTGCAACAACATTGACTATTAAAATCTGATGCAATAAGTTTTAAAACCATGCAAATGATTCCCAACACATTAACCACTCAGTAGCCACCGTTTTCATACAATCATGAATCACATACATACTGAGTAGCCTTGAAGATTGGGTCTAGGTCCACTTCATTCGTGGTGTGAAATTGAAAATCTTTGATTGAATCGATTCCAAAATCACAAAAACACAATATGAAAAAATAAATTACTAAAAAAAAAAACTCACAATGTTGAAGCAGAAGCGACGGTGAGTTGAATTGATGGTTGATATTCTCAACAAATTGCTTCATCTTTGATGAGTTTGAATTATTGATAAAATTGTGTAAATAAATCAGATATGTAGCAAGGTTGCTTGGTGGATAGAACATAGAAGCTATATATATAGTAATATATGAAAATAAAACTTCCTATATTTCTCTTTGTTGGAGCTTTGTAAGATGATGGGGTTTTGTCAATTTCAACAATAGAGTTTTGGGTTGAAGGCAACTGTTTTGGTTTTTTAAATCGTAGGGTTTTTTTGGGTTTCGAGACTTGGAGGGCCAGTTTTCTAGAGCAATTTTTTTCTCCTAAGTTTTCATAATACCCCTACTGATGTGGATAACCTTAATGAGGTCGAAAAGGCACTGCTATTATATAAAGACTGTTGATTAATGGTTAGAGCAACACACCATACAAAAAAAATGGAATAAATAATTGTAAACATAATATAATGAAAAAAAAAAAACCATCAATCTCAACTACGGTAAGTTATCCATTAGAGTATGAGCTATTGAAGTTTTTTTCCTATGAAAACAATGGAGTGCTTCACATGTCAATAAGGATTATAATCTGAAATGGGAACAGTGACATGTTTGTTAGCTATTCAAAGGCAAGCATACGTTGGAGACAAAATCGACTCGCGCTTTAAGATTTTAATTCAATACAACAATATACAGATATATAAACCATGAGAGTCGAATATAGTCATAGGCAAAGTACCTTATAACACCGCAAGGTATATAATCCATTTACTTAGGTTGTATTTCAATATAGCCCACTGTTCTGGAACGAAAAACCAAACCATGGATTTTACACACTACGGACTATGGCAACTCACTTCCTTCAGCATCATCAATCCTTAACTGAACATCCTTCTCACTCAAACTCCCATTCACATATTCATTTCCTAATCCATTACCAACACCAAAATCCTCTCCTTCCTCGTCATCCATAACAATGTTTATATCTATTCCATTTGTAAAATTCCAAAAGAAAGTCATCCTTATTCACTATCCTGTACACTACAAATAAACACTTCAATTTTTCCCACTCTATTGAAAAGAATGTCAATTACTTGTCTGCAAAAGAGATGAGATAAAAAAGTATACAAAATTTTGGCATGTATGAGCGATGAATCTAATACAGTTTCATCAAACTAATCGAAACGATGAATAATCAATCGAAAAACTAAAAATGGTTCAATTAAACAAAATTTCAAACTGAAAACAGATGGATCGGTTCCTAAATGAATGAAAAACACAAAAACCCCATTAACATGAATAACCAAACCCTAAAACATCAAAAAACCCTAAAACTCCAATAAAAAAACCTCATATAATCAATCAACTCAATCAAAATTTCAACAATTTGGATAATCAGGGCATTCAATGAAGCATCGAGGTTTGAAACAAATTACCTCGAGATACGAATAGACAATAAGCGAGAAAAAAAGTACGTTGTTAATTTAATGGGACTGCTATTATATAATAAGCTCTCGGGAAATTGACTAAGAGATGCAGTCTTGGCTCAGTCAATCAATCACTACTATTAAAAAAAAATCCATAATACCATAAAGAAAAATCCATGATACCTCATTGAGCTCTAAAACGATGCCGAAAATAGAGCAGAGCCGATCTTAAGTTGTTCTCTTGCCAACTAGTCTCTTCGCCACTTGTAGTGGGTGGGCGGGAAAAGACTGAGTGGGTAGCAAGGATTGGAGACTGATTAATCCTTCCATGGCCCAAGTTTGGCTAATACGAAAAATTGTGAATAATTGATTAGGAAAATTAAAAATACTTGCCTGACTTGACTTATACCGATTTAGGCTTTTCCGAGAGCGATTAATAGAGAAGGGGGCTACTGTTGGAGTTATCCCTCACATGAGGAGAGAAACCGAGCCGAGAGAAACAAGCGAATTCGCATCGCAAGTCGAGGCGTGATGGTGCGTTCGGATGAGAGATGAGCGCCATCCAAAGGTCCAAGAACATAGACCAATTCACGCCGGCTTCAGTCTTGGTAGCGACTTCGCGCTCAGAGGAAGCCCAGCGCCGAGGCATAATTTTTGTGGGCCTTGCTCACAAGACCGAAATTTGGTTTTGGAGATAAAACCAAAAATCAAGGTTTTGGAAAACCTAACCAAACAAGTCGAAGGATTGAAATCCGCACTAAAAACAAAGAGAGATAACCTTTCTGAGATACAACCCTCAGAAAAGAGATAAGAGTGATCTAGTAAGGTGAGAGACCTAAAGGAGAGATTGTAATCTTCCTTCCCACTTTATTAAGAACTCGCTCTTGTGGAAGTAGGCATCATTGGCGAACCACGGTAAATCTTTGTGTTGTGGTTTTGCTTTTCTTTAACTTTACATTATTATCATTTGTTAATAGTTGTTTAGCGAGTTGGGCATGTTAGTATAGGTTGTAGTTGATATTTGGATTTTGTCCGGAGTTGAATTGAGTTCATACAAGTTATCTGTGTAGTGGGGGAACCGATTGGTATTGGTATAATCCCCAACAGCTACCTGTGCACTTTTTGTATTTTTTGGGTTTAGTTTTTTTTTTTTTTTCTTTGTTGTTTCTTGTTTGTGAGTATTGGTTATTTCTTCCATTACGTAGGCTTCCGTGGATTAATCTTTGGATGGGTTTTAGAATAGAGAAATTTAGTGTTTTGTGTAGAAAGTTTGATTTTCTTTTTTTCTCTCCTTGTTCCCGTGAGTAATTTTTTCCTCTCCTGATTAGTAAAGTGGGTACTTAATACAGCCTCAAAGAGGTTGAAAAGAGAGTGCTATTATATATAAAAGGGACTGCGTTTTTAGAGTCTTTATCTTTGCTGAAATATAGTTGAAGCCCTTGCTAGTATGACTTAAACAGTTCATCAAAAGAAGGAGAAAATATCAAGAATATATGCACTGGATAATAATTATAAGAAGTTTGGTCGGGCATTTGACCGCATTTTTTATAAACAAATCTGTCAAAACAAATTTTATTCGTATTCTCAATTTCTTTTTGAGCGAGAGAGGATCTCGTTTACCAAATTCCAAACCAAAATGACAGAAATAACCTCACAGTCTCGACAAATTAATCTGGACTAAAAATTAGACATCATAATAAAGGACAGTATCGTCACTTACAAATCCTTCTTTCGCGTTTCTTCCAAGCTTTGCAAAATTATCATGGCAGCCATGGTTGTCTCTGGAAAGGTGAGCTTGTTTATAAAGTATAGTTATTTTAAATTAATCCAAAACAATATAGAACAGATTAGTTTTATTTTTTTTATGCAGGATACTCGGGAGGAAGTTATCCAAGCATGGTATATGGACGACAGTACTGAAGATCAGAGGCTCCCACATCATCGTGAGCCTAAGGAGTTTCTTTCCTTGGATCAACTCGCTGGTATGCATCTCTTTCCTAGTTGAATACTGATAAGAAAATTATATTAAATATGCAACATATTGCAGAGCTAGGTGTGCTCAGCTGGCGGTTAGATGCGGATAACTATGAAACTGATGAGGAATTGAACAAAATCCGTGTGGATCGTGGATATTCCTATGTGGTAATTTTTCCCTATTGGTGTTTATTATCTATGTATTACTGAAGGGTACTTGAATTTTTCCCTGCTAGCGTCACTTACACAGTTTGATCTTTTACCCAGGATATTATCGAGGTTTGCCCAGAAAAATTGCCTAACTATGAGGTGAAGATCAAAAACTTTTTCGAAGAGCATCTCCACACTGATGAGGAAATTCGCTACTGTGTTGCAGGAACTGGTAGGAGTAGTTCTGACTTACTGGTTTGATATTGAGGTGTTATTACGTGATACATGTACCAATTCTTTTGAGCTCTTCTCTGATTGCTATTTATTTTTGTGAAGGGTATTTTGATGTGAGGGATCGAGATGAACGCTGGATTCGTGTGTGGGTAAAGAAAGGAGGTATGATTGTGCTTCCGGCTGGAATTTATCACCGTTTTACTCTGGACACTGACAACTACATAAAGGTATTACATCTTTAACTTTTTGTTTTTCTATTATTCTACAAGAGATAATTAGAAATCATCTTTCCTGCTTGATAATGCAGAAGAGCAGATGAATTCAAATTGGTGGGTAAATGGGGAAACCCATGTATTGCTTATAGTAGTCTTCATACTTTGGGCCTTTTGTTTCTTATTAAGTTTTCCTCGTCTTTTCTTTCTTCTTCTGGCTATATCTGCCTAATTGGAAACTATGCTCTGCCTTTTTTTGTGTGTCTGCATTGTGAGATAATTCTATGCAAAATAGTTGTACATATTTGAACACACTTCTTCTAGCAAGTCCCTAATTGTTCAAAGATTTTGTCTTGAGGTGTTCTTCTTAGATCCTTGCATCAGTTTATCTTCTATTCTAAGCTCCCTGCTTGGTATTAAGATGAAAAAACAAAAACGCGCTAAAGAAAGAAAAGGTCTAAAACATAATTTAAGGTTTACGGATGTGCCGATATCAGGTGTTAGTGGCTACTTATTTGTTCATTCTATGGACTCTGACACATCAGAAGTTCTGTGGTACTCTAGGGTCTCTTTGCCCACTATAGCCCTGAGTACTAAATTTTTTGAAACTGACAAGCACTTTGAAGTTTTTACCTAAGAATAAAAGATAATAAGTGAGATGCATTTCTAGATATACACTTAGATTTGTGCCTAATGTCAGTAGTTGACAACTTCATGCGTTTATTTCCTTTTGTACCGTCTTTCAAATTTTCGAATGAAGTAAAGCACCAATCAGAGTGGGGTGTTTTTTCATGCTGAAGAACCAAAAACATCGAAATTTTATCTTTTGGTGGCATTTTGCTTATATTATCACCATTATGTTTCATCACATGCGCTCTTTATTGTTGGCTCTGTAAATATATGATTTGTTTCTGATGTGATATATCTCAGGCAATGCGGCTTTTTGTGGGTGAGCCAGTGTGGACTCCGTACAATCGTCCTCATGATCATCTTCCTGCAAGGTATTCTACTTCTTTCTTTCCTTTTATAGAAAAAAATTATATATTTATCTTCCTTCGTCTCGAAAGTTTTCATATCTTAAACAAAGGGTCTATCTTGCAGGAAAGAGTACATTGAGACTTTTGTGAAGAAAGAAGCATCCAACAATGCTGTTGGTGCTGCTGCATAAATTGTCAACCCTCTTCCTTGATATCCAGAAGCCATTGTGGCTATAATAAATGTATGTGTTCTGGACATGCGTCCTTTGATTTAAAATTAGCTTATATACAAACTAAATAATAATACTGTGGTATGTATATTCTACTGGTTTTCACTATTCAAGTGAAAGTACATGTTTGATCAGCATCCCTTGTTCTTGGAAGAAGCATCAATATGAGATATTACTCTTTTATATATGAGCATCTTTAACAACTTTTTACACATCTGCCTTCTCTGGTACTGTTGGGCCGGGCAACTCCACTATTTGTAGTATTTTGAAGTTAAACTGCCATCTTCAAAAATATCAGCTTAGGTAGGTAATCACTAGTTGAAGGAAACTTCGCGATTTGTTGTAAATTATTTACACAAGAACGAACACTCTTTATATGCATTTTGACATAATGATTATCTTAAAAATTTCAACATTATGTAATAATGATGTATGAGAACGTCAGTGCATAGTTCTTGGCAGTTAGGATGTGGCAAAAAAAATTATGAGTTATAATTATTTGTCATAACAAATTTATAGTATGAAACTATGAATGACAATCTTATTATTGCCAGTGTGAGTGGAATCCAAATACAACAAATCAAAATGCAGCTCTATATACCAAACGAGGAGTGGAATAAGAAAGAAATGAAAAATGAAATATAAAAACACTGAACAATTCTCTCAACGAGTGAAATGGAAGTCTCTATTGAAACAGAAAGTGAGGACCCAGTGCAAGTGTAACTGTTGGCCTAATTTACATTGACACGGATAGGTGTGTCCGTGTTGGACACGGATACGAAGTGTCTGACAAGACGAAATATAAAAAATTGAGGTATATCATATACAATAAGTGTCTGATATGTGTCCGACACGGATACGTATCTAACACGGAGTTTTTTTGAAACGTATCCGACACGGAGTTTTTTTGAAATATGGCATGTCCATGTTACATAGCTCCTGGCGAACATAACAATTCAAGGAAGATGGAAAAGGTTGGGGTGCTAGGATGGAGTTAATGAATTATACGTTCATACGAAACAAAACTCTGAATGAGTGAAATCAACATCTAAATCTATATTGAGAGAAATGCAGATCTCTTGTGTACCCAGTTTGGTGTAGAAATTAACCATCGATAATCTGTATGATTTCTGAATACAGCAGCTATAGGAGTGTCGAACTAGGAACTCTACAGTATACTTATCAAAAAAAACAAAAAAACACTATGAAAACTCTACAGTTTCACAGATTTGTTTCAATGCAACAAGTGATTTTGGTCTGTCAAATAAGGACGGCCTAATTCTTGTCGCCTGTCAGATCATTTAAACCAAGTAATATTAAGGGAAAAGAAATGTACACTCGACAATTATCTGTTGTCTGTTAAAAATGACACCCATTACGTATAGCACGACCTCAATCCTCATTGGTCCAATTTGCATGTGAATATTGCACATGCTAAAACGGCATGGACGATTAGCCGCAATGGTTTGCAGTTTTAGCTTAATTAGTGCTAAAAGGACTTAACACCTCTTTTAGCTGGTGAATTGACTTGCTATAGGCATAATTCACATTACGGAAATGGCACTTGACTAATTGTATTAGCTAGCATTTCCTCACTGATTTAGTAACGCTTCCTGCTGTTCCTCTTGCTGAAACACTAATGTTATTAAGGAGATTCTCAAAGTTCTCAATTCTCATGGATGCTACCAGCTTACGATTCTAAATGATTTGTTTGTCATTCTTTTTTTGGAACTCTTCTATGTAATCTCTCTCTGCCTACTTCTTACTATTTCTGTAGTTATTGAGTTTTATTACTATGACCAGAGACCAAATCATCTTAATTAATGTATCCTTAGTGTCCAACTTTTACCTTAAAAATACACATTGTGTTGTAATCCAACACAACAACATAAGAAAAACTTCATACTGTGAATCTTACTTGTGTTGCATTTGTCGTAAAGTCCAGTTTGTACATAAGTACAAAGAAGGCACCTTGCGGGTTTGCGGCGCATAAATGGCCTAAGTATTTACTGATCGTAACACGTAAATGATGTCGAAAAACTTGTGTTGAACGAATGAATGACAATACCTAATAAATTGAACCTAATCTTGCAAATATTTCTTCATCCACCTAATTAATTTCCATGACAAGGATGAGAACATAGAATAAATCATAGGAGATTATGTTTTACTCTGGCACAATCTTTTGATGATATGTGACTTTCATTATTCTTAAATGTCTGGCCTATGTATTCTTATCTGTTAGACTGTTACCTAACTGTATACAATCACAAATCATCTGGACTCTGGAGAACCAACATTCTTAGGAACTTTTGAATATGATTTAATTGATGATGAGTTGTCCCACTTAAAATCATTAAGTACCAAACCTAAAATGCCTCCTCTGTTAGTGATTTATAACATTAAAGACGAGATCTCAAAATTTAATAACATGATTCTTCATATTTGGAAAGTATCATGATTTGTAGATAGCACAATGCCATATATATCATTGACACTGTCATAGGATCTTCTGACATAATTCTTGCCATATTCAATTCTATTTGAACTCTATATATACCTTAAGCTAGTACAAGGGGACAGTGAGTACCACCACTATTCTATTATCATATCAATGGCTAGGAAGAAGGTAAAGCTTCAATGGATTGCAAATGACTCTGCTAGAAGAGCCACCTTCAAGAAAAGGAAGAAGGGATTGATGAAGAAAGTGAGTGAGCTTAGCACCTTATGTGGAGTTGAAGCTTGTGCTATCGTCTATGGGCCATATGATCCACAACCAGATGTTTGGCACTCTCCATCCGAGGTGCATCGTGTGCTCATGAGGTTCAAGAGCATGCCTGAGATGGAGCAAAGCAAGAAAATGATGAATCAAGAAGGGTTCCTCAGGCAAAGGGTTGTAAAACTGAATGAACAACTCAAAAGGCAACAAAGAGAGAACCGTGAACAAGAGATCACCCAACTAATGAACCAAGGCATGATGGGGAAGAGTCTGCATGACGTCAGTATGGAGGATTTGGGTGATTTGGGATGGTTGATCGAAGAGAAGTTGAAAGTCGTTCGTGCGAAGATGGAGGTTCAAAGGAAGGCAATGGCGGCTCCACAAATGAACATTGGCAATGAGCGAATGCAGGTTGTAGGTGGTGGTGGTGGTGGTGGTGTCGGTGGTGGTGTCGGTGTCGGTGGTGGTAATGGGGTTAATATGGATATGTCCATGGAGTCTCTTCAGAGGCAGCAGTCATGGTTTGTGGAAATGATGAACTCTGAACCTCAGGAGCAACGTCCTAACAATAACGCGTACTTTGGAGATGATTTGGTAACAACACATTATGGGGACGCTACTGCATGGCCTAAAAATTTCTTTTCTTAAGAGAATTTTACTGTTGCCTTTTTAATTTATCTGTTTATGATTCTTGATTTCTTGTTACTATGAATTTCAAGTTCTATGTTTCGGGCCATCTATGTTCTATGGCCTAACCTTTTCATCTTTTCTAGTTTCCATCCGTGCATGGTATGAACTATGTGAAGGGAATAAGATTTAAATATTTGGTCATTTTGTCTTCTGGCTAAAAAAGTTTTCCTAGTTTAAGCATTACTAATTTGGCCTCGTTGCCTCGTTGGGGGCTCATTTGGGTGAATCACCTATGTCAAATTGGCATCAATACTTCAATAGTAGTGTATAAGACTAGTCTATCTTCCCTATCCGTTCCAAGCTATCAATATGGCCCTCCCATCTTCTTCAGCCTAGTATGAAAATCACATTTAGGCTAACTACTTGAGAACCTTTAGGCGGATATGTATGTCTGTAGTAGAAGACAGAGGTTAGATCAATAGCTTAAAGCATGTTGATCTATCCCTCCAAAATGATTTTCCTCTTTTTTCTACGGAAATTTTATGTCGCATAGGACCCCAAGGTTTCATCACCAAAGGTCTAAACCATATTTGATACTGTTCCATTTTCCGAGTAGGGTCATATATAAATATATAATGAACTAATAATTTCACTGAAAATTTTTCATTTTTCATTTTTCTTTCTTTAATTTTTTGCCCCGTTGAGCATCATGTTATGTTAGTGATTAGATTAGATTGCGATTGTGGCTGCATATACCAAAGGGATGCGATATTTACAGCAAGATGTATATATTCCAATTAAAAGATCAAATTGTAATGACATATCTACCCTGTTATGATATATAATTGTCCTGTGTTCATAGTGAACTTATGTATGGAATTCGATACAATTTGAGAGTAAAATGGTCACTCTATCTATGTCTTGACTTTCGGCTTGGGTTTGGAATAAAAAAAAGCCAAAAGAGAAAGTAGAAGAGACCTTCATCCTAAATTCCATGGTGGGGTTAAGCTTGGGTACTTTCAATATGCACTAGATATGCAAGAGAATCATACCAAAAGAGTGTTAAAGATAACAACATTGCGAAATCAAATGAAGATCAGTAGATTACTAGTCATCCTTGTTACTCAACTTGGTTTATCTTTGTACAAGACAACAGTGAGACGAAGAAGGTATATACTATATAGGAGAAAAGCCTCCAAAATCCAAATAACAATTATGAGACGGGAGAAATTTGGAGTCAGTTGCGCAATCTTTTTCCTTCAATTTTTTTTTATATATATTTTTTAATTATAGGAAATTTTTCCTTCAATTAATTTTGTCCAAAACCATAGCTCATTTGGTCATTTGCAGCATATGCTACAGTGCTACACGGCTACACCATGTCTTTTTTCAACATTCATAAAAACCATAATTACACTCCTATTAAATTCCGTATCCCAATGAAACTAATAATTGAAAAGAAATAAACTTGTCACGGATTCATTGATTGTTGATAAAATATATACTTGAAGAACAAAACAATTTACATTTCTTCCATACACTTATGTAACTCGGAAGAGTATTTTTTTTTTTTTTTTTTGCTTTGTAAGAGTATTTTTTTGTTTTTTGATGGGTAAGTATGTTTCAAATGAGATCAGCAATTCTTTGAGCCCATATCTCTAGTATTATCATCCAAAAGTTTTACTGACTTTGCTAGTCAACACCTGCACTTTGTAAGAGCATCATCAACGCATTTCCATTTTGCGTTGTGACACATCATCGGTTTTGACAGTTCAAAATTTCTAAAAGGAAGGGAAGAACTAGCGATGTGTGGGTAAATATGAGTAAAAAAAATTGGACGGGACAAGTTGTCCCGTGCGAATCTAATTTTTTTTAAAACGGGTAAAGTTGTCCCGCCCCCTATTGACCCATTTTATTTAAAACGCGCAGACAAGGTTCCAGTAACATTTGCCCCGCAAGAACTCAGCAAGATAACTCAAAATCCAAACTTTCAATCACCTAATAAAAATTCGATTTTCAACCAAATTTGTTTTTGTTTTTTTGCAATGGATCAACGTTGTCGAGCTGGACGTAAGAAGACCGGAAAATGATTTCAATTTTCTACGGAGATTGAGTATTGTTGATCATCCGACGCTGGCTTCCGATCCACACGAGCATGTTTCGTGTTTATATAACACTGACGGAGTAAGTATGAGTTTATGAACGTTATTCAATTTATTTTGATTGAAAATCGTGTTTAGAATTTAACATATAATAACTGTTTGATTAAATGCCTCAACGTGTAGAAAATGAGTTCGACGAGATGGAGATGCGCAATGCCGAGTATTAAAGACTTCTGGAGTCATCTAGTGGAAAGAAGGGAGGAAATAGAGCACATAAGAGCCGAATTTTGGGAACACCTTTTGGTCTATTGATATCATGTACGAGCATTTGGATTGATAGTCCACTAATATTTGCAATGGTGGAACGATGGTGGCACACCACGCACACTTTTCACCTTCCATGTGGTGAGATTGGTATCACACCACTTGACTTTACAATGCTAACGGGTTTAAGTGTGGGCGAGAAGAAACCAGTTTTGTTTGATTCAAGTATCGAAGATGATTTTGAAAGGTTAAAGACTCTACTGCCTTCGTTGTTTGATTTTGAAGGTAGACTTGTTCCAGGGAATATGGATGGCAGATACATTTTGAACCTACACATCAGAGAAAAATTCATGCACTGATTGGATATTGAATATTGTTTAGAACATGAAGTTGACGCCCTATATTTGGACCCAAACTCTACAGAGGAGGATGAGTTTATCGATTTTTTTGTTATATTTTTTTGTGCCAAGTTGGTTTTACAACAGGAAAATCTGGGGTTCGGGATGGTTGGTTAACGTCTTTGGTAGACCTTGATAGCTTGAAAGATTTTGACTGGGGAGGTGCTTTCATGGCACATTTATATACAGGGCTTGATTTGTTTGTACAAATAAATCAAATGGGGAAGCAATGCAACGAAATTACTTGGATACTACAGGTAATTCAATAGGATTTAACTTTTAAGATATAAGCTTTTATTTTGTTAGTTAAATATTATATAATTTAAATTAATTAGATACACTTTCATTTGATTATTTCAGTACTGGTGGTATGAGTATTTGGCTTGCTTAAACCCTATACTGAGAGAGGATTGGGATAAGGACTTATGGCCTCGCCCACAGGGATGGACTGCAGACGGTCATGCTAGACTAAGGGATGAGGTCCATAATGATCTTCAAGCTGTTAGAATCCAAATAAAGACAAAAAATATGAGATCTATTGTTTGGAGTCTGTGGCAAGGTTCTCAATTTGAGAATATGCATATATGTCAGCATAATACTCTAATGTCGTTAAAAAGATTCATATTGCAAGCCCCTGATATACGTGCTTGGTTCCTTGGAGATATGATAGAGTGACTTTGCAAACCATTGGATATACATATATTCCTGCTCCCCCATCCACAGATATGCGTGCCATGGATGTTTCAGAGAATTTGATTGAACGGTATCGCGTTAAGAGTGCGTGGCCGTGTTTTACAGATTATGTTGATGTGAACTCTAATCTTGATTATGAGACTTATTGGCGGAAAGTTTCTAGGGGAAACCTATCTGCAGATCCACTGTATAGAGGTGCAAACATGGTTGTCGCAACTAGTCAGAGTTTTAGGCAAGACGTCCAATTCCCATAACCTGCAAGTTCCACAAGAACATCTGGAGTATATCATGGTTATACACCCCCACCTAGTGATCCATATGACCCATGGTCATACCACGTTGTTAGTTCTCAGGGAATGGAGACCACATTTCACTTGGAGCGTTCGATGTTTAATGAGGTATATTTATATTTCATTATGTTAATTTAAACATAATATGTATATTTAACTTAGATACAATATTGACACAATGCAGGAAACAGTACATGCTCGATTATCAAATGAAATGCAAATCAACCAGGGGGCTTCGAGCTAGTTTAATTGAGCACACTCAACAATATTATGGCTATTTAGACGAAGAACAAACGCAAAGATCAAACGCTGAGCGTAGGATGGCTGAGATGACAAACGAATTGGAAGCCTTGGTAATTTTATTATATGTTTTATATTTTCATTTTTTTTTATATATATCCAATTTTAAATTTTAATTGCATTATGTTGATGTTTCAGAGAATTGCTACTGATATCATGCAGCAAAATAGTGCTCCTAATAAGAGAGGGCGAAAACGGAGAGGGAGTGGCCAGAGCAGTCAGGGCAGTGCTCCATAGTGCTATATTTTGTAATAATTTAGTGATGTCATTGTTGTTGTTGTTGGTTGTTGTTGTTTTTTAGAATTTGAACAGGTTTTTGAAAATCTTAACAGGTTTAGGTATATGAATTATGTTAATTAAACAAATGAGGCTATGCCAAATTTTTTTTATGCATTAAATTAATTATTACATTATGTTAATTTAAATTCAAGACATACCATTAATTATTACTTAGAATCTATACATGTTTTTTATTATGTAGACAAAGAAATTCTCATGTGAACAATCAAGCCCATGTAAACGTGACTAATAATCCCATGGGCCTCCAAGCCAAAACTATATTGCATAATAAAGGAAAAATACACTAAAACAAAGGGATCAATTTATATCCGTTGGCATTATTCCCAAGGGAGATCAATTTATATCCGTTGGCATTTATTCCCAACGGATATATTTCTATCCGTTGAAATTTATTTATAACGGATATATTTCTATCTGTTGGGTCTTTGCATATATATTCAAAGTCATTTTCATTCCTCACTTCAGCTTCTCATTTTCATTCTCTAATCTTTCCCAACTTGAATTTTTATCTCAACTTCAACTATCAATATGGGCGAATCAAATATTGTCCATATTTCTACACCTGAGATTTGTCAGTGGTGTAAGAAAGTTGGTCATTACGCTACTTCATGTCCATACATTAACATCAAATGCCCAAAACATGAATGCAACGGCATGATGATAGTGGTCATAGCTAGCAATGATGATGGAACATTGGAAGACAAACTTCTAAAGTGTGATGTTAATGATTGTCCCTCAAATATCAACATCTATCATTCAAAAAAGGTTGACATATGTGTATGTCATTTTTGCAAGAAAGCAGTAGATTTCTGCCCTAGGTGTGGCTTGTGCGATCAATGCAATCCTTCAATGTGTGATGGAGAAACAAGTTGTACCTCTTAGAATTTAAGTGTAGGATATGTAATATTTGTATTTTGTTTAATTCCCTAGTGTATTGTCTTTAATTGTTTTGCATGTGTTTTTAATTCCGTAGAATTTTATAAAATGTTTTGTGTTTTTATTTCAAATTAAGTTGTAGTGTTTTTCATTTCTAGTTGAGTTGATTTGTTTTTAATTTCAACTTATAAATAAACACATTTTATTAAGAAAATATACTTTCATTAAAACAAAATACAATTTTATTTAAAGAAAAGCATACATGTAAACAATAAAAACATATTACAACATAAAATTTAAATAAATTAGTACGCTAAAACATAATCTAATACCACTCAAGTACACATTCAAGCCCAACGGTAAAAAGCCCAACGGTACAATTTTTGCAAATCCTCTCAAATCGTTCAGGCCCAACAGTACAAAAACCCAACGATACAATTTTTACAAATATTCTAAAATCGTTCAGGCCCAACAGTACAAAAAAAACCCATTTGTACTAAAGCCCAACGGTACAAAATTGAACCACTTGAATTTTTTATTAAAAAAAACAAAAAAATGTTGGACGGCTAAAGTAGTCCCGTCCCACTCTTCGACGGGTCAAGTTGTCCCATGCACACCATTTCTATTTTCTTCACCAATTTGGCTCTAGTTTTGACAATTCTTAAAATCAAAACAATAATTTGGCAACGCATTGGTGACGAAAATTGCTATAGAAATTGTCAACTGTCACATTGAAAATGAAATATCACAACGCGTTGATGATGCTCTAAGAGTATATTTAATCAGTATGTATAGAACTATACATATTAATATAATTTCGTGTGTAATACGCACAAATCTAAAATAAAATATATAAATATTTATATATAATAAATTCTGTTAAGCCATTTTATAAGATCATCATGATAGTAAGGAACCTAGCTTGAACTGATAAAAGATTGATAGTAATGCAATAAATCAAAAGATTATAGAATAAGTGTATGTGATTAGCATTTTGGAACTATATATAGATATATATAATGTAGGCCTTGAAAAAAGCAGCAGTCATTATACACTACACCAATTTGAATGTTTAACTATGTATTTAAATGTTCTACTTATTTATGTGATCAAGATAAAATGAGATAATAGTGGTTTAAAAGGAGGGATCGGAAGACAGGCAAAGACGTGATTATAACGCATCAGATAAGCGTCAATCAGTGTAGCAATCATGCTTGTTGTGGGTCAAATGAAAAGGTTGCGAATTGTGAGAGCATCATCATCTGATCTAGCCAGCCTTTACCACCCAAGCCTTTTTAAGCTTCTCTTAAGCCATTCTATAAATCAAGCTCTTCTTTTAACATAATTCCATTATTATGAAATAGAGCCCCTTTTTTCATGTTTGGGTGTCTTATATCAGTACCAAAGGAAAACGACAGAAAGTAGTGACATCATCATATTAAGAGCTCTTGGATGCTTTGCAGAATTTTCACTTTATTTTTATTTTCATATTTTTATTCTGTTTTGCCACCCCCTTATCCTTGTTCTGTGCTTCTGCCATATTATAATCATCATTTCTGTACTGATAAAACAAAATTTGTACACAATACCCAGATAGTGAAAACTTCAATCTTTCTTTGCTTAAAACTCATGATATAGTCGTTAAGAGAAACCCATCATCTGTTTTATGTCTAGTTGTTTTCCTAGTTTGAAAGTTTGAATGCATGGGTGGGCTAGATATAAGTTTGTGAGACCTCAGAGTTACTCAGACAAGCAAAACCAGGTGTAGACAGTGACTATGAGAATCATCTATCATCATCATCATCATCTCTTCACGAGATTTCTTTCTGCCTTCCATCAAATGATGCCTTTCTGTGTCTGAAAAACCTGTGCATCAGTGCATGTGTTGCCTTGTGTCACTTTGTATCTAGTGCGAAGATTCTATTTCCATTTCTCTTAGTTATTTCAGTGTTCTTGTTTCATTGTTGAGAGTTGAGACTTTGGAAGAAGAAAAAGAAATCCAAAAAACAAAAACATCAGACAAGGGTTTTGTTTCGTTTTGTTTATAGAAGTTGCCTACTTTAGTAGTTATGTTGTCTGCAATCATGTCTAATTCAACTTCTTTATCTGAAGAAGCTAGTGTATCTTCTGTTACTGGGGTTCAAGATTTTAGTAGTTTAAATATGATGTTCTCACCACCCCTTTGTCCTCAGCAACAACAGAAGCAGAACAAAAGGAAGAGAAATCTTCCTGGAAACCCAGGTATAATTTTTTGCTATACTAACTTATTTGGTTATGTTTTTGGACTTGTATCACTTTCTCACTTGTTTTCTTTCTTTTAATGATTTTAGACCCAGAGGCTGAAGTCATTGCTTTATCACCCAGATCACTCTTGGCAACAAATAGATTTGTGTGTGAGATCTGCAACAAGGGATTTCAAAGAGACCAAAACTTACAACTGCATAGAAGAGGGCATAACCTTCCTTGGAAGCTAAAGCAGAGAAGTGGTACAGAGATAAGGAAGAGAGTCTATGTATGTCCAGAATCTACATGTGTTCACCATAACCCTTCAAGAGCACTTGGTGATCTTACTGGTATCAAGAAACACTTTTGTAGAAAACATGGAGAGAAGAAATGGAAATGTGAGAAATGTTCAAAAAAATATGCAGTTCATTCAGATTGGAAAGCCCACTCAAAAACCTGTGGAACAAGGGAGTATAGATGTGACTGTGGAACCCTTTTCTCAAGGTAATTTGTTCTCTTATCTTCCCCTTTTTATGTTTTGTTAAAATGTTCTTTATGGTTCAGTCTGTCTATTGTTTCAATAATTCCTACTTTATGTTTCATTCATCTTCTTCACATTTTAGGGAACCTCATATCTGATTTTGAGGTTTTGATGTTTTAATGAAAGTTTGCAAGTGGGAATAAGTCTAGACTGATTAGACTCTAGTGTCCTTAACAAGGAGGTGGTCTTTGTTTTGTAAATCAGTTGCTTTTTGTTTTGGGGTTGTTCTTGCATAAAAGTGGTAAAAGCTTGCATGGAATAATCTGAAAACTTATTAAATGCCATTGACAGGTTGCATGCAGTACACCTAATTAAAGACAGGTGTCTGTTACTGGTGTGATTGGTTAGAGTAACTGAAGAAAGAAAATTTGTCTGGACCTTCCATGGCAAATTCTGAAGAATGATAAGACCAATGAAAACAAAATTCCAAACAGTTTGAACTTTCATTAGTACACAGTGACTTGATTTTTCATGTGACTCAGTCATAGGTTTTGTGAGTCTAGTGCCTTGGAAAATTCCATTGACATATATGCTCCTGTTTATAAAATCAAATGACAGTATCAACTATCATGTATGTTTAGGATCGGACTAATTATCAAGCACACTGATTAACTAAAAAAAAAATTATCAAACACACTAATGCTGTAATGCAGTCATAGTTTGGGATTTCGGAATTCCGGTAAATCCAAAAACCGAAATCCAGTAAATTTCAACCCTATAGAATTTGGAATTTCGATTATTTCGACACTATATTTAAAATTTCGATTTTTTGAAAACCGAAATTCCAAACGGAATTCCGTTTCGTTCGGAATCACGAACTATGAATGCAGTGGAAAAAATCTGAACTTATATTTTGATAGAGACTAGGAATATCTGAAATCTAACATTTGCATTGAGCTTATTATGCTTGGAGAGTTGGAGTTATTGGCAACTACCAACCTTTTTCTTATACTTTTTGGTAAATGTTAGCTTTGAATATCTGTTTCATACTGCATGCCATATTACCACATTCATGCAAGTCAGCAAGTGTCTCTTTTATTTTTCCTGTTTTTATTTACTGCTTTTCCATATATTGGTAATTGGTACTGAGCTATGGAAGTATGGAGAGAGAGTGTCTACAATCTCATGAGACATGATGATCAGTCTTGGCCACTAAAAAGCAAAGATTTTGAATAAACTTTTATTTTAAGGTCTCAATATCTATTGGGTTTTTGTGACTATGATTATAAAACCTGTTATTATTTATCACTGTGCATGTTACTACTATTTACTTGCAGAATCCTCTGAACCTGTAATCTATAAGACTAGAACTAATAACAAAAGTGGTAGAACTGCAAACATCTGAAATGAATAGTTGCCTTCATTTCATCACTAACATGCTTGTGGGTCATAATGACATACTATTCTTCATGCACAGACAGATTATGACCCTACATAGTTCATCTTCAAAAAAATTCAAAGACCATTATATAATAAGCTAAGACCAATGCAAGTTTTTGCATGCCAGATTTCACTCATTGGTATTGCAGACTAACACCCCCTCCCCCCCTCTCTCTCTTTCTCAATAAGCAACTTTGTCCCTGAAAGACATGGCATTATACTTTTATTTCATCAAGCTTTATGCCCACCAAAGGTCCACCCATTTTTCATGCATAGATTTTAGGCCTCTACTTTTCATCGCATGCCCTTGATATTTCCATTAGCAATTTTTTAGGCCACATATCAAGCATGACAAATTAATATCATTAAATTTCTCCTTGCATAACAAATATACAAATTAGAAACCTTATAGCAAAAGTATAATTTTCTGAGCTGTCTCTGATTTCTGAGTAGCAAATGCAAAATAACCTTTTTTCATGCATAGATAGTTAGATACACAAAACTCTGCTGTTCTCTCTAGTCTTTGTTTTATGTTCTCATTTAGTTTTCCATTTCTCTACTTTTATACCAAATGTGCAGGAAGGACAGCTTCATTACCCACAGAGCTTTCTGTGATGCTTTAGCTGAAGAAACTGCAAAAATTTCCACCTACCCATCAACAACAACAAACCCAATAGAGCGTCCTGTCTATATCCACCCACAAAACCCACCACCCCCTCTCTTTCCATTTCCACACCCACCAACTGAAGTTTCTATTTCTTCATGGGACCCACTTCATAACCACGACCCCACTTCCAACCCAATCAAGCTTGAATTTCATGATTTTCATCAACAACAAACGTCTGACCCCGCCTCAAATCAAATTCCAAACCACCAACAAGTGTCAAATATCAACTCTTTTTTCCAAGAACAACTTCAACAAAAAAATTTTGTCACTACACCCACTTTTCTCCAACCACACCCATACACCACTACTGCTTCCAACACCGGCACTGTAACTAATTTATCAGCAACTGCACTCCTGCAAAAGGCTGCAAATGTTGGTGTTGCTCCCATTTCTAGCCCTACACAAGCTCAATCAGTGGGTCACATGACATCTTTTGTGTCCCAATTTCAAATGGCTGATTCTGGCTCAGGGAATCATATGGTTGGTGCAAGTATATCACCAGGGTGTCTAGCACCACATTCAGGACATTTTGCCACGTGGAAAAAAAGAGACCGTTTGACTAGAGATTTTCTTGGTTTGACTGGAGAGTGTGGTGGTGATGCTAATGTTGGAGACCTCTTGTCCTTCACTAGGACTGTTGATTTTCCATCCTATGATCGCGACCGTTCATTTTTGAGACCTCCTGATTTTGGTTTTGCTGACTCAGCTACAGACACTTGGGGTGATTGTTGAGGATTGCAAGTTTGCAAGTAGCTATGTTTTGGGAACACCGAATGTCTACAATGCCACTTGTTTTTTTTGGACTATGACGAAGGTGTCCTTAGGAGTTAGGACTATCAGCGTGAAGTTTTCATCTCACTTGTCACTAGATTATACTTTTGAGAAAAATGACAACGATACTAAAATCTGTTTGTTTTGTTTTGAAAACCGTCAACTTGAGAGAATTTGAAGTTCTATTTTATGTTTTTCTTTTAATGAGTACAGTAATTGTTTACTTTAATTTTAGGTGATAACTAATATTTTCTCATCTCTATAAGTTTGTGCTTATAGAGTGTTACTTCACTACTTAAGTCCTTTCATATTGCAGTGCACTTGAGCTAGAAGCTATGATAAGGGAAAAAGACTTATTTCAGTTTTATCTTAACTACTGAAATACTACATTAATTGTTCAAGAAATTGTTCCTAAATGTCTAGACATTAGACACAATTTTTTCCTATGGCATTGATAATTAAACTCTAGATTCACTGTTGAAATATGATAATATGCTAATTAAAATTTCAATATTCCAGTTATTCAGAGAGAAGGAAAACAATAGGACTTAATCTAGCTTCAAAAACATACATTTGAAGAAGAGAGAAGACAAGAACTAAAAGCAGAGATAAGATTCCTGAAACTTTGGTAGGTTAATAGGGCCAAGAATAAGAAGGGAAAGAGCAGCAGAAGGAAGCTTTTGGTTTGTCTCTTAGTGAAGGGGAATGATAAAAAGAACAGGCTTTTTCAGTAGGCAAATGGTATACATGGTACCTTAACCTGCAACTACACTATGCCTATACTTTCTAAAAGCTTTGCATATCCCAATAATACCCACTTCGACCTTTCTGGAATCATATTGCTCTTCGCTTTAATAATTTTCCCTCTAGGCCTGGGAATATGGATATTCAAAATAGAAAGATATCTCTATCTTTTTTTTTGCTCTTCCAAGTTTCAGCCGTTCAGCTGATTTTCAATCTTTTTTTTGTATTATTGTTTCTAAAAGCTCATTGTACAAAAGATTGTTTATGAGCAAAACTAGTTTTCACTACTTCAATCTGTAAGTTCAAGTAATTTCTACAAAACTGTTGGTAATTGTAGCCATAGTTCGTGATTCCGAAAGAAACTTCGGAATTCCGAATATATAGTTGAAATATCTGAAATTCTGAAATCATCTAAAATTCCGAATGTAATAGGAATCGAAATTTAATGAATTTCGATTTTTATATTTGTCGGAATTCCAAAATTCCGAACTATGATTGTAGGTTACACAGTTCATCGGACATGTTTTTTAATCAAAATGATCTATTCATAATAAAGCACATCATACTTGAAAATTGTGAGGGAGTAATATTCACATCTAATAAATATCAGGCACGTGTCCAATATAAACAGAAATATCCTACCGACCTCATGTCTTCGTCTTCCGAGCTCACTTCATAAGCGACTCGCCTCATGTAGGTGATCTACTTCGGCTCGTACTACAAGCAACAACACCAGGGCCGGCTCTGAACTTTGAGGGGCCCAAGGCAAGTTTTTTAAAATAAGTCTATATTATTGAGAAAAAAATAAGTCTTTTACACGAGGGGACGTGGGCCAATGTTTGAATGGACTGGACTGTACATAATTTGATTGGACTAAACAACCTTGAGTCATTTACGTGTGGTCTAGTGGATATAAAATTATATTGGGAGGCCCAAAATTTAACCAACAAGCTGGAGGCCCCTAGGGCGCCTTAGTTGGCTCGCCTCTCGTCGGGCCCCCCGACGACACTATCGCCCGATCTAAGATGTTCGTCCTACGAGCTCGCTCCAAGGTGACACAGATCGAACGGACGAAGTCACGCAGAATGCTTCATCTCATGACATCATCCCTTATCTAGATGCAATCATTACCAGGGCCATATTTATACAGCCCATTACCGCAATATACGAACTACTACAACCACTCCCCATCATTACTGGGTTCCTACCAACACCAACCCTACACGCATCCCTAATCTCCACCACACATCTGTACTAATCGGTACACATGTTGCGCAGATCTACATGCTCTATAACTATAAATACCACCTGCATGAACTACGCCAAACCTAATTCTACTCTCACCCCAGAAGTGAAAGCTAGATACGTAGGCAATTTGCTCCGAACAAACTCAGTCTTTCCAATCTACTAACCCCTTCTCTTCCACCTTAATCACATCTATAAAGCCCACACTTTTACAAAAATCTAGTCATTCTGAAGTTATAGCCCTTCTGAAGTTATAGCCCTATGTGAGTACAGTAATGCATATTAGAGCAAGTCCAATGGGGGGGCTATATGAATTGCTAAAGGCAAATAAAACAATCCAACCACAAAAATGTCATTCCAATGAGGCAGCTAAAAGGGTCTTAAATTTAGAAGAAATAAAAAACTCAGCCAAAGTTAAGACCTTCCCTAGCAGCTGCTATAATAAGTTCGAGAGAAGGACGACATAGTTTCTACCGTTCGTGTGTTAAATTTCGACGGACGGCAAAAACTGTGCCGTCAGTCCAAAAAAAATTCAACTTAAATTACAAAATAATGGATGAATGGCAGAAATTATGCCGTCCATATCATTTAGCACTTCAAAATAGAAAATGCGATTGGATTGGTTTTTTGATTTTGGGGTGCCAAATTTGGCTGGGCAAGCTAAAAAGCCTATGTAGCACCTTTTAGCAGACCAATTTAACAACTCTCCATTGGACTTGCTCTTATACATTTTCATTTGAGCACAAGTCTGAAAAAATCAATTTAGATTCTAATAGCTGATAGGGGAGCTATTCTAATAGCTACAAAGATTCAATGGAAAAAAAGACTCAAAGTTTTTGACAGGAGAGTTTAAACCCTACTTCTTTTGTTAACTCTAACACTACACTTTGGAATATAAACACTATACCATAGTACATGTGCTTCCACATCAACTAGTAATAATAATAATATATCATTTTTGCAACAACATCAGAGTAATCTCTCTATCATGTCGGATATTGTAAATATTATGTTTGATGCTGCTTTTAATAAGAAATCTCTATCAGGAGCTGCTACTGCTATGGCTTGGAATGAAGAAGAAAATTTAGTTACTGCTGCAGTGAGGAGATTCTCAGCAAAGTCAGCAGAGGAGAGTGAAATTCTTACAGCTGAGGTAGTAGTGCAGCTGGCAAAACACTTAAGAGGAGAAAAATTTATTTTTGAAGGTGACAACATCAATGTTATCAACAGTTTAAGATTCCAAGAGATCAGTATTGCTTGGTATTTACAAAGTATTATTAAAACAATTATCATAATTATTGCCAGTAAATTTAATTTTTCATGTTTTCAATGGTTAAGAAGATGTTTTAATGGTGAAGCTCATAATCTAGCTAAGTGGGCTTATAGATCGTTTGACAAGAATACTCTATCAAAATGTTGCTTAGACTTTCATTGGACCCCTGAGACTCTATAATATATATACATGTGTGTGGTTTAGCTAGTAGCGAAAAAAAGAAGAAAAAATCAATTTAGAGAAGATCCTATTACAGAATACAGAGTCACAAAATCCTTCTAAGCACTATCTGACCACCTCATTCAAACTACAGATACCTATCGTCACCAGACTATTAGAATTTCAGAGTAAATTTAGTGAGACAAGCAACGATGGATGGGACCTTTGCACAGAAATCAAAGAAGTTCCACCAGCAGAAAGAGGACAGAGCCTTGTGTTTAAAGTGTTCCCTTAGCATCTTTTACTAATCGTTGACATTTTCTTCCCATTGCTTTCTTTTCGATTTCTCACTTTTTCTTTTCAAAACAAACCCAGAAACATATAACATTGACATTGGAGCACTGGACAGCTTTTCCTCACGCTTACTATAGTTTCTACTATTTCTGTTTCTCCTTCAAAAGTTGTATTTCCATCTCTATTTCCAAGTTTGTTTTAAGGAATGGGATAGTAGGAGTAGCTGATGCCACAGTTAAAATCAAAAGTGTATGATCCTTCATCGTAGAACTATATGGTAGTTGTTTTATATTTCAGACGCTGGGCATAGTATTTAGATTGGGCTTGTATAAATACAAGTGTGCATGAGTATGAACAACAAAGAAATATGAAACAACTTACAATAATGTTCAAATTACTAAGGCTTAGAAGTTAGAGGGCACCTTGTCGGAAAACCATGCTTTAGCCAGGGACACTTTCTTGTTCAAGTTCCAGGAATGCAGTCAGTATCCAGTAGGCAAACGGATGTTCAATCTGACTCCCTCGAACAAAATATGTCATTGTGTGTAGTTAAACAAATTGCTTAATTTCACAATATGCCCTTCGTTACTACTTGACTTGAAGGTCTGCCAACAACGGAAAAACGTTCTCATTTGGTCATGAACGGCTAAACCCACAGCCTAATGATTAAGGCCCAAGATTCTAACCAGATGGCCCATGATAGTCGTAAGGCCCGTTAATGAGCCCTCATGAACCTTGAAAACGTAAGCCATGATTTCATCCATGGGGAACAGACTTATAATTTTATAAATAAGAGAAGCATCTAAAACGTAAGCCGTGGTTTCATCCATGACTCTTCATTCAAAGTCCAAATTGTTTAATGTGACACTACGTCTAAAACTAATATGCTAATCGAACGGCCTAGATTAATGCACGCACTTACATTGGTCACTATATATACGCAACATCAGTTCCACTTAACACTTAACTTTCCAGTAATTGTGGATATTTGGTTCCAACGTATAAGTACTTTTTTGGCATCTTATTGTTGTTGCCACTTCTGCTTCTTAAATATATAATAAGCCACTGAGAATTTTAATCTGTAAGCAGATATAAGAGAAAGAAAGAGAGAATGGCTGAAGAACAAAAATTCCAAATTCCAAAAGTGAAGTTGGGAAGTCAAGGATTAGAGGTAATTAGTAAACCACATTTTGATTCTTTGAATGCCCATTTATATCATAGCATGCATTTGTGTTTTAGTTCTTGCTAGTATGTTTCTTATACGTTGTCAAGTGAATATGAACATAACAGACTCATTTTACAATTTGAGTATACACTTAAAAGTAATGCAGAGTTTGATAGATGAGCTAGATCAATTATGACTTATGTGTATGACCATATAGAGACAAAAGATTATAGAATTGGATCACTCAATTAGACTTTGTAGAATCCCATTGACTGTGTGCTTTTAAAACAGTAAAACGTAGAGAGTTGGATTTGGTTTTATGTTCAATACAACCAAATCAGTTTGGTATGGAAGTGGTGTATTATACTATAATGGTATGTACACTTCTAGGCTACTACATACGGTTTATGTTTGAAGTTGTGTGGAACATTTAGTCTAGTATTGAAACCAGCAATTGTTTGTCTCATCTACTGCTGGGCTACAGTTGGTTGTCTAGAACCTCAACAAATGGATGTTAATAATGTGTTCCTGCACAATTCGTCTGAGGGAGATAACATGTAATAGCCTTAAACAAGTACATCGGACGTGCTTTTAACAAATTAGTGCCTTTTTTTCTTAAAGCCAGTATCTCATGCAATGCCCTCCTTTCCCAATTGTGCAACCTTAAATTGATATGTATACATGTGTAATGTATTTGTATATGTAATCATCGCACTATTACCACTTCTCTTGTTTTGTATGTTGAGAATACTTTTTAAAATTATAGGCATGTTGGCGGCACTTTAACCTTAAATCGATATGTATGTTGACAGCACTTTAACCTTAGTATCAATCTTAGGCCTACAAGTTGCAATGAAGGACTCTGTCCTCTTTTATGGCTATTGAATTCCAGAAATCAAACGACGTCAACAATCTACTTGCTTGAGTCTACACCACTACACGAGTGATCCACAGTCCACACAACTTACTACAAATGTGGTAGTTGGTTAGAACTTGTTTCCACAATGTGACCTATATACTATTTAACCCTAGAAGTTTGTGGGCACTCTTCATCATAATTCCTTCTTAGTTGTATATGTAAACTCATCCTGTCAATGATGTTCTATGAAGGATTACTATCGTGTTGTCGAACACCTTTGTGTTTGTTGAAGAAACAGTCAAATTTGTTCTCCATTTTCACACAAAGTACTGTTTACTTGCCTATTCAGATGCACATTGGGCTGGATTTCCCGTATATAATGTCTTGAACTTTATGTTCAGTTCTAACTGCTATTCATTGTTTTATAGGTGTCAAAGTTTGGTTTTGGGTGCATGGGCCTAACTGGAGCCTACAATGATCCTGTCTCTGACGATGTTGGCATTACAATAATTAAGGATGCTTTCCATAAAGGTGTTACATTCTTTGATACATCAGATGTTTATGGACCCAATACTAATGAAGCGCTGATCGGAAAGGTATAGTTGCTCAACATTTGATCACGGATACTTTGGTTCATTTCGTTGTGTGTCTATCAATTTAGGTTTTATTAGTAGAATTGGTATAATTAATGTCATTCTCTTTACAATGTAAAACTGGCAGGCATTAAAGCAGCTACCTAGAGAAAAAATCCAACTAGCCACAAAATTCGGAATCGTACGAATAGAACCTACTCAAGTTGTAGTTAAAGGTACCCCTGATTATGTGCGTGATTGTTGCGAAGCTAGCCTCAAGCGTCTAGACGTGGATTACATTGATCTTTATTATCAGCACAGGGTGGACACATCAACACCCATTGAGGACACTGTAAGTACCTCCATCACATCATGAATTTTTGTTTAAGGATGATCCTGAAGTTTCTGTCACTGGCTCATTAATGTACAGAGTTTACGCTAGTTCTTCCCTTGTGAATATTACTTTTATAAGAACTGAATAATTTCTTCGAAGGCAGATGCGTGAACTTAAGAAATTGGTGGAAGAAGGAAAAATAAAGTACATTGGGCTATCTGAAGCCAGTCCAGACACAATAAGGAGGGCACATGCAGTTCACCCCATCAGTGCTCTACAAATGGAGTGGTCGCTCTGGACTCGCGACATAGAAGAAGAGATTGTACCTCTTTGCAGGTATGTCCAAAAGCTGTTGCTGAGTTTTGTTCAACTCTTATACCTTATTTATTAAGGCATTTTCATTCAACTATCAGAATAATTATCTTGTACTTTGTCCTGAATTTACGATTTTAATTATTAAAGAGGTAATTACTTGGAGTGTATTTATTTTCATTTGAAGTGATGTTACATAATATCCAAATCTCTGTGTCATTTCGTTGCACGGTGATGAATCAATTATTTATATCTTTTCAAAATTTTACTTTAAAAAAAAAATAAATTCATAAAGAACTTGTCCAAAGGTGCTCTTACTTATATGATCTGGGTTTTTTCTACTTGATCTGCAAATTGAAGCGCTGAGTCCTTGCACATTTAACTAGGACACCTAAAAGTTGTTGATATCTGAAACTGTTATGATGTGTGTGAATCATTTCTTTAAGGAATCTAAAGATACTGACATGTCCACATACGTAATATGTGTGTTTGCTTTATTCAGATTTGTTCCATAAATATTGTCAATTTTTTTTTTATACTAACTAGAATTACTAGAAATAGTATTACGTGCCATATCTTGGATTTGATTATAGTGGCTGTCAATTTTGAGATCACAAATGTCATATGCAATTCAACAAAATTGTGCATGGAGGTTGTATTGTTTCAATCATTTGCATAAATTACAGAAGTCGAAGACAGGGTCATGCAACTTTTGGTATTGGGTGTGTATTGGGATGATTATGTGTGTGTTCTAACATGTGTGGACCATCAAAAAGTTAATATTTTCTTAGAGTGGTGGATAGTGCAAGTCATTTTGTCTTGAAGTTTTGGCATATCTTTCTTTTCAACACAAACTATCCAACTTGGTTTTTGTTTTTGCCATCTTCTAGCGTCTTGATGCTAAGTGTTTTTCTTAACGTGAAGGGAACTTGGGATTGGCTTAGTGCCGTACAGTCCTCTTGGTCGTGGATTTTTTGCTGGAAAGGCTGTTGTGGAGAGTTTGCAAGCAAATAGTTTCTTGGTATGAACGTTAATTCTGGTCAGATCTTGTGCGCTACCCTTGTAGTTCATAGGTTTGGTATTCATGTGAAGGTTAGTGGACTAATTACCTCTGTATGTTCTTCATTAGGTATCACATCCTAGATTCACTGGAGAAAACTTTGACAAAAACAAGATCCTGTATTCTCGGATTGCAAACTTAGCTGCAAAATATGGATGCACTCCTGCTCAACTAGCTCTAGCGTGGGTTCTCCATCAAGGAGATGACGTTGTTCCTATCCCTGGTGAGTAACTATTTTTGTTTGTCTGATGCTCCTCATCAACCTTACTTTGTGCATTATACCCCTGTAGAAGTAAAGATGAAATTTTTTGAGAAAACTAAGGTCTTTTCCTTTTGATACTCAAACATATGATATCAACATTGTTGAGATGTTTGCCATGTATGAAGCCTTGCAGTATAGTATAAATGTTCATGGGCCTCTCCACTTATCACCAATTGGTTTTAAGTTGGATGATCACAATGTTTAAGATGGTATTAGAGCAGCCTATTGTTAATACTATCTCAATTTTTTTGAAAGGATCAACGGTTGAATTCTACTGGAGAACGTTATGGTAAATTATAATTACGATGATACATATGAAAATGCAATTTAATTTTAGGAGATGCATCATAGTTAAGCTTTGCAAATTTATTATATAAATTACCCCTGAATTCCAGAAATCCTTCTGAATCGTATTATGAATGATGTAACAAATAACTAGTTAGTTTTTTTCTTTTAAAAGGTACAACTAAGATAAAGAATCTGGATGATAACATTGGATCCTTCAAAGTGAAGCTCACTGAGGCAGATTTGAAGGAGATTTCTGAAGCAGTACCAGCCGATGAGGTGGCGGGACAGAGAATTCACAATAATCTGCACAGCTGTTCATGGAAGTTTGCAAATACTCCGTCTGCAAAAGATTTCAAGATCAGAACCTAGATATTTATATATTTAGCTTCTGTACTTGAACGTTACATTACAAGTTAATCAAGGTTTACATTCATGTCTATGTCGAATACACAAATAGGTTTTACATATACCTAAAGCTTGTATTTGAATAAACACCTAAAGCTGTCACCACTTTGTTTTGCTAATGGAAGTAAAAGTTTAGCTTATCTTAGTTGCATTTGGTTGATTATTCTTCTTTTATCATTTAAATTTTTTTGCATTCTACGAAAGGAGGCTCATTTTGTCAGGTCCCAAAAGTGACAACTCTGATAATTCCAGATGAAACCTCAGAAGCCAATTTTCACACACCCAACAATTCTCCTTTTACAAAAATGCAAAACACTAACGAGCTTAAAACAAATCCATGCAACCATGATCACAACAACACTTATTCACCACACCTATCCTTTAAGCAAACTTCTCCACGTTTCCTCCACACTCTCCTTAACTTACACACTCACTATCTTCAACCAAATTTCAAACCCATCCATTTTTCTCTACAACACTCTGATTTCTTCATTCACTAACAACCCACACCACACTCACATTGCTTTCTCACTTTATTCTCAAATACTTACTCATAACTCACTTAAACCCACTTGTTTCACATACCCATCTTTGTTAAAAGCTTCTTGTTCTCACCCGTGGTTATACTATGGCAAACCCCTTCATACCCATATCTTGAAATTTCTTGTACCAAGTTATGACCACTTTGTTCAAGCTTCATTGCTTAATTTTTACTCAAAATGTGGTATGTTGGATGTGTCTAGATATCTGTTTGATCAAATTACTGAACCAGATTTAGCTACTTGGAATACCATATTGTCTGCTTATGCTAAGAGTAGTACTAGTAATGAGGATAATAGTTTGTCTATTGAGACATTGTTTTTATTCAATGAGATGCAAGTGTCTTTAACTAGGCCTAATGAGAAAACACTTGTGGCTTTAATTGGCGCTTGTGCTAATTTGGGAGTTTTTAATCAGGGGACATGGGCTCATGCATACATATTGAGGAACAATCTTGAATTGAATCGTTTCGTTGCGACGGCTTTGATTGAATTTTATGCAAAATGTGGGTGTCTAAATTTAGCTAAACAAGTATTTGAGCGAGCAGTTAGGAAGGATACGTTGTGTTACAATGCAATGATTGGTGGATTCGCGATTCATGGTCAGAGTCGAGGGGCACTTGATGTTTTTGATAGAATGAGATGTGATGGAGTAAGGCCTGACGATATAACATTGTTGGTGGTGATGTACGCGTGCGCGCATGCTGGATTGGTTAAGGATGGTCGTAGAATCTTTAACACCATGGAGGATGAATATGGGATTGAGCCGAAACTTGAGCATTATGGTTGCCTCGTTGACCTTTTAGGTCGAGCGGGGAAACTTGAGGAGGCGAAAGAAGCAATTCGGGACATGCCTATGGAGCCTAATGCAGTGGTATGGAGGTCTTTGCTAGGGGCATCCAGGGTGCATGGGAATTTAGAGTTAGGACAGCTTGCTCTTAAAAACTTGATAGAACTAGAGCCAGAGACAAGTGGGAACTATGTTCTATTATCAAACATGTATGCCAGCGTTAATAAATGGGATGATGTGGAAAAAGTAAGGGAAGTGATGAAAGATCAGGGAGTTAACAAAGCACCAGGTTCTAGCTTCGTTGAGATTGGTGGAGCAATACATGAGTTTATATTGGGAGACAAAACACACCCACATTCAAAAGAGATTTACATGAAGCTTGAAGAAATGAATAGGAAGTTACACACATATGGCCACAATGCAAGTATAAAAGAAGTGTTGTTTGACATAGAAGAGGAAGAGAAAGAGGATGCCCTCACTTATCACAGTGAAAAGCTTGCAATTGCCTTTGCTCTTATTGCATCCAATTCAAGTGTTCCTATTAGAATTATAAAGAACCTTCGTGTATGTTATGATTGTCATGCAAGTACTAAGCTTATCTCTAAGATATATGAAAGGGAAATAATTGTTAGAGATCGAAATAGGTTCCATCATTTTAGGGATGGAAAATGTTCTTGTTTAGATTATTGGTAACAAATATCGTATTAATGCTTCTATGTTTTCTTTCTTATTACCCTTCAAGATACCTATTAGGTTGTGAGTGTAGGTTAAGGAATGGCAAAGACACATCTAATGATGAATTCATCAGCTCTTCGATAGACCTTGATATAGAAGAATGTGATATGCCCATTCAGAAGCTTGACGCAGTCCGTTCTTGTAAAGGTCAGATCCCTTGGAGCTTTCTAACGATATAATATTGGATGTTGGTTTTCCCTTAAGATTATTTTGGCCAATGTTGCTACCTTTTTTTCTGATAAAATGTTATATGACTGAATTCAGGATCTCATGGTGTCTCATCCAGTCTTTCATCCGATTCCTCATCAAATAGATGTTCCGCAACAAGGAGGATTGGAAAGGGGTGGAGGCGGCGTGATTATTTGCAGCAGAGATCTCGTCAAGAGTGTTTGAACACCATTAGGAACTGAAGAAGTGAGGATCACCAACATATGAATGTGGATTCAAAATGCAAAAAGTGCAAGCTACTTGATGTTTCCTTTGAATCTCTAAGTGAGTTGGGTTCAGTTGAAGATGAAATACACAAATACGCCTTCTGTTAGAGATTTCAAGATCAGAACCTAGGTGTTTTTTTTTTTTTTTTTACTGAACAATACCAATAAACGCATGTTTACCTTTGCAAAAAGGTATTTACATGTTAGCTGAAGCTTGTATCTGAATGAAGCACCTAAAACGATACTTGAGTACTTCAACTTATCTGCAGATGTATTTGGTTAAATAGCACAATCTTTTTATACTCTTTGCCTCCTGCACAAGGAGGTTGAATTCGTTTGTATTCCAAATAGGCCTATTGGGCACTGTTGCAACAGGAAAATGCACTCTGTAGTTTGCTATTGGATTAAACAAGTGTAATATAAAAAATAATTACCTGTTAATTGCAATTTGCAAGTGAAAACCAAACGTGTTCAAACTTCAAACCTATGCTGAAGTTCCGCTAACCATTTATCCATGTATTCATTGGGGCATTGGGCAATGGACACTGTCAGCATGAGTTCGTCAGAGACTTGAGAGTACGTAAAGATTCGGACGATGGGCATACTGATCGAAATTCCGTTTTTTACCCCTGTGAAATTTCAACCTTTTTGAGATTTTGAACGAAGCAATGGTAACTCACACAGTAGTAAAACTGTAAAACCAGTCAGCCAAAGTGTACTTTTTTTTATAAAAAATTAAACTGATCGAACCCAAACGTAATCTTAAAACTGAGGAACAAATCTAAAAAAGAGTTTGGAATCGAATGGAGAGAAGAAAGAGAATGAGATCTGAAACGAAGCTATGTATAATTCTCGGAATATTCATGACTTTGTTTCTACGAAATATATCGGCACTTTCTATTACCGTTAATGATGTGGAGTGCGTTTCTGAATACGTTCTCTATGAAGGTGATAATATTTCTGGCAATTTCGTTGTTGTCGATCATGATATCTTTTGGAGCTCTGATCACCCCGGCATCGACTTCACTGTACGTATCTCTTCTTTTTTCTTTTTTCTTCTGTTTATTATGGTGACTTGATTGATTTTAATGGGATTTTATTGATTTGGGTATTGGAATTTTGTTCAAGTTTGTATCTTTAGTGATAATTGGTTGTTATAGACTTATAGCTATCAAGGTAATGAATTTTGTTTTAGTTATTTGGGTAATTTGTAGGACTTAGGTGTGCTAAATTTCGACTATATTTACTTGCTTTTAACCTTGAAGAGTAGTAGGGAACTTGGAGGTTCAGATGTCTTAAATTCTCATTGGGAGAGATGGCGTGAGAATGCTCTGAAGTTCTTCTTGTTGGGTCAATTGATGCAACACTTAGGTTTGAATTGTTTCTACAATAGCTTCCCCTCATGTAGTTGTCGTATGTCTTAGACGCGTTTGGATTTGAACAGGATTGAAGGAGATATGGTGTAGAGATTAATTTTTGATAGGTCATGTTTTTTATAGCTGGTAATGATAGGAATTGGTGAAGTTGTATATGTGATTATAAGATTCAAATTATTCTTAGAGTGGATTTAAGGATTGTTCGAGTCTTCAGTGTTTTATGTCATTTTTCTCCTCCCTTTGTGCCTGTTTAAAACATGTTTGAGGAAGTTTCTTCTTTTTTCTTTATTCTCCCTTTTTTAGGTTAGCACTCATTTTGTTGTAGTTGTTTTTTGGAAGTCCTTAGATATATCACTTACTGATTGTTGTGCAGTGTACTAGGAGCCATAATTCGTGGTCTGTTTGTTCATGCACTTTTATTAGTTTATACTTTATAGTTGCTGTGTTACCAAATTTTCTTCTGACATGTCTTCAAGTGATTCTCAAAGTTTCAAAGAAAGAAAAGAAAAGAAAATTTGAAGATGGAAAGTAAAAATCACAAAGAATGATAAACATAATTGAAAAGGATGGAATATCTTGGATCCTCTCTTTTCAACCAACCAGCCAATGTTTTTTTTATTTGTCAGATAACAAGCAACTACATACTGCACTGTTTTTTATATCCGTTGGACTTCCTGCAGGTGTCATCTCCTGGAGGTAATGCGGTACACTCTTTGAAGGGAACATCTGGAGACAAGTTTCAATTCAAGGCCCCACGAAGTGGAATGTACAAATTTTGCTTCCATAATCCTTATGCAACACCAGAAACTGTATCTTTCTACATACACGTCGGTCATATCCCAAACGAGCATGACCTTGCTAAAGATGGTAAGTTCAAGTTTGATTGCAACTAGCTATTCATATGCCAAAAATATTTCTTTTTATCAGAATATGAATGTAGTAGTGTTTTATGCTAACCTCTGTATGGTTTCTGTTACAGAACATTTGAACCCTATAAATGTGAAGATTGCTGAGCTCCGAGAGGCATTGGAATCTGTTACAGCGGAGCAAACGTACCTTAGAGCGCGTGATTCTCGACATCGTCATAGTAAGTTTCTCTTACTATTCATTTTGGCATCCACTAGCAATTTCTGTTGAATCACTATTTTCTTACATTTTTATGGAGTCCAAACCTGTTGATTTATCATTTTCTCGACTAAGCAGTAAACCTTTCAACAAGTCGGGCGAATGAGTTAACTACAACCTACAATTTTGGTTGTTTAGTTCAACTCAGTGATGATATATAGGTTCTACCGGGGAATGTGCGACTGGTTTTCCTTTTAAGTTTTCTGTTAGTGTTGAATTTTTAGCTTTTTCTTTATGGAACCTGCCATAGGCTTGTAATCATCTGTATGTATAATTGCTTGTTTGAATAGATGATAGAATATTTAGTAGTTTAGGTTTTTAGATTGAAGTTACGGGGCCCATAAGAACATATCAAGCCAGACCCTTCGATAGCTATGGTGCCATGTGTACCAAATCAGGTTCGTGCCCCTCGGCACTCGGTTGGATGTCTCCTTGAACTGATTTCTTGATGTCTTCCTGCCCTATTTATTAGCTAACTGCTGAATCTTTGTACTCTTATTTTTGGCAGCAAACGAGAGCACTCGAAAGCGGTTACACTTGTACACAGTATTGGAGTACCTTGTATTGGTAGCCGCCAGTTCACTTCAAATAATATATATCCGTCGCCTGTTTAGCAACACAGTTTCATACAACAGGGTTGGGATATAGAAGAGTCCTATCACTGTCTCGGCTTGTTTAATTTATATTGGGTCAGTTTGTAGAATTTTCTCTTGAATCTGAAAATATCTGTTTTATTTATTTAATAAGACATTTTTCTGGTCGAAATGTTGTTTCTCAACTCAATTATTCTTCCACTTCAAGTTATTTCCACTTTGTATTCATATATTAGCAAGGTAGGAGCATAATAAGCCTCCATCATTGTTTTGATGTAGAGGCAAATTCCATTGGTTGATATTTGCAAAACTTTGAGGCAAACTCCATGGCATCATAACTCCAGTAGAAAATATAAGTGTAGGTGGAACTTTATTTTACTGTAAAAAATCCATTACGAATGAACAATTAATTTCAGAAAGAATGGGAAATTGCCTAGTTCAAGTGCCACCTCTTTGGCTCTTTCAACCTAGAAGCCGCTACTCAGTTTTTACATTTGACTGACAGACCAATATACTGCTTTTCTGCTTCCATATCTCCTAATATTCAAATGGTCGCCGATATTTTCTTTTTTCCAAATGGTATTGGATGTGATTAATGAATCGGTGATTTTAATTTGCAATATCAAAAGGCTATATATCTACTTTCCTACTGAGAATGTTATAAACTGTAATAATCACTGTTCTAAAAATCGGTCTAATAAAGCCGATCGTTTTTAAAATCGTGAACCCAAAGCTAGGGCTATATAGGCGGCCTCTAGGCGTCCAAATTTTTTTTTTTTTTTTTTTTTTTTTTTTTTTTTTTTTTTTAAATGATTAAATGTCGAAAAATAAAGGCCATAGGCAAGATTTAAATGAGTTTAAAATACCCCTAATGTAAATTATGTCACTATAACAAAAATATGTTTTTATATGAAGTCAATTTCTTCAACTATTACACATTTTGTAATAAGTATTTTTTTGTTTGTGTTTATTTTTGAATTATGGTAAATGATTTTCTTTATTTTTTGTAATATGTGTATATTACTATATATATTAGGAAAAAAACTCGGCTAGAAAAATAAAGCATCAAAGTGTGCTATATGGGCTGCTAAATGCCATACAGCACCCCCAACACACAAAATATTCATTCCAATAGGGCTGCTAGGTGGGTTCTAAATTTGGTGCTAACTCGGCTAGAAAACTATGTCTACCAAGGAAAACAAATTTGAGTGGGCTTAATTTTTCTTAACCAATGTGCCGAACTTTGCAGGTTGTATATATATATATATATATATATAAGTATATAACCACATTTTTTGCGTTGTCTACGAATAACTGATTAATATGCGCTTATTATTATTATTATTACACTCTTATCGCGTGCACACACTTGAGCTTCCATGCACCAAGAGAAAAATGAGCATGGCTCTGCAACACTACTACTACTACCACTGCACCCAATCCTTACTTCACCCCAAAGTCATAAACCCTCCTAAAACCCCATCACTTCAACTCCCTCAAATTTCATCTTTCAAAGAGCTTTGTAAGCAAGGAAAACTTAAAGAAGCTTTTTCCACATTTCAAACTTTTTTCACTAATGAAACCGCAACTCAATTTCCTTCTAATGAAGTTTACTCATCCATTTTAGAGCTTTGTGCTAGTAAGAAAGCATTAGCTGAAGGTAAACAAGTTCATGCTCATTTACTTACATGTAATTTAAGTTTAGATTCTGTGTTTATGAATACTAAACTTGTGTTTATGTATGGGAAGTGTGGGGCATTATTAGATTCTAAGAGTTTGTTTGATGAAATGTCTGAAAGGACTATTTTTACATGGAATGCTATGATCGGTGCTTTTGTTTCTAATGGGGAGCCTTTGGGGGCAGTTGAGTTGTTTAAGGAAATGCGGGTTTTGGATGTTCTTGTTGATGCTGTCACTTTTCCTTCTGTATTGAAAGCTTGTGGTGTGTTGAAAGATCTTGATTATGGGAGGGAGGTTCATGGTTTAGCCGTTAAAAGTGGGTTTGTGTGGAATGTGTTTGTTGTTAATTCACTTGTGGCTATGTATGCTAAGTGTGATGATTTTAATGGAGCTAGAGTGTTATTTGATAGAATGACTGAAAAGGGAGATGTTGTGTCGTGGAATTCGATGATATCAGCTTATTCATCCAATGGGAAATCTCTTGAGGCCTTGAGGCTTTTCCGAGAAATGCAGTTGGATGGTGTTTCCATGAACTCCTACACTGTAGTCGGTGTTCTTCAAGCATGTCAGGAACCATGTTTCTTAAGATTGGGTATGGAGATGCATGCTGCACTTTTGAAGTCTTGTCGTGAAGTTGAAGTATATGAAACTAATGCATTGGTTGTAATGTACTCAAGATGTGGTAACGTGAGTGACGCATTAAGAATGTTTCGTGAAATGAATGAGAAAGATAATGTGTCTTGGAATTCAATGCTTTCAGGTTTTGTGCAAAACGAGCTCTACTCAGAAGCTGTTGGCTTTTTCCGTGAAGTGCTTGACATGGGTTGTAAAATTGACCTGGTTTCAGTAATAAGTATTGTTTCTGCATCCGGTAGATTAGGGAATCTGTTAAACGGAATGGAAGCTCATGCTTGTGCAGTAAAACTTGGTTTTGATTCT
This sequence comes from Coptis chinensis, assembly GCF_015680905.1. Classification (NCBI taxonomy): domain Eukaryota; kingdom Viridiplantae; phylum Streptophyta; class Magnoliopsida; order Ranunculales; family Ranunculaceae; genus Coptis; species Coptis chinensis. The sequence continues at coordinate 88,969,028 of NC_141460.1, forward strand.
GATTTACAGGTGGGAAACACACTATTAGATATGTATGCTAAATGTCATCGTGTACATTATATGGTCCAGGTTTTCGATAAGATGCCCGAAAAAGACATGATATCCTGGACAACAATTATAGCTGGCAATGCTCAAAATGGTGGTTACTTAAAGGCATTGGAATTGTTTCATGAAGTACAAGAGGAAGGGATGAAGGTGGATGCTATGATGATTGGGAGCACTCTCCTTGCATCTAGCGGCTTGAGGTGTGTTTCCCATATCAAGCAAATCCATAGTTACCTAATGAGACAATGTCTGTTTGATCTTGTGCTAGAAAATACGCTTGTAGATACGTATGGAGAATGTGGAGAGATAGACTATGCATCTCAAATGTTTGATAGGATAGAGAATAAAGATGTTGTAACATGGACAAGCATGATATCTTGTTACATTCATAATGGGTTCGCAAACGAGGCCCTTGAACTTTTCTATGGCATGGGTAAGGCAGGTATTGAACCTGATTTAATAGCACTGGTGAGTGTACTCTCAGCCTGTGCAAGCTTATCTGCATTAAAGAAAGGAAAAGAGATCCATGCATATCTCATAAGGAAGTGCTTCAGTTTGGAAGGGACTGTAGTGAGTTCTCTCGTTGATATGTATGCACATTGCGGACGCGTAGATAACTCGTACAGAATATTCAGTCTTGTTCAGTATAAAGACCTGGTATTGTGGACTACCATGATCAATGCAAGTGGAATGCATGGTCAGGGCAAGGAAGCCATCACTTTCTTTAACAAGATGATGGAGGCAGGTCTCACACCTGATCATATAACCTATTTAGCGCTTCTCCATGCATGTAGTCATTCAGGATTGATAGAGGAAGGAAAAAGGTATCTTGAAATTATGAAAACTGACTACAATTTAGAACCATGGCCAGAGCACTATGCCTGTCTGGTTGATCTTCTTGGACGTGCTAAATGCCTAAATGAAGCATATGATTTTGTAAATAAAATGCCAATTGAACCGACTGCTGCAATTTGGTGTGCCCTCCTTGGAGCGTGCCGCGTGCACTCAGATAATTCTCTGGGAGAAAATGTTGCTAGGAAGCTCCTCGAGTTGGAACCACAAAATCCAGGAAATTATGTTCTTGCATCAAATGTGTTTGCTTCTAATGGGAAGTGGAAAGATGTGGATGATGTGAGAATGAGAATGAAGACAAGGGGACTGAGGAAAAATCCTGCATGTAGTTGGATTGAGGTTGCAAATAAGGTGCATACTTTCATGGTAAGGGACAAGTCGCATCCACAATCAGAAGAGGTCTACTCAACATTGACTCAGATAACTGAGAGGTTAGAGAGAGAAGGTTATGTGGCTGAGACAAAGTTTGTTTTGCACAATGTACAGGAAGAAGAAAAGAAAAAGATGCTATATGGGCATAGCGAGAGACTAGCCATTGCATTCGGTCTGATTGGGACTTCCTCAGGTACACCAATTCAAATCACAAAGAACCTTCGGGTATGCGGTGACTGCCATGTTTTCACCAAGCTTGTCTCGAAATTCTTTGAGCGAAAGATTATAGTGAGAGATGCCAACAGGTTCCATCATTTTGAGGGTGGTGTCTGTTCCTGTGGGGATTTTTGGTGATGAATGGCAGCTGCATCCAAATAGTGGAAACTGGGTGTTGTTTTGGAAATGGTACATGTATACAGCTCAGTCAAGACTTACTGTTAAATCTTAATCTTGGTTGCTTGAACCCAGAATGCTACAGGTCAAGTTGGCACCGGCTCTGGCTATATGACAGAGGGTTCTGCAAGATGTTATGTTTGACCTGCCTGGGATTTAGCCAATGCTCTTTCGGATAAGATTTGAAGATTGAGGCTGGAAAGGAAGAAGTCAAAAGGGTGCCTGTGTGGCCGTCTTCCTTTTGCTTGGCGGAGATTAGAGCGAAAAACTAAGAGGAGAGCAGCTCGCCTGAGGCGTTGGGATCAAGTTCCTAGGTCTCCCAACCCTGGGCACTTGAAAATGCATTTTGAGGATTTGGGCAAGGACCAACAATCAACAATCAGCATTAGGAATCGGAGCTGTAAAAAGAATTCATATTTAGTGGCGATCAATATAACTCATGAATAACAAGTGACTCCAGATTGCTTTTTTGTTGTTTTGGTGAAACCTTATTGACTGATGAGTATGGAGAGCAAAATCCTGCCAATGGATGCATCATTTTTCTTGATCATTGTGATGTTTTCCCTTGTACATTTGTTGTACCATTATAAAATTATAATATAGCTGTTTGCGTTTCTATGATGTTTCTTCTCTTTTATAATATAGTGAAATTTATTCAATCACTGAATGCTATCTGCCTTATATATGATATCTTAGTATTCAAGATTCCAAAAAACAAAAGTTTTTTGTGAAACTTCCCTTAAATAAACTATCGATACATTTGCAAGTATGCATGTTTCCTCATGGTCCCTCAGCAGTACATCTCACTACAGAAAATTCTAAGCCGGTTGTTAAAGGACTGCTCTAGCAATGGACTTGCCAGCATTTCACGATATAAGATTACTCGGTATTGATTAGTGCAATGTCCTCTCCCTTGCGTTTCAAAGGATCAGACTTCTCTGACTGCACATAGCAAAATAAAGCAAAACTATAAAGTGGAGTGTGAAGTGTCTCAAAAATAATGGAGAATGACAAATTAGTAAAAAGCAAAAGTAGGGGTATATAATCTAAAAGTGAAGGAGTGAGAAGGCAGCCATTGCATTTAGGGTCCAAACCATTTGGTTTGTAGGAGTAGAGAATGCACTTAGACTTGATCTAGTGTCATGTAGGATTTATTTTCTTGTCTAGTTTTTCAATTAAGTCATTTACTTTCTTGTTTTTCAATTCAATCTGGTTCTTGCTTTTTACATTTCAATCAATCTTATTTCTTTTTGTTATCTCTTCAATCAATCATTTCCTTATATTTGCTTTCAAGTTTATGTCTTGTCAATGTTCAAAACTACTTTAGTTTTCAATATTCTTCATTACTTAGAACCAAAACTTGTCCTAAATAAGATCTTAGAGCATTTCTAGGTGGTGGTAGCATACTCTTCATATTTGAAGAATGCTACTACAGAAACTGGTCGCAAATTTCGACCGCAAAATTCATTGTAGACCCCACCTGCGCGACATTATTAGTATCGGTGCTTGCAGCATTACCATTGTCGACGACAAATGATATCGGGCGCCCGATCTACTAATGTCGCGTGCTATGCTTAATAAAATGTCACGCGACAGTCGGACTTTTGTCATTTCACAACTTTTTTTTCAACTTACTCTAGTTCTAGTTCTAGTAAAAAAATGAATTCCGACGACGAATACGTCTATAATAACCAAACACGATGGAGTGGTGACGGTGAGAAAGAAGAAAATAGTGGTAATAGTGCATACGTTTGAAACAATCCCATTGGTGATCTAGATGATGAACCAAACACTGAGGCTGACGATCCATTGCTGTTTCAGTATCAGCAAGTCGACTTTGAATTTCCTACTGATACTATTGATTTCAGCCATCTTAGGCCAGTGTCATTGAGGTTTCATGATATGCATGTTTCAAGAGTTGTTCTTGAACAACAGGTATGTATTTTAATTTCATATATTAGTCGTAGTAGTAGTTAATTTTAGTTGTTATAAATACGTACATTTTTATTTTTATTTTTATTTTTTTAATTTTAGTTTCATTTTGCGTACATCAGAAATGTGTTATGTATCGGGTTCGGTGCACTCCACATGCGGTTAAGACGTGGTGGGATGATATTAAGAAAGTTGGTGCACTTGACCATGTTAGAGATGCAATTTTAGCGACTCCCTTTAGCCATCTAGTTGACATACCTTATAGTAAGACTGACATTCAGGGAGTTATTGCTGGTTTAGTTGAGAGATGGTGGGATAGTACACATACTTTTCACTTCTCTCAGGGAGAGTTGGGCTTCACTCCACTAGATTTTACCATGATTTTTGGTTTGAGTATAGGATTAGGTAATCCATTGAGATGTAGCACTAAATTCCAGAGTTGTGCCCAAATGATGAGTTTTTTCCCTTGTCTGACCGAGGAGTCATATGACAATGCTGGTGTTAGGATTTCTGGTATCAAGGCTGCAGACATTACACCGTTGCATACTGATTTAGGATTGCAGTTTTTGATAAATTATTTGTCACTTGATTCTGATGATGGTCAAGCACATGCTGATGAGTATGTAAGAGCTTTACGTATGTATTTGATGGCCTTCTTTTTTTTCCTTCCGCCATTCCACGATTAACTTGGGGTATCTAGCCAACTTTGAGCACTTGCATGAGTTAGGCGGTATTGATTTTGGTGGAGCCATATACTGTCATTTGTTGCGTTGTAAAGATTGGGCTTCTCGGCAGACTGGTGTTGTTAGTAGTCCCCAAATGGGAGGGTTTGTCATTCTCTTAGAGGTATGGTTTTATGAGTATTTTCGTGTTGCAAATCCTATCCTCACAGAGTATACCGATGAGAGGCCTAGGCTCAGGGCTTGGCACGGACCTCGTAGAGCTCGTCTGACCAGTGAGATCAGTCATAACATAACTTCTGTCCGAACCCAGATCGAGCTTAGCACACAGGCTTCTATTGTTTGGAGGCCTTGGAGGACATCTCGTGCACATCGGGCGCCGAATGATCAGAGATACGCATTGATGATTTCTCATAGGAGGATGGTATTCACTTGTGGGAGTGATATGGAGTGGTATTTAGGGGATAGATGTTACAGACAGCTCACACCATGCTTTGGTATCTCCCCTGATCCGCCTACCCATGTATCAGAGGCTAAGGATATGACCTTAGAGCAAGTCATCGAGAGAAACGTGTATTGGACTTGGCTACAGGCTTCTGACCTAGTTACATTGCAAACTTATGAGCAGTACTATCGTTATTGGTTTAGGGTATCTATTGGTCATTTGCTCCTAGCTGTGGGTCGTACAGGCAACATTCATACGGTTAGCAATTTGGGTGTCAGATGTGAATTCCAGATTGGCCACCGGCCACAAAATGACGCTTCAAAGATGGACCATACACACATTTGTTCCAGCCGGATCCCCTCACCGAGTGGCCTTGGGTTTTCAGGTTTGAGTGATCCGAGTGGCGGGACGATTTACCGACCCATTTCTTCTATTGATGACACTTTCGCCGCATGCTAGAGAGCCTGAACAACTTGGACATCTACCTCTGGTAATTATTTTTTTTTGGTTTTGGTTTATTTTATTTTTGTTTATTATAAAAATGTCATAAATTATTAATGAATAATTATTTCAGGATGAGCTACGCATGAGATATGAGACATGCATTCGTGTAAATGATGGCTTGCGCTCCTCGATATTCGCCTATAGTGCTGAGAGAGAGAGACTTCTTTCCCAGGCTCATGTGGATTATGACGATTTGCAACGCCAGGTTGATGAGTTACAGGCTCAAATTGATCACACAAGGGTTAGTTCATCACAGCATGGCCAGTCGGAGAGTTCAGCACAAGGACAGTCGAGGAGGAGTTCATGGCAGAGGAGGCGTATGTAGGAAGTGATGACTTGATGATTTATAATATTATTTGGTGTATGATGATTATTATTATGTTGTGTGATTTAGAATTGTTCATTTGATCATTTTGATAAGTTCTAATTTACTTCCTTTGACTTAGCAAATGAATTGCAATTTTTATTAATAGAACGACAACTAATACATGATTGCAAATACATAAAATAAAAATAAAAAAAATAAAATACAACTATTACATACTACTAGAGTTACTCTAGTTATCAAGCCAGTCATCATTTTCTTCATCATTGGCTTCTTCGTTGTTGGAAGCTTCATTTGTACTACTTGATCCAGCCCTCTTTTCATATTTAGCTACAATTGCATCTTGTTTTAGCTCTAAAACCCTTCGCAAACGAGGATTGACTTTGTCAAGTGACATTGCCAACAACCTAGTCTCATTTTCCTCCTCTCTAACACGGAGTTTTTCTTGCTTCAAAAAGAACTTTTTTTGTGTTTTCTCTTGCTTCAATTTCATCATAGTTTGAAATTGCTTATTTAGAATCTCTTCTTTATTTCTTCGACTTACTTTAAAAGCTTCAAGAAAATCATCCATATTTTTAGCAGTGGATGCAACATTACCCTCGACAGTAAAAGCAACTTTCTTGTTCTTCTCAATACTTTGCTCTGCTTCCTACCGACAGACCTCTCCAAAAAACCTTCGGTACTGTTAGGATCGTATTCCGAGTACAGTGAAGGTGAAGGGGTAGAGTAAGGCGTTGAAAGGGTTGGGGTTGAGGGTGAAGAATCAAAACCTTCAACATCTCCGGATCTTGCTTTCTTCTTTGGTCTTGGAGCAAGTTTACGTTACATGAAATCGAAGTTCTTTGCCACTTTGGCGTATTTTGGACTAGATTATAACAATCTTGCCATATCAATGGTTTCCCAGTAGTAGCCGCATAAGTTGTTGCCGTGTCTGAAAGCTACGTTTATTAAAAAAAAAAATCAATATCAAGTAGTATATAAAATGAAGTATAAACGAATCTTACAATGTCTTCACATCCCCACCCGCTTGGAGGTTGTTCTTCAAGCTTTCTTAGTATAGCATGATATTTGTTGAAGAACGGTAAAATAATCGACCAACGTTGTGAGACTCCTTTCCACTTACGGTTGCGGTCAAAACCTTGAATTTGATTCATCTTAGCCATAATTCGTTCCCAATAAACTTTTCCCGATTGATCATTACCTATTATAGGATCTTCTCCAATCTCAATCCACACTTTAGTAAGAGCAATATTTTCTTCATTTGTCAAACTTGGACCCCTTCCTTGTTTTGGTTGTGACATTGAGAGTGTTGTGTGTGAAAATGAAGAAGGAGATGAGTGTAGATATATGGATGTAGAAATCCGGCCGTTTTTTTCCCATTGGAGCACGCGACATTAGGAGTGGTGCGCAACAGTGCAACTGGCGCGCGTGGTGCTGGTCAAAGTCAAAAAAGTTGTGGGGCAACATTTGCAATGACACGTGACATTACTAATGTCGCGCCGCATCCGCATCCAAATTGCCAAATTTGCGAACAAGAATGCGAACAAACAGGTGATGCAACCACGAATGCGACCACCTAGAGATGGTATTTTGGGAAATTCCGACGCATTCCTTCAAATTTGAAGGATGCGACCATGAATACGTCCACCTAGAGATGCTCTTACCTTCCTTTCTTCAACTCCCAACCATTCAAACTCTAAACAATCTAGGATGGACCTCACTTCTTACAATATTTTGAAGATACAAACCTCTATCACAGCTTCAAATGGTGCCGCCGTCATGGATTGAAGGAGCAAGAATGTTTGGTTGAGTATCTAAGAAGGGAAGCATCTTTCTCATCTTTTTCACTTCTTGTTTTTATTTTCGTTGATTTATTTCGTTATTTTTCATCATTGACTTATTTTTTTGTAATACTAGGTTCAGCAATCAACAGATGGAGAGGAGCTAAACTTGTCGATGGAAGACAACACAACTTGGTCGGAGCCGGCGGGTGACCGCTTGCGCGTCCGCACATACCATTGTGCGGGACCGCCCGTACATGTCAGCACACCACCATCCAGTTTTTTCCAGATCCAGATGTTTTTTGATGTTGAGTTGATCTAAGAGTCTGGATTTTGTAATAAAGTAGGATAAACCAGTGGAACTTGGTTGTAATAGTTAGAGATAAAAAAAAACGAAAAAAATATTAGGAAAAGTGGTTTTTGATTGATTTTTGTGGATGAACATGAATTAAACTTGGTTGAAGTTGTATACTTACCAAGGGATTAGAGTTTTCTTTGTCTTGGGAAGTTCAAGTGTGTGAAGCAAGTTGTGAATCATAGCTCACACACTTTGAATCAACTTGGTAATCAACACTTTAAGTATAATTAACTCTAGTTAATATAGATTATCAATCTAAACTAGTTAATCTATTATATTAGTATAGTATTAGTTTAGTTTTAATTTTTCGGCCCTTGAAGGTAAAATTGTTTAATTATCAAAAACCCAACTTGTGGGTTTTTAAGTGAACCTTTATTGTAACTTAAAACAGGGTAAAACTCAAAAGGTTGGGCCTGATTCTCAGATCACGTGCCCATCGACATCGCCTTCTCCTCAAGCAGCGTGTAAGCACGGCTTGAGAGGTAAATTCTAAACCTCCTCGAAGCCCAAGTAAGAAGATACCTTGTGTGTTCAAGCATGTTTACGTGATTGTTTGAAATTTAATTTCCACACTGCAATTTACATTCGTGCATAAGGCTGAACCCGAGCCACATAACAACCATTGGGAAGTCATTCCCCAATGTAGGTAAATTGGACGTTGCTTGATTCTTGAATCCCTAGACAAAAAAAATGAATTAAAATCAATCAACTAGAGCCCAAAGTAGTCACGCTCCTCCAGAAAAATACAAAAATGTAGCCACAGGGATTTAGAGTAATCAGTTACCAAATTCCGGTGGACCAACTACCTTCCTCACTCCCCTCCCCTAGATTCATCGTGAGTGAGATTCTTGGTAGCACATCACTTGGTGAAGTGACTGCCTACTCTTCTGAGATGTGTAGTATAGTCATCCTAGTCTCGTACCCAATTGTTCCCTTGAATAGGGCATAGTAAACTATAGACCAAACAAATATTTTCAAAAATCTAAAGAAATGAATTTCTACTGTTTGTGCATCATCATTGATTGACCATTCATGTCCTATCAATATGCATCGCAACCGTCATAGAATTACAATGCAAACCCCGAACCTTGTTCTTTTTGCGGTAGTCCTTATCACTAGTTATCCCATTGTCTATCATATACCGAATTCGAGTCTACTATGGGACATCCTTACGATTACGAACCTCAATTCTCAAACTTCCCTAGTACCCCATACACTCAAGAGTTTTCTAGTCATGCTGACAATTTATGGAGTTCCACCACAAATATTTAACCACCATTTATATATCCACCTGGTCAGTCAGAATATGGTTTCACCTAAAACCTATTACCATTCACATCACCATCCATATCAAATTCATATCCCACTCCACCATCCATCACAGACCAACTTTATCAGGAAATGGCCAAGCAAACAATACTAACTCAGCAAATAGCAACTACCTTATGTTTTCTCCATTCCAATTCAAAAGATGTCACATCTGAGACTAATATTCTTCCTACCAGTCCAGAACCCAACCGAAAAGAGAAACAAGGTATTATTATAACAAATCCAATTGCTAAAGCCCATCCTGATAGTTCTGACCAATTAAATCCCCCATCAACCTCCACCTCACTATCGTGAAAATTCCAGATCTTATGATGATGACTATATGCCTGAAGTCACAGTTTCTCTCACATGCCTTAATGCATCATCACCAATAAATGAGAAAACTCTGGCAGAAGAAACTCAAGAGCATGTATTGGACTCGACATATTTGGAAAATGGCATTGAGAAAATTTATGAAGATGTAGGCAGAGATGACAAAGAAAATGAAGTGCTTGGAAAAGAGGGAATAAAATCTATGGTGGAAAGTGGATTTCAATTTAGTTTGGTCGTTAAAGACTTATCGATGGAACAAATTTGTGACATCCTTACTATTTCAGAAATGAACCATAATCTTGTGGAAAAACCAAAACTAGATGAAGAATTCTATGAGTCCTCGAGATCATGTAAAGAACCACCACCCAACCTAAATTAACACCTCTTGAAATCCAAACTCCATTCATCAAAAATCCACCAATTTCCGAGGACAGTACCACGAAACCAAATTTGCACTTAAGCCAATTGCCTTTGAGATCATTCATAATTTTCTAAACCTTCCCAGTAAAGAGACTTCGTCCAATATACAAATGTAAGAGTCTATCATTTCAATAGTTGAGATACATGGTATGTCTTATTCCCCATCATCTGAGCCTCATAAAGGACATCTACTACCAACCTCTCACTCTTTTGGACAATTCAACTATGACGGGTTATTGCATAAATTCCATGATGGGTTACACAAACATCCTTCTATCATTCTGCATCTTACACTCCAAATACATCATTTCATTCTGTTTGGGGGTGTATATTTTCATATGTTTTTCTATATTGATCCCCAACTGTTTAGATTATTAGTATATAGTTAACAACATATCATCAATCTCATATGCATAGTTTTGGGGAATCTGACTTAAAATGACCCCACATATAATCTTGAATATCTTACTATAAAAGATTCATATCGTGTTTTCTCGATGCATTCCATGGGAGTGCATCATTAAGATAACCGGACCACTTCACTTGGAGTGTGTGGTTGTAAGTGCAGGAGCCTTAGTCCACATATATCTCGTATTTTCTGTGTAAAACACTTTTTACTCGTAGTTTGAGTAAGTGTGAACCTGTGGAGCGAGTATACAATTTTTCATTTTCTTTATTTTACATTTCTTTGTCAAAATAGTTGTTTTTTTTCCTTTCTCATTATGAAAAGAGTTATATGATTTTCTAAAACTAAAAAAATGAGCAATGGATTCCACGTAGACTAACCCTTAAAAGTACGCAATCTTCATTCTTCTAAGGGCGGTTTGAGGATCAATTATGTGTTACTAAGGGTCGCCCATATCATCATGCACTTTCTATCCCAGCTTAAACCACATAGATACCAATTGTCCCTTGTTTAACAACATATCATCACTTCAACCACCAAATACATTCAGACAAGGACAAGATACCTACAACAATCAGAATAGAGCATTGGTTCCATCCTATTTTAACTAGAACTACCAAAATCCACCAAAGAGAACTAGTTCCACCACCCAATAGTGTCTAATCAGCTAAACCCTTCTATTATGTCTTGCTCAGTAAACCCCCCAACACACATAACTGAAGATACAGTCTAACTAGATTGGGTTCAATAAAGAGCCGACACGAAAGTTGCCTGAGATTACCTGTTATGATTTGTTTTCAAAAGCTTAGCGTTTAGAATCACAGCTTTTTGAGTACAAGTATCTTAAAACATCTCTCCATAGTTTTCAAAACTAGAGGATATAAAAAATAAAAATTATATTCCCTGGAGTAACCAAAATGATACCGGATCAACGTATAATTTTATCTTCTTGTCAAACCCTCTCTATGGTTAGAGATACTTTTAGATTGAGAAAACCATTTGTTTTTAAAACACACACACACACACACACACACACACACACATGCACACACACACACACACATTTCACATGTGTCTGTATAGATAGTTACATACTTTTTAGTGTAATCATAATCATGCATGCATGTTAGATCTTTTGTATTATATATGTTTTCAAAAATACAAAAATCTAAAAAGATTTCATAGTAGAATAATTATCCTTAGTATAATAAACCGTGTATTTCTCGTTCTATATCAAACAACCCACGCCGCCCCAAACTTATTTGGGGGTGACATATTTTCATCATGAATAACAGAATACAGGTGTATCGTTGTTTTTTCTCATATTTCTATGGTAATCTCTTTCCATATCTCTTCATACTTTGAGAACAAAGCATAGTTCTAATTGGGGGTGATATAGTAACATTTTGTAAAAACTATGCATTTTTTATATAGTAGATGTCACAGCCAGAATTTCAACAGAATTCGGAAAAACATTATTTGTTCCCGACTCTTCGATCTCCGAGGTGTGACGCACTCTCAACTTCCAAAAACCCATAAACAGTTTTTATATGCGGATAATTAAAAACCAATAAAAATTTTAACTTAAACAAAAGTCCTCTTCATTACAAAAATTTACAAATGAAAATACAAATAACTTTGTCTCAACGGAAACTCTATATCACCTCAAGGGAAAACAAAACATATCCTGAAAAGTGACGCTAACGCCAACCACAAGCAGCAACCAATCTTCTTCAACACTAAACCTGTCAAGACTTATCAACTGTGTTCAGTTAATGAACACACCCGATAAGCAAACATGCAAATCGGGTCAGCATTATAAAAATGCTGGTGTGAGTAGCCCTAAAATACAACATATACTTATACCAATATATACACAAACCATACGGTAGTTAGTTCCTCCACCGAGGTGCCTTAACTTTCAACGACTAATATAACATTCTTAAGTACAATAAGTATGGCAGGTAGTTCATCCACTGAGGCGCCTTAACTTTCCACTAACCACACAACAACCTATACGCATAATAAATAGAGCACTACTTCAGTGCGCGAGATGTATCGTCGCAGGTAATGTGGGCCTTTGGATTAGTACTTTTGCCATGCAATACACACGCACCCCTTGGTATGAGTGGCCCAGATCGGATGGCATACCATACGACCTGCGCACCATAGATTTAGCCTAATAAATAAGGCATGTAGTTCCTCCATCGAGGCGCCTTAGGTTCAACTAAACAAATAACCAACATATTACCATAATTAGATTAATTCAGGCATTCTTTGCGTGTCCCTAAAATCACGTCGTATCTATGTCTTACCTAGTTTCCCTGGCTACCACAATCGCTACCCAACGCCGAACATGTACATCCACATGCCTCCCCTTACATGATGAACCACTTCGTGCGTAACCACCCTGAGCGGGATGCCGCACACCAAGTAAATCCTCACACGGAAGCCATTATGTAAGTAATGCCACTATTCGGCATAAAATATCGCGTGTCTTGTTCTATTTTGCGAACGGAATAATCAAGCCACTATTCGGCTACGCCAGAAGGGCCATTCAGCTTTACTGAAACGCCAGAAGGGCCAATCACATTACTTACGCCCGAAGGCCATTCAGTTTTCACTGAAATGCCAGAAGGGCCAATCACATTACTTACGCCCGAAGGCCATTCAGCTTTCACTGAAACGCTAGAAGGGCCAATCAAATAGCACACGCCCACACAGGGCAGATCATATGAGTTGTGGTAGTCAGGTTCTAGGATTTTCGTTACGTAATTTATTCAGGTGTCATACATTAATAACTCATAATAAATCCATTATATCACGTGCATGTCAAATACATTATTGCACTAAGCCACAATATTTAGAAATATCTCAATTATATCTCATAACCACTTTCATTCTTTCACGTGCCAATATATTATTGCACTACGCCACACTCCCGTGGGCAAATATTCACCAATACTATACTACCTCATAGTAGCATCTCACATATAAAATAATGGAGCGTTTATACATTTATTTCTCCAAAACTATTGCATTCAATATATATATATATATATCCCAACATATTATATAATGTCACAATATCAACGTCAAATCTTAATTAGATAATGACCACCAAATTTATACAAGCTTCCACAGCATTTTAGCATTGGATTTGTCCATACAATTTACAACATAAAATGTAGCACAATTAAACAGTCCACAGTCCACAATCAAAGCCTATATATATGTTTTACACACTACTCACGTCAAATCTTAATTAGATAATGACAAACAACGTTATATAATGTTCGACAACATTTTATTATTATAATAGTCCATAAAATCAAATATGAGAAAAACTGGAAAAGTCAACATTCCACAGTCAACGGTCAATGGTCAAAGTCAACGGTCAACGGTCAAAGTCAACACGTCATGGTCAAAGTCAAACTGTCATTGTCAAAGCCAAACTATCGTTTCTATGTTCAACAGGTGCGTGGTCATAGCCATGGTTCATGGCTAAGGTCAAGGTGCATGGCTCATGGGCTCATGACTACGAAAACGGTTCGGACCCAACTAGCTGAGCCCAAACCTTAGAACCCGAAAGTCTAAACGTTGAAAAACCCATTTGGATCTCTATTTTAAGTCCTATGGACTGGCCCCAAACAATATTAGAAATTTGGCCCCAAACACTTAAATTGAACTGGTCCACAAATTTAAACAAAACCGGGCCCAACATCAACTGAAGAACTGGCCCATAGGCTAAGCCAAATTAGTCTGGCCCCGAACAAAACAAGCTAGGGCCCAAGAACTAGAACTAAAGCCCAACCATCTAAAATAGAATCCGGCCCACATAAAATTAGAATTTTGGCCCAACCAAACAAAAGGTTTAGGCCCAAAGAAACCGACCCAGGCCCAAGCCCAAATCGTCATCTTCTCCAACAGTTCTCCTCCACCACCAGCAGCCCAAATTTACGGCCACCACCATCTCCCATTTCATCAAGTCGGTTTTGATCCCCATACAAAAACAAACAACATTAATGAAAGCGAAAACCCCAAATTGTTAAATCCAAACCTCACCCAAAACTAGATCTAGAAATTTTACTGCCGCCATTAATGGCTTCCGCCATCTTTCAACAGTCCCCACACACTCAAACACAACCCCTTCAATCGACAACCAACACAACATTCAACAACCCAACCAAAACAGTTCAACCTACAAAAATCGCCCCACCCCAGTATCACAGTAATGGCAGAAATGCCATTAACGATGGCTCAAGATTTCTCCAAGCTCCAACAGCCCCCTCCCAACTCTCCAAATCATCAATCAATCCTATAACACAACACAACAGTTGAACATCACAAAAACATAGTTTAAACAAAAAAAAGAACGGGACGATTCCGTTTTCTTTGGCTGGGCGACGCCATTGAGGGCTTCTCGAAGCTTCGACAGTTCACTAAAAATGGATCGACAAATCAAAAGTTCAAAGCAACAACTACAACAGTATTTAAGTTCAAAGCTCACGCCGCCATTAACGCTCTGTCGAGCTTCAAGCTTCCAAAGCTTCATCAGTTTTTATAAAAATCCGATATTTAACAAAGTTTAATAAATACAACACGCACAACGTCGAATAAAACGGATAATGAACAGTATCAATCAGCAGAGATCTTAGGCAGTATACACCGATACTCGAAAAATTATAAATCCGGTGAAATAGCAAAAATAGCTACTCACCTTTATTAACAGCTCGACGAATCCTCCTAGCCCGAATCGTCGCGCTCCACCCTCCAGCAAACGAGCTTCTAGCTCTGCCTCCATTTTCATTATTTTTATTATCTTAAAAACCCTATTCTCTAGAACAATGTGTTTATATACTTGGGTCTGAAACCCAAGCCCAACACAGACTCGGGCCCAGAAACCAGGCCCGCGTATCCCAAATCCGATCCAGCGAATTAAAAATAAATAATTAAATTAATTAATTAATAAATAAATATGTATTTTAAAAATACGGGCGTTACAGTAGATATAATAGTTAATTTCGAAAAAGACCAAAAATATTTTTATGTTTAATATTGAAAAGTCTTGTTTCCTTTTTCTATGATGAATAAAAAGTTTCAAAGTTTTATTATAGCAATAGAGTAAGGATTTGTTCTTCGTACTTAGACTGATATACATACAATAGTTTCTGCATCTTTTCATGAATGACATGCATCAACATATATTTGTATATAGCAGTGAGTTTCCGAAGCCAACGTTAGAACAATTAAGTTCCATATCCTATGAGAATATAGCCAAAAGCCTCATCTGAATGGTTATTGAGTGATGACACAAAAGACGCCCGGATAGAAAGACCACACGTCCACTTGCTTGATCATCACGCCATATCCTAAAAGAGAATTTAGGACCTTTTTAGATTGATATAGCCAAATAAACATTAAAAATCTAAAAAGATAGTTTTCCTCTAGTTACCCCTCTTGAGCCTTCATCCTTTTCTAAAAGTCTTTTTATTCTTCACCAAAAATTCCTAACCTGTTACAACACACAATAAAAAGCTTACCCAGCTAACAAGTTGAGAACTACATGGATATATAAAAAAGAGAAGAGAAGACCTTGTACAAAAACAGAACAGTTATTTTCTTCGAAAAAAAAAAGAAAAAGAAAGAGAAGAAAAGAAAAAAAATACCCACAAAAAACCAAAAACTCCAAAAAAAACAAAGGAGTCAAAAACCGAATCTCGCAAAAAGTCAAAATCAAAAGGAGACGATATCAAAAACAAAAAGAAACAAAAGCAAAGTTAGAACTCCCAAAAATTCAAAATCATATGGAGTCACAAAGCCAAAGGGCTAAAAGAATGTATCCTAATTCAGAAGCAAAAGAACAAAATGAGGTTCTTCTCTGATTACAAGTATCTTAAAGACCCAGTTTCCCAACTTATCAGATTTTGTTTTTCCCTTCCCTTTTCTTTCTAAACCATCACCATATCCCTGTAACTCTTAATAAAAGACCTCTAGCTCGATTAGGGATAGGATGGTGTGATAGTAAGTGGCAAGTGTGATCAATCGACCCCGGTTTCTTTGGACGTCATTTGAGTATGCGAGGAATATAAGTGCCCGTTGCACTTGAGAGAATGAACCATGAGTGAATCTATCAGAGAGTTGTGATTGTAA
Organism: Coptis chinensis; assembly: GCF_015680905.1. Classification (NCBI taxonomy): domain Eukaryota; kingdom Viridiplantae; phylum Streptophyta; class Magnoliopsida; order Ranunculales; family Ranunculaceae; genus Coptis; species Coptis chinensis. Next base: position 88,985,335 of record NC_141460.1, read on the forward strand.
CACACCCCTGTGAGAACCCACCTTAAGGACGCTCTCCAAAAGTCTCGGAAATAACTTTGCTTTTGCATTTCATTGCTCATGTTTTGCACATTTATCTTTAGATGATTAAATTATTGTATATATGTTATTCTAAGTTCAAAAGAGCTTGTCTTTGTTCCCCACTAATGAGATGTATGGACTTCTGAGAAGAAATAAGGAAACAAGACCCTTTGTATTAAATAGAAGAAGTTTGTGAGTACCTTCACTGAAAAACTCTCACGAGGCTTAAAGTCCGTCCACTAGGAAATTTCTAGTAGTTTAAGGCCTTGTTGCATATGGTCAATGCAATCGCACTCTGCGAAATGAGATTATTATAACTTATAATAAATCACTCATTTGTGATAAAATTAGTTTTTTTCTCTCATCCTTGCTTGAGGACAAGCAAGATGCTATTTGGGGGTGGTGATTAGCTCCCAAATGTGTATTTTATTACCCTTATATTGCTGTATTACAGCCCTTCTTACACTTCATGAAAGACAACTCATAGCTTTTATTGCCTTTTTCAGGTTACAGAGAAATTCAGACCACTTATCATAAAAGCTGCATCTTAGCACCAAAAGGAACCTTAATTATGCTTATTATGAAGACCAGAAGCTGCTATGAAAAAGTGCTAAAAAGTTAAAGTCAACAGTCAAAGTCAAATGTCAAAGTCAAAGGTCAAAGCCCTCAACTTAGAAGACCAGAGATGGAGGCCCTTATCTCAAAATATGGCATTCTCTAAAACCTATCTTGGTCAAGAAGAAATCAAAAAGCTAAAGGAAAAACAAAAGCATAAAGTGGAGTATGAGGTGTCTCAAAAGTAATGGAGAAGGGCAAATTAGTAAAAGGTAAAAAGTAGGGGTATATAATCTAAAAGTGAATGAGAGAGAATGCATCCATTGCATTTAGGGTCCAAACCATTTGATTTGTAGGAGTAGAGAATGCACCTAGACTTAATCTAGTGTCATGTAGGATTTATTTTCTTGTATAGTTTTTCAATTAAGTCATTTACTTTCTTGTTTTTCAATTCAATAATCTTGTTCTTGTTTTTTACATTTCAATCAATCAATCAATCTTATTTCTTTGTGTTATTTCTTCAATCAATCATTTCTTTATATTTGCTTTCAAGTTTATGTCTTGTCAATCTTCAAAACTACTTTAGTTTTCAATGTTCTTCATTACTTAGAACCAAAACTTGTCCTAAATAAGATCTTACCTTCGTTTCTTCAACTCCCAACCATTCAAACTCTAAACAATCTAGGATGAACCTCACTTCTTACAATCTTTTGAAGATACAAACCTCTATCACAACTTCAGTAGTCACTTCACCAAGTGGTGTGCTACCAAGAATCTCACTCGCAATGAATCTGGGGGAGGAGAGTGAGGAAGGTAATTGGTCCACCGGAATCTGGTAACTGATTACTCTAAATCCTCGTGGCTATATTTTTGTCTTTTTATGGAGGATCGTAACTACTTTAGGCCCTAGTTGATTGATTTTAATTTAGTTGTTTGGTCTAAAGCTTCAAGAATCAAGCATCATCTAATTTATCTACATTGGGGAATGATTTCCCAATGGTTGTTATGTGGCTCGGGTTCAGCCTTATGCGTGAATGTAAATTGCAATGCGGAAATTAAATTTCAAAATCACGTAAGCAAGCTTGAACATACAAGGTATCCTCTTATATGGGCTTCGAGGAGGTTTAGAATTTACCTCTCAAGCCGTGCTTACGCGTTGCTTGAGGAGAAGACGACGTTGGTTGGCGCATGATCTGAGAATCAGCCCCAACCATTTGAGCTTTTTCCTATTTTATATTACAAAAAAGGTCCACTTAAAAAGTCCACAGTCTGGGTTTTTGATAATTAAACAATTTTGCCTTCAAGGGCCCAAAACATAAAAGTAAACTAACACTAATACTAATCTAATAGATTAACTAGTTTAGATAGATTATCTAGATTAACTAGAGCTAAACGGACTTAAAGTGTTGATTACCAAGTTGATTCAAAGTGTGTGAGCGATGATTCACGACTTGCCTCGCACATTTGAACTTCCCAAGATAATGAAAACTCTAATCTATTGGTAAGTTTACAACTTCAACCAAGTTTCAACTCATATTCATCTACATAATCAATCAAAACTATTTTTTTTCTTTGTTTTTTCGTTTTCTTTTTCTTTTTCTTTTTGTCTCTATCTATTATAAACAAGTCTACTGACTTATACTACTCTATTACAAAATCTAGGTTTCACAGTACAACCACGCACGAAAAATAACTGAACTGTGAAAAAAATCAGATAACACTGTGTGGAGGTGGCCTCGCGGTCGCGCTCCGGCTAGGGGGCAGTCCCCCGTCGGGTTCCAGCCAAATCCGGTCATTTTTCAGCTGCAGCTTCAGCTCCTCTCTAGCATGTTGATCTCGAACCTGGATTTGCAAAAAAAATAAGCCAGTAATGAAAAATAACGAAATAAATCAACAAAAATTAGAAAAATAAGAAGTGAAAAGGTGAGAGTGATGCTTCCCTCCATAGATGCTCAACCAAGCAACCTTGCTCCTCCAATCCATGACGGCGGCGCCATTTGAAGTAGTATTAGTGATGAATATTTCAAAGTTGTTGATGTGGTTCACCATAAATTGTTTGGAGCTTGAATGATGGGAGTTTTAGAAGAAAAAAAGGTAGTTTTCTTTAGTTTAGGACTTGTGTTGGTTTACTAGTTTATGAAGAACATTGAAAAAAAAAAGCTTAAGTTGTTTTAATGATTGAAAGAACATAAACTTGAAAGAAATGAAATGCAATGATTGATTGAAAGAAGAACAACAAGAAATGAAATGATAGATTGATTGAATAACAAAAGCAAATAACAATATTGAAAATGAAGAACAATAAAGTAAATGACTTGGATGAAAAAAAAAACTATAAATTAAATCCTACATGACACTAGAATAAGTCCAGGTGCATTCTCTCTCCCTAACTTTTAGTTCTTATACCCCTACTTTATGCAAATGACTGATTTGCCATTCTCCATTACATTTGAGACACCTCACCAAGTTTGCTTTATGCTTTTTCCTTTTGCTTTATCCTTTCTTCTTAATCAAGCTAGGTTTTAGAGAAAGCCTTCTTTTGTGTCAAAGACATCTATCATTGGTCTTCTGATTTAAGGACTTAACTTTCAGCTATTTGGGTTGGAGTCCTTGACCTTTGACCTTTAACTTTGACTTTGACATTGACTTTTTCAACACTTTTTTATAGCAGCTATGGGTCTTCATAATAAACATAATTAAAACTCCTTTTGGTGCTAAGATGCAGCTTTTAAGATAAGTGGTCTAAATTGCTCTGTAACCTAAAAAAGGCAATAAAAACTATGAGTTGTATTTTCATTATGCATAAAAATGCTATAATACAGTAATATAAGGGTAATAAAATGCACATTTGGGAGCTGATAATTGAGGTATTTATATTCATGATAGGATGAGAAGTTTGGTCTTTTTGTTTGGTTGTGAGGGCATCTATCTTTTTTGTGAGGGATTCAATTCAAGTTTTTGATTTTTGGATCAGATTTCACCTTAAAAATACCACTAGCCTTAGATGTACTGGGTTGGGTTGTTCTGGAATTGTTTATGTCGCCCTAATGAGTACTATTTTCAGTTTAGTTTTCAAGAAAGGTTAAAGCTTCGGTTGTACCTCTATCCAAAAAGTTGTCATTACTCATGAAGTCGAGGGTTACTTTGTGTTCTTAGAGAAGACCTTTGAATAAACATTAGACAAGAGTGGATTTTTCTAGTTTATGGTGAGGACATGAATGGAGTAAGTCAGAGAATCTATCCCATGCTTCGGAGAATGTCTTACTCGGACTCTGTCTGAAGAACTATATCTTGCTTTTTATCTTTTCTGTTTTCTTCAGTGGAAAATAGTTCTTCATGAAGGAGAACACAACATTTTCCTATGTATCGAAAGAATCGGGCTTCTGAGAAAGAAGCTATGTGTGACTTTTACCAGCTAGAGTGAAAGGAAACACTCGTAGCTTCACTTGATCATCAGTGACGCCCGGATGGTGGAAAGTATTGCATATTTCATGTATCCAGCGTAAATGTTCGTACGCTAACTCGTGTTCAAACCCATGGAAAATGGGTAGAAGATTGAACATGTTTGGTGGAATGCGAAAATCGTTTGTGAGCGGTGTGAGTCGTTGACAAGATGGAGGTCCATCTTGTAACGGTGTGTAGAAGTTGGAGAGAGGCTCTTCAACTTGCACGACTTCGTCAGCCATCTTAGAAAATGGGGGACGAGAAATAGGAGATTGTCTAGGACGACGTGCTCTCCTACACGAATAAGGTTTATGCTCGCTAAATCTTGTAGTGCCTTAACGCAGTATCATACACTTTAGCAAGACTAGCAAAACTACCTAAAAATGTGCAAACGATGCAATGGATGCTCAAACAATCAAAATTTGTTTTTGTAATATAAAGTTTTGAAAATGTTTGCTTGGTCTATAGATTACTATGCCCTGTTCAAACGAATAATTGGACACGAAACTATGAGGGACCTACTACACGGCTCAGAAGAGTAAGTAATTACTTCACCAAGTGGTATGCTATTAAGAAACTCACTCACGGTGAATCTGGGGGAGGGGAGTGAGGAAGGTCGTTGGTTACACTGGAATCTGGTAGTTAATTACTCTAAATCCTGGTGACTATATTTTTGTCCTTTTCTGGAGGAGCGTGACTACTTTAGGCTCTAGTTGATGATTTCAATTTGTTTGTTCGTCTGGGCCTCAAGTAACAAGCAACGTCCGTTTATCTACATTGGGTAATGACTTCCCAATGGTTGTTATTTGGCTTGGGTTTAGCTCTATACGTGAATTTAAAGACAATGCGAAAATTAAAATCAAACAATCATGTAAGCATGCTTAAAACATACAAGGTATCCTCTTATAAGGGATTTGAGGACAGAAGAGTAAGTAATTACTTCACCAAGTGGTATGCTATTAAGAAACTCACTCACGGTGAATCTGGGGGAGGGGAGTGAGGAAGGTCGTTGGTTACACTGGAATCTGGTAGTTAATTACTCTAAATCCTGGTGACTATATTTTTGTCCTTTTCTGGAAGAGCGTGACTACTTTAGGCTCTAGTTGATGATTTCAATTTGTTTGTTAAATGCGGGCCTCAAGTAACAAGCAACGTCCGTTTATCTACATTGGGTAATGACTTCCCAATGGTTGTTATTTGGCTTGGGTTTAGCTCTATACGTGAATTTAAAGACAATGCGAAAATTAAAATCAAACAATCATGTAAGCATGCTTAAAACATACAAGGTATCCTCTTATAAGGGATTTGAGGAGGTTGAGAGCTTACCTCTTGATAAGAGTTAATTTTGTATCATGAGTTGGTAATCACTCACGACAGTCAATCACACTTAAGTCAATACCTTGCTCAAAAAATTATTTGATGTATATATAGCTTGAGCAAGAATTCGTACTCATGCCTAAAAAATTAGAACAATTATTACCAAGGTGCTAGAACAACTATAGGGGATTAGTGTGAGAAGGGTTTTTATGAGAAGACAATATTACATTACACTACACTTCTTTTAATTACAAGTTACAGAAGTTACTAATGACAAATTTATTCTAAAATTACTAAAGAAGATAGAAGAGAGAGAGAAGTGTGGAGAATTGATTTACTATGTGATTCAAACTACTAATGAAATAAATATTTCAATTGTTAGTTTTCATATTCACTTTGATTCATAGACAAATCAAAGTGAAAAATTAAACTTTGATCCCTAGTAGAATTTCTAAATCTCTAAAGAGATTATACTAGCATGAGAGAGTAAATTAGTACCCTATCTCTAGAGCGCTTGTTTAACCTCTAGTTTGTTTTCTACTTCTAGCTATTTTGTAATTGAAGTAAAAATCAAACTTGTTAAATTTTAAGCAATTGAATTACATCTTCATTAGTAAAGTTTACTAATCCTCACGTGGGTTTATCTAACTCCAATGCTAATTAATCAACGTCATTCTTAAGGTTTTAAAGGAAGTGGATTTGAGTACTGTGAATAAGAATTTGATTTCAGAAAGTTGGTCAGGTCCTATTCCAATGATGTTGGAGCTAGAGAAGGAGGAAGTGAAGGAAATGAGGGCTTTCGATAGCGGCGTAAATGAAGAGATGAAAAAGACGAAGAATAAGAGGGTTTCGTGTCTGAGGAAAGGCTCGGAAGGCGTGAAGGTTCATGCAATGCAGGTCTGCTTGCATTTCCGCTAAGAAATTTCAAGGCGAGTTTGGTTGATTGGTTTTATTTTTTATATATATAATTTGAATTGAATAATTTCATATAGATTGTTGATGACACTTATAAGAATTGTTACAGATGAAACAAAATTTCGTGACAGTTTCATGAGCGAATTTTGCTATAGATGAGAAGTACATTGGAATGTAGCATGCAGTTATGAATAAAAATCTAAGGACAATTAACATAACCACAGAAATGAGGCTAGTCAAGACAGATTGACATGATGCTTTGTGACCATAGTGTTATTACTAGTTACCTGGTGCTCTGCACTTCTGCAGTAGTCAGATCTCTGTAGCTGCTTATAAACTTTTTTTTGCCTATTTTATATGTAGAAAGTATCGAACTAGCTGAAACTTTCATAATCACATATCGTCTTATAGCCAGCTATTTAAAAGCATTGCTCACTATCGAAGGATTTAGGATATTAGATGTAAAGGTGATGCTTAGCGCATTTTACTATTTGAACCAGTCAGAAGGGGTCTCATATAATGTAAATCGTGAGGATGAAAAGTTGGAGACGTTTTTTTGGACAAGAACTTGATTGTGACCAACTATGCAAGAGGGAAAATGCGCTTGACAATATGTATAAAACAAATATCCTTAATTGTCTGTGCTTACACTTTGTACCGGATGGCATCTCAGTTAGGATAGAGTTAAAATGTCATAGTAATGGGTGTATACTCGACAGGAGTAACCCAAGTTTGTTATGGTGGTAACATGAATTTCTTTGGTTTCTCACCTATGAGTTGAAAGTGTTCAAACCTAAATCTCTGAAGTAAAATTTGGATTCTAATAGGGGTGTGATCGTGATAGGAAGCATTAAAAACCTAGGATTTTATTCAGGTGAGGAAGATATGGAGTTTTCTAGCTTCTCAAGTGGGACTGAACGTGCTGTAAAAACTTGGCAAGTGAGTGGTGTATTTGTTGCTTGCTCTGTCATTTTTCTTTATAAAATCAAAATGGTGGGAACTCAATCCTATTTTTCACAAAAGAAAAAAAAAAGGACAAATGAAAAAATGAAAATGGAATGATATTAGTAACCAATATGTAACTTAACTACTTCGAAAACAATGACAGACCTCATTAGGTACTTGTGAGGATGGAATTATGACAGCTGAACTCTTGGAAAAGTTATTTATGGAGCAAGGAGCAGTTGATCCTAACTTTCATGTAAGTGCAGATCAGAGTTGGAAAGGTTTGTTTAGTTAATCTATTGTGGAAACCTTGTTAATGGCATTTTCATGGTTTGTTAGATAGTTGGCCTACAATGTCTTGCTGCCTACTGTTGGATACTATTACCTATACTGTTGGAATGTCGTTTATTAGTACCTGTTCCACTGCAATATAGCAAAGTATCTCCATATATGTCTCTTTTACCTTTCAAGATATTATTGGAGGTTTTAAGATAGTAAGTAGAAAACAAGAATAGCCTAATCTTTCAACGGATAGTTTAAGAGGAAACATAACTTCACATACAGATATGTATAAATGCGACATGAATTGTCCATTTTGAAGTCTTTTTTAGTGAATAGTAACCCTTGGAACACCCAAAACCTGCACTCGTTTTGCAGCAAACAAGAACTACTATACTTTGATGCTCAAGAAGTGAAGATTTGTACAAACCCATTGCCTCACGTATGAAGTTCAGGACCCTCAACCAATGCATCCTGCTAAGATTAAGATGGTTTTGATGGGGCCATTTGTATGGTGTGCTTTGGAAACGTATACAGCTAAGTCAGCAATGACGTTGAATACAACATTAGGGCAACAACATTTTACATAGTTTTTTGACACTGATGTAAAAGCAGAAGGAAATCCTTTTGTCAGTCCAACTAGTTGATTGAAAATTTTCGTAGTTCTTCCCATGAACAACATAATTGTTTCTACTACTGAAAATGTTAATGTACGTCTCATGGAATCCAATGGCTTTGAGTATCTACTTTTGGCTTGTAATTCGGATGTATTCACTGACATAACATAAATAACCCTTATGCACTAAAGCTGATTGCTCAATTTCTATGTCACGATTGAAGAGGCTTTCTTTTTCTGCCAGGAGAGTACAAATGGAGCTTCAGTTGCTTCTGTGACAGAAGTCTTGGAGATAAAGCAGAACGTTATAAAGGAAAGTGAAGTTGCAGAATTTAAGGCATCTCACCACCATGTCTTCCTTCTTGGAGAGAATCGGTGGGAAGATTCATCTAGACTTGTGGGCAGAAACAAAGAGGTTTCAGCAAGCAAGGTGGAGATTTCAACAACAACGTGTATTGCTTGTCGTGGGGAGGGCCGGAGGGGCGTGTATTATGCACAGGTATGTCTGTTATCTATTTGCTCAAGAATTTGACTCGTTAAGGCCGAAAGGCATTATATCCCCGTAAGCTTTGCATTTTTGTGCCAGCATGTTGATGTTTTCATAGCACTATCCCTCTCTTCTGGAATAAATATCCATATCGATTGTACTAGTGATCAGACTGACTATATCTTACATATTAATAAGTGAGGAAGAAGCTAGATACAGATTCCCAAACCAGACTTTGGTTATAACTTATAACTTGAAGCTAATAATGGTCATTATTCTGTTTCAGAATGTGATGGAACTGGCGAACCAAATATCGAGCCGCAGGTGAGTAGTATTTCAAAATGAATATATATTTGGTACACTAAATAATTTTGCCTCACAGGCACATTTTCAATGTGTTAGCAGTTTCTGGAATGTGTTGACGAGGGAACAAAATGTCCATATTGTGAAGGCCTTGGCTACAACATTTGCGATGTATGTGAAGGGAAAACACACTCCGTGCCTGATTAATGACTACAAACATGTATATACATGCTGGATTTTAATATGTTAATTCACATGGGTGTTATTATGAGGACATCTTACCTTGTCACAGTAATTATGGTGGTATAGGAATAGTAATCCATGCATTACGATAAGATTTCGGATAGAGAAAATGGATGTATTTTTCAATAATTCCCACACCAAAGATGCTCTTATTTTGAAGCATGGTTATGTCCCCATTTTGTTTTCAAGAATGGGAAATGGCTTTGACAGAACCTCACCAGAAGAAAGATTATTGTATACCTCCTTTGTTTCATGAGCCAATTTTTTCATTGATTTGTCATGACTCATGAGATTGAATCCTTTGAAGTTGCAGTTACATACTTACAAGTAAAGTTTACAATGGCAGTTTTTATTTTTAACTACAGATTTATAGTTTTGCTTTCTAAAAATTAGTCTAATTTGTCATTGAAGTAGTGATGTTGAGATGAACAATAATCATATGAAGTCACTACTGGGCCTTCATGATGGTATTTGAGTGGGGTTCGCGGGGAGGGCTTCAAGATGTGCAAGTTGTGCAAGGACTTGTAGAATCAAGGTCTAGAATTCAACCTTGGATCGCAAATTTACACGGGAACCACGAGACACTACACAAATTCGTGCTACAACGTTAAGGTTATGTACTGATGTACATAGTATTATGAAAACACAAATAGTAGATATAATCTTTGCCACTTATTTGGTCTCGATAAGTTTGGCGGTACACCAACTCTTACAACGACAAAGAAGAAAATATATAGTAAAGAGAGATCAAGAAAAGGATTTGGAGGCGGCATTACCAAGTCATCATTGTTTCCTTCCAACATGTCTACCACCTTACTCATTGAAGGCCGATTTGTAGGGTTTGTTTGTATGCACTGAAGAGCCACTACGATCATCTTTTTGGTCGTTTCTTCTTGAAACATCCCACTGGATTCCTCTATATTAAAGTCTGGTTTAAGATGATTATATATCCATTGCAGAAAATATATCTCACTCATGTTCTCTGCTAGGCGTCAAAGTAGAAGGTGTCAAACAGTTCCTACATGCTCTCCTCACTGCTTCTGTACCAGTTAAATCCGTTTGGAATGTTATCTCAAACGAAAGCATAAGAACGTTTACTGGTATTGGTGTTGTTGTCGTTGTTGTTCTCTAGACAAGGAAAACCCTTAATGTTTGTGCAATTATAGAAAATGTTCATATTGGCTTGTTCATTATAGTAGTCTAAAGACGGTATGGATTCTAATGAGACGTTCCTTCTTGGTAGAGGGAATTCTTCTTTTTCTATATCCACGTCCACCACTACTGTTATAATTTTCACTTCATAATATATGCGTTGCACATGATATATATCACTACAACAGAATCACCTAAGAAAGGCATGTACGGTGCGTCTTTTATCCTAAAAAACCACGCACAAAAAGTGACGGATGGTGACCTGTTTATAAGCATGTCTTCAATTTTAAACCACGCTTTAGTAAGCGTCTTTTGCCTTGGAAAATACAATAGCCACTTTAAGAAAGAACCACTCCTAAGTTAGCTTGGTTTTTTGAACAGACACTTCTGGGGCGTGGTTTTTGGGTTTCAGTTTTTTTTTTTTTTTAAAAAAAAAAATTTGACCAGGACATTCAGGCTCAGCAGAGCTTTCTGGTGAGGCCCAACTGAGGCCCATAAAATATTTCTAAAGGACTCAAACTTAACCCAGTTGAGTCCTCATTTAACCCACTGAATCTGCAGCACAATTCAACTAATAGGGAGTAAAATTCAAACAGGGAGTAAAATTCAACAGGGATGCAGATCTGCTAGGAAATTTAATATTTCAAACCAATAGTCACTACAACAAACTAATTGTATATCATTGTACATCATTGGCTAATAACTATCAAGCCTTATATATCCTTGTGTGAGTATAATAAGATAGCTTCCACATAGACTGAGCATTTTAAAATCGACAAAAATCTTCAACATATAAAGCTCAATACTATTAAAGATTGAGCCGAAAGAAACAAGAATTGGGACAAACAATCAGAAAGTGCCTCAAAATCCTGCAAGACAAAAAATATATATACTTAGAAGTTAGACAGTACAAATAAAAGAAGTTCAAATTCTCAGTAAAAAAAAAAAAAAAAAAAAAAAACATGGCAACATCAAAGAGAAAATATGCAACAACCAGAAAGCATATACGGGGGGTTCAACTTTAGTGTGGAATAAAAAAAAATAAAAAAATAAAAAATAATATAGATATATATATATATCGGTTTGGCTATAGTGACACTCTTATTCTACCACTCTACTCTCACACCCCTCCTGGTCCCTCAGATCTCATCCTGAGATGATCACATCTAATTCTAATAAAAAACGCAAAATTTTGAAATTTCGAACTATTTCAGAAACTAAAAAACGAAAAAACGTGAAATTTTTGACAAACTTTAATGGTCTTCTTCTTCTCCACTCCAGAAACTCTCAAATGAGTAACTTTTCCAAACCAAGCTTTTGAACAATAGCAAACGAAAATTCAAAACAACTATTTCTTTTTCGTGGCAGTGTCTGTGAGACACCTATTTCTTTAAACAATAGTGATTAAAACGAAAATCACTTCTCTATAGGCGTGTTGAGCTAAGACACCTCATTATAATTTGATAAAATTACTTCTTGCCTTTCTACAGGTAAATGTCAATCTTCGTCTATTTGTTTGTTCATTGTTCTTTTCTTCACTAAGTTTGAGGGTTGGTAGGATTGATCTCCCTTGGTGAATGAAATTGTTGTTGTTGTTTGAGGGTTGGTAGGATTGATCACCTCAGCTTTGTGGGAGAGATGGTAGATTTCCTGAAGTGCTCCTACCTTTCTGCATTTTTCCCGACCTGAGGTTTTGTCGTTGGAGGTGTCTGTAATCATGTTGATTACCTTTTCCTCTTCGTGGTCGGAGGAGTGTTGTCTCCTGTTGTGCCTTGGTCAACCTGGAGATTTAGATCATTGGGTCGTTCTGCTCCTGCTCCTGTTGTTAGCAGGTCGTTCATGGCTCCGGCTCCTGCTTCTGTGTTTGTTGGCATTCAGCTTATGCCTGAGGTTGCTTTCTGGCAAGAACTCTTTCAGTTTGCCCTCTTCGACTAAGTCTTGGAGGTAGTGCTTGAGACTCCAACATTCATTTGTATCATGGTGGTGGAGTTTGTGAAAATGGCAGTATGGACGTTCTGGTATGGCGATCACTTTGTTGATGTTCGGCTTGAAGTATGGTGCTGTATATATCTTCTTCAGGATCTGGCTTGGCGTCCTGGAGAAGTTGGAGAATTCCCTTTTGGTGTATGAGGGCTTGTGGGAGCTGGAGCCCTTGTTGTTGTTGTTGCCTGAGTAGTGATTGTTTTCTTTGGGTCCTCGCTTGTCGCTTAATGCGAGGACTTCTTTGCCCTTGCGCTAGGCCATCCGCTCTTCGTACTTGATGTACTTGTCAATTCTGTGGTACAAGTTATCTAAGTGTTTTGGCTTGTTGCACATTAGAGACCCTGCTAGGTCGGAGTCGTCTAGGAGGGCGTTGGTGAATGCGGAAGTTGCAAAGCTGTCTTTGAGGCCTAGCTCAATTGATAGGAGTTCCTTCTTGAAATGTCCTAGGAAAGCCCAGATCGTCTCGCCATGTGCTTGCTTGAGTTGAAACAAGGAGTCCAGGTCGACTTGTTTCTTCCTGTTGTGGACGAACTCTGCTGCGAACGTCTAAGCTAGCTTGTCGAAGTTGCTGATTGAATCAGAAGTGAGCGTGTAGAACCATTCTAAGGCTCCATCCTTCAAGCTGGTTGGAAAGAGTTTGCACTTTAGGTAGTCGTACTCTGGAACGCTGTATAGTGTGAGGATCTGGGTGAAACGAGCTACGTGCTGGCCTGGACACGAGCTACCGTCGTATAACGGGAACTTTGGTTGGATAAATTCTGAGGGAGGCTGCTTGTCCCTGATTTTAGTAGTGAATGGTGACGCCTTGTACGTCTGGAGAATCTTCTGAGCGATCTGGATCGCGCTAGTTTTGTCGTTTGACTTCTCCAACCTTTGGGCGAAGTCCTCTAGTCTTTGATTGGTGGTGGTGGTGAGGGTTGTGACTGCGTTGTTCTCCACCGCGTCTGGAGTGCCGTTGTTGGCATTGGAGGTGGTTTGTTCGCGCATCGTTTGGTTTTCTTGTTGCAAGGTGATGAATGCCTCCTGGAGCGTCTTCATTTGATATGCTAAAACTTGAAGTGATAGGTCCATGGTGGTTTTTCTGACCAACTTTGTGGGCTTGAGAAAAGAGTGTGTGTTCTTTTCTTAAAGAAACGAATCGGCAGTCGACGCCAATGTAAAGGTTTGGTGTTTTGGGGTGAACGACCTGATGTTCTATTTGACAGGGAATGGCTGCACTCTTCTTGGGGTAAACTTGAATCAAGCCTTACATAGTTCATCTCTCTCTACTTATAGATGTTTGAGCTGACTTTTCTTATTTGCTTTAGGCCGTTATCAGGTGTAGATCCACATTGTGTGTTATCTTGATGATTTGCCATTACTCCTGATGTTACAAAGTTAATGTCTCCTTGATTGGTGCGATGACTGAGCTCCAGGATTGCGCTAGATGATTTGCTTCCATATATGGTCAGAATCGAGATTTGGGACGACACGAAATCGGGTCGCTTCTGACGTCTTGGCAATGTGGTACGAAATTTGATGGAGATCACGACTGGGTTGTGGACACGTGTGCTGTAGTGATATGAATGTAGAACGGAGGGTACTTATAGTTTGCTTGGTGTAATATGATTTGATCTTTTGAAGTTTTTTTTTTTTTTTTTTTTAGAGGTTAAAGCACCTCGACTGTATTAAAGAAAAAAACTCATGTTCTCAAATACATTTTCCCTTGTGCATCCTCCTTTACTATTTATGAGAGTTCATAGTCTACAGGAGGTAGGAAATACAAAATTGAATCCTCATGTTCCTTGCTTAATTTAGAGAAGTAGTCAGCAACTCAATTTGATTCCCTGAAAACATGCTTGAAGTCCACCCATTCAAAGTGGATCTTCAAACCGGCAATAGCGACCAATATGTTGAGGCGTACCAAAGCGGCTCCTCTGTTCTAGTAATAGATCCTACTCGCTCCTTCGAAGTCCGAACATACACAAATCCTTCTCGCTCCTATCCGGATTGCTCCCTTCATTCCAAAATTCAACTGCAAGCAACTCTTGAGTGATAACCGAACTTTTAGTCGAGCTCCCCTCAGAACGCTAGTTTAACGGGCGCCAAACTCATCTCGAATAACACCACCATACCCATTAGCGTTAGCTGAGGCCCGACCCATCCGTGTTGACCAAGAAAACCCCCGGTTTGCGGCTTGGACCATTTGCACCACACAGAACGCTGAATGTGTATTGCACTTGGATACCGATCCCGCCCGTAGTACCTTTGTCGCCATCGTTTCGTTTGGGCTTCGGACATCATTATTTGTAGATACGTCTTCATCTCTGCCTTTGATCTTTGCACATACCGCTGCGCTTCGAAAGCCTCTTACGCTGAAATTTCCTTAAGTTCCTCTCTATCCAGATGGCATATATTGTGGCAGAGGTTACTACTCCAGTAATTTCAGATTCAAGCGAGGCATAACGACAAATCCTGAAGAGGCTGTACCACTCTGCAGTCGATGCTTTCACTTGCGTGTTTAAGCCCAGCCAACCTTTAACATTAGACCAAACCTCTTTTGTATACGGGCAATCGAAAAAGAGATGCTTGGAATGCTCCCTAGAAGCATTGCAGAATCCGCATATCGAGTGGTGGATTATTTTCTTCTTAACCAGTAGGTCTTGGGTTGGTAAGCTATTCGAGAATAACTGCCATCCAGTAAACGAGTGTTTCGGTATAACCAACTTACCCCAAACCACTCGATACCATTTCACTCTTGGTCAGAGCTGCTTTAAGGCCATATACGCTGATTTGATCGTAAATCTACCTGTAGAAGTCGGTGTCCAGATGACCTAGTCCTGCTGTAGCATGTGATTTATATCGGTGCCTTCAATCTTCTTCTTCAGCACACTATCAAGCATGCTCAAAACAATGTGATTCCACCTACCATCGGCTATAAGATCACTAACCAAAGCAGAGTGCGGGACCTGTAGCAGTAGTACTGCTTCATCCCAAAAGATGAGCGGAGTGTCATGGCACCATGGGTCATGCCATACATATGTTTGCTCGCCTCTCGCTATCTGGTGCCTAACAAACTTCTGGGCAGCTTTGCGGTTCTTTAGGACATTCCTCCAAACCCATGAACAGTCCGCTGGGATCACCATTGTCCAGAAGTGTTGCTTCCGGACATGATGTTCAATTATCCATTTGACCCATAAAGAGTCCTCATAACTGGCTATCTTGAACACCAGGCCACAGTAAGCTGCCTTGTTCCACATGCTAGGGTCCACAATTCATACATTTGTGTGTAAGTTTGTTTATTGTGGAAAGAAATGATTTTTGCAATGTCATTTTTTCTGTCATGTTTATTTATGCGGTTACTGTTATTTATATTGCAATGTCATGTTTATTAAGGAGATAACTAGAAACTTTCTTTAGGATGATTAGAAAGAAAGTTCAAAATACCATTTTATGACATTAATTGAGATTTTCTTCTATTTAAGTTATTTACATTGTTTATGTACATTGGGATTTTTGTCTGTTTAAGTTATTTATATTTTTAATTTTTTCGATTTATAGAAATGGAGACAGAGACATCAGAAAATGCAATCAATATCGTAGAAGATGTAGTTGGGTCTTCGTCTACTAAATCCCATGTTCAAGGCACGCAAACATTAGCTGCTCCTTATATAGGAATGGCTTTTACAAGTGTTGACGAATCAAAGACTTACTACAAAAAGTATGGTCAACAAGAGGGATTTGAGACTCGTGTTCGGATGAGGAATAAGAAACAAAATCATGTGGATTTGGTTAGTGGTTGTTTACTGGTTTGCTCACGAGAAGGGGTTTCTAACAAGAGAGATCAAGTCCGATTAAGGAATACATCAACTATCCGGTGTGGTTGCCAAGCTAGAATTCGTATTAAGAAAAAAATACATGAAGAGATATACGAGGTCAGTGTTGCTCAGAATGACCATAGTCACGGTCTGGTGACCCCATCGAAGAGAATTTGCATGATAACTAACAAACATATGCCTGAAGCAGCGAAGTGCTTGACCGAGATGTTTAGTGATAACAGTTTACCTGTTGGGAAAGTGGCATCTATTTTTCATGGAGAGGAAGTTGGGTTTACACAAAAGGATTGTTGGAACCATCATTATGGTTTGACCAGAAAGATGCCTAAAGAAGGTGATGCAACTGCTGTACTGAAATATTTTATGCAGAAGAGTGCCGAGGATCCCCGGTTCTACTACGTTATTGATTTAGATGAAAATGGGACTGCGGTGAACTTTTTATGGGTTGATGGGAGGTCTCGATGCCAATATGACTATTGCGGGGATGTTGTGACTTTTGATACCACATATCGTACCCATGTATATTCTATGCCTTTTGCCCCTTTTAATGGAGTCAACCATCATTATCAGTCGATTCAGTTTGGTTGCGCATTGTTGCTTGATGAGACAGAAGATACATTCATATGGCTGTTTAAGGATTGGCTTGCAGCCATGGGTGGTCGTGCGCCAACTGTAATCATCAATGACCATGATAGAGTGATGACCGCAGCTATTGCTAAAATGTTTCTTGGTACTCGTCATCGTTACTGTCTCTTGCATATTATGTAGAAATTCCAAGATACGATGTCCTTTACCAAATTTGAGACATTGGTAACTGAGTTGAAGAACAATATTTCTTTTTTGTATAGGATTGCTGATTTTGAGAGAAGATGTTGTACAATTATTGAGAAGTATGAGTTGTCTGAAAATCCTTGGTTGACAGAGATATATTCAATGCGGGAGAAATGGGTTCCTTTTTATCTCAATGACACCTTTTTTGCTGGTATGCACACGACTGGTCGAAGTGAATCGATGAATGCTCATTATGACCAGTTTGTCAATTCGATGACTACGCTTATGCAGTTTGTATGGTAATGAGAAGTCTTTGGCTTTGCTTGCTAGGAAAGAAAGAGATCATGATTACCACACCGAGCATAGTTCACGGATTGTGCTTAACGATGCTTTCCTCCTTATGCATGCCGCGAAGGTCTATACGATCCCAATATTCAATAAATTTAAGGAGCAACTAGAAAAGGCAAAGATGGAGTACAAAATTGATGGGCAACAGATGGACAACAATGGAACTGGAAGCTACATGCTGAAGTTCAAAGACCCACAGAAGAAGTCCATTTGGAAAGTGAATTTCGATAGCGGAACCTTAGAGGCAGACTGCGAATGCAAGTATTTTCAGTTTATGGGGTTACTTTGTGGTCACATCTTGAAGGTTTTTATTCGTTACAACATTGAAGAGATTCCAACCTATTTTAGATTGACGCGGTGGATGCAAAAGTCAAATATTTATAGAGCGGAGTTTGGTACTGGATTTGTGGTCGGGAATGTCTCACATGAACCTTTAAGAGTGGCTAATTGTATCAAGGTTGCTTCTCAAGTGGCTTACGATGCGTCGCATACTTTTGAGGGTTATTCATATTTTATTGAAAAGATTGGTGAAATGGCTATTGTAATTTCAAAGTTTAATGAAACTTCCTACGAAGGAGACGCAGATGATGAAGAGCCTCCAGTTACAAAACCTTCGATACCTTCGGTTAATACGTTACATGCTTTTTTATTTGAATGTTTAATTTGATATAAATTTAGTGTTTAATTCAGTGTTTAATTTGATATAAATATTTATTTTATTTTACGGTTTATTTTGACTTTCAAATCTTTATTTCAGCTATTGATTTTGAATCCCCCAGAGAGATAGCCCTAAACAATTTAGGAAGAAAGAATCACAAATATGGAAAGATTGCTAACCATGACTCGAGAAATTGTCCGGAGAAAAATAATACGTAATCTGTTAAATGTAAATATAGCTTCTACGAAGTATCTTTGATATATGGACTGATTCTATAGCTTCTAAGTTTAATTGTATATCTGACTTTGCAGCCTTTTGATATCGCACACCACCCATTTTTCGTGGCAGTGTGTGGTGGTGGCAGCCTTAAATGAACCTTGAACAACTGATCATGGGGGATGGGACTGCTATTAGCTACTTTGATTTTGTTGAAGACCAGTTAGTCAGATGCATGTTTCATGCTATGTTAAGAGATACCACTAGCACATCACTCTCATTTAAGTGGATAAGTGAGAGAACTGAGGAGTCGCTACAATAAAAATCTAATGTTGTAACAGGGCCTATGTTCCCAACCCTTGATTACTTAATGCATGCTTTTTTCCTTTACACTTCTTTTGGCCTTAGTATCATGTACTATTGAGCAAATCTACAGAGACACTTGTTTTCAAATCACCGTAATTGATTATTATTAGCAATGGAATATTAGTATTGGGAGTTTAAAGGGAGTACGTTGGACATTTACAGAGAAATTCACACTCTTGAACTTCACTTCAGACTGTGAGACAAGTTATTTAGAGAGTTTGAGATGTTAAGAGCAAGCAAATCCCTCTGACCATCTGTTATCTTTCAAACAAGCAACTTCCTTATGTAAACCAACCAGCAAAACATATAGGATCAACTGGCTTTAATCTACTCTCAGCAGGAAGTAAATAAAGTTGCAATTACCATTACACCAATTGCAATTACACCAAAATATGAAATCCTGAGCAAACTACAATTGCAATTATACCAAAATACGATTACATAGCAACAGAAAACATGAGCAACTAATTTTGTTTAAGAAACAACTATAAAACGACAATAATGATAAAAATCAACAGTTTCCTACATGCTTTCCTACAAGCTAAATACTTCTTCTCCATTTCATCAAATTTTTCTTACAACTCCACCTTGTGCCTTTTCTCAGCATCCATGGAATCTCTTAATAAATTGTTCAAATTCTTCAGTTCCACGTTCACATCACTCAAAGTTTCATACGTTTGCTTCAGTGCTTCATGTCTCATACACAAATCCTGATATTTTTGCCCTGAATTCACCTTTGGATCACTCAAAGCTTCATGCATATGCTTCAGTGCTTCATGCCTCATATACAACTCCCTATATTTTTCCCCTGGATTCATCTTTTTGTCAACCCATATGAAAAACTCGCAATGCCCATTTGGAAATTTCTTACATCCAACAAACTTCCTTCCTGAATTTTTGTCTGTGAAAGAAATTTGAATGGGTGTACGCTCTCCACAAAAACAGGAATAATCCGAAATGACTAAGCTCGAACTCATTACCTGTAATTGATTAAAATAAATAAAATTGAAAAAAGAAATACTCAAATTGAATCAAATCAAAGAGATGCAGTAAAATAAGAATGATGGTCTGTAGATGATAAAAGTAGAAATTATCCTTTACTCTTCCTTAACTAATTAAACTTAAACAGAAGTAAATAACAATAATTTACTCTAAACTATCAAAGTTATCTACTCTCTTGAATCATGCAATAAATGGAGTAGAGAATTCATTCCACTCCTAGTCCTTTAAACGTAAGTTTCCGCTAGTTTAATCGATACTAACAAAACGAATGAGAGTAATGAATTGAATTATGCTAATATGGCAATTTAACTTAAATAAGATGTATTAACTTATAACTATGATAATAGAATATTGAATGTGAATATGGAGAAGGGATTAGGGAGATTTGAATCCACTTGATGTATTCCTAATATGCTAGTGCAGATTATTGCAGTCCTAATCAAATAAGATTAAGTGTTGATCCCTAATTACTCATGGAAATTTCTGTCAACTAATAATTAGCATGTGAGGAAGTCCAACCCATTCTCATGGCGAATCAACTATCCTTCTAGAGTAAAACTCTTAACAAGCAATAATTCTAACTAACATATCAAGTCTTCATCAAACTCCTCTAATGGAGGTTTAGCTAGATGTCATTAGACTATCATAAATAGATATATAATAAGAAGACATAATGAAGAACAATAATTAACTAAAGTTTAAACTAATAACTAAGTCTAAATTCTAATTATCTATATCTGATTAATTATATCTATCTAAGTCTAAGTATATCTAATTATATGCCTTAGTCCTCTTTATATAAGAGAGGCTAGGTCTACATTTTCGTGCATGGTCTTTGGAGCTATGTTTTGGGCCTTTAAATCAAGCCTAACACCTAATTACATAAGTCTAAAAAGGGTTTATCTGAATGGAAATTACTGCAACAGACTTTTTGTCAACTTTTGCTCCTCTGATTGGGTCAAGGCCTAGATCGTTAGAAAGATCTTTCCGAGTCGGTCGTTTTGACATATAATAGGCTCAATTCCAAGGTCTGAGTCCAAAGATACGGCCTGCGAAAGTTTTGTTGACTTTTCTGCTCTATTTCTGCCTGCGTTGACTTTGATTTTTCAGCTTTGACCGGGCTTTAAAAAGGTTTTTTCTCCTTGAATCTTGGGATTTAATCATAAAACTTCTTAGCAACCAACCTTTGCTCCTTTATCTCGCAAAAGTGACATGTTTCTTCACATATTTGACTCCAATGCTTGAAATACAAAAACGCATGTAAACAGTACTAACTCATATTTATTATACACATAATTGGTCTAAATGTAATGATATTAAGGGGTTAAAACTACAGTTTTGGGCTCTTATCAAACCACCCCCAAACAGCATTTTGCTTATCCTCAAACAAATATGAGAAATTAATATAAGTGACCAAAAATGGAGTTCTAACTAATCTCTTTTTCGCCGAGTGCGATTGCATTGACCACATGCAATAAGGCCTTAAACCACTAGGAATAACCTAGTGGACGAGTTATAGCCTCGTGAGAGTTTTTCAGAGAAGGTACTCACAAACTTCATCTATACTACAACGACTAAGAAATAAAATTACTGTTTCCTACTTTAATCTCAAATATCTATACATTTCACTAGCAATGAATACAGAATAATCAAGTCGAAATCTAAGCTATTACGTGCATAATAATCAATCATCTACAAATAAACATATATACAATGAACTATGCTATGAAATGCAGTAGCAGGTCCGTTTATGAAACTTTGGAATAACGTCCTTAAGTAGGTCCTTACATATATGTCAAGACAAAAACCACTCTGATTTTTCCACTCAAGTTTCGCTCACTCCAGTGTGTAGTGGGCACACTTTATCTTACAATCTCAATGACACACAAGGAAGCTGAAGTCGATCAATCACATCTGTCACTTACTATCACACTAACTTATTCCTAATTAAGCTAGATGTATTTATTAGGTGTTACGGGAATTAGGTGATGGTTTAAGAATGAAGGAAATGGATATTCAAAAAGAACCAGTCTGAGATAATAGAGTCTTCATATTATGTAAGTAGAGAAAACTTTATTCTTTACTTTGCTTCTTCACTTTGTTTCCATCCTTAGCCATTTTTTTTCTTTTTCTTTTGGCTTTTGACTCCTTTGATTATGTTTTTGGAGTTCTAACTTTTTATTTTTTTTCTTTTCTTTGGATGGAAACTTTCTTTTCTTATTTGAAGCAACTAACAAATTCTTGGTTTCAAAGGTCTTTCTCTTTCCTATTATTCATTTCATCTCTATTCTCAGACTCATTCAAAAATGGGTAGGCTGATTTTTATTTTTATTTTGTTTTGTAAAAGGGTAAAGGATTTGCGGTTTATGAAAGGCTAAAGAAAGGCTCAGAGGGGCGACTAGCGAAAATAATTTCATATAGGTTTGAATTTCTGGCTATATCAATCCAAAGAGGGCCTAAATTCTTGCTTAGGCTATGGTATAGTGATCAAATAAGTGGACATGCGATTTCTCTATTTGGAATTTACTTCTCCCTTGTGTTATTTCTCAAATATTTCACTTATATAAGGTTTTAAGCTATATTCTCACAAGATTTATAGAATAAGTACTCTAACCTAGATTTCAGAAACTTACTGCCAAAAAATTATAGATACTCATGCAATATATTTATAGAAAGATGCAATGATTATTAATTGCCTGCATATTAACCTAAATTTCTAAAAACTATTCTAATATAAGAGTTAATGTGAAATATCTAGACTAATATCATCATGGAGAAAGAAACAATACCATTATTTCCTAAGTGTATAGCATACATTATTTATTTATATACATTTTTTTAATTTTTTAATAGAAAACAAGTGCATATTATACATGTATTATCCTAATATGTGCCTTAATTTACGCATGTTTCTATGCCACCCCCAAACAAGAACATGCTTTGTCCTCAAAGTAAAATAAGAAGGTTAGGAAATACCATTGAAACGCGTGAAAATTGAGGAACACCTGCAAAACAAATTTAGAACATACTAATATAGATAAATAAAAACAGACGCAACTCAATATGAGTTCCACCCGTTATGGGGTTAACAAGAATTAACTTGCTTGGGACATAAGCAGACACTAACAAAAATAAAACGTACCTACCTCATATCCCACATTTATTCGTCGTCCTCCTCGTCTATAAAGAAACGAGGTTCTTTGGCATCCTGCCACGCCATGATAACTTGCCAAGCATCACGCCTTGTATCATCAACCCGTGCTAATCTGTCAAGTGTTACTCGGTTTGATAGGGTGTAAGGAGCTACCCAATGAGGGTGTACCCTCCATCCCGGCCAAGTCATAACATGAAACGAACGAACAACACAGTTGGTGGGTCTCATAATTTCAACCCCAACCCAATCCGTGAAACGGGCACAAAAATCAGGGAAAAAGAAACGCATGATGCGGCAAACTAAAACAGGCATAAGAAGGTACTTATGCCTCATACTATGAGCTTTTGCTAGACTAGCCAGTAAAACCTGGGGAATGTCAATGTCATATAAGAAATATCCCTCAGCTAAAGCAAGGAAAACGTCACCAACGACATTATTCCCAGAAGAAAACTGCCACTCCCCTAAGATGTTCATCATGATAAAGAACATGGTAGTGCCTACGTTCAAGGACATGATACCAAGGGCTATGCTATATTGCCCTCGGTCCTCCTCTACACGAAAAATTCCTGCCCCATAAGTCTCGTGAAAGTACTAATAGTTATAAAGGTATACATTATTAGTCAGATATCCCCATGAGGTTTTAAGAACAGACATAGGCATTTTCACAACAAAGGCAACCAAAAACTTGCTGAAATCCATTGTCGTATCATCAACTATGACAGAGAACACTTGTTCTCCATATGGTCTATAAAAGAACTCAGAATTATTATAGAAATATTCAGAAAGTTTAGGTGAGTACGAGTCATCAGGACTTACCAATAGATTCTGCCATCTTGACTGCACGATCCTTTCGCAGAACCATCCTCCAAAGGCCTCGCTCCCAAGCAAATCTTCAAAGGACTGCTCCGGTATGATATGAGGAGGCTTCATATCACACATCACACTCTAGAACTTCTAGAAACAACCTTGGAAGAACCTACAAAAAATCAGAACTGAAAGTGGCTGCTAGGGTGAAGGGCGCGGGCGCACTCTTGCCTTGCTCGATGTCTAGTGATTTTAGCGCGCGCACTCTGAGTATAGGCAAAACAGAGGGCGTGCGCGCTCTGAGTATGATGAGTGCTATGAAGTGCAAAATTCAAAGGCAAAGTGAGAGATGCAAAGTGAGAGGTGTGATATGAAGTTGAGAGTGCACCAAGGATTTATAGAGAACTAGTTTATAAGTTCCACAAGTTACCTAACTAGTTAAGGCAACATGATGGAATAAGACAGTTCTAAATCCAAAATAGAAACAGACAAGAGGCATACTCCAAAACCAAACCAATAGCTTTTTAGCTGGAATTAAAATAGCAATCTTCTAGTTATGACTCCTTGAGGTTGCACCAAACAACACTTTCTAATTCTAGCGACACCAAAACAGCAACATTCTCACATAATTCAATCATAATCAAACAGGCAATAAATTCAACAACAAAATACGTGGATATGATTAGAGGCTCTGCTAAATAAATAATTCCACCCCCAAACAAGTTGAAAGGGTGGGATTCACGATACAACGCATAGCATATGCCGAAAACTAAAAATAACTTCAAATTAAATTAAAATGAAATAACAATTACATAATCCAAATATTAACTACTTAACTAACAATTCATAAACAAAATCTACAAAAAATAAGAAAACTAGTCTTAACACAACAAAAATACAACAAAAACTACTAGCCACGCGACGATGATGGGCCAGAGTCATGCGTCCTGCGCCGACGACGCTCATGCCTCACAGAGGTATCCGAAGAAGAACCCCCATCAAGTGGCAAGCGTCGTAGAACTTCTACTTGGAACTTCCTCTGTCCCTCTATATATGCGTTCATGGATTCCTCACACTCCTTATCATGCTGGACTTGGGTCTCCATGTTAGCCTGGAGCTCCCGGTTACTAGCACTGAGGTCCTCAAAATTCTAATGGATGTTAACCTGCCTAGTCTGCAGATCCTCACAAATGGTATTAAGAGAACGCAGGCCACGATGAAGCAATGCCATGCGTTCTATATCAGAAGTAGCCTTTTTCAAGGCATCGACCTCAAAACATGTCATGCCTTCCTCATCATCATCACTCGACTCAGTCTCAACACCCCTATCCCCAGGCAATTTCCACTTCCTCTGAATGCAGTCTTTATAAATCTTTGCATTTGCATGCAACTTCAACATAATCCTCTGAGTTTTTGGAACAACTCCAAAATGTAGCATGATCTTAGTAATCAAAATAGGGAAAGGTGCAGTATATATTCCAACGCTTCTAAGCTCAGCAATCAAAAAGTCGAGGATGCAAAACTTATACCTCTTCTCCTGAAGGACCCAAAGAACGTGTAGACAAGACGAACCGATGCCACTGATTTTTGAGGTGCCAATGATGTTCTTACCAAGCCACTGAGCTACAGCCAGCTAGTTGGTTCTCAGAGACGACTGTCGAACACAATGCGATTTTGCATTGTATTGTCCTTCCAATATAGTCTCTTTCATTAATACCTCGATCCTGCCCCACTACGATTCCTGCATTGTGATTACGAGGTTGTAATTTGCATCAATGCCAAGAATCCTAGACAACATAGCCGTAGACACTTCTCTCTTTGTACCATTCACTTCCACAAAAATCTTCCTACCCTCAATCTCCCTCTTATTATAGAAATTCAACACCAAATCGGCATGATAAAAATCATTCACCGAATACCATAACCTTTTCCACCTCCTACTAATCATCTCAATATCATAAAAAGGTGAAAATTGTTTAAAAACAAAAGCTTGTTTCGGAAGAATTTTTCGGTTTTAGGTCGCCATTGGGGTTTGGAATTCAAATTTGGGTGGAATCCAAGGTGGGGAGAAGTTCAAATTGATCTCTTTTGAAAAAAAAAAATTAGAGTGGGACGGGGTGGTTTGTTGGATCTCTTTTTTTTTTTTTTTTAATGGTTCGATGTTGTTCTTGGAGGCGGGGAAAAGATGAAGAATGCGAAGAGGTTTAAACACATGGGTTTAACCTGTTGGGCCCAAGCCCAGAACAAATTTGGAAATACCCATTTCGTCCTATGCCGCATAAAATTTAACTAAAATTCCCGATTCGTTAACGGTTAGATTTTTGCGAATGAGCTATAAAACGATCATCAAAGAGAGTACAATCCAATGATCTATAAAAAAAACTCAAATCTAACCTTGGTTAACATGTAAGAAAATAGAAAATGCCTCGAAGTACGTGTATGACATAAGTTATGTGAGCAAAAGGAATCTAAATTCATAGATAGTGTCAACCCAAATCAAAATATGACTAAACAACATAAATAACAAGAATAGGAAGTTGAGTGTTCAGAATGGAAAGACCAACACCCCACCCCTAAACAAATTTTGAAAATAGGGTTTAGAAAATTTATTTAAACACGTGGGTCTTTTAAAGTCAGATTCCCGAGACTTCCTAGATTATAATTTTTATGGTTTTAACATTTTCTATTTTTTATGAATAAGTTTTAATATAAAGGAAAACAATAAAGCAATAAAGACATACTTTACACCATAGAGAAACATGACTCAAAAACCGAAAAAACATGCAAGAGTGGAAAACGTGAATTATGTTAAACATAGATTAAGGATCCGGTACTTACAGCCACACACTCCAAAGGGAGGGCTTGGTTACCTGAATGGTGCGCTAACCAAAATATAGAAATGAAAGAAAGTACACCAACAACAAAGGTCAGTCCTCATAGACAATGTCCTGTAAAAGGACATCCTCCACATCTAGGGACATGAACTCGTGAAAATGTTTTAATCGTTGGCCATTAACTTTAAAGGTATTATTGTCCTTAGGATTTAACAAGGTGATTGCCCCGTAAGGGGTGACTTCAGTGACAAGAAAAGGACCAGACCAACGGGTTTTTAATTTTCCAGGGAAAATGTGCAAACGGGAGTTGTAAAGCAAGACCTTTTGACCAACCACAAACTCCTTACGCAATTTTTTTTTATCATGAACACGTTTCATGTTAGCTTTATAATCTTTCGCGAGATCGTAAGAATCACTACGGATTTCTTCAAGCTCATTTAATTACAATTTGTGCCTGACACCTGCCTCATCATAATTAAAGTTAAGGCTTTTTATAGCCCACATAGCACGGTGCTCTAATTCAACGGGCAAGTGACAAGGTTTTCTAAACATAAGTCTGAAGGGAGACATACCTATAGGAGTTTTAAAAGCAGTCTGATATGCTCATAAGGCATCAGTAAGACGCTTATACCAATATTTCTTATCAGGATTTACTGTTGTTTCTAATATTTTCTTTATTTACCAATTAGAGACTCCAACCTGACCACTAGTTTATGGATGATAAGGAGTTGCCACCTTGTGGGTAACTCCATACCTTTTAACTAAAGAAGCAACAACTTTGTTACAAAAATGTGTTCCACTATCACTGATGATGGCTTTAGAAATGTCAAACCGACAGAAAATGTATTCCTTAACAAAATACACAGCTGTCTTATGGTCATTGCTACGACAAGCCATGGCCTCTATCTATTTGGAAACGTAGTCCACGACAACAAGAATATAAACAAAATTGTGGGAAACATGAAAAGGTCCCATGAAATCAATGCCCCATACATCAAAAATTTCTACCACCAAAATGGGTTTAATGGCACCATATTACAAAAATTTCTACCACCAAAATGGGGTTTAATGGCATCATATTACGTTTAGTAATATGCCCAAGTTGTTGGTAATGAACACACATCTTGCAATAAACTTGGGCATCTTTAAAAAGGGTAGGCCAATAAAAACCACATTGAAGAACTTTAGCAGCCGTTTTCATACCACTAAAATGGCCACCACACTCTTTGTCATGGCAGAAGGATAAAACCTCATTATATTCCCACTGGGGAATACAACGACGAATAATCTGATCTGCACAATACTTAAAAAAATAGGGCTCATCCCAGTAGTATAGCTTAACTCTGGCCAAAAACTTCTTACGTTTATTTCTTGACCAAATATCAGGAATAATATCAGAAGCTAAATGGTTCACAATGTTAGCATACCATGGTATAACAAAAATAGCATAAAGATGCTCATCAGGAAAAGAATCAGGTATGGACTCTGAATCACTATCACTGTCATTAGTAAGTCTAGATAAGTGATCTGCAACCATATTTTCTACCCCTCGTTTATCCTTAATTTCTAGGGTAAACTCTTGCAGGAGAAGAATCCATCGGATCAATCTCTGTTTAGCATCCTTCTTGGCAAGAAGGTACCTAAGAGCTGCATGGTCTATGTAAACTAAGGTCTTAGAACCAACCAAATAAGGGCAGAATATATCTAAAGCATAAACCATAGCTAAAAATTCTTTTTTAGTAGTAGTGTAATTTTGTTGAGCATCATTTAAAGTTTTACTAGCAAAATAAATTATAGTCGACTTATCATCTAGTTTTTGTCCTAACACAGCAGCAACATCATAATCGCTAGCGTCGCACATAAGCTCGAAAGGTTTAGACCAATTAGGAGGATGTATAATTGGTGCAAATGTTAAAGCAGCTTTTAAGGTTGCAAAAGCCTGCTTGCAGTCAAAATTGAAATCAAAGATGACATCCTTAAAAGTAGATTAGTTAAAGGCCTAGCTATTTTTGAAAAATTCTTGATAAAACGCCTATAGAAACCTGCATGGCCTAAAAAGGCTCTAATGTCATGGACAGTCTGTGGTATAGGTAAAGACGCTATCTTATCCAATTTAGCCTTATCTACTTCTATGCCGTCACTAGATACAATATGACCTAGCACTATCCCTTTCTTTACCATAAAATGACACTTCTCCCCATTTAAAACCAGATTTTTCTTCTCACATCTTGTCAACACCTGAGAAAGGTTAGACAGGCACTCACTAAAAGAGTCTCCATAGATAGAAAAATTATCCATAAAAACTTCCATAAAGCTCTCTACCATATCACTAAAATATGAAGCATACACCGCTGGAAGGTACTAGGAGCATTATAGAGACCAAAAGGCATCCGTTTATATGCATATGTTCCAAAAGGACATGTGAAGGTAGTCCTATCTTGGTCATCAGGATCAATAATAATCTGAAAATAGCCAGAATAGCCATCTAAAAAACAATAATAAGCATGACCAGCTAGACGTTCGAGCATCTGATCTATAAAGGGTAAAGGAAAGTGATCCTTTCGTGTCATGGTGTTTAAGCGTCTGTAATCAATACAGATCCTCCATTTCATAGGAACACGCATGGAAACATATTCACCTGCAGCATTACGAACAATGGTAACTCCTGATTTCTTAGGGACTATGTGAATAGAACTTACCCATTCACTATCGGAGATGGGATATATGATCCCCGCATCGAGTAACTGTAAGAATTCCTCTTTGACCACCTCTTTCATGGCAGGGTTCAAGCGACACTGAGGTTCGTGTGAAGTCTTCTCATTATCCTCCAAATGGATGTGATGAGTGCATACACCAGGGTCAATCCCTTTAATGTCATCTAGGGACCAACCGATCACGGAACGGTATTCCCTAATCACCCTAATCAAACGGGCCTCTTCATCAGCAGATAACTGAGAAGATATGATCACCGGATAACTACTATCTCGATCAAGCTAAATATATTTTAACTCAGCAGGAAAAGGTTTAAGCACAGGGGTGAGAGGAATGGGTAAAAAGGATTCCAAAGGATCCTCATCTTGAGTAGTGAAGACCTGCTTAGGTAAGAGGTCCTCAAACTTGGAAAATGAAGCGACAGAAGGATCTAAGATAGGGGTAGAATCGAAAAGGGTGTTGACTTTCTCTAAATACGAGTCATCGTCGAAGTCGGAGCTACCGAAGGAAAGGAACTGGTGCATCTGATTTTCTGGAAACGTGTTGTTGAAATAATTTTGAACTAAGCTCTTGATCATGCTAACCTCCCCATCTATAGATGAATCTGGTAACTGTTTCATCATCTTGAAAACATTTACCTCAACAGAAAGATGACCAAAGGACATGGACATCGAACCATCGCGGTAGTTTATGAGCACATTGGCAGTTGCCAAGAAAGGATGCCCTAAAATGATATATAGGAACAGAGTCGTTAGCGACTTCTGTGTCTAGGATAACGAAGTCTGCTGAGTAGTAAAAATCTTGAACCTTAACCAGCACATTTTTAACAACACCCTTGGGATACTTAATAGACCGATCAGCCAATTGCAATGCCATTTTAGTAGGTTGCATCTATTGTAGACCTATTTGTTTATATAAATAATAAGGGAATAAGTTAACACTCGCCCCCAGGTCTAATAGCGCAGTCGTCATATGGGTATCCCCTAAGGTGCATTGTACAGTAGGACGACCAAGGTCCTTATACTGAACGATTCCATTATGTTCAGATAGAGTTGGGAACTGTTCAGTTAAAAAGGTGTCTTTTGGTATATTGGTCTTCCGCCTAGTAGTGCACAACTCTTTTAGAAACTTAGCATGTTGTGCTAACATTTTAATAGCGTTAAGAAAAGGTAGGTTAATCGTTAGATTTTTAAAAACTTCCCTAATCTCATCAAAGTTAGTATCCTTGTGTAATATGGCTAATCTCTAAAGTAATGGTGGGTTATCTCTATATTTAGCATAAGGATCAATAGGAGTTTTAACCTTGGCCATTTTCCTCTTGGGTTGAGGTTTAACTGGTACCTCTACAGGAGTAGGATCATCAGTTACTACTTCAGTATATAGTAAAATATCAGGTGTAGGGACCACGTACTGGTAGGGTAACAACAGGCATCGTTACGGAGTTATCAACAACTCTGCCAGAACGGAGAGTGGTGATGGCATGTAGCTCACCTACAATGATATTTTCATTACTAGGATTACCGGTTACTTCAAAGTCTTTGTTTGATATTTTAGGATTAGGTACGGCTTGACTTGGAAACACACCTTTTGGTGGGGCTTTCTCTTGGGTTAACTGTTGGATGGAATAATTAATGGATTGTAAAATCTGTTAGTTAGATTGATTCATGGATTGTATAAGCTCTTGGCTAACCTGTATGAAGGCGTCAAGATGATCCGGTTGTGAAGGTGTAGTGGGCACAGGTGGTGTGACTGGAACTATCTCACGTTGGTTAGAAATAGGTGGGTTGCGATAGTTATTAGGAACTGGAACGATACCTTTAATAGCATTATATTTATTATTATAATTATTATAATTACCTTGTCCTTGTCCTTGTCTCGGTGGAGCTTGATTGTAATTTGGCGCTTGTCTAACATTTTGATTATTAAACCCTGGAGGTGTAACGTGATGATTATTTTTCCAACTGAAGTTGGGATGTTGTCTCCAAGGCACGTTAGGTTCACTATTAATGGAATAAACATTGTCCGGTTGAGCGGATGGTTGTTCATAAACTAGAGGACAATATGAGTCGGGATGCTCAAGGCTGTAACAGAAATTGCATGGAAAAGTGTTGACGTTCATGACAGGAGTAGGTTGTTGTTGGATAGAAATGACTTCTACCTTTTTAGTGAGAGATTCGATTAAAGTTTTAAGCTTAGGATTAGATTTAACCTCAAACATACTGGCAGCCTTAACTGTGGAAGAAGAATTATTGGAGCGGGGGATGTCATTACCCCCCCTTATTTTGACGTTTAGATTGATCTTCCAAAAACCTATAAGCCTCAGACGCACCTTTACTAAGGAAACTACCCCAGTCATTATGTCAAGAACCTCTTTATGGTGATGTAAAAGCCCTTTGAAAAAGGCATGAACAAGCGTGTCTTTCACAACGTTATGATGTGGACACTCAATGAGAAGATCAGTTAACCAATTACAGGCCTCTGAAAAGGATTCATGAGGATTCTAGCAGAAGAAATGAATCTTTTGAAGCATTTCATCTATTTTTAGCGGTGGGTAAAACTGCTCCATGAATAATTGAACAAGTTTGGCCCATGAGTCCATATAATTAGGCACTTGGGCAGTTAACCAAGATGCCGCCTTATCGGCGAGGGTGAAAGGAAACACCCTCAATTTAATTTGCTCCGAACCAACAGTAGGATGATAAAATGTGGTAAGAACTTGTTCTATCCTACGCATATGCTGTTAAGGCTTCTCATGGTCTAAACCATGAAAAATGGGTAACAAATTAAATATATTCATGGGGATTTGAAAATCCCCCACTGGGTCTGCAAGAACGATGCAAGACTTAGGGCTATCGGTAAAGGCTTTATAAAAATCAGAGAGAGAAGTCTCTGTTTCGTCAGCCATTTGTGCAGGTGTAATGTGTGGTATTTTAGATAGGCGTGTGCGTTGACATTTATGATAAGTGCTCAAAGTGTAATTTAACCCTCGATTATGCCTTTTGTTTAGCCATCGTAGTGGACTAATAGTGTTTGTAAGTTATGTTTTATGATTCTACAGGTGAAAAAGAGAGTTTTGTGGAATATTAAAGAAAAAGGGGTAAAACGGAGCAATTCGAAGCATTAAAGATCACATGGGAAGCATGTGGACAATCATGGAGAAGGCCAAGGAATTGAAGCTATTAAAGATGTAACTTGGACCTATTTTAAAGCCTATTTGGAATCCCAAGGCAAAAGAATTCGTTGCTTGGACCAAAGCCCACAAAAGAGGATAGAAGGATAGAGCAAACGAGGGATAATAGATTTCCGCGTCTGGGATGCAAGGATCGTGCGTCCAGACACAATGCTCACACCTGAGACACAAGGATCGTGCGTCCAGACGCATGAACCGACACTGTAGCCACTTCCTTCTCAGTTTTGGAGACGAAGTTGGACTCTGAAAAAAGTTTATTTGTATTAGGAAACAAATGGCGGTTTGGAATGCTTCTAGAACTCATTGTAACCCCTATAAATAGAGGACCTAAGTGCCTCATGTAATTTGCCAATTCACTTATATTCTTGTCTCCAGAACTTGAGGCAGAGAGAGATTAATAATAAAATATTCGGTTTTAACTAGTCGAGTCTTAATAAGTTAGTATTTCTAGTCTTATGTTCTTTGACTCTTCTTCTTCTCTTTCTTCGTGTTCTTCCTTCTTTATGGAAGGCTAATCTTCTCCTTCAAGGGAGGAGATGAAGTCGGTGTTTAAGGTTTAATGATTCTTCTGGTTCATGGTGTTCTTCAATCAGGTTAGTTCTTTATGTTTTTAGGATGTGTTTGTTTACTGGCAAATCTCTAGTGGGAAAATATTAGATTTGCCAGTGTTTTCCTACTAGAGATTTGCCATGCTAATTTGTAGTGGGAAAATTTCAGTTTGCCAGTGTTTGTTTGCAAAAATTTCTAGTGGGAAAATATGAGATTTGCCAGTTTTGCCAGTGTTTGTTTACATGGTTTTTTTCCATGACAAATGATATTTCAACTTTTTGGAAATTTGTTTTTTTTTTTTCAACCTCATTGAAATATATAATAAAAAAAAACAAGAAGTATGACTTATGAGGGCAACAATTCATTAAAACCAAACGACTACATTGGCATATCATGTTGCTACGACAAGTATGAGGGCAACAATTCATTAAAACCAAACGACTACATTGGCATATCACATAAACCAGTCCACAAGGATAGAAGAAGCTTCACAAGGAACACGATTCACAAGGATAGATAGAAGCAGCTTCACAAGGCAGCAAAGACCACCACCTGAACCAAGCGGACAAAGACCGGCCCGGCCCCGGCGGCAGCAGACACCAACAAAGCAGAAAACAACACCCGACAATAAGAATAACCCGGACAAAGATCAGCGAAGACCAACACCCAAAGACAGAAGACCGGCCAAAGATCATCAGCACTCCAAAGAACAGCGGCAACAACACCCAAAGAACAAGAGCACCAAAGACCCAAAGATCGGCGATAGTAGTAGCACCCAAGAATGCAGCCGACACCCGGCATCAGCACCCGGTCGCCACCACCGCGCATTTTACGACACCAGCCCACACGTACGACCACCACACCACAATCATATCGGTTGAAAGAAAATTGAAAGGCTCTACATGTAAGAAGTAGGTACAAAAAGAACAAGAAGCACACTAAACTACTAAATGCCAGACATATAACTAATATCTTTACAAAAACTTACCAACAGGATCTGGAAATAGAGCACAGTTCCATGTCTATACCTGTCTAGCAAAAAAAGACAAACCATCCTTGAAAGTTGAGATTAAAAGTAAGAAAAGGAATGCACTTTCAATGGTGGCACAACTGTATAACACATTTATTGATAGGATCACCTTGTGTGGTCAATACTTCACCGCAACAATGTGAGAAGTGCAATCCATAACGACAATATCGTCAATTGATACCGATGCCAATAACAATTTAACAAGCAGGGAGACCATATAGTCTTACTATGTACAAGAAGCCCCACTTAACACATAACTCAGGAGTTTTTCCTTTTCTTTTAATTTTTCTTCAATAATATTTTCAGATGGACAGAAGATTCTTGTTATGCAGGACAACTATATACATAAACAGCACAAATGTACAATGATATTGGAATTAAACCAAGACACTGAACCTCAATGCAAGATTAAGTAGTTTGAAAGGATACCGAGGTCTTAAATAACTGTGTCGGTCGTCCCTAATGTTTGAGTCAGTATCTACAGGAGGAGAAAGCACATATGTTGTCGGTTGAAAACCTACGTCAGTAAATTCGATATCTCTTTGAGTGTCACTGTCTGGGGATGTAGGATTGCTTGAGCTATAACTTTCAACAGACGTAGTTGTATATGTTTGCTGTATATTAGAGTTATCTGAAGAAGCAGAAAATACATGAAATCGCGAAGGATCCATCCCAAAAGATATGTGCCTCTGCCTTCTGCTAAAATGACAGGACCCTACTCAATGCTCCAGCTGTCAAATGTTGCATGATATGCTCATTGAAGTCTGAGTCTTCTGAATATGAGACCTGAAAATACCCAACAGTAGATAATCTGAGTTAATAGATAATCAAGGAAGTTAAGAATAAACCAATCAAAAGAAAATTGGGCTACCATTCAACTCTAATCACTGACATCATCAGAATCGGAGTCTTCAGAGGGGATGCGGGCAAATGCAGATGGAGACGAAGATGTGCGCCTTCCTCTAGCGTTTCTTTCAATCCCCACTGCCGCTAGAAGCTCTTGGCTGTAAAGAGATGTTTATACATCAACTAATGTACTAAACCAAATTAAAGAATATCATTGAAAATATTATCTTCACTTGTGGTCACTCGCTATTTTCATGGAAGTAACATATGGAGCAAACCAGAAGCTGGATGGCACATATTATCAAGTGTAATGGTATATGATTCACTTTCTAGATAAAAGAAGTACCTCGTAGGATCCTTCAATACAAGTAACTGCCATCATATTGGCCACTCTTTGCTTCTTTGTGACCTAGAGGAGAAACAAAACCATTTGATCCCTCAACATTACTATAAGAAAATGACAACACTATTCTTAGGTATTCCATACGTTTGCAAGAATGTGTTTGAAGAACTGAAACTGCATTTCAAGTCAAGTACTTATAAATAAACACTCAAATATATTACATACCACTAAGCAAAGAAACTTGCATACCATTCAAGGATACATTGTAGATGATAATCATGCTTGCAATTGGTGACCTGAAACACAAAAAGCATAATTTTACTTCAAAGTATGCAGCCACACACTTAATTCAATAACTTGTAGGTGTAAAACAACAAGCCCAGAACTAATAAGCTACTGTAACATAAATTTCTGAGTAAAAAAATGATCTTTTTCAACAATTGAGTATATATTATTAATAAATTCAACATAATAGAAAAAAAATATGAGAGCAAGAGACAGTGGCAAATTTTTTTTGCCCACTCACTCAACTTTTTACAAGAGAGAGAAAAAAATATGAGAGAAAAGGTGTTGATCGAGTTTCCTTCGTGAAAGAGAGAGGAAGATGAGAGCGAGAGATGGTGGAAATTTTTTCTTAACCTAGTGGGAAAATATCGAGTGGCAAAAGAGTTTAGGGGGAGAGGTGG
Source organism: Coptis chinensis (assembly GCF_015680905.1). Lineage (NCBI taxonomy): Eukaryota > Viridiplantae > Streptophyta > Magnoliopsida > Ranunculales > Ranunculaceae > Coptis > Coptis chinensis. The sequence goes on from NC_141460.1 coordinate 89,020,937, forward strand.
ATTCTAGGCAAAAGAGTGTAGTGGGAAAATTTCGTTTGCCGACAAATGGTAAATAGTGTTTGCTAGGGGCTCTAAATATACCCAAACACTGGCAAATGGTGCATTTAGTGGGAAAATAAAATTTGCCACCCCCATTTGCCACTAAACAAACACAGCCTCTTATTAGTTCCATTGCCCACACCAAGGGATGGAAGTATAGGATAGAATTTATGTTTTGCAATATTAATATCATGCTAGTGTTCTTTACTTTTCTTCTAGTAGTATAGTTATTTAGAGTCAGGGAAGTATTCTTTGTGTTGCCTTAGAAGGGGTAGCTCAAGGAGTGGCTGCCTAGGGAAAGTATTCTTTGTGTTTGCCTTAAGTGGTGATTCATTGAATGGCCGCCCTATTAGGAAGTACTCCTTGATGTTGCTCTCGGTAATACATTAAATGGCTGCCCAAGCTTATATAAAAGGAAATAAGATATTAATAGCATAAACATAGGAACAATCTTAAGTAGAATTAATTGTTAACGATGTTTCGTCCAAGAGGGCATCAGCACTCGCTCGATTGCCTAATTATAGTCTACTTGTAAGAACAACCATGAAGCGTAAGGTCATAGATCAAAAGTATTAGTGGATTCTAATCTCTTGAATTCCCTCTTATAAAATCTCAATAGTTTAGTTAGTTTAGTTTAGTTTAGCATTAGAATCTAAAATCTTTATAATCATAGTTTTAATCCCTCAAATCCCCTTTCCAGTCATGTCCTTCACATAACATACACTTAAAAGTGGAACGATACCCTACTCATCCTTTACTTATTGAGGGATAATTAGGTTTTGATATGCTTCTATTTTGTTCAACGACCATCATCTATCTACATCATCCATATACCATCTCAATAACACAAAAAGAAGTAAGGTCAAATGGCGCCGCTGCCGGGGATATAATTAATTATAGCCCTAAGAGCGAAAGTCAAATGGCGTCGTTGCCATTTTAAGTTGTTTATGTTTAACATTTTTTTTCAAGATTAGAACTTTGGATCTTGAGGTAATTTTAGCCACATCATCCATCCTTTTGAGAAAGAGAGAAGCTTGAAGGACATCTCGAAGACAAGATCTACCATCCAGGTTAGTCGAATCTTTATTCTTTTTATTTCATTCTTAGTATAGTTGCATCTTAGTTTAGTTTTATTGCTTTCTAGTATAATTGCATTTATGACCTTTTCAACAATTGAAGTTGCAAGCCAACACAGTGAAACATCAAACTCTAGTGTTTCTTGTCTGAATCTTGACAAACGGACTATCGTCTGTGGGCCGTGGTATTTAAGGAATTCAAGTGATTCACCATAACCCTAGAAGAGACTGCTTTAGACAACGGGCGAGATACTAGCTACAAAGCCCAACCCATTTGAAGGAAAGTAGTTTTGCATTTTAGTATAATTTAGAATAGTTGCATATTAGTTTAATTGCATTCAAGCATAGTAGGATAGTTTTTCATCATTTTCGCATAGCATTTTCTAGTGTATACCCCGTGGTCCATATCATCATCTGGTAAGAATACAACAGTGGACAAGGTTTAACAACCGACTCACAAGAATACTAGACGAGATTGATACAATGGCCACACGCAATAATGGAGTTGTTATGGATCCAAATAATGCTGAAGTTATCCTACCCATGCATGCACAACAGAGGAAGAAGCTGAGTGATTTCTATTCGCCAATCATTGGAGACCCACCCAGTAGTATTGTTTTTCCAGAGACAAAAGCTAACTAGTTTGAACTTAGAGCATCAGTAATTTCTATGCTTCCAAAGTTCAATGGTTCAGATAATGTTCAGCCTTATGTTCACATGAACAAATTTCTATCAGTCCTTAGAACTTTCAAGAACCAGAATATCAAGGATGAGAGTATCAAGTTAATTCTTTTTCCACTCTCACTCGAAGGCAAAGCATCCGAATGGCTAACTGAGCAGCCGATCAATTCAATCAACAACTGGGAGAAGTTGAGAACAAAGTTTATGAACAAGTTCTACCCACCCCAGAAGACAGATGCCATGCAGCAAGCCATCAGCAATTTCAAAGGGAAGGTGACTAAAGAATAACATCAAAGCTAGGAAAAATTCAATAATCTGCTAGTCTCATGTCCACATCATGGTTATGATAAGAGCGCACACTGGCTCATTTTTTCTTTCGAGGACTTTCTACTATGAACAACCAGATGATACAGTCAATGCATCAAGGTAAGTTTACATCATTGGATGGAGAGGAAGCCTACAACTTTATCGAGAATTTAGCTGGAGACACTCAACAATAGAGTACTAGCAACGAGGACGTAGCTAGAGTGGAAGGGGTGCCGAAGCAATTTGGTAACCAAGTTCACGAAGACCCGGATCAAGCAATGTTATCAATTATGGCAAGCTTATCAACAGGACTTGAAACTCTGAACAAGAAGTTTGATAAGTTCTCTATGAATCCTCCAGAAGCAAACAATTTCCAAGCTAAACCTCAGCCATCCAAGCCTTGTTATGCCATTTGTGAGCTATGTTATGATGAAGGCCACACCACTGAAGAGTGTTCGTACTATCCGGATACTAATACAGAGGCATGTAGTATCAACTTTTTAGGAAGAAATAACCAGTTCAATTAGGGACAGAATTATTGGAAGCCACAAAATACAAATCAGAGGAATTTTCCTCCAGGATTCCAAAATCAGTCAAATCAGTTCCAGAATAACCAGTATTAGTTCCAAGACCGCCAGCAACCATACAAAAATCAACAGTCATACCAGAACCAACAATACCAAGCCAACACAAATAGAAAGTTAGTACCAGATCTTATGAGTGGATACATTGCCCCTACGCCTCAGTCGAACAAAGCAGTTATCCCACATCTGGAAGAAGCTATCACCACCATTGTAAATGAGCTGAAATAGACAAATCAAAGAACCCAGAAGTTGGAGAATAACGTTAGTGTCATTCAAGGCCAGATAGGGCAAATCACTGGTGCCTTGACGGAAAGATTGAAAGGAGCATTACCAAGCCAGCCGGAGCCAAATCCGAAAGGAAGAGGTGTCTTGCAGGTGGATAACCTAGAGATTACTCAGTCGAATGACCAAGTTAATGTTGTCACCACTCTGAGGTCAGGCAAGAAAGTTGATAACAAGATTGTCTATAAACCAGAAAAAGATTCTGCGGAGCCTAAGGTAACTTATGTCCCCACCATCCCACCTAGTTCTAACATTCTAGATATATCTAGTGTTGTGCCACCTGCTGAAAAAGTTGTTGCAAAAGAAGTTGAAGGAACTACTGTGGAAGTAACTAAGAAGAAACCATCACGAGTGACTCCACCTGTCACTCCACTATCTGTTACCAAGCCAATCGAAGCCGAAAAAAAAGAACTGATATTGAAGAATCTGCCAGCACCGTTTCCTTCAAAACTAGTGAATACCAGAAAAGATGACCAGTACAAGGAGATTTGCGATGTATTTTAGAATTTGCAGATTAATATCCCATTTTTGACCGCCATCAAGCAAGTTCCCTCGTATGCCAAATTCGTGAAAGATCTAGTGAAGAAGAAGACCAACATTCTGAAAGAAGCTTTTATCGCTTAAAGATGTTTATCGTACCTACAGAATCTAGCGGTTGTGAAACTGAAAGATCCTAGAAGTCCAACTGTTACATGCAAAATTGGAGATTCCTTATAATAGCAAGCTTTATTAGATTTGGGTGCCAGTATGAATCTTCTACCATATTTCGTCTACGAGAAGTTAGGCTTGAAGGATCTTAAACCGACTGATATTACTTTACAGTTGGCAGATAGATCAGTGAAGATACCTAGAGGAATCATTAAAGATGTCATAGTTAAGATCGAAGATTTCTATTATCCGGTTGATTTCATAGTACTCGACACAGAACCTACATATGGTAGGCAGATACCAATCATTCTAGGCAAACCATTCTTGGCCACTGCAAATGCACTCATCAACTGTCAAAATGGTAATATGACGTTATCCTTTGGTAATATGATAGTCAAGACCAATGTTTTCCATATGTTACAGAAACCACATGAGGTGTGTGCTGTGAACGAGGTATGCATGATTGAAGCATTAACATAGGATTATGTGACTCATTCATATCCTGCTGATGAGTTATTGAAAGCTCTGACAGACTCAGACTGTGAGGAACTTAGTGTTGAGGCAATCAATGTGATTTTGGATTCATCACCTGTCATGGATGATAGCAAGTTCAAAGAAAAGTTTGAATCGCCTATGCCTGATGGACCATCTAAAGAGCTTAAAAAGGAGCCGCCTAAGCTAGAATTGAAATCTTTCTCGTCTACACTCAAGTATGTTTTCTTGGGAGATTTGGGAACCTTCCCAGTATTTATTGCATCAGATTTGACTGAGGAGCAAGAATCCAAGTTAGTAGCACTTTTAAAGGAATACAAGTTAGCTATAGGTTGGACAATTGGTGATATCAAGGGGATCAACCCTATGATAGTTCAACATAGGATTCATTTGGAAGAGGATTCCAAGACTTCTAAGCAACCACAGAGGATGCTTAATTCGAAGATGAAGGAAGTAGTTAGAGAAGAGGTCATCAAACTCCTTGACGTCGGCATTATCTACCCTATTTCTGATAGTCAATGGGTTAGTCCAGTTCAAGTTGTGTCGAAGAAGTCTGGAACCACAGTGATCGAGAACGAGAACAATGAGTTGATTCTAACCAGGATTTAGACTAGATGGAGAGTTTGCATCGATTACAGGAAGCTGAATAGCGCATCGAGGAAAAATCATTTTCCATTGCCATTCATTGATCAAATATTAGAAAGATTAACTGGACAAGCTTACTACTGCTTTCTTGATGGTTACTCAAGATATTTTCAAATCCATATTCACCCTGAGGACCAAGAGAAGACCACATTCACATGTCCGTTCAGAACATTCGCCTACCGTCATATGCCTTTTGGTCTATGCAATGCATCGGCCACTTTTCAGCGATACATGATAAGTATTTTTTACGACATGGTAGAGAAATACATGGAAGTTTTTATGGACGATTTTTCAGTTTTTGGATCATCTTTTGAGGACTGCCTACACTATCTCTCCTTAGTCCTTAAACGTTGTTGCAATACCAACTTAGTTTTAAACTCGGAAAAATGTCACTTCATGGTAAAGGAAAGAATAGTGCTGGGTCACCAAGTTTCAAAGGAAGGAATTCTAGTAGATCGAGCAAAGATTGATATTATAAAGGATCTACCCAAACCGAGAACTGTAAAAGATATTCGTGCCTTCCTAGGTCACGCAGGATTCTACCGTCGATTTATCAAGGATTTCAACAGAATTGCAAGACTGCTGTCACATCTGTTAGGGAAAGATATTGTCTTTGATTTTGATACCTCATGTGTCAAAGCTTTTATGAAGTTAAAGGAAGCACTCACTTCAGCACCAATCATTTGTGCGCCCGATTGGAGCCAGCCATTTGAGATCATGTGTGATGCATCTGATTATGCTATAGGAGCCATTCTAGGACAAAGAGACAAGAAAGTGACATATGCAATCTATTATGCTAGCAAGACTCTAAATGGAGCTCAGATTAACTATTCTACCACTGAGAAGGAACTCTTAGCCATCGTCTATTCTCTTGAAAAATTTCGTTAATATCTGATAGGTTCAAATGTAATAGTTTATACTGACCATGCTTCCTTGCGTCATTTATTCACTACACCAGAAAAGACATTTACTAACGGTTATATCCGTTACTAATATTTTTACTAACGGTTATATCCGTTAGTTCTGGGGCGTCACTCTCACTTAGGCCAACTTTAGTAACGGATATAACCGTTACTGATTAATAATATTAGTAACGGTTATATCCGTTACTAAAATTATTTGTAACGGATAGCCAACAACTCGTGACCCGATTAAATTTGTCATTTGTAACGGATATAAGTGTTAGTCAAGTTTGGCGCGCTTCAGTTTCTAGCGGGAAAATAATTTGTTTCTCACGGATATAACCGTTAGTAATGGATGTGGTCACTTGTTTACTAACTATTATTTGTAACGGATATATCCATTAGTAAACTGTCGCCACTAAATTAAAAAAAAAAATCCTGGGTCAAATAATATCCAATACAAATTTGGTCAAATAATGTCAGATGAGTAGACGCTGAACTATGTGACTGACTTCTCATACTTATATACAATGATATGATGAGTACAAAATTTTCACCGGGTCAAGGGCAGAGAAAGGAGCTCCCAAAGCCTTCCGAGTGGTGGACATGAATGTACTAAGTCGAGAGACTATGGAGAAGCAAATTGATTCTTGGACCCTCTCCTTCATCATCGACGCTTCTTCCGAATTCTACAGAGATCTGAAAAGCTTCAAGAGTGGTGATTCTTTCTTCGATGCTATAGGTACCCGGTGTATCGGGGCCCATGTATGACCAAGGTCTAACACAACACAATCTTAACAATAGAAAATCTTTGGACCCCAAGAATACTGATATAAGAAAGAGGGCACCAAAAGATAGAGAACCCAAAGCACAAGTTCTCATCTATAGCCATCTTCACCACTTAGTGACAGTAGAATAGAAGGAAATAACTCTGAAGATTCTTCTCTAGGGCATATACATATGGCAATTTGACTAAGCTTCTGACAAGAAAAGGAACTTGATCCAATTGATTTTAAATGATAACCGAGCTGCAAACAATTAAGCACAAAATTAGAACAACGTTCTTTATCTAGAGGCCCACCACAATAACTATTTAACATCACCTCATTGAAAGACAAAATGCATCAGTATCACTTTAAACAATATAAAATGGAAAGTGAAAGGCAAAAACTGAAACTAGCTAATTTACAAAGACTGCGCACCTAGTCACCTACAAGTGTACAAATAATGCTATCCGAAAATAGCATGTCAATCATCAACATCATAGATAAAATCAAGGCAAGAGATGAACAGATGCATACTTCCAAGTCCCCATACTACATCAACACTACTAGGACTCAGCTTAGATACTGCGTGTCCAATTTAAATATGAGGTATCCGAAACATATGGGTTGTCAATGCAATACAAAAGGTTCGCAAGGTTTGGAAAAAGATTTGCAAGCAGCCCAGTAATATATTATCAAGAAAATCAAATCATTTAGATTTCAAACCTTTGAAGCCTCAATCTCGTGTCGGCATCATCATATAGAGGCCCACCAATAAAGAAACCATCTGGTTCAGTTGTCGTTTCCAGCACTAATTCACCTTTCTGCAGAGGAGCGTCGCCACTATTATCTGCAGTTACAACTCTTATATCAACACCAGAAATCGGTGGAGAAACTGAACCCTCGATATACAATCCCGATCGACCAGAAAAGGGCAGAATCTTTTCTTGACAACCATCAATTGTAACTGAAACCTAGAAAAGAAAAGGTAGTAAATACCATGTTATAGCAACAGCCCACAGATAAGAACAGAGTTCATATTGCTCAAGGAATCATTTTGTACCTCTGTGGCGACAGAAAGATGGCCCTTTCTTCCAGTCTTGTCACCTTTCAACTTCATCTGCAATATGGTTGGCATATTGCCAAGTTAATCAAATAATTTTGCTAAAAATGCTTAATCATATAACTTGTGGAGCGTCCTTATCAATATACCATATTAAGATGCAGCGTTTTACCTTGTAATTATTCTTGTGCACATTAAAACCAAGAGGTTTGGCAGCTTCCTCTATTTTAGACATTATTTCATTTTTAGGCTTGAGAAGTAAAACGTGTTTCTCGGCTGACGAGACCCTATAGTTGGAAGGTGTAAACAAACGATTACAAAGGAGCATTCATTAGTCAGTCCGAAAAATGAAATTTTTAGGAGATAAATTGCAAAGGGAAACAGTCATGCTGCTGGTTGTTTTGACCAGTGGCTGGTGAACATAATCATACTCTTACAGTTACAATAACACCACTGAGCACGAGAAATAAAAAAAAAAACAAAGCATAAGGGCTCAATTCATCAGAAATTAGTGATCATACCTTTGAGTCGTTAAATACAGCAACAACATCATCGAGGCTTACGTCTTCTCCTTGTTCAAAGTCTGGTGGTCTATACCCTTTCTTAAACCATTCATTTTCTAGTATGTCAGGGATTGTAATTCTCTGGGGAACATAAAAAGGTGTAACATTATAGAAAAGCCAAACACATCAAATCTACGATGCTGATTTCAGTACAAAACGAGCTCAAAGATTGGGCTTGGGGTCGGTTTAACTATAAAACCACTAGCGTGGAAGAAGCTTTCTCGAGAGTGGAGACAACTTACAGTAAGAGGATTGGGGTCAAGGATGCGCTTAATTAGGTTCTTTGCGCTGGACGAAAACCATGAAGGACACGTAAAATCAGCCTTGTTGATCTGTAGTTTCAGTGAACTAGATCATGCAACACTTCTCTGATCAAATATTAATATTGAATTAGGAAGGAAATCATATTTAAGTAGTCACCTTTAAATACAGAGATATTAGATTTGACTCGTCAAAAAGGCAAGTAGCGAGCCATAAGAACAAAAAGAATCACTCCACAGACCATATATCCATTTGTTGTTCCATCATAACCTTAATCATTAAGAACCTAATATAAGAAAAACACCGGAAAAATACAAACCGTCATAAGATGCAATAGTGAAAACCAATTCATGATTAAACAAAGATAGAACCAGAAAAATACCTCTTGAGCAACATAATTTAGTGTCCCACAAGCGAGTGTGAAGTAGGCCATCTGCCTGACAAGAAATTAAAGAAGTTTGCTCTTAGTTTATCATTATCTACCAATAAGCACAAAACAAGTATTTATGAAGGAAGAAAGGAGGAGAATGGATTAACTTTGGAGCCTCCAACTCAAAAAGTCAAAACCAATAGGCAAGGGGTGGAGTGGCCCCAAGATCTTGGGGCCATCTCCTAATAAAAGTAGTGCTACAATAAACCCGGCGGTTTGAAAAGTTGATCGGTAAATAAATTATATAATCCTTTCATTTGGAACGAACTTTTGCAACCCCATCAAGAGAAAACCGAATCCTAAAACACGGGCGGTTTTGCATTTTCAAAGCATTAATGTTTGTAATACTATTTCACCTCCTATACAAGCATATAACCTACTAATGACTAACCCATCAAACTGTTTTACGTCCCTATCAATAAATAATGCCAAGTAGTAACAAAAACGAATCGATACTAAAGGAACTCGTAGTAACTATTGTTCTGGCTCAAGAAAGCATTAGATTGACACATCAAAAGGTCTCTGGTACTTAACAAGAACAGTGTCATCATTTGAAATTTTTTGAGCATATCACTTACCTAGTTAGTGGTTGTGCCTCACAATGGAGCAGAAAGGGAGGGTCTTGAGGCGAGAGGTGGTGGAGAATTTACAACATTTGGCTCGAGTGAGAAGCCCAATCCATCCAAATATTGCTATGAGAGATTCTAGTTTGCAGTAATGTCTTGTTGTTGTCCCTAATCTTCTTTCCCCTGCAGAAGTACATCAACACGAGACCTCCCCAAATAAAGCGATTACCGCTTCCATTATCGTCCTCTATAAAACAAATAACATGCCAACAAAGACACAATTAAAACAGCAGAGATGGATACTGTTTTAAATAAAAAAATCAACCAAGTTGGACAAGAAAGCTAGTTATTTGGGACAAAGACCGCTCTGAGAATGTCCAAACCACAATACTAAAATAGGAAGCTCAGATACCTTCAAAGAACCAACAGTTGCACTTTCCGAATCTCGATAAAGAGTTCGGTATCTTGAAGGACTTGATAATTGAGCTTCACCGAGATAAGGAAGATAAGTGCATGTAAGAACTCCTTAAATGTCGGCCAATATCATTCAAGGACACATAATCAATTTCTATTACCATGAGAATCTTTGACCGGGAGGACGAAGTCTTGAGCAGCCAATCAACATGAAGCCCCACTTGCTGCAAAACAAACAATGATCTTGAAGAAAACATTGCACAAAGGCGAAAACAGTTAAACAAAGCGATAACATGGTCAAATATAGACCTCCATTTGCCGTTCCTCCAAAATAGAGTTCATTATCCTTGACCTTCTTGAACTAACTAGAATTTCCTTCACTCATCGATCCCCTCGTAGGATGTGGACACTAAGCTTTGCTCATATAGCCTCCTTTTCTTAAAAGGATAGCTCCTTTGAGACCTTTGGGTGCGTGTAACAAGTTTTCCTTCAAGGAAAACAGGCTTCATGTCCCCATCTATAAAATAAGAGAACCCCAATTAAAATGTGATCATTGAATTAAGATTTAACAAAATACCAACTCAACGGGCGGGATACGATATAAATAAACCGAAAAGAAGCTTACCACTATTAAAAAGATCCCCATCTTTCAATTTCGGGCAACTTTCCAAGATCCGGATGCCAACGGCTTTAAGATCCTGCGGTCACCAATACGTGGTGGTGCCCTAAAAGTCTTCAAAAAGTCACGGTGCTAGGTTGGGTGCACCGGAAGAGTTTTTCGCCATCATCTTTACTAACTAATTTTACATCATCATGGTACCTAGGAAAAGGACCATGAAGAATGGGGTCGGTGCACAAAGGCACCTTCACACTACTATCGAAACTTACAAGTGCGGGGGTTTTAGTATCTAAATCCATTGGGTACTTTCAAAATGCGTGTGGGCACATTACCATTTGGTAAGGTACCAATCTTTTCCTCGACTCCAACTTCCGTTTGTAGGATTCAAAGACATCCCTGAACATCTCTTTGTTTTGTTTGGTAACCTTCCCGATTTCTTTTCGCTTTTCACAAACCTTGAATCTTGAAGCAAATACCATTATCCGAACGCGATCCTTATTGCTACCTTGCAAGCCAAATTCAAGCAAAAACACTCTCATCGAGCTTCCTTGATCACGGGGGTTCTAGTTTTAGTGGTTTCTCTTCATCTAGCAATTCCTTCTTAATGGTATCTTTGACAATTGTGGGTTGAACTCTACCGGAAGATACATTACTTGAAGCAGAGTACTTTCCCTCTCTTGCAATAACTTTTCAGGGGATACATTACTAGAAATAGGAGTACTTTCTCTCTCTTGCAATAAGTTTCCAAATACAAAAAGCAAGCAACTCAAATGCACACATACTATTGTCTTCAACTTTCTTTTTATAAGAACGTTTTCTCAAAACCGTAAAATACAAATTAGAAGTTGAACCATTTTCATATTTGGTAAAATTAGGAAGACATACAAAATGGTAGGAGTATTTACCCGAGCTGATCTAGAAGCTTTGGGTATTGTAGGCACCCGAAAAGCCATTATATCCATAATCTAGCCTTTTCTCAGATCACCATATCTTACAAACATATACCATATAATGATTCAACACGAACGTAGAACCAGCCTTCAAAGACGATTCACGGTCTACAAAATTGAAAGACGGATCATTAATTCAAAAACCCTCAACTAAAATGATCAAACGACACAAGATGATAATGTGCTTGTCACATTACAGCTGACCATAATTCCAATCATAAAAAGCATTGAAACAAAGGAGAAAGAAATGTGCTCCAACTTATGGTGATACTAAGGAGAAAGAAATGCATAACTAACAACAATTCTCTCTAAAAGAAAATGCCTTCACTTGATAAAAAAGAATATTATATAGATTCCACTACAAGTAAAAGCCCATTGAAGATCTCAGATGACACCCAATTACTCCATTTACTCATGCACACAGATTCCCACCACATGCAAGTAAATTTGGAAAATAAAATTTCAACGTCCATAAGTTGGAAAGAGAAACCCACACGGGATTTACAAAGATTCGATTACTTGCCGGGATGTGAAGAGAGATTAATACTCAATAGACCATGAATTGAATCCAAGTATGAGAATTCCTTAACAGATAAGATGAAAGACCAGGAACCCACAATCCACCCATCCCCATAAAATCAAATTCTCAAAAATGACAAAACAGAGATCTTACATTTTACAAGTTGTGAGAATTAGCTTGGGCTTATCACACCAGAGTTGAGATCAAAAAGAATTTTCTACTGCTAAAGGAACTCGTAGTAACTAAAGGAACTTCTCTTAAACTTTTCTGGCTCAAGAAAGCGAGTGAAAGGATCATCGCGTGTTCATTGGTTCATTGTGCAGGTCATGCGGTCTCATTGCGATACGAAACCCGGAAGGAAGGTATGTACTAGTTACGTACTGTTTTCATATACTAGAAAAGCCAAAATAATAATAAAAAGAAAAACAGATAGAAGGATAGTATGTACCAGTATGTTGCGCATAATCACAAGTAGCAACAATGGAGTTCCAACATTATGAACCTCGCATGCATCAAACAATTACACAATCATTAGTGGCAAATAAAAGTAAAAACTTCAAATTAAAATAGCTAATGGAAAGAAGAAGGGAAAAAAAACTAACCAGGGGCTTACGCATCCCCCGGCTGACTACTAATTGCTCCAAGCATCTCATCATCTCTATCCATGTTGCCATCTGCACCAAAACTTAAATACACGGAAGGCCTTGATTTCTTTACAACAAGGCAAGTCAAGACATAAAACTAATAAAAAGAATTGACATCTATGTACAATTAAGATTCTAAGTCATGATAACACTAACAGTTCCAAGTCATGGCAACCACAACTACATCAAAGTTTAACGCCATATTTGTTTCTTAAGTTTCCAAACTAAAGCACAAAACCAAAAAGTAGAGCAATCCAAAAAGATCTAAAACCTACAAACAAAGAATCATACTTCAATCGCCCATCAAGCCAAGCTATATACCCTCCTTCAACCCACGCGTTCAAAGTTGCATTACCATCTTGTGGACCGTCATAAACAGCAGCATCGGGAACCAATACTTCATCAATATACACTCTTCTCTCTCCACCAACCAGAATTCTGCCATGACAAATTGTTGCACCAACATCAACAGACCCCTTAGCAACTTCTGCACCAAACTTATCTAGTAATGTGACTCTAGGCTGTTCAAGCGACCCAAAAGCAGGGGTCAAGTTCTGAGGAGTTGCTGAAGAATGCCGTTGAGCAGAATTTGAACCAAGTTCAGTTCTAGGTGTAGTCACACCCATATGTGCTTCGGCATTGGCTGTCACATTATTGCATAGTTGTTGTTGAATGAGAACCTGCGATGGAGTAGATGATGCAAGGATATTTTTTATGTGTGGATCAAGAATTAACAACTCTAACCATTACCACTAATTGCAAAGAAAAAATTGACCTTGAGCATTGATTTGACCTCAGACATGTCTCCATCGACCTTTGATTTCAATGAAGCCATGTCGGCCTCGACCTTTGCAACTGATGTAGTGGCCATTTGGTTGATTAAATCATTTGCCACAGCAGCATGTTGTAGCTGCTTTCTGGTAATATTAGAACCAACTCCACGGACACGGTTCTTCTTTTCCTTGCCAAGTACTTCAGTCAACGCATCGGAGTCGATGTCTTCAGTGTTAGTCTCTCCACTCGCTAGTCTTCTTTCCTGAACTGCTTTCACTTGATCCTGCAATATATATATTTTTTAAAAATCAAATCAAATATCTAAAAATATATCCGATAGCAATCAAAAACTACATTTAGTTAATAGAAAGAAACAAAATTTCTACTCACATATTTTTCCCGAGCACTTGCCAAAATTGAACCATCACGGCGTTCACGGCCCTTGCACCAGTCATCTACCCGAGTCCTTTTTGCTTGAGGGTTTTGTTCTTGCTACAAGCAAATAATCAATGCTTAGTAATAGTGCTAAAGAAAGACAACTAAAAGAAAATATATTAGTCAGCTAGCATAGTTAATTGTTTTGCAAATTTTATACATGATCAAACGATATTTTTATTTCAAAAGTGATACGTACCAGCTCCTTATGTATTTGGGAGAAGGTTTTCCTCCCATTAGTAGTACCAATATCATTCATTGCCCTATTGTTTGCATTTTTTGCATTTCTGTCCTTTACTTTAGGTTGAAGCTCATAGTCAACAAAATCAACCCAAAGAGTTGGATTAACACCAGGTGGGCAGTTTGCCTTAGCTGCTTCAATGCTTTCAGTGTTTGCCAAGAACTTTGACCGATACGTCGCTTTCACAGTCCTAAGTTTTTTAGGATAATTTGTCTCAACCCATGGACGAGCAGCAAAATTGGATACATTAAATTCATATTCCTTCTGTCATGAGTAAAGTGATTGATAAGAAACAATATGGTGAGATATAGATTAAAGAAAGGTAGAGTTGACCAAAAACAATACAAAAAAAAAATACCGTCAAGGCTTTCCAAATAGCATCCTTAAAGCCATCTTTCACTAGTCGCCAATCTTTAGTGTTGATCGGGATATGAAGCCTCACTTCATTCCCTATTGCAGTCTTGAAGTTGCTTGCATTTGGTCCAACAATTTGGCCATTAGACCACACCTCAACAAGCAACTTCCCAGAAGGACCTCTTAATTGTGCCGTTTTGGATGACCGAGAACTACATTCACCTGTGGGAAAAGATGCATCTGATGCGCTGCAGTGTGTATTTCTATTACCTGACTCCATTATTCAAAAACAACCTAACAATTCCCAACAATTGAAAACATATTATCAAGGATTTCATAACACTTCAAATATGACATATAACAAACAATTATTAAGATCTTAAAAATGTAGAATAGATCAAGTAAAAAGAAAATAAGAAAAAATAAAGGAAGAGCACGTACTATCAAATTAACCAGGATATCAAAATATTAGCATCCAAATCTAGTACATAATCATCAAAAGAGAAAACTAGTATTTTGAACATGTTTTCAAAATTACAAGTACACACACAACAATCATCGACGTGGTTCTAACAATGATCTCAAATTAGGTTGCTGTGCAAGAGTAGATTGAAAGTCTTATGGTACTTCTAGCTGGTCCACTTGACTAGTCATTCGCCTTGGTGAATGTATGACCACCCACCAATCAAGATTTTTTAGATCTCTCGAATAGAACACTTGATGGGCTTCTTTGGCAAAAATGGCGGCTCATCTAACATTTTGTCGAGCTCTTGAGCGATTAAAATTTACCATCAACAAGTTAGAGTCTGGGCATAGCTTACAGCCATTGGTCTTATCTTCCACTCTAACCCAGTCACAATAAAACACCACTTCCTTGAAATTTGTGTAATCCACCTCTAGTATTTGTTTGATGACCCCATACCACATAGCAGATGCATCGATAGGATTTTTATCTTTCCTACTTGATGTGAATGTAGTAATTGCACTCATGCAAACACCACTGTCTTGAGTAAGAACGGTCTCATCGTGAGACTTAGTAGAAAATAAATAACCATTAACGTGATACTTTCGAAAACTTTTAGCTTTGAACAATGGCCCTCTAGCAAAGAACCACAATTCAGATGAAGTGTCATCATTCTCCAGCAACTACACAAAGAAAACATAACACAATTCAAAAAAGTGTAAATAATAATAACAAAAAATCGTTATCTTCCTATCTCCATTAACTAATACCTTATTATATAACCAATGATAAAATCTGTTTGTATCTCTACTTCTGTCTTTTGCTATCCCTTTCCTATTGCCTCGGAATTAGATTGCAAAGACTCAATGATAATCACTAAAATTTAACCAAAAAGTTAGTATATATATCTGTCAATTTATTACGGGAAAATAGACACACATCTAAGAACTAACACCAGTAGTGATCGTCAAGTCCATCGACTTCCAACCGAAAAAGTAGCCATCTACGGATTTGTACAAATTGCTCCGAAGACAAAATCACATCTTTACCTCCAAGCACAGGCCCCTCATCAATATATTCATCATTTTCATCTAGAAACACTTCACCAGTAGTGCTTTTGTGATTTTTGCTCCGTGGATTTGGAATGTACTCCATTGCATACCTAACAGACTCAGAAACAAGATACGACTCTGCAATCGATCCTTCAACAAATCGTTTGTTACTAGGTATATCTTTGCACTCCTTCATTGACCTATTTAAGCGATAAACCCATGAATGCATTTATTAATTTTATTTAAAACCGAGACAAAAACAATGGGGATTGAAAGAAGCATAATTTACCTCTCAAACGGATACATCCAACGATCTCTAGCTGGTCCACACATCAATGCCTCGTCAGCTAGATGCACAACAAGGTGGATGCTAATATCAAAAAATGATGGTGGAAAGTACTTTTCCAACACGCACAATGCCTCTGCAACCATGTATTTGGCATCTTGGATTTCTTTTCGAATTACAACTTTCGAACACAATATGTTAAAAAATAAGCTTATCTGGTGAAGAGCTCTCCGCAAAATCGGGGATGAGATGGAAAAGCATGTTGAAGTAGCACGGGCAAAAGATATTGCATAATCACATGATAGTCATGTGATTTCATTCTGAAACAAACAAGGTGGATCAAGGCGACGATGTTACTTTCAGATTAGATGAAAAACCTGATGGGAGCTTCAAAATTTTTAAAGTTTTAAGAAAATTCATCTTCTCCTCTTTATCTAGAATGAACGGTGCTGTAGGTTTAACTTGTTTCCCACTTGCAGGGTCAGTTTGCATCCACTGATTTCGGTGTATGCCAAGTTCCCTCATATCCTCTCGTGCACGTCAAGATCCTTTGATTTGTCTTTCTTACTAAGGATCGTGTCGAGTATGTGCTCTGTAACATTCTTTTCAATGTGCATCACATCAATAACATGACGAACTTTATGGTGAATCCAGTAAACAAGGAAAAACAATATGGACTTTCTGTACCATGCCAATGTAACTACATTACCCTCATTGTCGTTAACTACATTTTGACCGCCTCTCTTCCGCTTCTTACCAGGTTTATACTTCACATAACTCAACGTTTGCAAAAGTGCATCACCATTTAATCGTTGTGGAGGAATTTTATGCTCCTCTTTCTTGCTACCCACTAGTCCCAAGTACTTGCCGCTCCTGAATGGGTGATTACCTTTAAGGAATATACGGTAATCAAGGTATACATTCTTCCTACTAGACTTCAAATATATGGAAGAAGTGTTGTCACCACAAATAGGACAAGCTTTGTAACCATGTGTTACGCAGCCCGCTAAGTTTCCATATGCGGGCAAATCATGGATCCCCCACATTAGTATAGCTTTCAAAGTGAAGTCTTCTTTTTTGTTCATGTCATAAGCTGGCACTCCTTCCCACAACTCTTTCAACTCGTCATACAAAGGTTCAAGAAAAACATCAATGTCTCCTTTTGGTGCCTTGGGACCCGGTATAAGCAAAGACAACATCTGAAACTCTGATTTCATGCACATGGAAGGGGGGAGATTGTAAGGCACAGTGATGACAGGCCAACAGCTATAACTAGTAGACTGAATGCCACGCGGATTAAACCCATCGGTTGCAATTGCAAGCCAAACATTGCGCTGCTCATTAGCAAAGTCCGCCACTTTTCTTTACAAATTTTCCACCGACCGAATCAATTGGATGACGATATAAAGCCCGGAAGTCTCTCGCTTTCGTGCATGCCATGTCATCTCATGTGCTATCCACGGTATACTATACAACCGCTTAAGTCTTGGAATTAAAGGAAAATGTCTCAGTACTTTGTTAGGCTCCTTAGAATTCTTTTTCCCTTTACCCCCCTCCTTAACTTTATATCTTGGAGCTTGGCACTCAGGACATTCTGTCAAATCTTTCTCTGTCTTCCAATATAAGATACAATTGTTCTCGCACGCATGAATGCACGTAGCCTTCATCCCTAAGTCTTTTAACATCTCCTTCATTACCGGATACTTCTCTGGGAGTGTGTTACCTTTAGGCAACCATCGCCTCAACAAGGATAAGAGTACTGTCATACTAGTTCCAGACCAACCAAATTGCTTCTTTACATTGTGAAGTTCTACAAGTGCAGAGAGAGTTGTCTCGGGACCTTCACATGCAGGATACAATTTTTCAGTTGCCTTTTTCTTATATTCATAATATCTCTTTCCTAAGTCTGGTTCAGGAACATAAGGCTCATCAAACTCGGTCCCCGGTGCCATCACCCACAACTCTTTCATGCAATCCAAAAGAAGAGTCAACAAAGTTTCCCATCCCAATCCCGACCTCCCCAATAGTTTCTTCCTCGGTGTCTTCCATCTCAATAGCAACATCACCAATGGTTGTTTCTCCAATATTTGCAACCACTGGAGGATGAACGGCAATGTTAGATAAGTCCTCACCATGTAAAGTCCATACACAATAGGACTTCTCTATACCGTTTGAGACTAAATGGTGCTCAACATCTTTATAAGTCAACCAATACCTATTTCGACACTTCTTGCACGGGCAAGGACACTTCTTCCCACCCAACTTCCACTTTGCAAATTTAAGAAAAACCTCGACTCCCATAGAATGAATCATGCAGCCTCTTTCCTTTTCACTCATCCATTCTTTATTTATTGGTTCAGACATTCTATACTATATTTAGACACCAAGGGAAATAATGATCAGTATAAATAACAGACAACTAGCTATCCAAGTACAACCAAAAAGCAAGAAATAAACGGCCATCATAAGATTCAAATCACGGGTAACATTGTTTTCAATCCATAAAGGGCGAGATTTAGAACACTAAATTTTGCAGGTGTATAGCTTATTAAGCAATGCAACATATAATTTCCACCATATCTACAACTCAAAACTAACAAATACAATGAATATATGTCATGCCCATATTTTTCGAATGAAAGAGCCACTAGGAAATTGTATTTGTGAGTACAGATGCTACTTTAACACTATCTATTGATTTGATTTATTCTAGTGCAAGGCAACTAATGAAATTAAATATGCACCAACCTAAAAGAAAAAGTCTAGCCTAGTTATACTCTTATATCCTCAACAACTAATTATCGCATTTCAAGTAGTATGTAATCCGGGGAGCTATGTACATAACCAACAAAGAAGCAAACTTTTATAACCACATCTATTAAACCAATAAAGATTAATATTTTACCTCAAAATTAGACTTAGCTGCAACAAGTGAAACTTTTGAGAAAATCCAGTCAACCCTTCAAAAGGAAACATATCAAGTATGAGAAAAACAGCTACACAATGGATAAGTGTCATACACCAACATTTTCAGAAAATTCTATCTTACGGTTGTTTTCTAAGCCAACCCCTAGTATGCACTACTCCCACTTACAAATCACGAGACAACAACAAATTGAGGATGCCATGAATAGATTAACATACAATCAATTAGTATTTTCCAGTGAATTCTCAATCAAATCGTGCATTCTAAGATATTTAGAACTGCTTGACCAAATGAAAACTCTTCATGCCTTTAACAAGGTAACTATAGCTTTCATACCAAACAATGTTTATCTATAACATTTGGCACATATTATTGATCAAACATAAAGCAGTAAAAGATGAATAATTATGCAAAAACACGAATCGGGCAATCATTTCAAATCGGTAAAAAGGTCATCCAGGTCTTCAAATCATTTCCGTTTGAACTACAACGAAAAAAGTATTCAAAGACATTATCGAAACGGAAATCCTAGCAAAGCAATACTAATTAATGTATGAACATAAATCACCAAAAGCACAAACAACCATCACCCATTTATACACACCCAAAATCCGTGGAAAAGAAACCAACTTTTTTTACTCAAAACAAGATTACCTTTCTTTTTAGGAACAGCCATGAGTTCCATAGATCCAATATTATTACCTAACTCAAAACTGGGCATTTCCAAATTTTATCATTCTCGGGCAATAAAATACATTCCCATGACTTCGTCATTGAAGTACCCAATGGTGCGCGAGAAACAAGATAGCCACATGATTCCATCTTCTAGACATGCACAAGTTGTTCACTAATATACCCATCTCATTTTTAGTCTAATAAATGCCATCTTTTGCAACGAGATTGACCAAACTTTACTGAAGCATTTCAACAAACAAATATCATGCAAATCGACCGACCAAATTCCCAAGGAATGATTGGAAGGCTCTAAACCATGTGTATAAAATATCTTAAAATAGGCCACATCGTTGCAAAAGGCGTGATCATTTTCTTTTTCTTGACTTGATAGGGAATCATTGAGAATCTGCGATCCAAAAACGATGGAAGTGCTAAGTACCCACCACTTGAAGCTTGTCTCCCAATTAAATTGTTATGGTGTTTTGTCAAGGCAGTGAAATATGGGCCAACAAGTCACAAAGTTTGCTGCTCAAGACTTCGAGTAGAGACGGGGCTAAACTAATCGAAAGCGTTGAATTCTTTCATCAACAAACTGAATTACCCAAGACCACCGACCAAATTGATCGAAACAGAGTAATTGTGGTAAGTTTAAACATTCTAAAAACAGGTCACCATTTTCCGTAGAAAGCAAGTAAACCCGAAAAGTCTTGAAATTGAAGTCGCCGTTAATCGAAAACACGAAGCGGTTCAAGTTAATTTGAAGTAATGGTTTTCTAAAGTTCAAAACCTCAAATGATGTATCCTCACGAACTATACATTATACACCATACACCCTTTACAAACTGTATAATAAAGACGTCATCATCTAATTTTTGTATTACCTTTACTTCTTTCTCTTTTCGATGATCAAGCGTTTAGGTTCTTCGGTTTTATTTTGGCGCTTGTGATACAACTCAAAAAATATTCACTTACTTTTATTAGCAACTCAAAAAGTTTGGAAATCAACAACCAAAATATCCTTCATTTGGATACAATAGTGGACTCACCCCAATCAAATTCAAAATCACGTCTTCACATTTATGGGCCACAATTCCACATAATGTGCAGCGCCCATATGAAAAAAGCTCAACACCATACGAATTTCGATTGAATTGACCAAACTTAAGAAGAAAACTATCGCCTTTCTTAAAAAAAAAAACTGTGGAGCTTCTTCTTTTGATGTTTGAGTCCTTTTCCCCTACTATTGTTACTATTATTATCATTAGAAAAAGAAATATAATCAAGCTGGAAAATGCACCCAAAACAACAATCTACAAAAAATAATTTTTAGCCAACAGATGGTGAGATAACAGCAAAAGCTGAATGTCTCTGTGTTAACATTATTGTTTCCCTTCAATCCAAAATGCACCAATAACAAATCGAAAAATAAAAATATATTGGGCATTGCAGATAAAATTCAATAGCTTGTGTGTTTCTTAATTATTTTTCACTATTGTAACAATCTGGGGAGGCAATTAATCGATTGTATTCAAGAATCAAAGCTAAATAATAACTAATTACAATAAAAATCAAATAAAAACAATAAAAATGAAATCTTTATTAAAAAGCAATAAAATAAAACTCACCTCAAGAAACACGGAGAACAAGTCTCCACTGAAAGATCGAAATCGAATCCAACAACAATTGAATCGGAGTTAGTGAAATCACGGGACATATATCGAGAATCAGATGTTAATCTTCCAAATACCAAAAAGAACAAGCCCAATATTCACCACCCAATGTTCATATAAGTAAAGTAAAAAAAAAAAAAAACACGAAACCCGTAGTTGTTGAACTGAACTGTGGAGTTGAAATGGGTAATGGAGATTGTTTCGAGTTTTGGTGGAGTTGAAATGGGTAATGGGAAGGGAGAGTGAAAGAGGCGAGATAGTTAGACTTATACTTTCTTTTGATTTTTGGCTTTTAGGCTTTTGTTTTATTTTCTTTTTTTTTCTCGATTTTTTCTTTTTTATCGGTAAAATATATTAAAAGTTGGGTCAAAAAATAAATTGGGATATATACTAACAAAAAACTTAAGGAGTAACGGATATATCCGTAAGTAAATTGGTAACAGTTATATCCGTTAGAAATGAAAAAAATGGTCTGTTAGGAATTGACCATTCTGGTGTAGTGATTTGTTAAGCAGGATGCCAAGCCTAGGTTGATCCGATGGATACTACTTTTACAAGAATTTGATTTGGAGATACGTGATAAGAAAGTAACAGAGAATATCGTTGCTGATCACCTTTCTAGATTGCTAGTGGAGAATACGGAAGACAATTTACAAATCTATGAGATTTACCTGATGAACAGTTGTTCAGTATATCAGAAGTACCATGGTACAACCACATCGCAAATTATCTTGTGACCGACAAGGTACCATCGCATTGGAGCAAGCAAGAAAAAGATTTATTCTACTCAAAGGCCAGATATTATTTTTGGGATGATCCATACTTATTCAAGAAGTGTTCGGATCAGATTATTATTCGAAGATGAATCCCAGAATTGGAACAGGAATCCATTCTATCATTCTGTCACGATCAGCCTTGCGGAGGACACTTTGGCCCACAGCGTACTGCAGACAAGGTATTACAAGCTGGATTCTATTGGCCTACTCTTTTAAAAGATCCAAATATTTATTGCAAAGCATGTCCGAGATGCCAATTTTTGGGTAAAGCTCGAAAAGGTTCGAGTGGCCTCAACAACCAATCCTTATCTCAGAAATCTTTGATGTATGGGGTATACACTTCATGGGACCATTCCCGCCTTCTTTTGGTTACACCTACATTCTACTGGATGTGGACTATGTTTCAAAGTGGATTGAAATAGTTCCTACAAAGACCGCCGATCATAAAGTCGGTGTGGACTTTTTGAAGAAAAACATTCTACCAAGATTTGGAACACCGAGAGCCATCATCAATGATAACGGTTCTCACTTCTGTAACCGTGTATTTGGGAATCTTATGGCAAAGTATGGAGTAATTCACAAGCTAGATTTACCATATCATCCTCAGACTAATAGTCAAGCAGAAGTTTCGAATAGGGAAATCAAGAGTATTTTGGAGAAGACAGTCAATCCATCTAGGAAAGATTGGTCTCTTAGACTCCAAGATGCACTATAGGCATACAGAACAGTATTCAAAACACCCATAGGGATGTCACCCTATCGCTTGGTATATGGAAAGACGTGTCATCTACCTATTGAGTTAGAACACAAAGCATATTGGGCAGTGAAAGAGATGAATTTCAGCCGAGATCAAGTAGGAGAAAGGAAGAAGCTTCAGATCAGTGAATTAGAAGAATTGAGAAGTGATGCTTATGATAAGTCAAGGATTTACAAGGATAAGACTAAAGCATTATATGACAAAAGAATTCTGAAGAGAGAATTTGAACCTGGACAGAATGTTCTGGTCTACAACTCTCGTCTAGAAGTTTTCTCTGGAAAGTTGAGATCTAGATGGACGGGACCGTTTGTAGTAAGACATGTCACACCTTTTGGAGCTATTAAAGTAGAAGACATAAAGAGAAAGACTCGTTTTAAAGTCAACGCTCATCGACTGAAGCCTTTTCTGGAGTTACCTACTAGCGATGTGGAGGCCGTTTTTCTCAAGGATCCGGTTTATCAGACCACTGTTGAAGCGGAAAATTGGGGTAAGTTACCTACACACATTAAAGATTACATTTTATGTCTTGCTGAACCTGTTACTCTATCTAGTTTAAGTTTTTTGCATGAGGAAGCCAAGCGTCATAAGCTTGACTCCTTAGGATCTCATTAGTATAAGTGTCACCGATAGCCGGGCCTTCAGATTTTCATAACTTTATCCTTTACTGAGAGGAGTTGCAAGCACCGGAGTCAAAGTCTCATAACTCTAGTAGACCGAGTATAAAATGTCTATAGGAAGTAAGCATGTTGTCAAGAGATCAGTTTTGAGATGGAAACCTAAGTGTTCACCACCTGTTAGTTTGTGGGATTTACTCCCTGTTGACCTTCAAAGGAAGATTATTTCTATCGCTCGTGTAGGGTTTGGTAAAAGTTCATTTGCGCGTAAGAGGAGAGTGCGTAAGCTAGGTTGGTGTAAGAATTGCCATTCTGAAACTTGTCCTGGGTTACAGCCAATAAGAAAAAATTGTTGGTACAAGGTATACTTTTGTCAATCACCTGTTGAGAGAGATCAGAAGAATTCCTACAAAGTGAAACCTAGTGGGTGGGAATACTAGTCTTGAGGATCTGACTATAAAGGACTCAAAAGTCTTGAGAATCTGACTTTAAAAGACTCACATTACGTCTTGGGGATCTGACGTAAAAAGACCTAAAAATTTGATTTGAACTAATTGTATTTGATTTTCTCTATTTTGTGAGCTTAACCTTTATATGACAGAGAAAGATCAAAATATTGATATTTGGCATCAATGGTAATATCCTACATTTTTCTCATCCATTTCATTTACTTCTTTATACATTGAGGTCAACGCATGCATAAGTAGGGGAGGGTGTACTTGAGAAATGAATTTTGAAAATTAGTTTTCAAAAACAAAAATATTTTTGTTTCTATATCAGAAGCATGAGAAAAATGAATTTTAATGATGAGTCTGGGATATATATTCTATACTACTTAGTGTTGAGTTTAATAGATAGTTGATATTATTGATTTCATTACCGCTTAGACTATTTATTATGTTTGGACATAGTTCTTGTTGATAGAATTCTTTATCAAGGCACCACCATAGTACTTGGTCAGTTTTGTGTACTTTTGCTAGAAGAGAGATTTAAACCCTTAGTAAACTGGAAGTAGAATTTTTAGACTTAGCTCGTGAGACTTGAGCTTTATACCCATTCTTTGGAGAGTTCTTATGAAAAATCCGAGTTTTAGTGACTCAATATCTTTCAGTTCTCTATGTTGTTGTAATATAGTCTCATTATTCGTTGATTTGGTTAAATCACGAAGTGACATCAACTAGGGAGATAGCCATTAGGTATTGTAGCCTATTCGAAACAGAGTATCATACTGATAAGTCAAGTAGTGAACCCATTAAGCCTTTATCCCACCTAGTAGGACCATCATGTTAAACCCTTTTGAGCCTTACATCAAGCCATTTCTTCCAAAACCCTTTATCCTTTACCCAACTCCAGACAAAGAGTATAGCCAAAAACCTTTATCAGCCATACCCATATGTTTCTGAGTATACGAGGGGCACAAGGAGGAAGGAAAAGCACAAAAGGAAGATTACAAGGAAATATCAGAGAGATACAATGAAGACCATCATTTTGTTCTAAGTGAAAGAAGCTAGTGGAAAACAAGCATATCCAGTACTAATCAAGGATATACCACTGAGCTAAAAAAAACAAATAAGACTTCTTCTTCTTCTCTCGGTTGCACGCACCACTTTCGTCAACACCTCACTTCACCGCCAAGACCCTTCCAAAGAAGCACTTCATCGGTTGCTTGCCACCCGATCCCTCACCACCGTCTGCCTACCACCATCTTCGCCACTTCCCCACCGATCTCCACTGTTCTCTAACTAGTCGACTCTTCCGCCAATCTCACTCCTTCCATCACCGGTCGTCCAGTTGACTTCCAAACACCACCAACCACCGTCGGCATCTCCCTTTACCTTCCCCATTCCCCTCAATTCACCGATACTGGAAAAAAAATAAAATACAATAAACCCAACACCGTACTCTTCTTCTCAGCGCACTTTTCTCCAGCAAGAAACCCAGCGTACTTCTTGTGCAACACGCGCCCAGCTCCACACCGCCCCCATCACCGACCACCGCTCCCACCAGCAAATACCATCATCCTTTAAACAACCCGACCATCCACCACCCACCAGCATCGCCCTCACCACCATCCGATAACATCGTCAACACCTCCCCAGCCCTTATCATCCCCCATCCACCACCAACATATTTGTTCACATTCCCACCACCAGCACTTCCACCACAACCGAACCCTTTCAATTTCCTCCCACCTTAATAGCATAGCAAAAAAAAAAAGTCATGATGGTTTGGTTATTTTCCTTGTTGTTTCTGTTTTTGTAGACTGTGGTTTGGTTAACTTATTAGATGGGTATGGTTGTTTGTTGGTTTTGATGTAGTTGGCTTTGTTTTGATGCTAGGTTTGTTGTTTGGGTTGGATTTATGGTAGTGCTCTTGTTTGTTGTGGTTTGGATTTGTGCCGACGGTTTTTTGGGTTTGGTAGAGTATAGGGTGTCGTCATCATGCTCTCTCAGAAGAAGCATGTGCATTGCCCTTTTCGTGAGTTTGATATGTGCAAAGATGGGGTCAATGGTGGTGGCGGTTTTACAGTTTCATATATCGAAACTCACATTAAGAAGCAGCACTTGAATGGTCAGGGAGATGCAGATAGACTGCGGGATAAAATTAAGGAGGACATAAGTTTATATTTATCCCTTCTTAATTTTTTGAAAATGGTGAACAAATGGATATGTGGCCACTGTCTCAGCATGCATGCACTAACTATACCATGTCGTCATTCAGGAGGCACCACAAAACCACCGAAAATGACTGATAATGGAGAGTTGGGATGTCTTATTGTCGGTATACCAGAACCACCGCCCATCCCTATGACTATGCAACATGCACTCTCATCACAAGGAGACGCTAGTGCTATCCTGAGGCCTCTGGGTGTTGTTCCCTTTCTTGATGAGACGTTACTTGATAAGGCATTCCATATACCCTTTCGCACTGTGAAAAGTATACCACGATCTTGTCGTTTGGCATTTTCTGGTGCATTGAAGTCTGCTCTCTGGGATATTACGGCCGATCCTAGTTCAGTTATGTCATAGGTTCGTCTTCTCCTTCTTCCGTGCTACACTCTACAGATTTTTCAACCATAGAATCGTCAGGAACGATGGTCTGGTAATAGGAAAAACCTTCAACAGAAACAGATTCTACATGCTTTGACGATTTGGAATGAGCCTGGTGGACTATTTCGCCTCTTAGAGTCTGCAGTAGAGCCTCCTTCAATACAGCCACCCCAGAGATTTGTTTCCACTCAGAATGTGCGTCGATACTTATAGAAAGTTGTTGATGGGCATTTTACTACAGCGGTAAAAGTGTTATCATCATCAGGGGTTACCCCTAACTCGGCGAAGACTATTCAAGCATTAGAGGAGAAGCACCCAATGTGACAACCACCTGTGAAGCCAATAGTTCCTTTTGTTGAGCCCTCTTTATTGGTAAAGAGAGACACCATATTGTCATGCATTAGGTCGTTTTCGAAAGGTACTTCTTGTGGCCGTGATGGTCTCCGAGCTCAGCACTTGTTGGATGTCATAAGTGGTGCTGCAGCAGCTATATCGTCTGATTTTCTAGATGTATTGACCCCTGTGGTGAATCTTTGGTTACAGGGACGATGTCCACAGCCGTTAGAGGAATTCATAGCAAGTGCGCCGCTTACTCCACTTCTTAAGCCGGATAATAGTATTCGTCCTATAGCTGTGGGCATGGTTTGGCATCGTTTGGTCTCCAAGATTGCAATGAAAGGAGTTTCTAGATATGTGGTTGGGTACTTACAAGATTTCCAGTATGGGATGGGTGTTTCTGGTGGAGCAGAGGCGATTTTGAACGCTGTCAACCGTATGATGTATGCTAACGGTGACAATACCTCTCTTTCAATGATGCTGGTATATTTTCAGAATACTGTTAACATGTTTGATCGAACCACCATGTTGAGAGAGGTTCGTATCTGATGCCCAGCTATTGCTCCCTGGGTCAAGTACTTGTATTGTCAACCTGCGAGGCTATACGTGGGGGATGGCTACATATGGTCTACTAGCAAGGCAACCGTTTGGGTCCCCTTCTATTTGCACTGGTGTTGTATCCTCTAATTCTACAGATACAGTCGAGTTGTCAATTATTGCTACAGGCTTGGTACCTAGATGATGGGACTCTGATCGGGGATACAGAATAGGTGGGGACAACTTTGGGTATGATTCAGGAAGAAAGACCTTCTTACGGGTTGATTCTTAATGTGGCTAAAATTGAGATATTTTTGCCATCACCAGATCCACGTCGCTCTTCTCCCTGTCTCTTTCCTTCAGATTTGTTCCATCCTCAGCAGGGGGTTAGGTTGCTTGGAGGTGCTTGTTTCTGTAAGATTTGCTAAAACACACCAGTTGAGGGTCAGAAGTAATGTTTTTTTGGAGATGGTGGTTGGGAAAAGATGAGACTAGACTTCGGTTTTGAAGTTGTCTACGTACCCAAATGTATTGCTTGGGATCAAGTCTCGATGCGTAGTTCTGGAAAAATGACGAAGGTTGGATTTTATAGGTAGGATTGGTGATAGTTATTTTCTCGTTCTCCAATATTCCAATCGTGGGATGAAGTTGGAGAACTGGCGGGAGAACTGTCCAATCATGGGATGAAGTTGGAGAGGCCGGCGGAGACAACCGTCGGCCGTGGGATGAAGTTGAGAATCGGGGGACATTTGTCAGCTCGTGGGATGAAGTTGGAGAACTGGCGGGACAACTGTCAGCTCGTGGGATGAAGTTGGAGAACTGGCGGGAGAGTTGTCAGCTCGTGGGATGAAGTTGGAGAACTAGCGGGACAATTGTCAGCTCGTGGGATGAAGTTGGAGAACTGGCTGGAGAGCTATCAGCTCGTGGGATGAAGTTGGAGAACTGGCGGGACAATTGTCCGCTCGTGGGATGAAGTTGGAGAATTGGCGGGAGAGCTGTCAGCTCATGGGATGAAGTTAGAGAACTGGCGGGACAACTATCAGTGGGATGAAGTTGGAGAACTGGCGAGACAACTGTCAGCTCGTGGGATGAAGTTGGAGAACTGGCGAGACAACTGTCAGCTCGTGGGATGAAGTTGGAGAACTGGAGGGAGAACTGTCCAATCATGGGATGAAGTTGGTGGAAGTTGTTTCTTGAATGTGGACGAAGTTGTGTAGGTATATACGTTTTGAGCATGGGCTCTGAGCGTGGGCTTTATATTGAATTGGGCTTTTATTGTAACAAAGCTCTGAGCGTGGGCTTTTTTGTAGCATGGACTTTGAGCGTAGGCTTTATATTGAATTGGGCTTTTATTGGGCCACATTTGTGGGGGCCGGAACATCGCCCTCTCTTTGTTACATGGGCAAGGCCTGTGTGGCAAAGAAGTAATAATTTTTAATGGTACCTGGTAGGTTAGTAAATCGGTAAAAATAAAAATGATGGGAGTTGAAGGCAAATAGAAATTTCTTTCTTGATATAATTTATATAGAGTTTGGTATAAATTTGGATTTTGATATTGTTGAATTTATTGTATAATGGTGAAAATATGTAATGGCAGTTTGGTAAATATACTCAAAATGGTTAAAGATGAAAGGTTATAGACTTATAGCCCATGAGCTTTTTGATAGGTGTTATGGGGATCAAACTTAAATTAGATATGGGTTGATTTTGAAGGGGTTGATAGAATGGGCTTTATCTAGGCTTTTAGAAAGAAGGGGTTATTCTGTATGTCATAGGCTTGGAACCTTAAATACACTAAGGAAAAAATATCAAATATGTCTTGTATGTAGCCCAAAAGAATATAACTGTCATGATTTCCCGGTAACTTCCAAGAACTATAGCAGTTGCAAAAATCTTCTCAAGCTTCCAGCTGTCTGGGAGAAGGGACGACTTCACTCGATCTTTCGAAATTGTCATTATAGTACCATCATTTAGGATGGGCACCATAAATGGTGGAAAGTCAAATTTCCATATAAAAGTTAGCATCATGAAACCAAGCAGCGGCAATTCAATTCAATGGCAAATCAAGCAGCGGCAAATCAAGTACAACCAGCGGCAAACTTTCTTCCTAAATATCATTTGGATCAGCGGCATTCCAGAAAACACACATCATTTGGCGTAAAACATAATAAGAGAAGGATTGGTATTTATGGGATCAGCAATGCGAGCGATACGAGCGGCATTATGGGATCGGCAATGCAAGCGGATTTTTGGGATTGGCAATACCAACGGCATTTATGGGCTCGGCAATGCGAGCGGCATTTTTGGGATTGGCAATGCGAGTGGCATTTATGGGCTCGACAATGCGAGCGGCATTTTTGGGATTGACAATGCGAGCGGCATTTATAGGCTCGGCAATGCGAGCGATGTGGGACAAAGACATTAAAATTTTTGTCTTTGAACTTGTATTCTTAACAGTGCCCAGAATCCAGATTTTGTTAGGCTGAGAACATTCTATGCTTTTGGGTTGACGAAGGCTTTAAAGCACTCCTTGCTGCTACCACCTTTCTGACTAACAACCTCCACTTTGTCTCGTCCTTTTGAAGTTTTTCAGCGGCTATTCAAAGGATCAGCACACCAGCGGCTACTCAAAGTTCTTGAGCGGCTATTCAAAGTTCTTGTGCGGCTATTCAAAGGATCAGCGCACCAGTGGCAATTCAAAGTTTTTCAGTGCACCAGCAACAATTCAAAGTTCTTCAGCGGCTATTCAAAGGATCAGCACACCAGCGGCAATTCAAAGTATCGAGCGGCATCGGCAGTTCAAAGAATAGGCATCGGCAGTTCAACGGGATCGGAAAAAAGGGATTGGCAATTAATTAAATCCGCAACTTTCTTTTCCAAAAAACTGATCAATTCAAAATATTGATGGGGCAAGCTGTCAACTGTGTAATTGAATTATACGAATTGATCGGCATGTTTCGATCGGCCAAATTCAAACTTTTAGTAAGTGAGTTTTGTTGAAGATAAACTAATAGAACAAGGTCGGTTGAAGATGCTGCAATTAATTTCCAAATTCGAATTCAAACTTCATATATAACAAGATCTGTTAAAGATAACCTAATAGAAAGGCGAAGCTTAAGCGAATTAGGAAAGTGATTGTTGGTCAGTGTTGAAAATCTAGTCCTATTGGTATACGGCTCTGGAGTTAGAATATCTATAAAAGGAGAACTCGTGGGAGCAGAAGGTTTTGAGTGATGAAGTTGAGATTTTAAAATATGAGAAATTGGAATTGGCTAAACGAGTTTGCGAGGCTGAGGGGATTAGAGGAGACTACAAGGTACTATTAGAAGAGAATGCATTTTTGAAGAAGGAGTTAGATGAATATCATGAGAGGGTGGAAAATTTTAGGGTTGGGTGTTAAGAGAAGGATGATATGATTGAGAAGCATGCAGTTGAAACTAAGAAATTTGGGGCGTTGTTGCGTGAAGCATCGGCAAGTGTTGGACTTTGGAAATTGAGAGATTCTGAGAAACGGGAAAAATTGCAGCAGCTGTCAGATTATTATACTATGTGTTATAGGAAGTTGGAAGATGTATCACCGTCAGATCTAAAAGGTGTTCCAGTTCCAGTGGAGGATAGCATTATGCTGCAACTTCTTGAGTGAAGTTTTTGTTTTTTATTGTTAGGATGATGTGAGGTTAGGTTATGGTTTTTTCTCTCTCGATTATGTTTATTTTTTCCACTGTATTCATGATATTTGGTTTTTATCTATTTTTTATTAGATTGGTAATCAGAATGGGTCGGTCAAAATATATAAGAGTTGGGTAATCTGGCCTTGAGGTAGGTCGGCAAAATAGATATAAGTATTAAGGATAACGTAATTGGGGTGTCGCCGCCCCCATAATATAATAATAATATAATGAAATTTGGGGTGTCGCCGCCCCCAAAGTGTAATGATAACATAATGAAATTTGGGGTGTCGCCGCCCCCATAGTGTAATGATAACGTAATGAAATTTGCGGGGTCGCCGCCCCCAAGATAACGTAATGAAATCTGGGGTGTCGCTGCCCCCATAGTGTATTGATAACGTAATGGAATCTGGGGTGTCGCCGCCCCCATAGTGTAATGATAACGTAATGAAATCTGGGGTGTCGCCGCCCTCATAGTATAATGATAACATAATGAAATTTGGGGTGTCGCCGACCCCATAGTGTAATGATAACGTAATTAAATCTGGGGTGTCGCCGCCCCCATAGTGTAATGCTAACGTAATTAAAT
The DNA here is from genome assembly GCF_015680905.1 of Coptis chinensis. NCBI lineage: Eukaryota > Viridiplantae > Streptophyta > Magnoliopsida > Ranunculales > Ranunculaceae > Coptis > Coptis chinensis. The sequence goes on from NC_141460.1 coordinate 89,052,589, forward strand.
TTGGGGTGTCGCCGCCCCCATAATGTAATGATAACGTAATGAAATCTGGGGTGTTGCTGCCCCCATAGTGTAATGATAACGTAGTGAATTTTTGGGTGTCGCCGCCCCCATAGTGTAATGATAACGTAATTAAATTTGGGGTGTCGTCACCCCCACAGTGTAAGTGTAATGATAACGTAATAAAATTTGGGGTATTTGATTCCTAGTTAAAACGAAAGATGGATCGAATTTTATTGAATTATGAAATGATTACAATGAATGAAGAACAAAACATTCAACAATAAAACTTTTTCAAATGAAAAGCATTCCATGGCTTGACAAATTTTTCTCCAGTGATTCTACGAAGGAAATAAGATGCTGGTCTATCAATAATGAACGGTCCTTCCCAATTCTCTGACAGCTTCCCAGATTCAATGAGCTTCTGTTTGTGGCTAAGTACCCAATCTTCTGGTTCAAAACTCTTGAGGCAAAGCTTTCTATCATATTTGCGTTTCATGGCTGCCTGATATTTTATTAGACATTGTAAAGCTTCTTCTCGAGTTTTATCAATTGAGTCAACCACCAAAGTTAGAGCAGCATCATTGTTTCCAGTTTGTACTGATTCTGTCCTTGTAGTTGGTGCAATTAATTCTGTCGGGAGGACAGCATCCATGCCATAAGCTAGATTGAAAGGGGAAAGATTGGTAGAATGCTTTGGAGTGGTGCGATAAGCCCAAAGCACCGCTGGCAACTCTTTAACCCAATTTATTTTTGCTTCATTAAGCTTCTTCTTCAAAGTTGAGAGAATCGTCTTATTGGTTGCTTCTGCTTGTCCATTTGCTTGTGGATAATATGGAGCGGAAAAATTATGCTGAATTTTTAGTGAGGCGCAAAATTTGTGTATTTCTTCCGCATCAAATTGTTTACCGTTGTTAGAGACAATGTTAGATGGAATTCCAAAGCGACAAACGATGTCTTTCCATAAGAAACGCCGTACATCTGTTGCTGAGATGTTGACAAGCGGTTGAGCTTCTACCCATTTAGTGAAATAATCAGTCGTAACCAATAAGAATCGTACACTTTCAGGAGCATTTGGTAGGGGTCCCACAATATCCAAGCCCCATTTTGCAAAAGGCCAAGGGCTTAGAATTGGGTGGAGTTCCGTTGCTGGAAGTTTGCCCATATTTGCATGTTTTTGACATGGTATGCATTTTTGGGCAAATTCCGCTGAGTGTCTTTGCATGCTAGGCCACCAGTATTCTTGAGTCATGGCTTTATGTGCAAGACTACGTCCCCCAGAATGGTTTCCACAAAGTCCGGAGTGTATCTCTTCAAGAACTAGATGACCTTGATCTTTGGAAAGACATCTGAGAAGAGGACTGAAATTGTTTGCCTTCCTATAAAGTAGGAGCTTGCCTTTAGAATTTGGAATTATGACAAATTTCCAGGCATCTCTCTTAATTTTATAGGAAAGTGACGAATCCTCAGGTAGAGTCACATGTTGCAGAAATTCTAAATAAGTAGGTCTCCAATCATCTGGTGAAGAATCACCATCGATAGATTAGAGATCCAAATGTGGTACTTCTAGAGAATTATCTGCTTCGTGGGACTCATCTTCCATATCAACATTGCTTTGGTCGGCATCCTGTGTGAGTGGAGATTCACTCTCAACACGATGATCGGCCAAATCTTGATGGTCGACTAAATCTTCTTGAGCTGCTTCCTCTGAGTGAGATTCTGAACTTGTGCCAGCCGATTGAGGTAGCTCTTCTCTCTTTCTTTTCCTTGTTGTTACGGCATTTACTTGCTCAAATTCGCAATTCCGAGATGTCGCCTAGAAATAGCATAGATGAGCAATATATAAGTTTTGAACATGTTCTTCTATAACAGTTATGCTTGGAAAAGGTTGGAAATCAATATAGATTTTTCTTTCATTGTTAACATCAACTGCGGCAGAGAGATAAGCTAAGGCATCGGCATGACGATTATCATTGCGAGAGTGCTGGTGAACTGCAATAGATTTGAAATGAATGGATAGCTCATGTATTTTTTGGACATATGCAGCCATCCTATCATTTCGAGCAACAAAATATCCGCCAAATTGATTCACAACAAGCTTTGAGTTAGTGAATAACTCAATCTTTGTCGCCCCCAGGTCAAGTGCTGTTCGCATTGCATAAAGAACCGCTTCATATTCAGCTTCATTGTTTGATGCGCAAAATTCGAGGCAAACAAATTTTTCAATTTTTTTGCCATCAGGTTGGATCAAAACACAACCAAGGCCTGAACCTGATTTGTTCTTGGAACCGTCCGTATGTAGAATCCATAAAGAAGGGTAGGCACTTGTGGATGGATCAGCCGATCCTTGTTATGGATTAGGAGGAGGTTCCTCAAACTGCTCTTCCATGGTCGGTATGTCATCGACAGGAAAATCGGCCATAAGTGATGCCATTGCATGGCCTTTCTCAGATGATTGGGCTTTGTAGATAATTTTGTAGGCACTCAAATATGTTTCCCATTCTACTAATTGGCTCGAATCAGCATTTCGAAGAACTTTTCTCAAGGGGTATTCAGTGTAGACATTGATGATACGTCCTTGAAAATAAGGCTTCAATCTTCGTGCACTATGGACAAGTGAGAGCTATTTTCTCAATTTGCGAATACCTTGTTTTTGGAGTTGTAAGGGTCTTACTTATGAAGAAAATTGGTTGTTCATTTTCATCATCAATGAATAAGACGGCACTCACAGCTATTTCTGATGCTGCCAAATAGATGCCAATTGTTTATCCGGTGGTCGGACTAGCAAGAATTGGCGACTGTACTAGGTATTCTTTCATTTTCTTAAAAGCTACGTCACACTCATCTGTCCATTTTGGGGATCCCTTAATGGCTTGGAAAAAGGGGTGGAACCGATCTGAATATTTTTTAGATAAATCTACCCAAAGCGGCTATCCTACCCGTAAGTTGCTGGATTTGCTTCTTGGTTTTTGGCGAGGGCATTTCGGTAATTGCACAGATTTGATCAGGATTAGCTTCAATGCCTCGTTTGGTCATAAGATATCCAAGAAATTTTCCCGATGCTAACCCAAATGCGCATTTTGATGGATTTAGACGCATTCGAATATGCACCAGCCAATCAAAATATTTTTGCAAGTGATGAAGGTGTGAAGACTCTTCATGCGACTTGATGACCATATCGTCAATATAAGCTTCCATAAACTTGCATAAGAAGTCTGAAAATGATGTATTAATGAATTTTTGATATGTTGCCGGTGCATTTTTTAGACCGAAAGGCATTACCTTATAGCAAAATAAGTCTTGGTCTGTTATGAAAGTTGTAAGTTCTTGTTCATCTTCGGCTAATGCAATTTGATAAAATCCCATTGAGGTATCCATAAAAGAAATTCATTTAAACCCTGAAGTTGCATCAACCATTTCAAAAATACGAGGCAAGGGATACAGGTGAACAGGACATTTTTTATTGACATCAGTAAAATCAACACAGATTCTAAGTTTCCCATTTTTCTTAGGGACTACTACTACATTTGATATCCATTTTGGATATAGTACAGGCCTAATAAAATTAACACTTAGAAGTTTGTCGATCTCTTCTTTAACTTTGAGCTTTCGATCGGGAGCCATTCGGCGAGGCTTCTGACACACTGGCTTTTGTGTTTTGTCGATATCCAGCCTATGACATGCAAGTGAAGGATCAATCTCAGGCATTTGTTCGACCGTCCACGCAAACACTGTGCAATTTTTCTTCAAAAGCTCAATGAGATCATCATGTTCCTTCTTGGAAATTTCCGCAGAAATAAAAGTGGTTTCTTCTTCCTTGTTGCCGATTTGTACTTCGAGGAGTCTGTCGATGGTTGGGGGGCCACCTAAACGCTGCTCCATAACGTTTACTCGGCTAATGGAATTCTGTAATTGCTATTTTTCCCCATCGACATTTAGGATGGTGTTGCCCTTGACTTCCGAATCTTTATAATCTTCGAGCACAGACTCATGACACTTCAAAGCTGCTATTTGATCACTTCGAACTTTGCATACCATACCATCACACTAGAACTTGATAGCCTGATGGAAAGTAGAAACGACAGCTCCCATTAAGTGAATCAATCTCTTCCCAGAATGACATTGTAGGAGGAGTTACAATCCAAGAGAAGAAAATCAATTGTAACTTCCTTGTTCATTAATGTCACCGGAAGAGAGCATCTACCAACTGATGTTGCTGCTGTCCCATCGAAGCTAATGATAGGATTTGGATCGGGAACTATCATTTTCTCGGGGAGGTTGAGTCCTTTGTAACAATGCTTGTAGATCACACTTGCCGAACTACCTGTATCGATCATGATTTTCTGCACACGATGAATTCCAACAAAAGCTTGTATTACAACAACATCATAATGAGGATGGTGCACTCCTATCAGGTCATTGTCAGTCCAACAGAGAGGTCCATCCTCATAAGTCTCAGTACCCATTCCGTGGAGAAAATCATATCCACTATAAACATAATGGTGGCTGAGATCAATGATCTTGAAGTGATTGAAATTCTTACGCTGGGTGTTAGACATTGAATCAACTCTGGCATGACCGACTTTGATTACATTGTGTGTGGTCACGACTAAAGCTTGTTTCGTTTTACCCAGCATGTAATCCTGGAGCATACCCTTCTCGATCAAACCTTGGATTCTACCCCTTAGAGATCGGCATTGTTCAGTTTCATGACCAAAATCATCGTGAAATTTGCACCACAATGATTTGTCACGTGTAGCCTTGGTATTTTCGGAGAGAGGAAAAGGTGGAGATAAGATATTCTTTCCCTTAATCTTCTCATAGATAACAGCATACTTCTCGTTGAGGGCGGTAAGCTTTAACTCTGGAAGTTTCTTTTGTTCTTTGTCATTCCATTGGTGTGGCCTACCATCACTCTTAGACTTTTGATCGGTTGTTTGTTGAAACTTCGGTTTTTGACTCTGTTCCTACGGCTTGCTTATTCGATCCCTATCTCTGTGAACTCGTGCTGATGCATCATCTTCAACTCGAATGAACTGTTGAGTTCTAGCAAAAAGTTCATAACGAGTTGTTGGGACGTCTTTTACTATAGAGTTGTAAACGTCGTCCCTGTCATAATTAATACCTTCCTTGAAAGCATAAATGACAAGAATATCATATGCATCGGGAATTTCAACAGCCGCTTTTCGAAATCTCGCGACAAACTTACTGAGCTTTTCGTTTTTTTGTTGTTTAATACTGAATAGAGAATCAATATTTTTCGGTTCTTTCTAGTTGTGACGAAAATGTTCGGCAAACTTGTAAGCGAGATCAGTAAAATTATGAATGGATCTTTCTGGAAGCATGTTAAACCATCTCATCGACTCAATTCCAATGAGTGTGGACGGGAATAACTTGCAAAGAAGAGCATCGTCGAAAGTCCATAAGATTATCTTGTTTCTGTAATTAACAAGATGCATCAAAGGATCTCCATCAATCTCATCATACTTTTCGAATTCTGGCTGCTTGAAGTCTTTGTGATGAGCAGTTGTTTGGATTCAGAGAGAGAAGGGAGAATCGATACCACTCTCGATAGTGAGATTTCGTATTTTATTTTCTCGTGACTCTTTATCATTAACAGCCTTCAGTATCATTTCGTGTAGACGTCGTTCAAAAAATGGAACATTCTCTTGACGATGGTCATGACCGAACTGTGGACGTTTTGGCCAAGATTTCTTCAGAGGAGGTGGAGTGAGTTCTTGTCGACCCGTCCATGCAGGTGAAGGTGACCGAGCCAGTAGAGAAGTTCGGTTCCTTCATCTCCTATGGTGAACATTGGGAGAATATGGACGGAGTGCTGGACTGTCACAACCATTTTCTTGACCTGATGCAAGTGAGTCTCCATCTCCATGGCTACTATTGTCAACATACTTTGGCCGACAATGAGCTCTTGGATTGGGACTACAACTTGAGCAACTAAGGTTGTGAACTGGAACTGCTTGGTGAATAGTCTTTGCCGAGATCGGGCGATAATCACTGGCATTAAGGACGAGGACTTGCAGTGGCTTGCCTACCCCTTCTAGAGCTTGGGGTAGGAACTTCATTGGTTTTTCGTTGGTTGGGTAGTCTATCTTGCCAACCTATATAGATATTTTGCCGATCTCCCTTAGTACAGTTCGAATCGGTAAACCGGTTTTCGTCATGAGATCTTTTGTGAGTTGGTGATCCCTGACAGGGTGGTCGGCATCAAGGTCGGCAGAGGAGTTTGAGGATTCGCTTATGATTACACTGGAAAGTGTAGGCTTTCGGCGTTGCACATTTTGTTTGCCGAAGCCTTTTGTAAGCGACTCACACGGTTTCTCTTGGTGCGGGAGTTTGTACTCGGAGTCTTTGACAGAGATGCTTCAGTGTTCAAACGATCCCAAACACTTTTTTTCCGTGGACCCTGAATCATCTTCGAGAAGTTGACGCAGCTATTTCTTCAGATTGTTATTCTTGCTCTCCAATTGTCAGAGATGATGGTCTACCTAAGTTAATGGATCGGATACATGAATACCCACTCTCTCAATCGCAGATGGCCGAGGACCATCGGACTTGGAAAGTGGATTCCCAGTAGAAGGTGAATGCTGAACTTGTGCGGTAAAAGGGATACTTTCACCGTTGTTTGTTTTTCGAGAAGCCATTGACGTAACTTTTGTTTTGTGGTTGAGGGGAGGAGCACAGACGGCGCCAAATATGTTTCAACAAGATTTGCTAAAACATACCAGTTGAAGGTCGGAAGTAATGTTTTTTTGGAGATGGTGAAGGAGATGGTGGTTGGGAAAAGATGAGACTGGACTTCGGTTTTGAATTTGCCTACGTACCCAAATGTATTGCTTGGGATCAAGTTTCGATGCGTAGTTCTGGAAAAATGGCGAAGGTTGGATTTTATAGGTAGGATTGGTGATAGTTACTTCCTCGTTCTCCAATATTCTAATCGTGGGATGAAATTGGAGAACTGGCGGGAGAACTGTCCAATCATGGGATGAAGTTGGAGAGCTGGCGGGACAACTGTCAGCTCATGGGATGAAGTTGGAGAACTGGCGGGACAGCTGTCAGCTCGTGGGATGAAGTTGGAGAACTGGCGGGACAACTATCAGCTCGTGGGATGAAGTTGCAGAACTGGCGGGAGAGTTGTCAGCTCGTGGGATGAAGTTGGAGAACTGGCGGGACAACTGTCAGCTCGTGGGATGAAGTTGGAGAACTAGCTGGAGAGCTGTCAGCTCGTGGGATGAAGTTGGAGAACTGGCGGGACAACTGTCAGCTCGTGGGATGAAGTTGGAGAACTAGCGGGACAACTGTCAGTGGGATGAAGTTGGAGAACTGGCTGGACAACTGTCAGCTCGTGGGATGAAGTTGGAGAACTGGCGGGAGAACTGTCCAATCATGGGATGAAGTTGGTGGAAGTTGTTTCTTGAATGTGGATGAAATTGTGTAGGTATGTACGCTTTGAGCATGGGCTCTGAGCGTGGGCTTTATATTGAATTGGGCTTTTATTGTAACAAAGCTCGGAGCGTGGGCTTTTTTGTAGCATGGACTTTGAGCGTGGGCTTTATATTGAATTGGGCTTTTATTGGGCCACATTTGTGGGGGCCGGAACAATGATGTTAGCACTGATTCATCCTTTGTCATGGGCCTTGCTCGCAAGGTGTTGAAAAGGTTATGACTTTGATAGACCGTTTAGCTGTTTTGGATGATCCACAGTGTGAGTTAGCGCTCTTACGTGCTTGTGCTGGGCTCTCTAAGTTGGTATTTATGATTCGTACTTGCCCACCATCCCTTTGTAGAGAGGCAGCTAAGACTTTTGATCGGCATCTCCGCAGTGTTCTCCAGGGTATTATGGTTTCTGATGGTCCTGACTTCGTTGATTTGCAGTGGTGTTTATCGACACTCCCATTACGTCTTGGTGGATTAGGTATTTATTGTGCCACTGATGTCTCTTATTTTGCCTTTGTGGCCTCCCTTTGTCAGACTTCTGAGCTTCAGAACCACATTCTTAGGAATTATGGCTCAGTGCCTTTGGATGAGATTCTTGATGTTGCTCGTAATGCATTGATTCTCTGTCTACCCGATTTTGACCTCAGTATTGTTGCTGGTCTTGAGAGGGAGTTCGTGTTATCTGCTCGTCAGAAAGCAATCATTGGATGCTTGCAGTCGGAACATGCAAAGGATTTTCTACTTGTTATTTTGATGGAGGGACTTGGACAACGTATGTCTCCAGTAGAGTATCGTTCTATTCTCCAGTACCGTCTCATGATCCCTTTGTACTCTGATGGTGGTCTATGCCCAGTTTGCAAAAAGACTAGACTAGATGCTTTCGGAAACCACGCATCACATTGCAGACATTTTCCAGGTTTCAAATACCGACATGATCATGTCAGAGATATTTTATGTGATGCATTTTGGAGGGTTGGGGTACAAGTGAAGAAGGAGGCTCCCGTGAATTTTCTCACTGATCCGAATGAGGGAAGATCGACACGCCTGCCGGCAGATGTATTGATTGGTCTATAGTTGGTCTGAGGGGAGGCATGCGTGTGTTGATGTAACTGGAGCCTCTCCATTGGTAGGGATTGGGAATGGAGTCTTTGAGGTGGGAGAAGCAGCTAATAGAGTAGTGGTAGGGAAAATTGAGAAACACGAGGAGGCTTGTAGAGCTAACCAGCATTGTTTCATTCCTTTCAGTTTTGACACACTACACCAGAAATGGCAAAAAACGATGGTTAAATCCGTCCTAAATCAAGATTTACGACGGAAAATGATGTCCCAGACTCCGTCGCAAATAGTGTTGTCGTTAATATTAACGACGGGAATTAGTGTGGTAAGCTGAATTAGAACTGCGACGGGCTTGAGACAGTTTATGCCATCGTTAAATATAGGACACTCAAAACCGTCGTATATTTGTTTTCCAATGCAACTGCGTATTTTCAAAACTGGAACTCTACCAGCAGTCGTAAATTTGTGTCCTTACTTTAGGACATGCATTTCCGTCGTACAAGTTTAAGGTAATTTTTTTAATAATTATTTTTTTTGTAGAATCTATTTTTCCAAACCCCATCTGATTTAAGGTTTCTCAGATGATAAAATCAATTAGTCAAACAACATACTAAAACAACACATTCCAAAAATTGATATATACATTGATAATTTCCAATTTACAATATTTTCAAGCTTATGATTGCCAACAACTAGGCTTTCAAAGTATACAAAGAAGAATAAGAACATAATGAAAAAACAATTTGAAATTCCTATCTTCATCACCTTTGCACGCACATTTTGTTCTTTCGTGTGAATCACATAGCCTTTCATGACGGTAAACAGCTTTGAGATCGGAGTTTTCTAGGTGCTAGCCCACGTAGAGGCAAACAACACGGCAGGAGCATTATCAATCCGACGCCACTCCACACAGAGAAGTGAGTTCACAAGAGTTGACTTCATTCAATTCGTTTCGTCTTTCCGAATGAAACGGGAAGTTATTGTACAAGACTACTTATGGCGGATCCAACTTGCCTTGGTGCGCCAAGATCCAACTTCTCTTAAGTAAAGTCGGCCCAACATGAGCGGAACCTGCAGGTATATCTTAGTTGTTGATGTACCTTTACATAAGATAACCATACTCTTATAGGTGTCTTTTCTAAGTCAAGTACCACATGCAACAACTATGAAGTTTGTACCAAATTCTCATATCACAACCACGTGCAAAGCTTCTTAATTAATAGATATGCATAGTCTAAATTCATGTCCACTTAGCAACCACATCACCACATAAATAAAAGGTCTAAACGAAACAATTAATTATTAAACACAAACAATCCCAGCCCTCTCTATACAACAAAGTATAAAGAGGCCCTGTAGGGAGAAAATAGAATGTAAAGAAACACCAACAAAGTCGACAAAACAACTTTCCAAGCAAGCTATAAGCAGATCAGTAGGTGTTTAAGTGTAGTGTGTGGTTTAAAGTAATACTTTGGAGGTTCTGGGCCTAGATCTACCTGTAGAACCTTCTTACAATCAACTTAATATCCCAGTCTCCATAACCATGTCGACCACACCAACCTCCACTAACATATGTCAAAAGCCTAGTAAGATAAGGAGAGACCAGTTCACTGGAATCTGACCACAAAAGACTCACTCCAATAGGCTAGCCAACATGACTGAATGTCAGCCTCACGAACTGAGGCAAAGAAGTAGCACACACTAAGGCAGAAGGTGTGCACGAATATTATACATGGATGGTCTGCTATCAAAAAGTATGCTTCAAGAATTGGCATTTTATCAAATGACAGTAATTCCCACCTTGCAGATAGCATCAATTTCATCAAAAATTATACATGCAACTCACTTTGATCTCCTGAAAAGAAAAGAAAAGAAAAATCGAGTCATTACATACTGGACTGGAAAGCGGAAAGTAAACATGAGATATTAATGTGTGAACTTTCTTTACCTCAGGTCCTTTGGTCATTTTCAGCACAACAAATAAATCCCTCACATTCTTTTCCGTTTCTCCAACAAATTTACTTAAAACCTCAGGCCCATTAACAATCTGGAGTTCATGGATAATATAGTCAAATAGCGGAGAAGAAAACAGCAGATTACAAAATTTCTTGATCAATAAACTAGCTTTGAATCAATATCTAAGAACCACCAGTGAAATATTACTATGCATTACCCAAAGACAGAAAGACAATGATACCTCATCCTTTTCTGCTTGCAAAAAACGTGTCCATGAAAAGAACTTAAGAATAGAATACTTTTATGGAAATTTTACAATATATAACTAAATAACAATGTTTCATTCATATCTACGCAATCCAGGCTCATGGCTTCTTACTTGTAAAAGTTTATTCTTACACTCACCAATTCATAATTTAAAAACAATGACTGAGCTTTACTCACATTGTCAACACATCCAAAATTATTCTAAGACTCATGTTCTCTGTCATGATAAAGATCACCACACTTTCTCCAAATACGCGTAAAGAGCTAGTGTTCAAAATTTTGTGCAAGAAAGTCACGTTCACAGTTAAATAAACATACGACATTTTTGCCCGGGGTCTCTAACGTGCTATTGTACATAGTGTGGTTTGTACCTTAGACTACACAAAATCTTAGGATGAATAAGAATATTTTCGTAAAGATTTGTCCCGTTGCAAGAATATTTTCATACAGATTTGTCCCGTTGCAACTCCAAAGGAAGCCCCGAACCGTACCATGGTTCCTTTATTGAGAACTCTAAAAGGTGTGGCTTCCTTTGAGCCTTTTCTAGCTTTTATGATAGAGCTTCTTGGATCATGCAAGTCCTTATCTTCCTCTCACATTAGCTGCATCTGGAAGATTATTGATTCTGCAATTAGCCAGAGAATATAGTCCTAAAAACAGGAGGCGTGTTGACGGATTAAGAGCCGCCATCCGTCAACATAAGTTAATTGCCCCAATTCACTTGTGGTCTCAATTGAGATCTAAATATTATATGTTAAGATGTAGCTAGAAATATCTTATTTGAGGAGGTATCAGCTCGTTGTTAGCATTATTTTCATTTTATGAACCCTATTTTCAAAGGGGAGCAGCAGATACGAGTAGATTAACACGAGTAGAACTCTATTTTATGAACTCTATTAACCTAAACTATATTTTTTTAGAAACTAAAGAAAATTAAAATAAAAACGGATGCACAAACACTTTTATGGTATTAAGATTAGAAATGTCCCGAAATCCAATTAAGGATTTCCTTGTTGTTTCTTAAGATCATCTGTGAAGCCGTGAAGCGATGATTACAAAAAGGTAATAAGATATTTCAAACTTCGGAAGTTCAGTTTTAGATCTATTGGCATATAAACAATATTAATTAATTTATAAGCCAAAGTAACCAATAACCAATAATACTCTCACGGAACTAATAGCCTCTGTTTCTTACCAAACAACGAAATAATACTAATGACCTCTATTCCTCTAATTTTACTAATAATCCATAATAGAGACATCATGATACCTTTAGTTCCTTTCCATCTAACATTTTCCCAATCTGCCAAGCCATTAGTCTTTCCAGTGCCAGGAGGCCCATAAAGCAGCATTCCTTTAACGATAGATGAATGTACCAGATCAACTATTCAAAATATTGAAACTGATTATAAATATGTGCATTACTTGCTAGTCACATGGGAAGGAAAAACACGAGATGCAAATGCATGCTCTTCGAAATATGTCAGCAAACTCTGCACTTAAACCACCTATACCGAGTGATTCAAGATTAAACTCCTTATGCCAAAAAATGTGACTACTGGCAGCTTCGCGCTGGTTGACTATCTGAACATTTCAATATAAAACAACTAGATGAGTACCTTGCCATCAATTTTAACTAAATAAAGATATCAACTTACAATGGTTGCCGTCAATTGTAAGTTTTTAACTGACTAAAGATATCAACTTACAAGGGAAATTGAAGTCGATAGTAAGAACGCAGATGATGAGAATTGACAGGTATGTGATAAAGTTACTGAAAATAACCTTGATACCACTGGCCTTTGATGCTTCAAACACAATGTATATATCAGCAGATATCATCCCTCTCTCAAGGGTATTAGACTTCTCCTGCCCCTCCACCACCAGCTTGACTGACGGTAAACACGAAAATTGTTCCAAGATATTCAAAAGGAACCTTCTGCCCCACAGTCATAATCTGCACTTTCACAAGAAATTCAAACATAAATATCTGTGGTTATGAGCCGCATTTATTTTCTTTTTCCTTTAAAGAACAAAGGAAAGAAGAAAGCATTGTCCCTCAACTGGCTCCAATTTTTAACATTGATAGCTACTTAACTAGGTATTGTGACAAAAATATATCCAAAAGAATACATAGCAGTGCAAAGTGACAAACACTAGTAACAACTAATCTGAAATATCAGATGACACCATATAATAAGAATAATACACTACTAAAAATATACTAATTCGTAGAAACGGCTACTTGACCATCTCGACAAATGTCAATTAAATCAAGTAACCAATCCTCGAATCAAAAGAAAACAACAAATATGTAAACAATATCCCAGAAACCCTAATACATGTCTTATACCATGAGTTTATGTTTCCTCCAATTTATTTTCTAAGTGAAGAAACTCCAACTTTACCCAAGGGACACCACAAAAGAGACTCGACATCATATAAATCAACCAAATGCAATCAATATATATATATATATATATATATATATATATAAACAATGAATTTTCAATACACAAAAGGAGAGGTCCAAGAAAGAACAATGACCTCATCTAGCTCTTTCTTAAGATCTTCCAGCTGTTCTTTCAGTAGGTCTGATTCTTTTTTCTGCATTACTAGTTCTGCACTCCATCCATTCAAGGTAGAACAAGATTAAAACAAAGCCGCAATCTTCACAACAAAAAAGCAATTTGAAAGAACCCACCCTCAACAAAAGAGTCATTAAACCCACTACCTAATTACCCATCCACGCAGGCCAGCGATACAACAGTACTATACTGAGACGCAAATCATGTATCTTAAGGTAGTAGAGCACACCCATAACTGTGTCAACAAATTAGTGATGGGCTTAATCACTCTCTCAACAAGAGAGAGTTCCTTACAATTGTAAACAATATATACTAGCTAAAAATCAATAACTAAAAAACTCATTTCCAAGTTTTCATTTCATGTAAACAGATACTAAGTTTAAGGTTAATCCTCATTATTCTATCTACAAAAAGAATAATAACATATCCAAAATCAGTAAAGAAGAAAAATAAATGTTACCTTGAAGTGAACATGTAGAGCAGACCTGTTCCATAGCTAGCCCGGTTGAACCATATTCCGTTGGAAGCACACGTTTTGGGACAGACAAATCGATTAGGTAAAAAAATCCATTCCAGTTCCCTTTACTAGTAAGGGGAAGTCAAAAGCACGGGCTAAAAAAAAATTAGGAAAGCTCATGCTTTGTAATAAGGATCAGAATAGCTGACCTTATCGAAACAAAGGCTTACTTCGGTTGTTTCAAGAAGACAACCAAGCGTGTGGTACAACTCACTAGTCACAAATTGGAGCTATCTATCAGATGCTTAACACAAAACAATCCAAACTGTTACTAGATTCAATCAACTCATCAATCAGTCTAATAAAGTAAACATCATAATATATATATATCAGGATCAAAAGTCAATATCTATAGGCTTGCGACAGAGAATAGTTAATTAACTACTAAATTTTATAATACAACAATAACCAACAAAGTTCACAGTACATATCATGTTAAAAGTTGAAACATTCACTGAATTAACCCTCATTAATCTATCCACAAAAGAATAATAACAGATCTAAAATCAGGAAAACAACAAAAAAAAAAAACCTTGAAGTGAACACGTAGAGCAGACCCTCTAGCCTTGCAACCTGAAAATAAAGTAAACATCATAATATATATCAGAAACCCTAGACTGGAAATTGGGGTTTAGAAATTGAGGTCTGGAAAAAAAAACACGAAAATTGATGATAGAGAGAGAAGGGGAATACCAAAACTTTAGAGAGAGATGAGGGAGTTACCAAACTTGAGAGAGAGATGTAGCTCTTACCGATTTGAGAGAGATTTGAAGCTCTCACTGTTAAATCACTCCTGCCAAAGCTTTACTTCAGAGCCCTCCCACGAAAGCCCTCAATTTCCTTACACTAGGGTTAGGGTTAATGAAAGAAAAAAAAAAATATTGAGGCGGGAATGCGGGATAGTGAAATATTGGGCTCACCTTCTCTCTGAAAATTCATCTACGACGGTCACTGAAAATGGGAAAGACAATAAATCTTGTCTCTAATTTGGGACGATAACTAATGTCCTGTAGTTAATCTTAGTCAACCTAAACAACAAATACGACGGGTCCAAACAATTTAGGACGACATTTCTCCTTCTTAATTAGAGACGGGGTATATAGTCCTTAGAATGTGTCCTATTTCCAGAATTCTTGTGTAGTGACACTTTTGGTTTTAAAGACAATGTGATCTATTGAGAAGCCTTAGAGATCACAGAAAAGTTATGGACTACAACGTAATGACAACCTGGTTCCAACGAGTTTGTATTTAGGAGAATAGGATTTGCCATTCGAGAAAGGACTTACATGATTGTTGTTGACTTTGTCCTAATTATTTGTAAAACTCGTTATCATTATCAATAAAATTTCCACTTAAATTTTTTTTTTTTTTTTTTTTTTTAAAATGAACATAATGGATGGAAAAGCTAAGACAAAGGAAGAATTTTCTCTGCAATACAGAATTTGAAGAAATCTTCCAAAAAAAGAAGCAAAACCCCTAGTGTTTTTAGAAACAACCTTTGAATCCTTTTTACCTTTCCTTCATAAACCAATACCCAAGCCAAGTTACAACCCATGACTTATCACTACAATATGGTATATGAAGTCTAGAATAGGTGAGAGGATGCTAAAGTGAAAGACCCGACAGTTCATATGTGATTGACATTCTTTCCATGAGACTACTGTCATCTAGAAGTCTGTTTTTCAAGGTAGTATGTGGGATGTTCGTATTCATTATTCTTTTCACCACATACATGAGGTAAAATAGTATACCATCTTCTGAGAGATTTTTTTCTGAAGGTGTGACCGGTGAGGATTGAAAGTCAAGATTATCTGTCTAAAGGTAAACTAGGGATTCCGTTTCTTAGATAGGAGAGTATAGGAGATTGACTAAGTCAACATATAAGCCTTGATTGAGAATTTTGTCAATTTTTACTATCTCCCATCATAATTTATGAGTTTTTGCAGCAAAGTAGTTAGCAATGGAGACCGTCTGTTGGAGTAAGCACTAAGTGGGTAAGGAATTTCTCTCTCTGAAAAATACTATCATTCTTGAACATGCTATTGATTGATTTTATGGGTATATCACCTGAAAACCCTCACGAGACAATAACTCGTCCTTTTTGGGGAACTTAAAGGTTTAAAGCCTTGTTGGATATGGTAAATGTAATCACGATGCCTACGAAAGTGAGTTAGGATTTTATTTTTGTTATTAAGATGTGATTTTGATCACTTATCTATTTTTTTTTATCTTATTTGCTAAGAGACTAGCAAAAGTTTAGTTGGGGTTATGATAAGTACTTAAAAAGTGCAATTTAACCCTCGATTATGCCTCTTGTTTAGCCATCTTAGTGGACTAATAGTGTTTGTAAGTTATATTTTATGATTCTACAGGTGAAAAAGAGAGTTTTGTGGAATATTAGAGAAAAAGGGGTAAAACGGAGCATTAAGGATCACATGGGAAGCCCATGGACAATCATGGAGAAGGCCAAGGAATTGAAGCTATTAAAGATGCGACTTGGACCTATTTTAAAGCCTATTTGGAAGCACAAGGCAATAGGATTCATTGTTTGGACCAAAGCCCGTAAAAGAGGATAGAAAGATAAAGCAAAAGAGGGAAAATAGACTTCCGCGTCTGGGACGCAAAGATCATGCGTCCAGACGCAATGCTCACGTCTAAGACACAAGGATCATACGTCCAGATGCATGAACCGACACTATAGCCACTTCCTTCTCAGTTTTGGAGACGAAGTTGGACTCTAAAAGAAGTTAATTTGTATTAGGAAACAAATGGCGGTTTGAAATGCTTCTAGAACTCATTGTAACCCCTATAAATAGAGGACCTAAGTGCCTCATGTAATTTGCCAATTCACTTATATTCTTGTCTCCAGAACTTGAGGCAAAGAGAGATTAATAATAAAAGATTTGGTTTTAACTAGTCGAGTCTTAATAAGTTAGTCTTTCTAGTCTTATGTTCTTCGACTCTTCTTTTTCTCGTTTTTCGTGTTCTTCCTTCTTTATGGAAGGCTAATCTTCTTCTTCAAGGGAGGAGATGAAGTCGGTGCTTAAGGTTTACTGATTCTTCTGGTTCATGGTGTTCTTCAATCAGGTTAGTTCTTTATGTTTTTAGTTATTAGTTCCATTGCCCACACCAAGAGATGGAAGTATAAAATAGGGTTTATGTTTTGCAATATTAATATCATGCTAGTGTTCTTTACTTTTCTTCTAGTAGTATAGTTTTTTAGAGTCAAGGAAGTATTCTTTGTGTTGCCTTAGAAGGGGTAGCTCAGGGAGTGGCTACCTAGGGGAAGTATTCTTTGTGTTTGCCTTAAGTGGTGATTCATTGAATGGCCGCCCTATTAGGAAGTACTCCTTGATGTTGCTCTCGATAATACATTAAATGGCTGCCTAAGCTTACATAAAAGGAAAGAAGATATTAATAGCATAAACATAGGAACAACTTTAAGTAGAATTAATTGTTAATGATGTTTCATCCAAGAGGGCATCAGCACTCGCTCGATTGCCTAATTGTAGTCTACTTGTAAGAACAACCATGAAGCAGAAGATCATAGATCAAAAGTATTGGTGGATTATAATATCTTGAATTCCCTCTCTTATAAATTCTCAATAGTTTAGTTAGCTTAGTTTAGTTTAGCATTAGAATCTAAAATCTCTATAATCATAGTTTTTAATCCCTCAAACCCCCTTTCCAGTCATGTCCTTCACATAACATACACTTAAAAGTGGAACGATACCCTACTCATCCTTTACTTATTGAGGGATAATTAGGTTTTGATACGCTTCTATTTTGTTCAACGACTATCATCAATCTACATCATCCATATACCATCTCAATAACACAAAAAGAAGCCAGGTCAGTTTACGATAAATAACCGAAGATGGTTTACTAGTACCGGACCTTAATCTCATACAAGTTTAAGGCCAATAAGAAACAAACCACGAACAAATAGTCAAACAACCCTGATATGCTAGAAAAAATCCTCTAACAGGAGAGGCGAGGAGTGGAAGAAGGAGTACCTGAATGCCTCCTTGCTACGCGTTTGAATAGCGTCTTATATACGCGATCACAGTGTATTCACGAAGTTAGAAACACTAAATAACTTAAACGAAGTGAGTTGGAAACTAACCTGTGAAAATCAGGCTAATTCGAAGTGGGCGCGGGCGCGCTTGAAAGGAACTAGGCGTAGAAGGGCGAGGGCGCGCTCTTGCCTGAACCAATGTCCAGTGTTTTTAGGGCGTGCACACTCCCCCGAGATAGCCTACTATAGGCACAGGCACGTTCCGTGTAGATTTCTAAAAAAATAAATTATGAACCAAACAAACACAGTCAGAACCAAACAAGGGTGGGTGGGTTTTAATGGGATTTTGATAGGGATGAAAATACTAAAGGAAATGAATTTAAACATAACTAAGATGGCAGCGGCGCTATTTGATAAACATTGAAATTATCCTTTACTCCTATTTAACTAACTAAACTTAAACAGAAGTAAAGAATAATAATTTACTCTAAACTATCAAAGTTATCTACTCTCTTGAATCATGCAATAAATGGAGTAGAGAATTCGTTCCACTCCTAGTCCTTTAAACGTAAGTTTTCACTAGTTTAATTGATACTAACAAAACGAATGAGAGTAATGAATTGAATTATGCTAATATGGCAATTTAACTTAAATAAGATGTATTAACTTATACTATGATAATAGAATATGGAATGTGAATATGGAGAAGGGATTAGGGAGATTTGAATCCACTTGATGTATTCCTAATATGCTAGTGTAGATTATTGCAGTCCTAATAAAATAAGATTAAGTGTTGATCCCTAATTACTTATGGCAATCTCTGCCAACTAATAATTAGCATGTGAGGAAGTCCAACCCATTCTCATGGCGAATCAACTATCCTTCTAGAGTGAAACTCTTAACAAGCAATAATTCTAACTAACATATCAAGTCTTCATCAAGCTTCATCAAACTCCTCTAATGGAAGTTTAGCTAAATGTCATTAGACTATCATAAACAGATATATAAGAAGGAGACATAATGAAGAACAATAATTAACTAATTAAGGTTTAAACTAATAACTATGTCTAAATTCTAATTATCTATTTCTAATTAATTATATCTATTTAAGTTTAAGTATATCTAATTATATGCCTTAGTCCTCTTTATATAAGAGAGGCTAGGTCTATATTTTCGTGCATGAGCTTTGGAGCTATGTTTTGGGCCTTTAAATCAAGCCCAAAACCTAATTACATAAGTCTAAAAAGAGTTTTTCTGCTGAAAATTACTGCAACAGCATTTTCGTCCACTTCTGCTCATCTGATTGGGTCAAGAACTAGACCGTTAGAAAGCTCTTTCCGAGCTAGTCGTTTTGACATATAATAAGCTCAATTCCGAGGTCTGAGTCCAAAGATACGGCCTGTAGAAGTTCTATTAACTTTTCTGCTCTATTTCTGCCCGCGTTGACTTTGACTTTTCAGCTTTGACCGGGCTTTAAAAAGGTTTTTTCTCCTTAAATCTTGGCCTTTAATCATAGAACTTTTTAGCAACCAACCTTTGCTCATTAATCTCGCAAAAGTGACATGTTTCTTCACATATTTGACTCAAATATCTGAAATATATAAACGCACATAAACAGTAGTAACTCATATTTATTATACACATAATTGGTCTAAATGTAATGATATTAAGGGGTTAAAACTACAATTTTGGGCTTTTATCAGTAGACCAACTCCAGAGATTATCCCACCCCGTAATCCCTTCGTAGAAAAACAATCAATAAACATTTAGATAAAAATTAAACTTGACTAACATTTTCTGAAGCAGAAAAATTGATAAACAACATGAAAAATTAGAGTAGTCGCCATGACTTCGCCAAAAGATTCACCGTTTCAAAATTACCACAAAAGGACCTCCAGGCTGCAATGTGTTTCATAAATTTCACATACACAAGGAAGCCGAACAAAACAACCAAATTCACCAATATGTTGCAGAAATACTCACAAACACCATTAATACACAGAATACCAAGTTTTCATGACCAAATAAAACGAATTAATTGTATTTGCAGAAATTAAATACTATAGTTTTGAATAGAATGAATAAAAATAAATAAACATTATCAAACAAATTAAATAATGAAGAAAGCATACCTTAATTACAATTGCTTGATAATCGGAAAAAAAAAACAAAATCCCTAAGTTTTATAGCAATTTCAGTAGGATTTATGTTAAGATATGGAGATTTGTTTGTATTTGAGAGAGAAAATCGTTGTTGGTTGCTGAAATCGTTGTTGGGTTCGAATTCTATGTGGTGATGGTATCGAGAGAGAAAGTGAGAAAGAAGAAGTCGATGGGGTTTTGAGAAAATAATGTAGCCGAGAGAGAGAGAGAGAGAGTTCCAGCTCTCATCAGATTAGGTTGAGTGAGTGAGTGAGTGAGTGAGGAGAAGAAGATGGTCGTGGATTTCTAATTTGTGAAAGGAAATGATGATTATACCCCCACTTGTTTTTTATTTGGGCTAAATCATTTTAGCTATTAGATCAGGATGAAATCTGAGGGACCAGGAAGGGTGTCAGATTAGAGTGGCAGAATAAGAGTGTCACTATAGCCAAATCTAACAGTCCAGAAATGTTGAGTTTTTGTAATTGTTTTTTGCCAATGTTAGAGGTTTTCAAATGAGCTGAAATTTTGTAGAGATGATCTTAATATTGAGTATATCATATCCACAAAAAATAGGTTTGAATTCATTTTGTAGGTGAAGTTTTACTTACGTACTTATTTTAAAGTTAACTTAAGTATCTACTTTTTAGAGAAGGACTATATATCTACTTTTTAGAGAAGGAGTAGTAAGAAGACCATCCACTTCAGCTAAGTCAGCAACAAAGTTATGAACAACATCAGTAGAAAGGTGAGAAGCAGTGATATCTGGTGCGTCAGGAATAGAAGGAGTGGCAGTTTCTTCTTCATCATCTGAAACAAGATCATATTCCACGAGAACATCATGTGGAACATATCGTTTAAAAACTTCCAACTGGTCACCTAGAAGATTTACAGCTGTCATAACTTTGTTATATTCAGCATCAGAAGCTTCCTCATACTTCATTTTTTTTGAAGAAAAATCTTCGGTGATTTTTTTCAAAGTTTATGCATGCTCAGCAACCTTCTGAGTTAAAATCTTCTCAGCATTTTCAGCATGAAGTTTTAGATCGCTATTCAGTTGATTGTTGTCTTTTTTCAACTGACTATTTTCTCGATTTAATCTATCAATTTCCAGCTGTTGAGAGTCAACGATTTTTTGAAAACGGCCAATATCGCAGTTTTTGCTTATAGTGAAGATCAAACTGGGAAATGGCGGCCACTTTAGCCTGTGGAAATAACAGAAATAGATAAGCATATAGAGAGAGGTGTAACTATTATGAAATGATAGAAGGGAAAATACAAATACCTTTTCCATGAAGTCACAAAAGATTGTGCAGCGGTCTGCGAAATTTAAATTACACATGGCTATTTTGTCTTTAGGGAGAACACAATTGGTAGACAAAGTAACACCCAAACCATCACTAGAATCATCAGCAAAAAACAAGGCGGTCAAAGGGACATCGCTTCCATCAAGCAAACAGAAAACAGGTTTGAAGAGGTGACTAGTATCGGCCGAAGGAATAGATTCAAGGGTTTGACCAGCAGCGAGGGCACTTTCACCCCAGGCAGTTTTTCTTTTCTTCAAATGAGTACGAGTACTTTGTGGAGGAGCAGGATGTTTTTCTTGGGAAGGAGGAGGATGCTTATCCTTAGAAGAAGCAGTATGAGTAGAGGAGGAAGGGGCAGTGGGCTTATCTTGTGGAGCCTTTTCTGATATGTTTTCAGCAGCTTTCTTTTTTCCCTTGTCAGAGAAATGGCGACCGGCATTTGGGTTCATCGCCATTCGAGGTGTCATATCTGTATACAACAAAATATGTTGATCAAATATATCTTGTAAAATCGGATATTGATAAAAGTCAGGAATTTCTTTTTTAATCTGGGGAAAAAGATAGGGAGTCATTTTCAGGTGGTTATTTAAGTAATCAATATAGCATTGGGGAAGGTTAGGAGGCAATTCATGCAAAGCGAAGGAGGATAGAAGGAAAGAATGGTCATTTAGAGGATCATCTAGAGTGGAAGTTGGTGACTGACCCATTTTTTTAAGATCCCGACTCTTGAGAACATAAAGAGGACCATGGTAATTATTGATGTCTGAAAGAGGAACTTTATCGTTGGGATTGGGGAATGCGATAGGCGGCCTGAACTAAAGCCAGATTAGGTCGTTTGATAAAAAAAAATGGGCTAAGTCCATGTTTCCAACAGCTTGTATCTTCAACAGTATCGCACTCAGATTCAAAGTCAATAGTTTCGAAAAGATGACAAGGAATTCCTTCTACAGCATAACTTAACTCCCACGAGGTTTGAAGTTGATTGGTATGACCTAGTAAAAGTAGAGGCAAAATGATGGCTAGTGGGTCTATCGTCAGAATGGGTATCTTCGCTACTGGTACTAGCATCAGAGATGGTATCTTCACTCGCCATTACAGTGACTATAAACAAAGAGGGAACGACAAAGATATTTTTAGTATCGTCAATTTAATATATATATCATCTTATCAGTAATATAGTTTTAAGGTATCAGAAGTTTCGATATAAAGGTTGGCACATTGGAAATATCGATATGAGGTTTTGTCAATCAATATATCCGATATGAAAAATAGTATGAAGAAGGATATATAAGAAAATCATTTTAAGTGTGTAAAGATGCAAACTTTTAGGTATTTTAAAGAACAATATAGTATTAAAGAAAGATATGTCACACAAACATACACAGGTACATAGTAGTTTAGTATCAAAAATTGTCAAATCCCTAAATTTTTGTTTTAAGTTCATTCACGAATTATATAATAATGCGAGTTTGTTAGACTAACAATTGAAATACAGAAAAAAAGTGACATACCTTGCAACGTACAAAAGTAATGCTTGATTTCTGGAAAGTTAAAGGATCAGGACGAAGTTTCGCGTTTTTGGTTTTCTTTGGTAGCGTATTTTATAGAAGAAGTTTTGAAAGATAAGGGAAAGAGAAATGGTTTGTTTTTAAATTTTATATTCAAAAATATGGATCGAGTTGTTATTTAGGCCCAAGTGTAACCGCTTCTCGAAAAATTGAAATTCGAAGCAAAATTTCAAATTTTCGAGAGGGGGCGATGTAGTGGGCAAATATCGTGCCTTTAAGTATTTTGACTGATATTTTAAAACTCGAGATATTGACATAAAGGTCAATATCTTGGTATATTTCGTGGTGATTTCAAACATTTGCAGGTATTGAGCGGAAAAAGAATGAGGAAGACAAGGGACACGTGTCATAAGTTGATTGGGCCAAAGCTAATTAAAGACACTATATAAAGACTGGATGCAAAAGAAAGAGGATTCATTCAATCATTATCAGAAAAATCATTAGAAACAGGAGAGAGAAACAGAGAAACAAAGCGATTGTAAAACTTCAATTATTAATCAATAAAGGTCTTCGTTTCACTTCAGTTCATTTCATTCATTCATTCAAACTATTGCTGAATCTCAGTGATCTTAGAACAATCAAGTAAAGTTGTTCTTAGACATCACAATCAGCTCAATGTTGACAGACTTCTAATTGATGGTTAAACACTTAAACTAGCTCAGTCAATGAAATGGGCCAAAACACTTTTGCGTATGTCAATATATATATATATATATATATCCTTGATGCACCTATATGATATTGCTCCATATAAAAGTGTTCGGTACTTGGGATGAAAGGTATGAGTTGCACATTGCACACCCAGACCGAGCATTTAGTGTATTCTGGAATTTACTATTTTGTCCACAATGACAAAGACCATGCAGGTGACGAGGAACTTTCTTTTTACACTGTTTTCAGTAGATGTTGGGAAGAAATATAGAGAAGGAACTTTAGGAAAGCAAATTTTTGGGCAGAAGTACTTCTGTATGTTGTCAGTTGGGAATGAGAGTCCACTAGGCTGAAAGCATTTTCTTTTCCCATTTTGGTTATAAAAGTCGTTTTGTTTTAAATTTTAGGATTTGGTAATGACTTCATAAGTATCACCTTTACAACTAACACCTTCACAGGGGTTCACTGGCATTGTATTTCTTCCAACATGAATTGGTTATAAAAGGGTACAACGTTCATTTTTCCTTTTATATTACGGACTGCTGAATGGCTTCCTGAAGCGTTCACCACCAAAAAGTTCACCAGCAGCAATATATATTTGAGTTGAATTGTCAAATCCACGGAGCGGAAGATGAGACCTGTTGGAGTTATCCCTCACATGAGGAGAGAAACCGAGCCGACAGAAACGGGCTAATTCGCATCGCGATTAGTCGAGCGCCAGCGCCAGATAGAGGCGACTTCGGCCGAGTTCCAAGAACATAGGCTTACCCTCGGCTTCAGTGCCAGTTCGACTTCGCTCAGTGAGCAGCCCAGGCCGCCGATTATAATTTTGTGGGCCTTGCTCAAGATACGCCCTAAATTTGGTTTTGGAGATAAAACCAAAAATCAAGGTTTTGGAAAACCTAACCAACATAACCAAACAAGTCAGAAGGATTGGAATCCAGACTAAAACAAAAGAGATAACCTTTACTGAGAGATACAACCCTGTAAAGAGATAAGAGTGATCTAGTAAGGTGAGAGACTGAAAGGAGAGATTGTAATCTTTCTTCCCATTTTATTAAGAACTGGCTCTTGTGGAAGTAGGCATCATTGGCCGAACCACGGTAAATCTTTGTGTTGTGGTTTGCTTTTACTGCTTTACATTATTATCCGTTGTTAATAGTTGTTTAGCGAGTTGGGCATGTTAGTATAGGTTGTAGTTGATATTTAGAATTTATCCGAGTTGAATTGTGTTCATACAAGTTATCGTGTAGTGGGGAACCGATTGGTATTGGTGTAATCCCCAACAAGTGGTATCGAGCCTTGGTTAGAATAGCCTAGGGTGTTATCCTAATCTTGGTCGAAAGGTGTTTGACCGAAATTCCCGAGAGAAGATTTGAGGTTAAATAACTTGTAGAGATGGACCATTCCGTGAACACTTTCATTATGATGAGTCCTGAATAGGAAGAACTACACCATCCGGAAAGCCAAGATGGAAGACTTGCTATACCGCAAGGACTTGGCACTTCCCATTGAGAATGAGGGAGTAAAACCGTAAAAAACCGATGAGGCCGAAAGTGGAAAAAGCTTGACAGAAAAGCGATTGGATACATTCGACAGTGGATTGACGATAGTGTCTTTCACCATGTGGCCCAAGAGACTACAGCCTTCAGTCTATGGAAGAAACTCGAAGACCTTTATGAGAGGAAGTCGGGTGGAAACAAAGTGCCAGTCGTTAAGAAGTTTGCGCATTACGGTACCAAGAAGGTTCTTCAATGTCTGAGCATCTTAATGAAGTACAGAATATCATCAATCAAATGCATTTGATGAAGATCAATTTGGGAGACGAAGTTGAGGCTTTGTTTCTATTAGGCTCTCTACCCGAAAGTTGGGAGACATTAGCAGTTTCTCTACATGGAGCAGCCAAGGATGGAATTGTTACCATGGAGATGGCTACCACATCTTTGTTGAATGAGGAGACTAGAAGGAGTGCAAGAAGCGGCTCTTCTAACTCGCAGGTCCTTTTCACGAGAAACGGGGAGAGGTCGGCGAAAAACCATCTCGCTCTAGAGGTGATGACGTATAAATCTAGGGGTGAAGCTAGAACTCCTAAAGGCGGAGAGAGGCAATGTTACTATTGTGCCACCAAAGGCCACTTCGAGATATGAGTCGCGCAACAATCAAGAGGGGATGAGAAGAATAACCGCGGTACATGAAGACATGGTGCGAGGAACGGAAACACAGTGCAGATATACTACCGCACTAGTCGGCGACCTAGTGGGAATTGTCGGTCGTGGTGTGTCGCCTTAGTACCTCATGTCGATACGAGTGGGTGATAGATACAGAGAGCATCCTATCACGTCACACCGCACGGGGATTCTTCACTACCTACAACCGGTAGTGAATATGGTGAAGTAAGGATGGGTAAAAGTGGAGTCTCAAGATTATAGGCATTGGAGATGTTCATGTAGAAACCAATGTCGGCTACACCTTGACACTCAAGGATGTAAGACATGTCCCCGACATACGGCTAAGCCTAATTTCGGCCGAAATTAGATGATGATGGCTTTGTAAACTCGCTTGGTAACGGGTATGGAAACCCGACCGGAGGTTCCATTGTAGCAGCCGGAGGAAAGAAAACTTGCTCTCTTTACAAAACACGCTAGTTTGTGTAAAGCGGTTTAATCGCGTGCGAAAGAAGAAGAAGCTTCATCCGAATTGTGGGTACAAGAGACCGTGGTCACATGGGCATAAAAGGGATGGAAGTTCTTGCTAAGCAAAAGGCCATGCCGGACATTAAAGGTACACATTTAAATACATGTACTCATTGTTTGGTAGGAAAGCAACACAGGGGTGTCTTTCCAAAGATTCCCGCCTCACGTAAAAGGACAATCGCCCTTGAGCTAGTGCACACAGACTTTATGTGGTCCTATGAGAGTGAAGTCCCACCAGGGAGTTTTCAGACTTTTGACATTCATTGATGATGCGTCCAAGAAAGATATGGGCCTATAGTCCGGCGACCAAGGATGAAGTACTTGGCGTGTTTGAGAAATTCCACAAAGATGGTGGAAAGAGAGACCGGGAAGTTGTTGAAAGTGTATTCGCCGATAATGGGGGTGAGTACATTGGGCCATTTGAAGAGTATTGCCGAGTCATGGGATTCGGCCATGAGCGCACCGCTCCCAAGACACCGCAAATGAATGGAATGGAATAGCAGAGAATGAACCGCACCATTGTAGAGAGGATAAGATGCATGCTATCTCACTCTAAGCTACCTAGAAGCTACTTGGGTAGAAGCAATGCGCATGTACATGCATGTGATCAACCCGTCACCGAAGAAAGCCTCTGAATAGTGATTATCCGGAGAGAGAGTATGGTCGGCAGAGATGTTGATTATGGATACTTGAGGGGTATTTGGGTGCGGGGGCATTTGTGCATATTCCGGGCGATGAGAGATCCAAGCTTGATGACAAAGCCAAGCGAAGGCATTTTTCCGGGTTATGGAGATGAAAAGTTTGGTTACAAACTCTATGATCCGATTAACAAGAAGGTAATCCGAAGTCGAGATGTTGTGTTCTTAGAAGACCAAACCATAGCAGACTTTGAGGAGGGTGAGAAGCTGCGCTTTCACCAATGATCTTGTTGATTCGTAACCGTAAGTTCCTACCGCGGGAACGGCGTAGGCATTGAGAATGCAGAGAACCATGAGTTTGAAGCTCATGATGAGAATCCTATTGCTCATGATGGGATAGAACCTATTGGAATAGAAGATGCAGATGAGATGCATGAACCACCACCGTGAGCAAGCGTAAGTGCATCCTCCCCGAGGCACCGGCCAGATGGGGCAAGGAGGTCCGACAGAGAGAGACTAGCTTCAACCAGGTATCCACCACATACCGCGCACGTGCTACTATCGGATGGTGGAGAACCTATGTACTATCAAGAGGCACTTGAAGGTACGCAAGAAAAAAAAATGTTGAAGGCCATGCATGACGAGATGGATTCTTTGCATAAGAATCACACTTATGAGTTAGTTGAGAAACCCACAGGGAGAAAAGTTCTCAAGAATAAGTGGATATATAAAGTCAAGCATGAGGAGAACAATCCTCACCCAAGGCACAAAGCTCGCCTTGTTGTGAAGGGATTCGGTCAAAGGAAAGGAATTGACTTTGATGAGATTTTCTCTCCTGTAGTGAAGATGACTTCTATCCGGGTGGTATTGGGTATGGCCGCAAGTATGAACCTAGAGGTTGAGCAGCTAGATGTCAAGACAGCTTTTCTTCATGGAGACCTTGAAGAAGATGTCTACATGGACCAGCCAGAAGGGTTTGAGGTCAAAGGCAAGGAGCACCTAGTATGCAAGCTGATAAAGAGCTTGTATGGATTGAAGCAAGCACCGAGACAGTGGTACATAAAGTTTGATTCCTTTATGGCGAAGCAAGGATACAAGAAGTCTGCTTCCGATCATTGTGTGTTTGTTCGAGAGATTTCGGATGGGGATTTCATTGTGGCTATTCTTTATGTGGATGATATGTTGATAGTTGGCCCAAACATCAACAAGATATCCAAGCTTGAAGAAAGACTTGAGTAAGTCCTTTGAGATGAAGGATTTGGGTCAAGCAAAACAGATACTTGGGATCGCGGATCACCGTCGTGACGTAAAGAGTGGAAAGTTGTGGCTTTCTCAAGAAAGCTACATTGAGTAGGTGTTGAAGAGATTCAACATGGATCAAAGCGAAGCCCGCCGGTTATCCGCTTGGTGGCCCGCCGCATGACCAAAGAGATGTGTCCTAAGGGTGAGCATGAGCAGAGTCGGATGGAAAAGATTCCTTATGCATCCGCGATGGGCGTTTGATGTATGCCATGGTGTACTAGACCGGATATTGCTTTTCGCCGTTGGGGTTGTAAGCGATTTCATCAAATCGGGTAAAGAGCATTGGGAAGGTGTTAAGTGGATATTGAGATATCTCAAAGGCACTTCCAAATCGTGTTTGTGTTTTGGTGGAAGTAAGCCCTTACTTGAAGGCTACAATCGATGCGCATATGGCGGTGATGTTGACTCGATGAAGTCCACCTCCGGTTATCCGGGTTACTTTTGCGGGGAGCAGTTTCTTGGCAATCTAAGTTGCAAAAGTGTGTTGCCCTCCCACTACGAAGTTTGTGTACATTGCAGCCACCGAAAGTGTTGCAAAGAGTTGCTATGGATGAAGAGGTTTCTTCGACGAACTAACCAGGCTAAAGCAAAACAGTTTGTAGTTCTATGTGATCGAGCGCCATCCACTTGAGCAAGAATCCGAAGTTTTCATTCTAGATCCAAGCACATACACGTCGCGTATCATTGATTAGAGATGTACTTCGAAGACAAGCATTTGTGTATCGAGAAAATCCATACCGACAAGAAACGGGTCGGATATGATGACCAAAGTCTTACCGAAAGGTAAGTTTGATGTTGTTTGTTGTGCTATTGCGGAATGGCGACACACCTCCTCTGCTGATTTGGCAATTGCATGGAGGTATCCCCCCACCGTTCGGGAGGGGAGATTGTGGAGTTATCCCTCACATGAGGAGAGAAACCGAGTCGACGTAAACGCGATTCGCATCGCGACAAGTCGAAGCGCCCAAGGCTCGATAGATAAGCGACTTCGGCCGCCGAGTTCCAAGAACATAGGGCGACCAGCCAAAGTGGCCAGCCAGCCGCCAGCTTCAGTCTTCAGTACGACTCGCTCCAGAGTGATACCGCCGCTCGGATATAATTTTGTGGGCCTTGCTACGATTCGAAAATTTGGTTTTTGGAGATAAAACCAAAAATCAAGGTTTTGGAAAACCTAACCAACAGAACCAAACAAGTCAGAAGGATTGGAATCCAGACTAAAAACAAAAAGAGAGATAACCTTTACAGAGATACAACCCTGTAAAGAGATAAGAGTGATCTAGTAAGGTGAGAGACTGAAAGGAGAGATTGTAATCTTCCTTCCCATTTTATTAAGAACTGGCTCTTGTGGAAGTAGGCATCATTGGCCGAACCACGGTAAATCTTTGTGTTGTGGTTTGCTTTTACTGCTTTACATTATTATCTGTTGTTAATAGTTGTTTAGCGAGTTGGGCATGTTAGTATAGGTTGTAGTTGATATTTAGAATTTATCTGGAGTTGAATTGTGTTCATACAAGTTATCTGTGTAGTGGGGGAACCGATTGGTATTGGTGTAATCCCCAACAAGACCCACCAACATATAATTTAACAAGTTCCAGTGTAATAATTAAGCATGTCATCACACTCTTGCTATGCTTCAATAGAAAATGAACTTTTGAAAACAAACACAAAGGATCTCTCACTATTAAGAAAAAGGGGTTTTTAGGTTTTGGTCCTCTTAATAATGGGGTAATTAGGCTTTGATCCAACAATGATCGTTTATTAGGTTTTGGTCCTCCTAACCGTGAGTTGACTTGGTTAACTAACGATGGCGTCTGCCCATCTCATATATTTTGCTATTACCCACAATACCCTTATGAGGTCGGTCCATCTCTAATTTTGGTCTGACCAGCAGCACCAAGAAATCATTCGGCAATATGTGATGAGGCAATTGGTCAATCTTCAGAACAAGGCGATGGTCAATCTTGGGAACAAGGCCAAGAAGAGGAGAAACAGAATCAAGGCAATGGGTTCGCCAGTTCGAGTAAAAGACCATTGGGTGTTGAGCAACATTTCCCAGTGAGAAGAAAGTAAAAGATGACGTGCCGGAGGAACAGCTTGGAATTGGGAAGTAATGGGGTTGGAGATGTAAAGCAGTCGATGATCATATTTGTCTTGAAAGAGCAGTAAACCGTCACACGTCGCTTTCAAACACAGCGCCTCAGGTTGCTACTGTGTCTTCTGCTTCTTCCCCTTTGGGGAATGGTCTACCTCTTCCTCCTCCTTTATTAGCTTGCGTGGCATTTGCAATTTCTTTGAGGAAGTTCTTAATAATTTAATGGAATAGTGATTATACTGGTAAGTGGGTACTAGATTTGAGGGTTTGGTACAAGTTGTAAAGACAATCTTTTCTTCTTGTGGTTGTGGTTGTTGTTGTATAGAGCGAAGGAGACTTCTAAAAAGACCTTTTGTTAATGGCAGACAAGGAAAAGGAGATCTGGGTTTGACCATCGTTGACTCATGTCTGACTTCACCATTTGAGCTCACAATGGTGGTCGTATGTCCTTGGGGCTTCCTTGGAGGCTCTGAACCCGCCCAACAGCAACAAAAGGAATCACCTTTAGCAGATGTGACCAATACTCAAGAACAGCCAAAAGCTATGTTGGAGAATGAACAACAAAACAAATCTTCCTAATGCAGATATAGCGAAGAAAGGAGGTGCCACACAAGTTGAAATTGCAGAAAATGCTCTTAATGGATCATCAGATGCAAGCAATAAAAGAATCTCTTTTGCTGAAAAAGTAAAAGCAAATGCTTCCATGGAAATCGATATAGCTGTGTTACCCATTCCTGGGATGAAAGGTAACATTTCATCTATAAGAATTCCAAAACAAGCAATAGACAGAGGTTTACAATTCTGCAAATTCAGTTTAGTAGGTTGACTTGATTTCCAAAAAAATTAACATAGACACTGTTAGAACTATTGCTTCAGAGAAATGGCGCCCAAAAGGTTGCTGGAAAATAGTCCCACTGGGAAAAGGTTACTTCATGATTAGACTTACCCGCGGAGGAAGATCTTGTCGAATTTGGAGTGGAGGACCTTGGAAATTTGAGAATCAAATTCTCAGGTTAACAAAGTGGAAGCCAGATTTTGATCCTGAAATCTAGCGCATTTCTCATGCAATGGTGTGGGTTAAATTACCTAAACTAAAGCAACAATTTTGGGACCATACTCATGGCTATGGGTAGATGTATTGGTTACCCCTTCGGAATTGATAAAACAACTGCAACGAGAAATTTCGGGTTTTATGCAAGTGTACTGGTTGATTTAAACCTTTCTAAACCAATTCCAAGCCAAATTATAGTCAAAGTTTCAGATGGACAAGACTTTATCCAGGAAATTGAACTCTCAAGACTTCCAAAATTTTGCTCTCATTGCAAGACAATTGGACACTTGATGAGCGATTGTAAATCTCTACAGAAAGAGATAAGAAATGAGAAGGACATAAACCTAGAAAAGGAATCGAGGAAAGAAAATCAGCATGCTACTGAAGCAGCAAATCATCGAAGGAGGCGTAAAATCGGCAAAATAATAACCGGGAAGCTGGAATTAGTGGGGACAAATTCTCACAGAGTGTTCCTATTCCTACTCCAATTTCTACTGGCACTGGGGATACATTACCAGAAAATATGGTGGGTCTAGAAGCTGGAGATGCACAAACACAAGAAGCTAGAACTGATCATGTTGATGCTATACCACAAGTTGGGGTAGCAGAAAATATAGCAATTGATGATGTTGCATTGCTTCCACTAGCTGTGGAAATGCAACCATTGCATCCTTTGAATGCAACTTAAGCTGCTGTTACAGCTACTAACTGCTCTCTAGCTGTCGCAAATCCAATTGTGCCGCAAGAGAATAGTCGAGCAGCTGATTCCTATTTTCCCATTGCGAGGACTATGAATAGTGGAGCTTTAGAGCCAGATTCCTCTTCAATGACGAGAATGGCAGAGTCCGATTCTTCTTCCACTACTGGAGATGGAAACAGGCTCAAATTATTGAATGAGGCAAATTCACTGCTACGATCGGTTAAATGGGCTGACCTCGCAGATGATGATGAAAATGTCGAGGATGGTAAAGAACCATGGCAGAAGATAGCAATGAAAAAGTATAAGCCTGCATGGATGTCGCAGGAGCATGTTGATGACGAGGATAACTCACAGGATGGTGATGAACCATGGCAGTTTCAAAAGAAGAAAGGAAGCAAGACAAAGGGGAAAGATGTGGATATGACTCCTCTTCCACCCAAGGCTAGAAAAATTCCAGCAAGATATAAATGAATTACTTTTACTGGAAATACACATGGTTTAGACAATAGAATGAAGGATTTATCACCTTCATGGAATTTATTTTTTGGTTTCGAAGTGGGAACTTAATCCAGCCTAGGTGGTGCTTAACCCCTAGATTATAATCTTATTATTATATATAATATATTCACATTTTGCCTGCAAAAAAAAAAGTAGGGTTTTTTAGACCTGCCCCCCCATTTCAAAGATGAATTAGACTTGCCCCAAATTAGGAAATGGACTTGCCCCAAACTCAGACTCCGTCTAAGTCAATGCAGTTTGACCGTCATCTTCTTGTGAAATGTCCTAACTACCCTTTGACGGAGTCTGAGTTTGGGGGGGGCAAGTCTAATTTCCCTGAATTTGGGGGGGCAAGTCTAATTCATCTTTGAAATGGGGGGGAGGTCTAAAAAACCCTAATTTTTTTTTACTTGATGTCGACCAAGTAAACTTGCCACAAACACTTTCCTGCACACTTCCCTAGCAATTCAAAGCCACAGTTGATGTTTATCAATTAAGCGCTGAGAGCCTGAGATAAAGTAAGTCCATGCAGTGCTTGAAGTCACTTGGAATGATTTCCTTGAATCGTACATATTTGTAAATTCTCGTTGCTCTGATAATGTCTTTCTCAAAAAGAAAATTTATCACTGAGATCATCTTCTGTAGATTGTGTGCCACAGCTAGTCTGTTACAGGCTGGACAACATTTTCATACAAACTATCTACAGAACTTGTAAGCAATTCCAAATCTTATTGGAATACCAGTACTTAATTTTAAGTTGAGAGTATATCATTGGTTGCCGTTTTCTTGGAGTTAATCACTATTTTTGTCAGTTTAGCAAACTGCTAAATTTTGTGCTTGCCATTTTCTTAGAGATGAACTTCTATAACTAAACCACTTATTTCCTCTTGTACTCTATCACTACACACAAACTTTCAGCATCATAATATTCTATTAAATACTTCTCAAAGTTTCTTTCTTCCACAAATATGTTTGGTACAATGAAAACATTGATGACGTGATGTTCTTTCTTCCATGCAAGTTATCTTCCTCCTGGACAAACATATGGTAACTTTACAGAGCGCCCATTTTTTCAATTCCAGGAAAGTTGAGACATTGGCCTGAGCAACAAGCATTTGTGGTTGGATATAAAGCGAGCAAATATGAGAACAGCCAATGAGGATGATCAGGTGGAAGAAGTTGTACTTTTTGTGCTGCTGCCACATTTTTAGAGATGGTATTGCAAACAGAAGCTGAACTTTGTGCAGCTTAGTCATGTTGCCAGCTTTATGCTTGTTTATTCCAGTTTGCTCCGTATTCACTAGGAAGTATGCTCTTCAAGAGAATTGGCGATTCCGAGCTTTAAAAGTCCATTCAACACACAAGGATCATATCACGGGTAACTAATG
This sequence comes from Coptis chinensis, assembly GCF_015680905.1. Lineage (NCBI taxonomy): Eukaryota > Viridiplantae > Streptophyta > Magnoliopsida > Ranunculales > Ranunculaceae > Coptis > Coptis chinensis. Next base: position 89,086,472 of record NC_141460.1, read on the forward strand.
ATGCAGTGCACCCTGAGGCTGAATGAAATTATGTTCAACTCTATGGTGGCCGTTAAAACTGATTGAAAGATTGTGAAAAGCAACCAGAGAATAGGAATCTCTTCATGGCGTTGAAATAGATCACTGGGTAATGCTGGAAATTCGAAAGAAACCATCATTCTGAGATTTTCTCTCATGAGGATTATTGACTGAACAGAACAAATTTTCCTTTATGCGATTTTGTCATCTCAGTTTCCCCCCTTATTTAGAAGTGGTAAGCTTTGGACTTAAGGCAAGCAAGCTCGCCAGAAATCAGAAGTCTCTCACTCTCTCCTCTTTGCTAGCTCATAGTTAGTGAATGTCAACTTTGGTAAATTGTTTGAACGTCGACAATTCTAAGGTTTAACCGATATATCAGTTGTAATTTGATGAGTTGGTGTGTTGAAATGTTGGATGGATGCCACCTCATGGTTTAAACAACTGCCACATAAACAAATTAGAATCGGGGAAATTTTTAACGGTCTATGTAACGTAAGCTGGACATCCAATTAATTGGACTAAATTGAAACTTTGTGAAAGTACAGTGTTTTTGAATAAAAAAAAGGGTTTTTTAGACCTGCCCCCCATTTCAAAGATGAATTAGACTTGCCCCTCCCCCCCCCCAAACTCAGATTTCGTCAAAGGGTAGTTAGGACATTTCACAAGGAGATGACGGTCAAACTGTATTGACTTAGACGGAGTCTGAGTTTGGGGGGGCAAGTCTAATTTCCCTGAATTTGGGGGGCAAGTCTAATTCATCTTTGAAATGGGGGGGCAGGTCTAAAAAACCCAAAAAAGTATATAGCGAAGGAAGTATGTATTCCTGAAATTGGAGATGTAATTGCGCCAAAGTTTGGATACAGACTTAATCCTTAAGAGATCCTCAACAGTGAGCCGAAGAAGAATGTCCAAACTAATTTCTTCGGGTAGGCTGTTGATATAACAACGATTATGACGACCCAATCCTCCAAAAATTGCCATTTTCTTCTCCTCCTTCATTACAATACCACTATAACTACTCGTATCATTGGCAGCACCCATATATTTAAATAAACGAAATGAAATTGTAGATCTTGAAGTTAACTCAACAATGAACTGCGTACGAGTAGTACTCGACTTAATAGCAGGGTAGAAATGTTCGATTATTCTGTCCATATTAGCAATGTATAGAGTATTTGGGAACCCAATACTGATTGTTTTCAACAGATATCCCCTGTCTTACCTCTCCTTTTTATTAATTCCTTGCCATGGATATAAGAGTCGAGAGTTGAAACTTCTCATTATATTCACACAAGTATCAACTGAACTTGGCCTAATGGCCGCCCTCTGTGTGAAAGGCCTTACTTCATATGTATGCAATAAATGGATGCATAATGAAGATTTTTGAATTTCTTAGGAAGAGGATGTTTGGGGACGCAAGTTTTCAGATAAGAGATCAAATGAGCGGTGCGTTTTCAGATAAGAGATCAAATGAGCAGCTTGTGTTAATATTTCTTCCCTAATTTTTTAAATTCTTCTTCAGCAGGGCATACACATGTCTCATTACACACTGTCAAAATATGTAAGATGGGCGGACGCCTATCGATAGTCAACCAAGTCAACTCACGGTTAGGAGGACCAAAACCTAATAAACGATCATTGTTGGACTAAAGCCTAATTACCCTATTATTAGGAGGACCAAAACCTAAAAACCCCTAAGAAAAATAAGTAATGATAGTAACACATATAAAAAGGCCGGACTAACAATCGTAGAAAGTATGTATTTCAGTATTTGAAGTCTTGAACTAGATTTTAAAATGTTTTATTGTTTGTTGCTTTTATAATTAAACACACTAAATTGAATACTGAAACTAGTTTGCCTAGGTAACAATCAAAAGAAAAAAAAACCACCACTCTATCAACTGAAATTGATCTATTGAAAAATAAGAATAAAAAATGGAAAGCTCCCTTATATGACTATATAGCTAGTAGACGTATGAATATTGAGAACTGCAATGCAAACAACGAGGCTGCGAATAAAATAATAAGAACAGGGGTAACACAAAATATAAGATTGTTGTAAACACATAAGTTAGTTGAATATCTATGGATTAAAGTTGAACAAGATAGTAAATAGAGAGAGAAGTTAATCACATACGAGTGTGTGGACAGATTCTATCTCTGAAATGTCCACTTTTGCAGTGGCAACGAGAAACACACGTAGAAATACAAAAATGTAATGAAAATATTCCTTTGAATCATGTTAAAGCCATCGGGCTAAAGATCTCAAACACAAGAACCTGCAAAAATTACCTCAAAAACAGGGTTGAGAAGAAATAATTTATAAACTAATACTTATTTAAGAAAAAAAAATAAAAACAAAAATAAAAAACAAAAAACAAGCATTTCTAAATTCGCCATTGACATTGAGAGAAATTGCCATCATTGGATGGTTTAATAAAGCCATGTAGCACCATAGTCTTACGGAGTTTGAAGATCGATCTCACCACTGGAGGATAACAGTCACAAAAAGGAGCAATAATACATCTTTTACGGTTGCTGAAAAATAGTAAAATGAGACCCATCCCTATCTAAATTTAAAAAGCAGTGTCGTAGCACAAATCCAAATTCGGTGGTAGAGTTACTCTTTTGACAATGAAGAAGAAGATTGTGAAGGTGGATGAAGAAAAGGATTTGGAGGCATATCCAACTCTTCAATGTTTCCTTCTAACATCTCTACCACCTTAGTCATAGAAGGCCGATCTACTGGGTGTGTTTGTATGCACCAAAGTGCCACTACAATCATCTTTTTGGTCGTTTCCTCAATGATCTCACAAGATCCTTCTATAGTGAAGTCTGGTTTAAGATGATTATATACCCACTGCGGAAAATATAACTCACTCATGTTCTCTACTTTTGCGTTAATGTTCTTTCTTCCTCCAATCATTTCAAACACCATCATTCCATAACTATAAACATCCGACTTGTGAGACACCCCGCCAAAGTTTCTGCAGTAGACTTCAGGTGCAATGTAACCTATAGTTCCTCGAGCTCCAACCATGGACACGACACTGACATCTCTTATTGGACAGAGTTTGGCCATCCCAAAGTCGGAGATTTTTGGGCAGAAGTCTTCGTCTAGAAGGATATTGTGAGGTTTTATGTCGAAATGTAAAATGCGTGTGTTACAACCACGATGCAGGTACTCCAAACCTCTGGCAATGCCAAGTGCTATTAGGTAAAGCTTTTCCGATCCCAAAGGAGGCGTTAAGCTTGATTCCTTGTCTTTGTAAATAAACCGTTCGAGGGATCCATTCGGCATGAACTCGTACACAAGAGCTCGTTTAGTTTTCTCAGTACAAAAGCCGAGGAGGCTGACCACATTGACATGGTTAGTCCTGCCAATGGTAGCAACTTCATTGACAAAATCTTCTCCATTACCCTTTGACTCATTCAATAACTTAACTGCCACTAAACGGCCATCACAAAGCTGTCCTTTGAACACGCAGCCATATCCTCCTTTGCCTAATGTATCTTTAAAGGAATTGGTCATTTTCCTGATTTCTGAATACTTGTACCTTTGTAGACCAAGACATCCATAGTTCTCCAAGAACACTTCCACATTTGTTGAAGTCTCCTTTTTATTCCACCAACAAGAGACAAATGAGAAAATTATCTTCCTGTAAAGTACCAATAAGATTGTAAAAACTATTCCAAATCCACAGGGTACACCTGTAAACAAAGAGGTAGCTTTTAAATTAAAAAACTGCAAATGTTTTTGTAAAGAGCCGATACATGATATATAGTATATAGTAAGCTCACCAATAGTAATTATCTTGCGTGCTGTAATGGGTAAGCCTGCAATGCAAACATGTGGTTATCGTTAACATATACATGGCATGACCATAGTTACAAGCTCATTTTATTGAATCGTACAATCATTTTGTTGTTCTTTTTTTTCTTAGAATTCTGAGTGCATTACAAGCTCTATCTCCATTCCTAATACCAACAATATTTGAACTGTTATCTGAAAAATGATTTTTCATACTAAATTCGCGTTAGAATCACTTATAAACAATATGGATAATTACTTATAAGAATAAATAACTTGTTTGATAATAGTGTAGAATTAAGAAAAGATGATTAACAGACTATTATAATCAAAGTAATAGAAATACACACTTATGGATTGAGGATTGCAGAGCAATGCCCTAAAGATGAATTTCGCTCCTGACCGAGTGCTAACAAGTTCTTCAAGCGTTGTCTAACCAGGATAAAACAGTCAGTAACTCAAAATTGTAGCACTACAAGTTCTGAGTCCTAGTGAACCTTAATTTTGGGGTTTATTCGATTTTGGCCCCACTTTTAATAGGGTATTTAGCGTTTGGCTCCTCTATGTTCGTTTATTCGATTTTGGCCCCAATTCTGTCAGTTGACTTAGTCAATTTTAACACCACCGTATCTTTTTTTCAAAATGACATGTTTACCCTTCATGTGACTTGCACGTGAAAAAAAAAACTATCATGAAATTTTGTATTGTTTTATTTCGACTTGAAATTCCATTGAATTCACCACGTGGGTGTACGTAAAGAAAAAGATCAATGTTATTTAATTGGTTACTATTCATCTTCTTCTTAGACCACCTCAAATGGGTGTCAAATGTCAATCACCAGTAGTCGACCTCCTCAAATTGATAACTGGTATCAATGGTCCTCTTATATTATGAACAGTAGAATCTAGAAATAAAAAAACACATTCAACATACAAATTGAAAGATTGTGATTCCACCAACAAAAATGAAAGCTTCTCTCTCCTCAAGTACACAATATTCCGAATTTTTTTATGATCAAGACCCCAATCAATTCTCATTGTTTTGTTGCTGATATGATCTTGGTGATGTGGGAAAGCTCTATGATTTTTTGGTATTGAATCACCGAAGTACACAGCTGAATTTTTTGCTTCACGTAGTTGATGATTTTACTGAATTCCATATTGCTAGTGTATTATTTGGTGTGAGTTGCTCAGATATATATATTAGTGTGCATAGTTCAAGATTGTCGATCATTTTGTGTCAAGTATTCATTTTGGTAAGTGTAAAGGTGCATTTAAGTCACGACCTTACAATCTTAGAGAATAGGATTTGTATAAGATGTTTGATTGAACTCAGGTCGGTGTTCTGAGCTGCCTACGTATCCAGTTCTCTGATGAACTGGAATCAAGTCAGACGTAGTTCATCTTGAGTGATTGAGTTGGAGATGGAGAGAATGTGAACCTCCCCTCTGGAATAGAGAAGACGCCTCCTTTTATAGGAGTAGATCCCCCTTTTGCGCTGTCTTGATGATTGCTTTTACTCCTTCCATTACGAAGTAATGATCTGTCATTAATGATGATGTTGACTAGCTTGCAGCAGTTACGTTTCCTAGGTCATTTGGATGACCTGACCTTAGGTCGTATGCATAACCTGCTTGTAGTCTGGACACGTGGTCTACCACGAGTGGTTGAGAGTGGAGAGTACTGACATAGCCCCCTTTCTTTATATCACTGTTTGTAGAATAGTGGTGTAAAGAAAGATAATAAAGGAGATTGCATGTCTTACTTGGTTGAAAATAAAGATTGTTGTGAATTGAATTTTCTGTGTTTGTAGGCTGGATGTCGTTTGTTGCTTAGAGCTTTGTTGGGAGTTGATGTGGTAGGTCCTATGTCATAGTGCGGAGATCGTAGCTCATAGTGCGGAGATTGTAAATCGTATGTCATAGCTCGTAGTGCGTAAATCGTAGTTCTTAGATTCGATTTGACTGATAATTAGCCTTTGAGTGGTAATTACAGTTGAATCAAGCTTAACCCTATCAAAGGCCTTAAGTTGATTTGTGGTCTTTTTGGGGGTACCGTGGATTGGATTTGACTGATAATTAGCCTTTGAGTGGTAATTATAGTTAAATTAAGCTTAACCCTGGCATTGGTGTTAAGTTGATTTGTATGCCTTTTGGAGGCATTTTTGTTGATAGTTAGCCTTTTGGGGGCGTCACTATGGTTGTTTCCCGTTGAGCATCCTTGCTTGCGATCTGCATTGTAATGCATGGTTCGAACTTGATCCTTAGTAAGGCATCAAGTTGATTGGTTGATAGCTAGCCTTTTGGGGGGGCACTATTATTGTCATAGATGTCATTTGAGTTGGCTGATTAGTAAGCCTTTTGAGGGCGTTACTATAATCGTAGATGCCAATTTGGTTGGCTGATAGTAAGCCTTTTGGGGGCATTACTATGATTGATAGTTAGCCTTGAGCTGGCGTGCTTATCGCTAACCCCCAGTTCGTAGTAAAAGCAACCCTTTGTGGGTGTTAATATTGTTTAGCCCCAGTGTTGGAGCTTGGTTGACATGTTTAGATGGCAATAACTTATCTCAGTTTGGAGATGGCTATGGCTAGCCCCCAGCTTGATTGGCTTGCAATAAACTACAAGGGAGTGAGCTTCTATTTTGCAATTCGAGCGACTCACTAGTTTGTAGTATATGCGAACTGTCGAGGAGGGAACTGCATGCTTTGAATTTTTATATCTGATTTGGAAACACTTGGATGCTTCTTGGTTTGGAATTGTTTATTCCTTCATTCGACAAAGTATTGTTTCCCCTTGATTTGTTATTTCAATTGATGATGGATATGCTAGCAACTTTTTGTATGTGGTATGACTCCATGGCGAGCAACCTTTTTTATATTGATTGATATCATCGACGCGAGCTTTGCGGTGTGGTAAGTCTAGGACGACCTGGAATATTGATGTTCGTTCAAGCTCCAGTGAACTGATGACAACCTGTGTACAAGCTAAACTGACAGTGATTGTGTTCGAGTTGAGCTGATAGTTGGAATATTGGTTGCTTTATCGAGGTTGCATACCTGCTCTGACCTTACTAAAGGATGACTTGATATGAGGACTACCTGAGCTGATCTAAGGATGACCTGACTTGAGGACAACTTGACTTGAGGAAGACTTGAGCTGAGAATGAGGATGAGCTGACTTGAGAACGACCTGACCTGAGAAAGACCTGAGCTGAGGACGACCTGATCAGAGGATGAGCTGATCTGAGAATGACCTGATTTGAGGACGACCTGAGCTGAGGATGACCTAACTTGATGATGCGCTGATCTGATGGATGACTTGGCTGAGTGATGCAGGAGGATCTAAGTCAGATGATGCTGAGTTGTCAGATTACACATTGATGGTACTAAAGTATCATGAGTTGGCGGATCAGCGCAAAGATGGCAAGTAATTGTGATCTTTAGCTAATTAGAGTAAGTTTGGATGCGTTTTGGTATTTTGGCTATAACTTTGGCTACAGTTGTCAGAATCACGTGTGCGACCCCAATTCGGAAAGATATCGGCGGCGCACACACTGTCACCATTTAGCTTTGCTCTATGGTAGTTATTTTCGAGGTCAAAATCCACTGTTTTTCCTTCTAAATTCACTTTTTTCTATTTTTGTCCGACCTGAGCTGATGATGCGCTGATTTGATGGACGACCTGGCTAAGGACGACCTGGAGCAGGATGACTTGGAGGAGGACGACCTGGCTAAGGACGACCTTAGCTGAGGATGACTTAGCTGATGGAAGGCTGATGGACGACCTGGCAGAGGTCTTTACATGAGATATGGCTGAGGTTTTGATATAGCTCTGTGATGAGTTGTGCTGGTGTGCGTTTCTCCTCATTGATATAGGTCCATAGATTAACATGCTCTGAAATTTTTGTTTGAGATTGGTTGAACCAACACCTTAGTTGACCTGGTAAGGAGCGACCTGTAAGCTAGATTCCTGGATCTGTATTGTCACCGATTCGCCATAAAGGAACATGTGACATGGTGGTAGTTGCAGCCCTCGGGTTGGTACTAGATCAACTGCAAGTGATCTGTAAATATGAAGTATATCTTGCAACATAGAAGTGTGCACAGATTATCCAAATTTATCCAAAGATTAAATATTAGTATAAATGAAGGATAGTTGAATGTAGACTTATCTCTTAGAATGCTGACTTTTTGCTTGATGCCATTGATAGTTGAATAGAAGAATGCTGACTGTTCTTTCATGGTGGTTTTACCAAGTTTTGTGGGCTTGAGAAAATGGTATGAATGTTTTTTCTCAAGAAAACAAACCGGCAGACGGCGCCAATGTAAAGGTGTATTTTAGTCACGACCTTACAATCTTGGAGAATAGGGTTTGTATAAGATGTTTGATTGAACTCAGGTCAGTATTCTGAGCTGCCTACGTATCCAGTTCTCTAATGAACTGGAATCAAGTCAGATGTAGTTCATCTTGAGTGATTGAGTTGGAGATGGAGAGAATGTGAGCCTCCCCTCTGGAATGGAGAAGACACCTCCTTTTATAGGCGTAGATCCCCCTTTTGCGCTGTCTTGATGATTGATTTTACTCCTTCCATTACGAAGTAATGATCTGTCATTAATGATGTTATTGACTAGCTTGCAGTGGTTACGTTTCCTAGGTCGTTTGGACAACCTGACCCTAGGTCGTATGCACGACCTGCTTGTAGTCTGGACACGTGGTCTACCACAGGTGGTTGAGAGTGGAGGGTACTGACAGTGAGTTCATAATTCTAAATTGTTGAGAGATGAATTGTTTAAGTTGGAATTGACTGACCTTCGATGATTAATGCATTGAAAGATTACCTCAAGAAGCAGAGACTAAAGCTTCTCTTTTATCTGAAACCCATGGCTTCTGTAAGCAAATCGATTAACACTATTAGTAATCTGGGAGTATTTTATCACTATTTTGTGGTGCTTTCTATTGGCAAGTCAGGTTATCTGTAACTCTGGTTGCTTTGGGATCCATCTATCCAAGTAGATATTTTGTATTAAGATAGTTGGATCATTCATGCTCTCACATACAAGAAATGAACGTTACTTCATGGTATTTTTCTGGTATCTATGCAAACACTAAACATCGAATTCATCAGATGCTATTATCGGAAAAAAAAAAATTAAAACCCTTCGCTGCTATCCACAAAACTTGCAACACCACTCGTGTTGTCTACACCCTCGTCACCACCTCCCACTGCTACCCCCATAAACCCCCCGACCTTGTAACTGCACTGCTGCCACCACCACCGCCACCCTTAAACCCCAGATCCGAAAACAACCTAACCACTGTCTGTATTCACCACCTACAGCCACCACCTTCTTCTCAACCACCGTCTCTCCCTCTAAACCCAACCATCATCTCCCCCTCAGTAAACCCGACCATTATCTCACTGACCACCATCTTTCAACCACCGACTCTCATAAAACCTAACCACCAACTTCCAAAAAATAGACCCCCCCCCTACCAAAACCAAAACCAAAAACCACCACCTGAGACCCTTTAAGTTTTAATCACCACAATGTGTGATTAAAAAAAATAAAAAATAAAAAAGTCTGAACTATCGAGGAGATTTGGTTTTGGATGGGTTCGGATTTGTTTTGACTGGTTTTGAGATTTGTTTGTATTGGGTGTTTTGTGTTTTGTTCGACGGGTTTTGGGGTTTTGGGGATTGAAAAAAATGCATAGATGGGTAACAAACTATACCCGAAATCAAATATTGGGGTTAAAAAAAATTGAGCAAGTTTGGGTATCCATGTGTACCACGTTTGGTTCTGTTTCGCTTCCGTCCATTTATTTAATTTCATATGTGGCACACTTTTTTTCTTTTTATCAAATTATTTTCCTATATGGCTATGTAAAAGTTGCCTCGTGGTATGCTAACATATAGAATCTTGCAAATTCGACATATATCGATAATTTGGCAGATATCGCCATAGCAAACTAGTGAATATTTCGGGAAGAAAAAAACATTTCGATCCTTCAAGCCTCTCTAAAGGCAGAAAAAGAACAAAACTCACGGACTACTAACAACATCAAAGAATTGAATAGAGCAGTTCTTCGAATGGAGCAGGATGTAGTGAAATTTATCCGAAATCCTTCCCAACAACAACTTGAGTTTTAACAACTACCTACTTCATATTTAAGATTGGCTGCTCACAGTGTAGCTAGCTCAACATTATCAATTGGAGTCGCTGGTTGTTCTAGACAATAATGTGCCTGATGGATTTGGTTCCAGAATTATAGTCCGCAAGAGTTCTGCATGTCAATTTCCTCCAATTCAATTCGCCTTGCAGATACACGAACAAGGTGATGGAGTGAAAGAAAGAGATGATGAATCAAGATGAGAAGTGTAATTGAAACTACTTCGATTTGGTTTTTGTTGAATTGAAATCATCGGTGTTGTAAATGTTCTCCCATCTAATCATGAGATTTGGAAGAAGATGACCTGACCAGCGTTGGATTAATCCAATATCGACATCCAAGATAATGCCTCATCCTTTTTTTAAAATTAATGTATGCTTAGTCATAACTGTTTGATCATAATGAATCTTGCATCAGAAGTACTGTATACTACCTCATTTTCCACATAAGAAATAGCCACATAGGAAAATAATTAGAGAAAAAGAAGAGAAGTGTGACACGTATGAAATAAATGGATGGAAGCAAAACAGAACCAAACGTTGCAAAACATGGTACACATAGATACCCAAACTTGCTAAAAAAAAGTTTAAACCCCAATGTTTGATTTCGGGTATAGTTCGCTACCCATCTATGCATTTTTTTTCTTTGGGGATTTGTTTGTTTTGGGGAATTGTTCAGCTGCCAACGGGATTTGGCTATGAGAGGGAAGAAAGGTCTCGCCCTCTCAGTTACTTCTTCGGGGTTATGTGCCCCACCCCCTAAGAAGCGTGTTCATTGTCCTTTTTGGGATCATCACGGATGCACCAATGGGGTGAACGGTAATGGGTTTACTGTTCCCTATATTTTCACACATTTCGATAAACAACACTTAGATTGCCAGTTGAGTATCAATAGGGTACGAGATGAAATTAAGAATTTTCGTGAACTGTATTTGTCACTAAACAAATGGATTTGTGGCATTTGTCTTTGCATCCATGCACTTGGTATACCATGTCGTCATCCATATGATATCATAGAACCACCTGTTTTGATGGAGAGTGGAGAACCCCGCATGTGTCATTGTGGGCATACCACAACTGCCCTAAGCCCAACACTACAGATCTTACATTCACAACACACAGGGTTGACAATGATACCCCTAATCCGCTTGGTATTGTTTCGCATCTTGATGAGACGTTATTTGATAGTGCATTCCGTATACCTTTTCGTATTGTGAAAAGTATACCACGTGCTTTTTCTGGTGCACTAAAATCTACTCTCTGGGATATTACGGCTGATCCTAGTTCAGTTATGCCTTGGGTTCGTCTCCTTCTTCTGCCGCGCTGTACTTTGCAAATTTTTCAACCACAGAATCGTCAGGAACGTCGTTTTGGTACTAGAAAAAACCTTCATCAAAAATAGATTATCCATGCTTTGACGACATGGAATGAGCCTGGTGGGATGTTTCGTCTCTTAACGTCTGTAATAGAGACTCCTTCAATCCAGCCACCCCAGAGATCTGTCCCCTCTCAGAATGTGCGTCGATACTTGCAGAAAGTTGCTAATGGACATTTTGCTGCAGTGGTAAAAGTGTTGTCATCATCAAGAGTTACCTCCAATACTGCGGAGACTATATGTGCATTAGAGGAGAAGCATCCGATGTGACAACCACCTGTAAGACCAACTATTCCTTTTGCTGAGCCCCCTTTAGTGGTAGAGAGAGACACCTTATTGTCATATATTAGGTCGATCATTTCCGAAAAGTACTTCTTGTGGTCGTGATGGTCTTTGAGCTCAGCATTTGTTAGATGCCATGAGTGGTGCTACAGCAGCTATATCGTCTGATTTGCTAGATGCATTGACCCCTGTGGTGAATCTTTGGTTACTGGGACGATGTCCACAGCCGTTAGCATAATTCATTGCGAGTGCTCTGCATACTCCACTTCTCAAACCGGATAATAGTATTCATCCTATAGCTGTGGGGATGGTTTGGCGTCGTCTGGTCTCCAAGATTGCAATAAAAGGAGTTTCCAAAGATGTGGTAGGATACTTACAGGATTTTCAGTATAGGGTTGGTGTTTCTAGTGGAGCAGAAGCGATTTTGCACGCTGTCAACCGCATGGTGTATGCTAACAGCGACAACACCTCTCTTTCGATGTTGCTTGTAGATTTTCATAATGCTTTTAACATGGTTGATCGGACCACCATGTTGAGAGAGGTTCATATCCATTGCCCAGCTATTGCCCCTTGGGTCAAGTACTTGTATTGTCAACCTGTGAGGTTATATTTGGGGGATGGCTACATATGGTCTGCTACTGGGGTCCAGCAAGGCAACCCTTTGGGTCCCCTTCTATTTGCATTAGTGTTTCATCCCCTGATTCTGCGGATCCAGTCTAGTTGTCAGTTATTGCTACAGGATTGGTATCTAGATGATGGGACTCTGATCGGAGATACAGAATAGGTGGTGACCGCTTTGGGTATGATTCAGGAAGAAGGACCTTCTTATGGGCTGGTTCTTAATGTGGCTAATACTAAGATATTTTGGCTGTCACTGGATCCACGTCACTCCACTCCTGGTCTATTTCCTTTAGATTTGTCCCGTCCTCAGCAGGGAGTCAGGTTGCTTGGAGGTGCGGTCAGCACTTATTCATCCTTTGTCATGGGCCTTGCTCGCAAGCATGTTGAAAAGGTCGTGACTTTGATGGACAATTTAGCTATATTGGAAGATCCACAGTGTGAGTTAGCTCTCTTACGTGCTTGTGCTGGGCTTTCTAAGTTGGTCTTTGCGATTTGTACTTGTCCACCATCCCTTTTTAGAGAGGCAGCTAAGACTTTTGATCGGCATCTCCGCAGTGTTCTCCAGGGTATTGTGGTTTCTGATGGTCCTGACTTCGGTGATTTGCAATGGCGTTTATCGACACTCCCATTACGTCTTGGTGGGTTAGGCATTTATTGTGCCACTGATGTCTCTACTTTTGCTTTTGTGGCCTCCCGTTGTCAGATTTCTGAGCTTCATAACCACATTCTTAGGAGTTGTGGCCCAGTGCCTTTGGATGAGATTCTTGATATTACTAGCAGTGCATTGAGTCTTTGTGTACCCGATTTTAACCTCATTTCTATGGCTGTAAATGTTATTGTCCCCTCAAAACCACAAAAAGTTTTGGCGAAAGCGTTCTATGGTAAGATTGTTGCTAGTCTTGAGAGGGAGTTTGTGTTATCTGCTGATCAGAAAGCAATTATTAGACGCTTGCAGTCAGAACACGCAAAGGATTTTCTACTTACTATTCCGATGGGGGGACTTGAACAACATATGTCGCTGGTGGAGTATTGTTCTACTCTCCGGTACCGTCTCATGATTCCTTTGTACTCTGATGGTGGTCTATGCCCTGTTTGCAAAAAGAGTAGATTAGATGCTTTCGGGGACCCTGCAGCACATTATAGACATTTTTTAAGTTTCAAATACCGACATGATTATGTAAGAGATATTTTATGTGATGCATTTTGGAAGGCTGGGGTACAAGTAAAGAAGGAGGCTCCCATGAATTTTCTCACTGATCCGAATGAGGGAAGATCGACACTTCGGCCTACGGATGTATTAATCTATAGTTGGTCTGAGGGGAGACATGCATGTGTTGATATAACTGGAGCCTCTCCGTTGGTAGGGTTTGGGAATGAAATCTTTGAGGTGGGAGAAGCAGCTAATAGAGCATCGGCAGGAAAAATTGAGAAACACGAGAAAGCTTGTAGAGCTAACCAACATTGTTTCATTCCGTTCAGTTTTGACACTTTTGGTTTCTTGGCACAACAGTCTATTGAGCTCCTTAAGAGATTGCAGAAAGTTATGGACTGCAACGTAATGATAGCTGGTTCTAATGGGTTTGTCTTTAGGAGGATAGGATTTGCTATTCAAAAAGGACTTGTGGGGCAGCTTGTTGCACGTTTGTCCTAATTATTTGTAAAATTTGTTATCATAATCAATAAAATTTTCATATTAAAAAAAATAATAATAATAATAAATAAATAAATTCGACATATGCAATGGTTGATACTTCCCAGTTTGAAACCAAATCCAATCAAACAATTGAAGAAGTGTTACTTATTTGAATCAAACACTCAAATGTATAGCATGTATTACTTGGAGGATGAAGATGAATAGTGATCACTTAAGGGAGAGCAGGAGTGGTTAGATTGGGTTAGAAGGACGGTCCAAATGAAATTAAGTGTATTTCCTTAGATTAAATTAAATTCGTTCGATTGTTATGATCTGGACCATTTTGATTAAGACACGTGTCTGTTACACTTCAGTTAGTGGACCACTTTCATAATGGCATATTGGTAAATATTGTTAAGGGGTATTTGAGCCATTACGAAAATATGAGAAGATCAACTCACAGTCAACACAAAGTTGACTGAGTTAACTGACGGAATTATGGCCAAAATCGAATAAACGAACATAGAGGAGCCAAACACTAAATACCATATTAAAAGTGGGGCCAAAATCAAATAAACCCTTAATTTTAATGTTTTGCTTGTTTCCTACAACCTTTTATTCTATTAATTGCATTTCGGGCTGAAAATACACAAAAAACTATTTGACAGGAAAAAGTAATCTGGAAACAAGCTAGGTGTATTCATAAATTATCTGGTGCTTGGTAATGAGTTTCCATCAAATCAAATGTATCTATATTTTTCTTTTTCAATTTGTCTGTTCTAAAATAATATAGTATAAATATGGAACGAAGGACCATTCTCTTCTACATAAAATTCAATCACTCTACTTGAGACAATATATTTACTATAAGGAATGCCAAAAACACCCTCCAGAATGAAGGAACAAATAATTGGAACGCGGTAATAGATAGACAATATGGCAACAAGAAATTGGTCCCATTTTCGAGTGAAAATCACTCTCAAAACTAGTGATTTTTTAATCACTCTCAATGACAAATTTCGGATGAAAATAACCCGGAAAACCAATTTTCAAGTGAAAATAACCCTTAATTAAGGACAAATGGCCCGGATTTGAAATAAATATTTTCCAATTTTACCTTTTGCTATAAACAATGAGTATTCGTACTTTATGCTGATGTATGAACAATCATTGTTCATATCCAAATATGTGAACCTACCTCATACAATATATTGATGTATGAACAATAATTGTTCATAGCTCATGGTGAGGTATAAACAATGATTGTTTATACTCCAATAGGTGTTCTTACTGATCATACATTATGTTGAAGTATGAACATTGATTGTTCATACCCCAAATAGGTATGAACAATGATTGTCCATAGCTTATGTTGATGTATGAACAGTGATTATTGTTCATACCCTAAATAGATATGAACAATGATTCATTATTCATACTCTAATAAGTGTTCTTATTGATCATACATTATGTTGAGGTATGAACATTGATTGTTTATACCCCAAATAAGTACCCCAAATTAAATAGGTATGAACAATCATTGTTTGTAGCTCATGTTGATGTATGATTGTTCATACCCCAAATAGGTATGAACAATGAGTGTTCATACTCCAATAAGTGTTCTTATTGATCATACATTATATTGAGGTATGAACAATAATTGTTCATAACTCCTGTTAATCTATAAACAATTATTGTTCATACTCCAATCACTACACCATAACTGCCATTTTCTAACGGGCCTAAATTTACGTTACTAACGGTTATATCTGTTACACACAGTATGACGGATATATCCGTTAGTAATAGAAGCAATTGTTAGAAAATATCAATAATAATATTTTTAATGTTTTTTAGTGGCTTAGTTACGGTTATTCTAACGTTTACATCCGTGAGTTAATTAACAAAAAATAAAACAAAAAACGAAAAATAATAAAACAGGATAAAAAGAATGACAAAAAATTGAAGCGGGCAACTTTTGCTTAACCTCAAGTTCTATTTTCCTTTTTCATTCTCTCTGTGTGTACAACCCTAACTAGTTGAATCAATGAATTTTTGTCTCTCCCCGTAAACCCTTTCAATTCCCTCTCTCTGTCCAACCGATTTCAGAGTTAAAGTCCAACCCTTTCAATTCCATCTCTCTGTCTAACCAGATTGTAGGAGAAAGATGACAAATCAGTAGCAAACAAACAACAACTCAGTAGCAGACAAACCGGGTCAACGAGACCTTGAAGGAGGAAGACGAACCAGGTAAACTCCCTCTTAAGTTGATTTCTATCTCCTCTAATTGTTTGCGCGGCCTAATTAATTGTTTTTCTTTTTTGGGTTTTCAATTTGGGGTTTAGGGTATCTGACTCCTAGCTAAAAGCAAGTATCTTTAGAATTTGAGGTATGTTATTTGCCATTTTCCCTTCGTTGCAACAACTATGGAATTGCTCTTCAACTATCACTCAGTCTCTGTCAATTAATTGTTCTTGGTTTCCACTGTTTAATTGGGTTGATAGCGATTCCAATGTTGGGTTGATACTGCTTCGTTTGATTTTGGTTGCTTCAACGACGCTTTTTATTTGCTTATTTTTTGTGAATTTATTAGTATCTCTATACTGTATTGATTTTTGCTTGGTTTGAGGGTGTTTCTTTATTAGCTAATTTGTTTGAATTTAGAATCTAGGTACTGTTTTGATTTTGCTTGGTTTAAAAGTGTGTTTTTTATTTGCTTGAAGTTCTTTGTTTAAAATAAATGATTGAAGGAGCTTGAAGTTCATGATTTCTCTTTTTTTTTACAGATATTCATATGGCTTGTACTAAAGAATTTAAAATGTGTAGATTTACAGTCATATGCATGTGTTTTAAAAAAAAAATTGTATGCTGGTTATGCCTTGTATTGATGGTATACATATGCCATTATTTTCTTATGTTTTTCTTTTTAATATTCGTATGACCTGAATCGAAGATTACAAAGTTTGGGGATTTATAGTTGTATACCTAAGTTTGTTCAAAGTTTGTATGTTCGTACAAGCCTTGCCTTGTACTGAAGATTGTAGTCAAATGCCTTTTGTGTACCATACGTTGCAACTATTTCTACTCTAAATGGTACAATAGTTTGTTGCCTCCTCCAAGATTTATGGCTACGCAAACTGACACAACTTTGATCTTTCCCAAGTTTTTTAGGATGTATTCTTAGTACTTCTTTCTTTACATGACAAACCTAGAAATCCAACATCTAAAATGGAACACTTGAACTTACAAACTATACAATTCGTTTGTTCCCACTACACCATAACATGATATTTGACAGATTCATATTTTATTAATCATATGTTTAGACAGATTTTACTTAATGAAATTTTGATTGGGGATACTTGTTTAAATTTATGAGTGTATTGTTCTCCCTTTGCATCTGCAACGTGTTAATGATTCAATACAAACATGTTTTCTAGATGCTTGACTTGTGCCAAATAGTATGCTTCACATTCTACATGTTTATGTTGTAATTACTTTTGACTCGTCTAGTTAATTCCTTATGAAAGCTAACACTTGCAGAGAGTTAGTTAATCTATGGAGTGATGGAGAAGATGGTGAATGGGGTAGCCAATAAGGTGTTCTGTAATCTTTGTAGTTGGAAGGAATCCATTTGGATGAAACCGTAGCATTGTACGTATGCTGAATTTAGGCATTAAGTCATGCCAAAGTAAGTGCTTTCATATTTTTTTTTCCCAGCACATAGTCAAGTACTGATTAATGGCTGGCATAGTTAGATCTAACTCTTTTTTTTTTCCTAGAGGTGGGGACCCTAAAACAGTTCCCACCCCAAAACTATTTTAATTGAAATTCTGTTGACTAATACTATGTTACACATCTATATTGTTCTGTTGATATATGATTCAACAGGATGAAACCGAGGTTTGTAAGAATTTACTTCAAGTAACAACCCATAGAGTCGGTTTTAAACTTCCCATTTATACCACTATTCGTTCTGGACCAGGCCATGTTCCTGTCTTTCATTGCACAGTTGAGATTTCAAGATGGAACTTCACAGGAGAACCAGCAAAGACCAAGAAGCAAGCTCAAAGAAATCCTGCCATGGCTGCTTGGTCTACGCTTAAAGAACGTATGTGTATCTTTTTCCCTTTTTTTATTCTGCACAATTGGTTTTGTTTGAGATGACTCTTCAGATGTTGTTACCTCTACTTTTTTTTCATAATGTTGGAATTCATTGTTGTTGCCTCTACTTTTCTCAACTAAGATGACAATTCAAGGTAGTATTTATAATAAGGGTAGAGAAGTATTACAGAGTTAGTATGCTTGGTGTTTTACGTGAAAATTGCTTGTTCACGTTCAGTTGATATGCATTATTTAATATATTTGTATCACTAACACTAAGTCAGTTTTCTTGTATTTAAGTTGGTGGAGCAGATGACAACTTGAATAAAGACGAAGGAGATAAAGAGCAACTAGTTGTCAGCCGGGGGGATACGTAAATCCCTGGTTAGTTTTTTTTCCTTTTATTTATTTTAAATTGAACTTTTAATTTTCATTTATGTCACTAACAATGTGTATTTGTTTGATGATTGCAACGTTAAAAAAATTGGAACTTTACTGTTGTTATTTATCACTACTTGTGATTTCGGGAACTCTGGTACGTGCTATCTGATAAGAGCCCAAAACTATAGCTTTAACCCTTTAATATCATTACATTTAGACCAATTATGTATATAATAAATATGAGTTAGTACTGTTTACGTGCGTTTATGTATTTCAGGCAATAGAGTCAAATATGTGAAGAAGCATGTCACTTTTGCGAGATAAATGAGCAAATGTTGGTTGCTAAGAAGTTCTATGATTAAAGGCTAAAATTCAAGGAGAAAAAGCCTTTTTAAATCCCGGTCAAAGCTGAAAAGTCAAAGTCAACGCGGGCAGAAATAGAGCAGAAAAATCAACAGAACTTCCACAGGCCGTATCTTTGTACTCATACCTCAGAATTGGGCCTATTATATGTCAAAACGACCGACTTAGAAAGAGCTTTCTAACGGTCTAGGCCTTGACCCAATCAAAGGAGTAGAAGTGGACAAAAAGGATGTTGCAGTAATTTCCAGTAGAGAAATTCTTTTTGGACTTAAGTAAGTAGGTTTTGGGCTTGATTTAAAGGCCCAAAACATAGCTCCAAAGCCCATGCACGAAATTATAAACCTAGCCACTCTTATATAAAGAGGACTAAGGCATAACTCTCAATATACTTAGACTTAGATAAAGATACTTAATTAGAGATAGATAGTTAGAACTTAGACTTAGTTATTAGTTTAAACTTAAGTTTGACAGAGCACTTTATTGAACCTAACAGTCAAACCGCACTTCTATTGCTAAAGAGTTCTTTTTCTTTATTGAACTATATTCAGGAGATACTTGTTATCCGCAAAATTCATCCATGCCTTCCATCATTCAAGTCATAATTTACTGCGTCTGTTCCCCTTACTCGAGAGACAAAATAATAGGAAAAGAGAGAGCATACGTAGAAGAAGAGAGAAAAAGTAGGATTGTAAAAGGTAATTCTTTTTATTTCCCTTTTTGGCGTGGGTTTTTTTTAGTGATTGTACGTCCGGTTTTTTTCTTTCTTTGTCACGTGAGACTTTTATTTTTTGTTAAGTCCGTTTACAGACGTCCGCTTAAGAGCCAACCTATATATATATTTCCTGGGTCAAATTGTTTACTAGCTATAGATTACTAATGGATATTTCCATTACAAAAACCATTACTAATAGCAAGTGACACATCTATTGCTAACGGATATAACTGTGACGTACAAAATTTGTTTCCCGCTAGAAAAGTAACTGAAACGCGCCAAACTTTACTAACACTTATATCTGTTAGAAATTACCAATTGAAATGGGCTGTCAACAGTTGACTATCTGTTACAAAGAATTATAGTAACGGATATAACCGTTATTAAAATTAATTTTAGTGGCAGTTATATTCGTTACTAAATATGGCCTAAGTGAGTGTGACGCCCCAAGGCTAACGGATATAAGTGTTAGTAAAAATATAAGTAACGGATATAACTGAATAAGTGTTTTTACTAAATATACATTATGTTGAGGTATGAACAATCAACAATGATTGTTCATATGAACAATTAGTGTTCATAGCTCATATTAAAGTATGAACATTGATTGTTTGTACTCCAAATAATTTTTCATACTATATACACTGGGTCGTTTTGGTTGGGTCGGGCCGTTTATTATTTCGTAACAGGGGTATACTTGACTTTTCATCTACCCATGCCATTTTTAATTTCGCATAAAGAGTATACTTGACCTTTCATCCACCCGGTCCTCACGAGTGATTAAAAAAAAAATGTGTCCTCTACACTTACTTTTTCCCCCGATCTGTCCTGGAGGGGCAGGAGAGTCAATCCCTGATATTGTTTTCCCCTTATCGGTCCCGGAGAGTTAGGCCCTGTTATTGCAATAGCAAACCCAACTTAATTTCGCATAAAGAGTATACTTGACCTTTCATCCACCCAGTCCTCACGAGTGATTAAAAAAAATATGTCCTCTACACTTACTTTTTCCCCGATCTGTCCAGGGGCTGGAGAGTCGGTCCCTGATATTGCTTTTCCCCTTATCGGTCCTGGAGAGTTAGGCCCTGGTATTGCAATAGCAAACCCAACATTACATGATGTATACACACAAGTTGTTAAAATCGAGATTATTTGTAAGGATTAGAAATTAGAAATTAGAAATTAGAAATTAGAAATTAGAAACATACCTCTATCAAAACTAGAATAGTAGATGCAAGTACGAAAACTTGTACTATTAAACTTGCACCGGCCATATGACTTCTCACAATGCTGACATTCAGTAGTAGGCGCAGACCAGCCGAGCTTAAACCCTAGTTTTAATTCGTGTGTTAAGTTTAAGTTTCGTATCAGGTAACTAAACGTTGCCACTACACTCTCCGAACAGGTTTTGTACCTGTCAAATCCTATTGGAATGTTATCTTCAATGAAAGCATAAGAACGTTCATTTGTGTGGTTGCTGTTGTTGTATATGTCTAGACAAGGAATAAGCTGGCCGACATTTTGGGTATTGTTGGTGCAATTGTAGAAGAAGACAATAGCACTGTAATATTCATCGAAGTAGCGCAAGTACCGTGTGGATTGTAACGAGAAATTTCTTCGTGGTTGAGGACAATCTTTGTCTACTATATCCACGTCCACTATTGTTACAAACTTCTGCCTGTAATTTATCTCTCGCACAAGATAGTGGTGGTTGGAGATATTAATGACCGGATGGGAGTCTAAACATTTTATCACTAATCCTGGATATCCAGTATCATTGAAAGTACGCGCGGGATAGATAAACCCGTCATTTGCCACCATCTGGTCACCTGGATTAAGTCGAAACGGGTATCCAACATATAAACCGGATGTACAATTCTCCGAAGTGACTAGAAGAATTCCATTCAGGCCGATGAGAACTAGGACGAAAGTGAGGTACTGAAGCAATTGAAACATTATGACAACTCCAATCTCACACACACACACTATACTTCTTTTCATCGATCACCAAAGCGCCATCTGTTTACAACTCTTGAGCAGCTCAGTGGAACAACAGGGACAAGATTTTTAATAACATAGCTCATCTCCATAGACGACTTTGGTACACTAAATAATTGAGCTATGTTCCGGGTCATAATTGTTCCGGGTCCACCTGACTTTGGTACACTAAATAATTTGGGCGCAACTACGGCCTAGCACCCTAAAAACTTAAGAAGTCCAACCTGGCTAAAAAAAAAGAATGACGTGGCGAGAACTAAAAAACAGCGAGAAATTAAGATAACCAAAGACCCCGAGAACAACACAAGTCCACTTCTTCTTCTTCCTGATTTCTTTATCTTAATTTTTTATACTATATTTCTCCTTCAGTCAAAGAAAAGGAAGATCTAGAAATTTGAAGGATTGAACTAATAATAGGGTAATGTAACTCTCTTCTCTCTGGAAACAATCTTTGTATATTTTCCAGGGTTGTTATTACACATTGAAACAGAAATACACTCAGTCTTTGGTTATCTCATTTCAAACTACACACTTTGTTCTCCACAACAAAAATCCAGAACCCCAGACCCTTGTTTCTACACTTAGTTCAAAAACATCTTCATTTGAATCAAAACTTGACTCACTTAGTCAACTCAATAGACTTTGTAAAAAAAAGTCCGGTTTTTCGACAGAGAGTAATGGAGTATGGAGTTGTTTCTGCTGTTTTGAGCTGTGTTGGTTCGGAGAATGCGAGTTTGAAGGAATTGGCATTAGCCCTTTTGTTGAATTTGAGTTTAGATGATGATAATAAGGTTAGGCTAGTTGCCGAAGGCGCGATTGGACGAGTCGTTGGAGCTTTACGAGGTGGGAATTCAAGCTGTAGAGCATATGCAGCAACAATGTTAACAAGTTTAGCTATGGCGGAAGTGAATAAAGGGACAATTGGTTTGTGATAAGTTTCTCAAGGTAATAACGTGATAAGATAGAGAAATCAGGAAGAAGAAGTGGACTTGTGTTGTTCTCGTTCTTTGGTTATCTCAATTTCTCACTGTTTTTTAGTTCTCGCCCCATCATTCTTTTTTAGCCAATCAGGTTGGGCTTCGTAAGTTTTTAGGGTGCTGGACCATGTGTTGTAGTCGCGCCCAAATAATTTAGCCTAACAGGCACATTTTCAATGTGTTAGCACTTAGCAGTTTCTGGAATGGGTTGACGAGGGAACAAAATGTCCGTACTATGAAGGCCTTGGCTACAACATTTGCGATGTATGTGAAGGGAAAACACATATGCGTGCCTGATTAATGACTACAAAGTACAAACATCTGTATACATGCTAGATTTTAATATATTAATTCACATGGGTGTTATTATGAGGATATTTTTGTTGGGGTTTATACCAATACCAATCGATTCTCCTACTACACAGATAATTTGTATTTAAACTCAATTTAATTCCAGACAAATTATAAATATCAACTACAACCTATACTAATATGCCTAATTCGATAAACAATTATTAACAACATATAATAATGTTAAACAGAATTAAACGCATACCACAACACAAAAAGATATCACCGTGTTTATTGCGATAGTCTCTACTTCCACAAGAGCTAGTTAACATAAAGTGGGAAGGAAGATTACAATCACTCTTTTCTGATCTCACCCTTACTAGATCACTCTTATCTCTTTACAGGGTTGTCTCTCTGTAAATGTTATCTCTCAATCTTGATAGCTTTCAAGATTGGGTTTTCTCTGACTTTTGTGCTGCCTCTCGTGTGTTTGGTTTTGCCAAAAACCCAAAATATATAAGCCAAAACTCGCGACTCCGGAAAAATAAAATCCTGCCAAAATAGGCATGGGCGCGGGTCGTGCTCGCGGTAAGGCAAAGTCGAGCGCAGGGTGCGCTCACTCTTCTGGAGGTTCATCAAGGCACGCGCGCAAGTCGCGCTCCGAGCAAGACAAAATTGGGCGCAGGGTGCGCTCAAGCTTTCCCACGCAGGCTGAAATCCTTTCCTCCTCATGTGAGGGATTAAACCAACAATCTTACCTTATCACAGTAATTATGGTGGCATAGGAACAGTAATCCATGCATTACAATAAGATTTCGGATAGAGAAAATGGATGTATTTTTCAATAAAAACCACACCAAAGATGCTCTTATTTTGAAGCATGGTTATGTCCCCGTTTTGTTTTCAAGAATGGGAAATGGATTTGATGGAACCTCTCCAAAAGAAAGATTATTGTAAACCTCCTCTATTTCATGAGCCAATTTTTTCGTTGATTTGTTATGACTCATGAGATTGAATCCTTTGAAGTTGCAGTTACAGACTTACAACTAAAGTTTACCATGGACAGTTTTTATTTTTAAGTTTTAACTACAGATTTATAGTTTTGCATTCTTAAAATCACAAACGAAATCAACTCAAAGTTTGTACATAAAGAGTATGATCAACTCAGAGTTTAATTATTACAATCCAATCATTCCTCTTCATTACTTTCTACTAGTTTCTACTTTCTAGTTTCTACCCAGTACCCAGACTCTGGTGTGTTTGTTATGATGAAAACACTATGGAAAGGAAAGGAAAATAAGAGTGGTCCACCTTTTCCATAGTTTTTAAGCCGTTTGTTTACCCATGGAAAGGAAATGGGCTTTTCCATATGGAAACAAATGGAAAAGGTTTTGTGTCTTTAAATAACCCCCCGAAAATTTTGTGGAAAGGAAAGGAAAGGAAATAGATAAATAGGGACTTACTACTAATACACTCCACTCAACAATACAATTATTCCTTTCCATACTTTTGCAAAACAAACACGATTATTCCTTTCCCCAGGTTCTTTCCTTTCCCCAGGTTCACCAAACACATACCATTTAAAATTATTTCATTTCCATTCCATTCCATAGTGGGATTTTATTTCATTTTATTTTAAAAAACAAACACCGAGGAGGCAATATATATTTGCCGTCTCCGTGGCTTGTGCCTTGTCGGCTGGCACATAAAAGTCAACTATGCCCTCCTAATCTAATCCCCCTAGTGATGGACTTAATAATTTTCACTCTTAATCAATCAGATATTTTCTTGAATAAATAAACTTGTATAGAATATTTGTCTTCAAAGGCACAGCTCAGTGAGCGCACCAAGAGTTACAGATAGAATAACAATCAGTGACATATTTCTAGAGTGTAAAATTAGTTGAAAGAAAAAATTAACTAAAATCATAGTACCATGGAGGCACTTCTAATAAGAACAACACACCCATCACTTCCCAAACTCAACTTCAAAATAACCCAAAGACAACTCAAACTCAACACAATTCCCCGAACTCAATTCACAATTCCCCCAACTCAATTTCCAGCTTCATCACTTTCAATATTCCATACTCCATCTCTTTTCACAAAATTACCCCATGCCCATTCTCAAATCCGTTCTTCTTCATCTACTAGTACTAGTACTACTTCGGAACCAGTCAAGTTCTTGGGTGTGGAACTTGTTACATTGAAAAAGGTTATACCATTAGGACTTATGTTCTTTTGTATTCTGTTCAACTACACTATTCTGAGAGACACCAAAGATGTTTTAGTTGTTACAGCTAAAGGTAGCAGTGCTGAGATTATACCCTTCTTGAAAACTTGGGTAAATTTGCCTACTGCTATTGGTTTTATGATTGTTTATAACAAGTTGTCCAATGTGCTTTCGAAAGAGGCGCTTTTTTATGCTTGTATGGTACCATTTATCGCGTTTTTTGGTGCGTTTGCGTTTGTTTTGTATCCGAATGTTAATTTGATTCATCCGATTGGGTTTGCGGATCGGCTTCTGGAAATTCTTGGTCCTAATTTTCTTGGTCCAATTGCTATTTTGAGGATATGGAGTTTCTGCGTTTTCTATGTCATGGCTGAACTCTGGGGAAGTGTGGTGGTTTCTTTGCTATTCTGGGGATATGCTAATCAGGTGAGATATTGTCAAAGTTGCGTAGCTTATATGAGTTTGGTGAATATATGATTAATGTATTTTACCTCAAAGTGTACAATATTGTACAAGTGTATAACTGGAACTTACTACCTTTATTATTGAAGCTCCGTTGTTGTTAGTTTGGGATTGTAAAGCTCATGTAGTTTGCAATGCAGTTAGGATTGACAATATCTGTTGGTTTTATTGATTAATTTGTGATTTTTATACCCTAACTGATTTGGAACTTCTATGGATAGTAATGTCAAGGTCTTGTTTTCCAGATTTTAGATATGTTTATTGCTTGTGACTTACATATAGACTTTCTAACAAAAGGACTCATATATAGAACTTCTGTCTTAGCATATCCCCTTTTTTGTGTGTATATACACTTTGTCACAGCTATATGTAATTGTTTAATTCAATAGCAAAATTGTCTGTTTGGGTGCAGATTACTACTGTAGATGAAGCTTCTCAGTTTTATCCACTGTTTGGGCTGGGAGCAAATGTTGCACTTGTTTTTTCAGGAAGAACTGTGAAATATTTCTCCAACTTAAGGAAGAATTTAGGACCAGGAGTTGATGGATGGGCTGTATCTCTCAAAGGAATGCTGAGTATTGTGGTGGGGTTAGGGATTGTTATTTGTGGAATCTATTGGGGAATGAATCGGGCTATCAAGCCAGAAGGTGGTCGGAAGCAGAAGAAGAAGGTTGGTTAAACAAAATGCTTCAAGGTCTTGTATTTATATGATGCTAGCCATTTTCAGTTTGTGATGTTGAATATCTTTTTGTTTTGTCTAATAGGAAAAGACAAAGATGGGAACAATGGAAAGTCTTAAGTTTTTATTATCTTCAAGGTACATAAGGGATCTTGCAACCTTGGTCGTTGCTTATGGTATCAGTATTAATCTTGTTGAAGTTACATGGAAATCAAAGCTCAAGGCACAGGTAAAAGAAAATCCTGTTATTCACCTTGTCTTTGATTCTGTTGTTTTCATGTGTCAAGCAATGATAATATCATTATCATGTTTACGATACTGATCACAGTGATAAAATTATCATACTGACAGAAAAATAGAAATTCCGTTTTGTAGTTTCCAAGTCCGAATGAGTACTCTGCTTTCATGGGTGATTTCTCTTCCCTCACTGGAATTGCTACATTTTCAATGATGCTTCTTAGTCGAGTCATCTTTCGCAAATTCGGATGGGGTGTAGCCGCTGCAATAACACCAAGTGTTCTGCTAGTCACAGGAGTCGCTTTCTTTTCATTGGTTTTATTTAGTGATCCTCTGGCCCCGGTGTTTGGGACACTCGGTGTAACACCTCTTCTAGCGGCAGTTTATGTTGGGGCTTTGCAGAATATTTTTAGCAAGAGTGCCAAATACAGCTTATTTGATCCCTGCAAAGAGATGGCCTACATTCCGTTGGATGAAGACACAAAGGTGAACATCCTTTCCTTTCATAAAAGTTAATGCTTCAGATACGCAAAATTTTGTGGGGATTTTTTTTTAATCTTTTTACGCCTGCAATCTGAACAAATAGAAATTGAAGGTTAATGTTTTGTTTTGTATGATCTTTTAAAAATTGAGATTGACTCTGGTAATGTAGCCTGCTAATTGATCATTCCTTAATGTACCAGTTAAAAGGAAAAGCAGCAATTGATGTGGTCTGCAATCCGTTAGGGAAGTCAGGAGGTGCTTTGATCCAACAGTTCCTCATTTTAACTTTTGGTTCCCTTGCAAATTCAACACCCTATCTTGGAGGCATTTTGCTTATAATTGTGCTAGCGTGGTTGGCCGCTGCCAGATCGTTGGACAATCAGTTCACTCCCATGATAAAGAAAGACCTTAAGGACAAACTAATTGAGGGGAAGGTTTCGGCCGTAAACCCCAAGCTCACTGGAAACCTCCAACCGAAGCAGGGTATTACATACCGTTTTGTCAGCACCTTAAACCCTATGGGATTCATCGAGGGTAAGTATGTCCCACTGGTTGAGGACCTATCCTCTTCTGGGGGACATGAGCGTCTCACTGTAAGGAAGCTCAACAGAAATGATCAAGTTGAGGAGCCAATACTGGCTGTTAAAAAGCAAACACTGACTAGTGAAGCAGAAGCCACTGAGCTTGAAGGAAGTGCTGACGTAGCTGCAAAGGAGAATGGATTGCCTGATAAAACTCTTTGAGCTACATTTAAAGAAAGCTCAGATTGGCCTTGCACAATCAAAGTATGCCAATCCTGTTAGTTAGGGCTGTGGCAGGTGGTGATCGTGATTGCTGATGATAGTATGAGATGTTGAAAATGGCAACAATAATGCGATTGATCGAGATTGAGCACGTAAGTTGGAATATGTGGTTGTTGTAGCCATGAAGTTGAGGCATGAATAATGTTTTGTGCGGTATTAGTATTTAGTAGTATCAGTTTATTCTCTCATCGGTTTTGGATTCGAATAATATGTGTACGAAAGAAGAGAAATATATGAATGTACGATTTATTTATTTTCAAAGTCTCATATCTGTAGATGTTTTTCACACTTTAATTCATGAAACCAGTTCTGCTCTTGAATTACTTGGTTTTCCCCAAAAAAACGAAAAAAAACATAATGTTTGGTTTTAGTTTAGATACCATGAATTTAATCATGGCTATCTTTCTTCACCATAAGCATACACGTAAAGTGACTGAGTTTTGCTTCCAAGTTCCAACCATCTCTTACAAGTTACAACCCATTTTTTTCTTTATGAAAGCTGTCATTTTCGACAAGGAAGCTCTTAGAAGTTAGAAGTCAAGGATCATCATACACATCTACTATCTACTATCGGATTTTCTCTCCTATGTGTCACTCCCAATATGAGAGTTAGATTTTTCTCCTATCCTATGTGGCACTATAATATGAAAGATAGTATTTTCTAATACAAATTTCCAATCCTACCTACATTGAACCTCTTTGGAGAGTTTGAGTGTATTTCTAATTCTTATATTTGGAGCTCTTTGGAGAGTTTGAGTGTATTTCTAATTCTTATATTTGGAGAGTTTGAGTGTATTGTCAATTCTTATATATTTGATAAAATAAAAAAAAAAAAAAAAAATTAAAAAAAATAGGTGATTTGTAGAATGTAATTTCATATTACGAATCAAACACTTTTATTGTTCTAATTTTTATATATTTGATCAAATAAAAAAATTGCTAAAAAATAAGTGATTTGTAGAAACTAATTCCATATTACAAATCATACAATTTTAGTGTCTATGAGACTATGATAAAACACCGACTTATTTCGAATATATCTTTAACGCGTAACAATTATACTAAAAATAATATCACAAAATATATAATAGAAAATGAAAAAAAAATAATAACGACAAAGCAATAATGACAAATATTTTAAAATATGTATAATATTGAATGAAACTAACGTAAAAAAACAATTAATGGGGAACCAAAAACTAGATGCAAATGTATCGAACTAACCTCAAATAATATTTAACGGAAAATCGGAAACTGGATGCAAATACAAGCATTAAACTAATCTTAAAAATTAATTAATAGAAAATCGGAATATGGTTACAACTACATTAAACTAACCTCAAAGAATAATTAACAGAAAATCAAAACTTGGATGGAAATACATCAAACTAACATTAAAAAATAATTGTCATAAAATCGGAAACTGGATGCAAATACATTGAGCTAACCCTCAAAGATTAAATTAACAGGAAATCGGAAATTGAATACAACTGCATTGAACTAACCTCAAAGAAAAATTAATTATAAATTAGAAACATAATGCAAATGCGTGGAACTAATCTTAAAAAATAATTAACAGGAAATCGGAAACTATATGCAAATACAACTTTATCAAATAATAAACGAGAAATCAGAAACTGGATGCAAATACATTAAATTAATCTCACAGAATAATTAACGGGAAATCAAAAACTGGATGCAAATACATCGAACTGACCTTGAAGAACAATTAACAGGAAATTGGAAATTGGATGCAAATGTATTAAACTAACAAAAAAAAAAAAAAACGATAAATCAGAAACTGGATGCAACGGCATTGAATTGATCTCAAAAAATAAATAACGAGAATTGGAAATTGGATGCAACTGCATTAAACTAACCTCAAAATATAAATAACGGAAAATCATAAACTGGATGCAAATGCATTGAACTAACCTCAAAACATAGTTGGGTTATATGTTGTGGGAATGTCTCGATAAATATAGTTTTGTATTTAAAATGGTGTTTATCTTATCTCTTTTCATATTCAAGTAGCTTCAATATATATGAACTTCGCTTTATTAGGCAATCTCACAAAACATCAATCAAACTTCTATTATTAAACAACAAAATGAAGTTGAAGGATTTTATCAAATGCAAGTTTTTTTTAATGGAGAGTGAGGTTTTCACGTTATAAGAAATTTGGTTTAGTGATAAATATAATATTAATATATAATAGTTCTACATATTTGCAAATATTTTTCAGAATAATTAATATAACAACACCCGTTAAGTAGATAATCTTTGAAGATCGATTCCATATAGTGAGTCATGCATAATTTAAAGAATAATTAACGGAAATCGAAAACTGAATAATCTTCGATGATCCCACATAGTAAATTAAGCATAATTTACTTTTTATGTCATGTTTGCAATGACACTACAGATGGATTAGTAGAACTTGGTATTACACACCACATTAGATAATTATAAGGAAATCGAAAACTGGATTCAAATACATAACTGAGCTCAAAGAGTAATTAACGGGAAATTAGAAACTTTATACAAATTGCATTAAACTAACGACAGAGAATAATTAATGGAAAATTAGAAATTGGATACAAATCTTTGAAAAATATTTAACGAAAAGTCGGAAATAGTATACAAATACATCAAACAAATCTCAAATAATAATTAATGGGAAACCAAAAACTTGATGCAAATGCATTGAACTAAACTCAAAAAATAATAAACAAAAAATAAAAAACTAAATGCAACTGCATTGAACTAACCTCATAGAATAATTGGTGGGAAATTAGAAACTAAATGCAAATGCATTGAAATAACCTCAAAGAATAGTTAACGGGAAATCAGAAACCGGATATAATTGTATCGAACTAACCTCAAAGCATAAATAATCATAAACTAGATGCAGATGCATTGAACTAACCTTAAAGAGTTATTAATGGGAAATTGAAAACTAGATCCAAATGCAATGAAGTAATCTCAAAGACTAATTAACGAAACATTGAAAAATGGATGAAACCGCACTGAACTAACTTTAATGAATAATTAACGGGAAATTATAAATTTGATGTAACTGCATTGAACTAACCTCAAAAAATAATTAATGGGAAATCGAAAACTTGATGCAAATGCATTGAACTAATCTCAAAAAACAATTAACATAAAATCGGAAATCGGATGCAACTGCATTGAACTAACCTCAAAGAATAATTAACGGAAAACCAACAACTGGATGCAATTGCATTAAACTAAAATCAGAGATTAACTAATGGAAAATAAAAAATTGGATGCAAATGCATTGAAATAACTTCAAAAAATAGTTAACTAGAAATCGGAAGTCGGATGTAACTGCATCGCACTGACCTCAAAGCATAAATGTCCACTTTTTTTAGCCTTCTCACATGAATAATTACGAGTAATTAGGAACCCAAAATGAAAGTTAATTTATAAAAACAGACCCTTACATATATGTAAACTGTATAGAAATTGTAAACTATTAAACTAACCTAGAAAAACAATTAAAAGGAAATCAGAAACTGGATACAGATGTATTAAACTAACATCAAAGAGTAATTAACGGGAGATTGGAACATGGATGCAAATACAATGAACTAATCTCAAAGACTAATTAACGAAACATCGAAAATTGGATGCAACTGTACTGAATTAACCTTAATGAATAACTAACTGGAAATCATAAAGTGAATACAATTGCACTGAACTAACCTCAAATAATAATTAACAGAAAATTGGAAACTTAATGCAACTGCATTGAACTAGCCTTAAAGAATAATTAATGAAAAATTAGAAACTGGATGCAACGTACTACATTAAACTAATCTCAAAGAATATATAATTAATGGAAAATCAAAAACTTGATGCAAATGCATTGAACTAATAACCCTAAAACATATTTGTATTATATGTAGAGAGAATAAATGTCTCGACAAATATAGTTTTGCATTTTAAATAGTATTTATTATAATTTTTTTTTATTGTGATTGGGAATGTCTTGCTATTCAAGCAGCTTCAATATTATTTTGGCCACATTGGACATTCTCACAAAACTTTAATCAAACTTATATTATTAAACCTAACAATAAAAAGAAGTCGATGAGTTTTATCAAGGTTTGGTGCTTCCTTTTTATAGAGAATGGTGCAAGAAATTTAAATGAGTAATTAATATAATTTTTATTTTTTCATAGTTATGCATAGTTGCTAATATTTTTTAGAATAATTTAATATAATGACACCCGTTCATAGGACACGTTCATGTGATAAATCTTTTCAAATGAGAGTAGTGTATTTTTTGATGATATGAAAATAATCAATCTGTTTTAGTGATTTGTACACATTAGTACATAAGCTGAATGGTGATGATTTACAGCTAAATCACCATAAATCTAATAAAACTATTATACAAGCTAGATTAAGTTTAAGATGATTCTATTTGAAAATTATGGATTAATATTCTAAACCATAAAGTGAAAAGGTTATCTCAATTTAATTCCTTAGTTTCCAAGTACTTATACACCATAATCGCTGCTCATTAACATATTTCGGTTTATTTTCAATAAAAATATATTCTGATTCGAAAATTTGCCGCTAAATCACTATAAATCTAAGAAAACTATTATACAAGCTAGACCGAGTTTAAGATAATTCTATTTAAAAATTACGGATTAATATCCTAAACCACAAAGTGAATATGCTATCTCAATTTGATCCCTTAGTTTCCAAGTACTTTATGCACCATAATCACGCATTAACGATTTTGATTTATTTTAATAAAAATATATTCTGATTCGAAAATTTGTGTGAGACATTTTGTAAAAGCTTTTTCAAAGACACAAAAATATTTAATAGATCCGGTATGCCCGGTCCAAAATCTAGTCTATATACTAAAGCAGAGACCTCTAATTGAGGATTTTCTCTTTCCTATGTGGCACTCTAATATGAGAGAGTTAGTTTTTTCTCTTTCCTATGTGGCACTCTAATATGAAAGATAGTCTTTTCTAATAGCCTACAATCTCACATACATAGAACCTCTTAGGAGAGTTTGAGTGTATTTCTAATTATTATATTTGGAGAGTTTGAGTGTATTTCCAATTCTTACATATTTGATCAAATAAAAAAAATTGCTAAAAAATAGGTAATTTGTAAAAGGTAATTTCCTATTATCAATCAAACACTTTTAGTGTTCCAATTCTTATATATTTGATCAAATAAAAAAAAAAAAATAGGTAATTTGTAGAATTCCTTATTACAAATCATACAATTTTAGTGTCTATGATAAAACATCGACTTATTTCGAATATATTCTTAACACGGCCTCAAAACATAGTTAAAAACAATTATACAAAAAATAACATCACAAAATATATAATAGAAAATGAAAAAAAAAAAAAATAACGGCAAAGCAATAATGACAAATATTTTTAAAAATTGCTAAAAAAATAGGTGATTTGTAAAAAGTAATTTTCTATTACTTAATCAAACACTTTTAGTGTTCCAATTCTTATATATTTGATCAAATAAAAAAATTGCTAAAAAATATGTAATTTGTATAAACTAATTCCTTACTACAAATCATACAATTTTAGTGTCTATGATAAAACACCGACTTATTTCGAATATATTCTTAACATAGCCTCAAAACATAGTTAAAAACAATTATATAAAAAATAACATCACAAAATATATAATAGAAAATTAAAAAAAAAAAAAAAAAAAAAAAAAAAAAAAAAAAAAACGGCAAAGAAATAATGGCAAATATTTTAAAATATATATAATACTGAATGAAACTAACGTAAAAAAACAATTAATGGGGAACCGAAAACTGGATGCAAATGTATCGAACTAACCTCAAATAATATTTAACGGAAAATCGAACCGGATGCAAATGCAAACATTAAACTAATCTTAAAAAGTAATTAATAGAAAATTGGAATATATATGGATACAACTGTATTAAACTAACCTCAAAGAATAATTAATGGAAAATCAAAACTTGGATGCAAATACATCAAACTAACATAAAAAAAATAATTGTCGGCAAATCGGAAACTGGATGCAAATGCATTGAGCTAACCTTCAAAGATTAAATTAATAGAAAATCAGAAACTGGATGCAATTGCATTGAATTAACATCAAAGAAAAATTAATTATTAATTGGAAACATGATGCAAATGCATGGAACTAATATTAAAAAATAATTAATAGGAAATCGGAAACCGGATGGAACTGCACTGAACTAATCTCAAAAAATAAACTGGATGCAAATGCATTGAACTAACCTCAAGAAATAATTAATGGTAAATAGGAAACTAGATGCAAATTCATTGAACTAATCTCAAACAATAATTAATGAGAAATCGGAAACTAGATGCAAATGTAACTTTATCAAATAATAAACGAAAAATCAGAAATTGGATGCAAATGCATTAAACTAATCTCACAGAATAATTAATGGGAAATCATAAACTGGATGCAAATGTATTAAACTGACCTCAAAGAATAATTAACAGGGAATTGGAAATTAGATGCAAATGTATTGAACTAATCAAAAAGAATAATTAACGAGAAATCAGAAACTGGATGCAACTGCATTGAACTGATCTCAAAAAAATAAATAACGGGAATTGGAAATTGGATGCAACTGTATTGAACTAACCTCAAAATATAAATAACGAAAAATCAGAAACCGGATGCAAATACATTAAACTAACCTCAAAACATAGTTGGGTTATATGTTGTGGGAATGTCTCGGTAAGTATAGTTTTGCATTTAAAATGATGTTTATCTTATCTCTTTCCGTATGATTGGGAACTCTTTGCTATTCAAGTAGCTACAATATATATGAACTTCACCTTATTAGGCAATCTCACAAAACTTCAATCAAACTTCTATTATTAAACAACAAAATGAACTTGAAGGGTTTTATTAAAGGTACATGAGTTATTTTTTTTAATGGAGAATAAGGTTTTCACGTTATAAGAAATTTGGTTGAGTGATTAATATAATATTAATATATAAAAGTTTTGCATATTTACAAATATTTTTCAAAATAATTAATATAACAACACCCGTTCGTAGATAATCTTTGAAGATTCTACATAGTAAGTCATGCATAATTTAAAGAATAATTAATGGGAAATCGGGAACTGGTAATCTTCAATGATCCCACATAGTAAATCAAACATAATTTACTTTTTATGTCATGTTTGCAAGGACACTACAGATGGATCAGTAGAAGTTGGTATTATACACCACATTGGATAATTAAAAGGAAATCGGAAATTGGATTCAAATGCATAACTGAGCTCAAAGAGTAATTAATGGGAAATTGGAAACTTTATGCAAATGCAATAAACTAAACTAAAAAAGTAATTAACTAGAAATTGAAAACTGAGTGCAATTGCATTAAACTAACGTCAGATAATAACTAAAGGGAAATTAGAAATTGTATACAAATCATTGAAAAATATTTAATGGGAAATCGGAAACGGTATGCAAATACATCAAACAAACCTCAGATAATAATTAATAGGCCAAGAAATCAGAAACTGGATGCAAATATATTGAACTAAACTCAAAAAATAATTAACATAAAATAAAAAATCGAATGCAACTGCATTAAACTAACCTCATAGAATAATTGGTGGGAAATCGGAAACTAAATGCAAATGCATTGAAATAATCTCAAAAAATAATTAACGGGAAATCAGAAACCAGATATAATTCCATCAAACTAACCTCAAAGCATAAATAATCAGAGACTAGATGCAGATGTATTGAACTAACCTTAAAGAGTTATTAACGGGAAATCGAAAACTAGATCCAAATGCAATGAACTAATCTCAAAGACTAATTAACGAAACATTGAAAAGTGGATGAAACTACACTGAACTAACCTAAATGAATAATTATAGGGAAATTATAAATGTGATGTAACTGTATTAAACTAACCTCAAAAAATAATTAACGAGAAATCGAAAACTTGATGCAAATGCATTGAACTAACCTCAAAGAACAATTAACATAAATTCGGAAATTGGATGCAACTGCATTGAACTAACCTCAAAGAATAATTAACAAAAAACCAAAAACTAGATGCAACTGCATTAAACTAAAATAAGATATTAATTAACGGAAATCGAAATGGATGCAAATGCATTGAAATATCCTCAAAAATAGTTAACCGAAAATCGAAAGTCGAATGTAACTGCATCGATCGACCTCAAAGCATAAATGTCGGTTTTTTTAGCCTTCTCACATGAGTAATTACGAGTAATTAGGAACCCAAAATGAAAGTGAGTTTAAAAAAAACAGACTCTTACATGTATGCAAACTGTATAGAAATTGTAAACTATCGAACTAACCTAGAAAAACAATTAACAGGAAATCAGAAATTGAATGCAGATGTATTGAACTAACCTCAAAGAGTAATTAACGAGAGATTAGAACCCCGGATGCAAATTCAATAAACTAATCTCAAATACTAATTAACTAAACATAAAAACTGGATGCAATCAGATCTTGAATTAACCTTAATGAATAAGTAACGGGATATCATAAAATGGATGCAATTGCACCAACTAACCTTAAATAATAATTGATGGAAATCGGAAACTTGATGCAATCGCATTGAACTAACCTCAAAGAATAATTAATGAGAATTTGGAACCTGGATGCAACGTGCTACATTAAACTAACCTCAAAGAATAATTAATGAAAAATCATAAACTTGATGCAAATGCATTCAACTAATAACCCTAAAATATATTTGTATTATATGTAGGGGAATAAATGTCTCGACAAATATAGTTTTGCATTTTAAGTAATGTTTATCATACTTCTTTTATTGTGATTGGGAATGCCTTGCTATTCAAGTAGCTTCAATATTATCTTCACCAAATTGGACATTCTCAAAAACTTCAATCAAACTTCTATTGTTAAAACTAACAATGAAAAGAAGTCGATGAGTTTTATCAAAGTTTGATGCTTCCTTTTATATAGAGTGGTGCAAGAAATTTAATTGAGTAATTAATATAATTTTCATATCTCATAGCTATGCATAGTTGCTAATATTTTTAGAATAATTTAATATAACGGCACCCTCGTTAAGTAGGACACGCCTATGTGATAAATCTTTTCAAGTGGGAGTAGTGTATTCTTTGAAGATATGAAAATAATCAATCTATTTTAGTGATTTGTACACATTAGTACGTAAGCTGAGCGGTGATGATTTACCGATAAATCACCATAAATCTAATAAAACTATTATACAAGCTAGATCGAGTTTAAGATAATTTTATTTGAAAATTACGGATTAATATCCTAAACTACAAAGTGAAGAGGCTATCTCAATTTGATCCCTTAGTTTCCAAGTACTTATACACCATAATCACTTTCGGCTATCTCAATTTGATCCCTTAGTTTCCAAGATTCTTATGCACCATAATCGGCTTGCTTTCATTAACGATTTTGGGTTTATTTTCAATAAAAATATATTTTGATTCAAAAATTTTCGCTAAATCACCATAAATCTAAAAAACTATTATACAAGCTAGATCGAGTTTAAGATAATTTTATTTGAAAATTATGGATTAATATCCTAAACCATAAAAGTGAAGATGCTATCTCAATTTGATCTCTTAATTTCTAAGACTTATGCACCATAATCACTTCATTAACATATTTCGATTTATTTTCAATAAAAATATATTCTCGATTCGAAAATTTGTGTGAGACATTTTATAAAGTCTTTTCAGCACACAAAATATTTAATAGATCCCGGGCGTATGCCCGGGTCCAAAATCTAGTCTCTATCTAATAAAAGAGGTTGGTGTGGACCCCATAGCCCCCAACGGCTACAAATCATCCTCACAAATTATGACATAGACTTATATGGTATGTGTAGTTTATTATTTGGGCACAAAATTACTTAATCATTATTGATTTGGTTGGCTGGGCTGGGTTTTTATTTTTCAGTGGGTTAGAGTTCTTTGGGGCCTAATTTGAAACAGCCCACAAGTATAGGCTATATATTAGTAATTAAAACAATAATTTTCTAGTTTTACCTCCAGAATTTAGGCCAATTAGTTTTACCCCACTTCTTTTATCTAGAGATTTACCCCAAACATCATCAGTAGATTACCAAAAACAAAATTTAGCAAAAACACATCATTGTGTTTTAATTGAAACTTTTTGGTTCTCTAATACGGACAAACAAATAGACAACATTGTGTTTTAATTGAAACTTTTTGGTTCTCTAAAACATCATTGTGTTTTAATTAAAACTTTTTGGTTCTAGCTTTACCCCATAATTTTTGTCCGTTATTCCAAATACTTCCGCCGTTGTATGATTCTATATGGTATTTTACTTATATGTCATTCCCTTCTATTCCAAAACATTTCTTTTTTACTGAGAGGCTAGATCACTATAACTACATAATTGTTAGCGAAAACAAACAGAAATGCTAGTCAATGTAATAACAAACTTGGATCTAAAATAAGAGTGTCTTTGAATTGATTGTACAGAATGAAGGACCAATGGGGAATTATTCACCGCCATCGAAAACTTTCACCGCGGCACAACAACTCCCAGCTGAGTTGGTCAAAGTGCAGAGGTCTCAAGTTTGAGCTTCCACGGTAGCAAAAACATTATAAAAAGAGAGAAATTCATCAGTAATCCAGATGCTCGAATGTGATTCAGGCCATGGACCATGGTATGTGATTCAGGTTGGGCTTGGATCACAAACATGGTTCTTCATGAACTTTGATCCAAAATCCAAACCCGTCCATCAACATTTCAGTGCTTTCTAGCCACCTTCACGTGTTATGTATGTACTTGCGTGACGATAAAAATGTACGAGTTTTAACATCAAAATCAAGAAGAGAATCTTTGTGATTTCCTCTAAAAAAGGACGCGTATCCCACTGGCACAGAACCACAGACCAATCACCAATGCACACATTAGAGTCACGGCCCTAAAATCTTTTCTTTTTTGTTTTCTAGCACCACACCATCCCACTGTAATCAAGGTCCGGATGCTTTATTGGCATCTTTCGTCAAACCATTGACATTACATGCTAAAAATACGACCCTACCCTCCTCTCTTTCTTTCTTTTTCTTTATTTTTTCTTAAAACTCAAAACATAGTAATTTACTTCAACATACATTTAATTTGACACCTTGATATGATTTCATGTTTATTAATCAAGTGAGCGGAGAGAACATTCTAGGCAGAGAGAAACTATACGGACAAAAAGTCATTTGATTGGTTTATGTCTGTTTGTTTGTTATCATTTTTCTTCTCTCTTCTTCGTTTTTCTATCTTTTCCTCTCCAGAAGCCTCTCAATCTTTCTCTCTCTGTTCACGCTACTACTTCATAACAGTATGCTATAATTGGGCACAGTAAGCATGATTTTGGGCTATGATTTTAGTTATCATCATAATATTCGGACACCCAAGTATAGGATGGAGATAAGGACCTGTTTATTTAAAACATCAAGATTTGCATATTATCTACTTGTAAAAATCAAGATATAATTTTTGGATAAGCTTAAAATTACTTATTGCCTTATTGGCTACTCCACCTAATTCATATTATCCAAAAAAAACTAAGGCTATTTTTGGTATTACACGTCTTTTATAAACGTCTATTTATAACTGCAACTACACTTTCTTCCTTGAAAGTTTTGCAAATCACATAAATTTTTTTGATCAAGAGTAAAAAATGCTTGCAATATTCGACAAAAGCGTTGCCAAAAGTCCTGAAGGTTTAAAAGGCCCAGAGTCAAATTCAGTTCCATCAACGAAAGATGGATTTTTGGCGGAAGAATTTTCTTCTGTTCATCCTGGTTCTATCACTATTAATCTTGGTGAAGCAGTAGTGGCTTATTCACCAGAAAAACAGAACCCACTTCTCCCAAGGTATAACAACAATCACCCAGATCTGTAAATGTTTTCTTTTTCATTGATATGATTTGGAAGTTTCATTTTTATTAATGAGGTATGATCAAGGTGTTTATGGTGTGATAAAACTCAAAACTTGATGAATAGATTGATACTTGTTGCAAATATCGACATTATTACTCGATTGAGATTCATTCTACTCTATATAGATCCATATATTAAAACTGTATGTTTGCTTCTGGTTGATAGATATGCAAAATTTGTGCGCTATCGTCACATTGTCTAGGCTTTGCTTATTAATCCAATCTTTTTGTTTTAGAATATATTTTTGCTATAATTTTTTTCCGTCTGGATTTTCCTTAGTACAAATTTTGATTGGTATATTGATCTACCAAGATCTGAAGCATTTTGTCTTTATTTTATTTTTAGAGAAACAATTTATGGCTGCAGCAGGTGTATCTAGTACATCTGCGGTTGGAAATAATTTTTGAATTCCTACATTGTATATATCTCTTGTTTTGATCTAGCAAGAGATTAGCTCTCTTCAGTTCATATGCTTACTAGGCTCAAACTTTTGTGTTTTTATTCGATGGATCACCACTGTCCTACCTGAACTCATATTTAAAATAACTTATGCTGATTTAAACGGATCCCTTCTTGGTTATTAGATTGTTTGCTGTTGTGGACGGGATATTCTGCTTGTTCCAAGGTCATATCGAGAATGTTGCTCTTTTGAAACAACAATATGGATTGGGCAAGACCGCAAATGAAGTCATCATTGTTATAGAAGCATACCGAACTTTAAGAGACAGAGGGCCTTATCCTGCTGACCAAGTTGTGAGAGATATTCATGGAAAGTTTGCTTTCATTCTCTATGATAGCTCTTTGAAAGCCACCTTCGTTGCTGCTGTGAGTAAACCCTTGAACTAATCATATCTGAGTTTCATCTACGTTGTCTTAAGTAGTTTTGTAATAACATTTTCCAACTGTTTTACTGTGGGAACACTGGTGAATGAAGTAGTGGAACTTTCATTCTGATATGATTTACTATGTTATAATCCAGGATGCTGATGTGAGTGTTCCCTTTTTTTGGGGAACCGATTCGGATGACAATCTTATATTCTCAGATGATCTTGTGGTTCTTAGCAAGGGTTGCGGAAAATCTTCCGCCCCATTTCCAAAAGGTATGTTCTGCAAAATCTGGTGTCTATACTGGATGGTTACATTGACGGTGTTTGATTTTTGTAAGTGTAATTCTTCATTCTCTTATTGCGCGATTGATCTTTTCAGGGTGCTTCTTTACAACCTCTGGTGGCTTGCGGAGTTTTGAGCACCCTTTGAATGAAGTGAAGGCAATGCCAAGGGTTGACAGCTCAGGGGAGGTCTGTGGTGCTACATACAAGGTTGATGTGGATTCTAAGAAGGAAGCAGGCATGCCTAGAGTTGGGAGTGCTGCAAACTGGTCTTCACACTACTGACCCAACTCTTCACTGTATTCTGACATTAGTCTACCTTCAGTATTTTTCGTGCTTTTATTTTCCCATCTGGATGACATTGCTTCATTGGTGGGGTAATAGTTGCAGATTACAATATCTTTTGAGCTGTAATCTGTAACACAAATGTTTGAAGTGTTTCAGTGATATGCGGAAACTCTTTTATACTGTTTGAATAATGAAATGAGACCATTTATAGCATCTGCACAGCTTGAAAAGAGTTTTTCTTCAAAGCAAACTGTTTTCTTGGGCACTTGCTCGTGGATATGTGAAACAAGTGGTCTCTTATTTGTCTATTCGGTTCTAAGATTAGTTCTCATCATTTGACACGGGGTGTTATTAGTTCTCATCATTTGACACGGGATTGTTACAAACTACTATTTGGTCAGATACTGTCTGGCATCTCCACCCAACTGCCTTGTATAGTTGTACGTCCCTCTTCTACATGCGGCTACTTCAGCCGTTTATACAATTATGCAACAAACATAGGACACCAGCTTCCCCAAACAACTTTTTTTTTTTTTTTTTCTGTCTTAACATAATAAGTATTGCCAACAAGTAAAAGTTGTTAACTTAGTTCTAAGTCCCAATGTCCGCAGCCAACTGACTGTACCTCATCCAGTAGCAACTATTTCGATTTGCTTTTGTTCTTACAAGTTACAATAACTACTCATACTTTTGACCTTGATTCATTGGCCTACAAAGGTGAAATTAAGTTGGGAAACATTGCTTACAAAGAAAACAAGGGTTTTGAGAAACCAAATCTTCAATTCCTTCTGGCCAAAATGTTCATCGACCCTACATGTGACGTCTGGATGGCCAGTCCTTAATGGCTAACTACTTACCAGAAATCCTTTGATGCAGTTCATTGGCTGTTTTACACATGACTAACCACTAGCTTGTAGTTTTTTTTTTTACTCGTGATAATGCTTGTAGTTATTCGCTACAGCTTAATACTGAATATAATGGGAGTTTGAAGTCATCATCTACCGTTCCCAGCAAAATGAGCAGTAAAGCAATTCTACAGATATCCATCTTTTGAGTGTATATAACAAAATCTAACTGCTTTTGTATCATCAAAGGTCTAAACACTAGCTTAGTAGAGAATGAACAACAAAACATTTGGTATGCCTACTGAGTTCCACAGTTATCAGGACTTCAAAACAACAAATATTCAAATACAAGTTCCATACTCAAACAATTAAACATAAATGGGAAAGAGGGATTCCCATATTTCTCTGCTCTATCTGCATATACAGAAGATGAACTCCTACTTTCAGTCCTTTGCATCTGCAATGCCTCCTGCTGTTATCTGAAAGACGTGCTTCTGGTCAAGAAAAACATATCACAGAAGAATTTTCAGCTATACCCTGCACTGTTTCAGTCATGCAAGCCAAGAAATGGTATATCGATACAATTGGAGGGTTGGGAGTTAGTCTGAGAAAGTTATTGAAGATTATTATGTAATATAACTCTTAATACGCATGGTTAGATCATCCAATAGGATCACCAAGGCCACCACCTCTGAGTATGATGATTTCAATTAATACTTGCACCTGGTGTTCCTATTGGTCTGGTCATGATGGTAAGCTTATAAAATTTAGGATGAATAATGCAGGTCTGAGGATATAGCTTCAGACTCGGGCAAATTTGGAGAGTCAAACACCTTGCAGACACGTTGTTCACCCTTGCCCTTTCTAAACATTAACCTAACTGTGGCAGCATGAGCTAGGACGTGCCCCCCTGCTGGTTTCTTTGGGTCAGATATGAACATGCCACCGCCTGGATCAGCAATGACTGTAACCATTCAAAATGTAACACAAAGTCAGTAAGCATGAATTCCTGCAAACTAAGTTTCATGTTATGGAATAAGTAACACTATAAACCTTCAAAAAGACAGATAAATTTTAAGTACTGGAGATCAATAGACATCAAAGTTTTAGATTGATAGTGTTACCTTGGTTAGTCATGTAGACTGCAACGTTGAACTCCTCAGCTATCTTTGTTAAACGGGAGAGCATCTGTGCTAGCTTTTGCTGCAAATTTACGTGTACACAGAATGTAGTTAGAATAATATGCCAGCAATAAGAAATTAGCTAAGCAATAGTGGTTTATAAGCTAACCTGACGCTCTGCAAGCTCACCACGACCAGTGAAATCCACTCGAAAGAGAGCAATGACTGAGTCAACAATCTAGCACATAACCAGTTGCGAAGAAAATGTGTTACTTGAGATCATGACACCCAGTCGGTTTAATACATAGGGAATGGTAATCACTCACCAGTATTCTGAAAGGTTCCTCAGACATCTTCGCTGCCAAACCAAGAAGCAAGTTGTACTGATGTTCATACGTGTAAGCACGCGCATAGATGATCTTTAGAATAACAAAAATAAAAGTATCAGTCACAATTTATCTATTTGACTTTTCATCACATAACGAATGAGCAGTAATCGTATCTCGATACATTATGTTAAGCTGAAATACAACACCTACCATTTAATGCAGCAATTGATAAACTATGCAACTGAAACATTAGACCACTGTAGTACATCTTGCTCAGGTCTTACAGATAACAGGTTTGATATATCCCACACAGATTATGTAAGATTGACATGGAAAAGAAAACAGGTTTAGAGAAGAATCCTCATATTATGATCAAATGGCTATGATATGTGGGCCTGCAACCAACCTCAGCAAAAATCTATTCTCAAAGAACAGGGTTGGCTTATGTTTAAAAAACCAATTATATGACATAATAGAGATGAGACTTTAAAAGCACCTGTGCAACATCACATTACCATTTAGGAGTCCACATGAGGCATAGTTACATGAATTAACATCCAATATTGTTTAAGAGTCAAAACTAGGTAATAGAAACAAGTCCTGAGTGCTTACATTGTCAAGGACAGCTCCAGCATCCATGCCAAATCTCTCAGCAATAGGTACAATACGATCTGGTCGACTGTTAACGACAAAGTTAGGGAAGCAAACACACACAGCACTCACAGAGAATACAAATACCAACTATCCTGGACGCAATCTTAAACAACGCCAAGACACACAGACACACATGCACACAACTATTAAACAAAATTGGCAATCATTTTTCATGTTATACCAAATGCTAGCAAACACAGATACACAGACACAAGTGGCAACCAATTCCCATATTATAAAAACTGTCAACAGATAAAGGATACAAGGTGCCTTCTGTATCAATATAAGCCACTTTCCCATTCCCTCCTTTCATATTAACAGGAAGCTGCAAATACAAGTACATCAACAAAATCAATTCCACTACTTAACATTCCCAAATAAACTTCTCAACAAGATCAGAAAAAAAAAAGGCACCTGTGTAGTTACACAGAGAGTATGGGCAAGCTGAGTTTTCCCAGATCTAAAACACACAGAATTAGAGACATGAGAAATATTTCCACAGAGATTTCACTGAACAGTTAAAACTATACTAGTTACAAGTTAACAATTACCGGAATTCTCCAAAAGCTTCAGTAATGCACATAGTTTCAATTCCACCTTTACAAAATTCAAACACAGAAAAACATTTCAATTCACAACCAACCACCAAAACATAAGCATAATCAATGAGTTTATAGTAAAATTACCACCCAACAGATCATCTAGAGCTTGACTTCCAGTTGTGATTCTAACAACAGACTTCCTCTATAAACACACACACATACAAACAATTTAATTTTCAGATCCTTACCCAAAATTCACAAAACTATCAAACTTTCAAGAGATGTAATAAATTTCCACTTACTTTAAGCAGAACATCACTTCCAGTAACATAACCAAAATTCTGACAAAATGGAAACACAAATGAGATGGAAACAAACACAGATAAGAAACAGTGAAAC
Organism: Coptis chinensis; assembly: GCF_015680905.1. Classification (NCBI taxonomy): domain Eukaryota; kingdom Viridiplantae; phylum Streptophyta; class Magnoliopsida; order Ranunculales; family Ranunculaceae; genus Coptis; species Coptis chinensis. The sequence goes on from NC_141460.1 coordinate 89,131,399, forward strand.
TGATAATTGAGAATCAAAGTTCTAACCACTAGTTTCTCAGCTGCTTCACAGATCTTCTCAACTTTAGCCTCAGATAATCCCTTAATACCAGTTAAACTCTACAAACAGAGAATAAATTATCATAAAAAGCACAAAACTTCAACAATAGCAGCAAATTCGAGTTGTGAAGTAGTTTCACCTTCTTAGTTTGCATCATCAAGCCATTGCAGGTGTAGATACCTGCATCTTGAAGCTTCTTAACATCTCCAGCATTGATTCCTTGTGAAATCACTACAAACAAACAGAAACGTCAAAATTAGGTTGAAATAGTATTGTTTCTGTTTCATTGAGAACAATCAACAAATATTCTCAGATCTGAAGTTAATCAAACACAAGTTTCACTCCAATTAACGATGAAAACTGAAAAAACACTCAGTTATGAAGTGAAAAACAGCTAGAAATGAAATCCACAACAAGTGAAATCGATTAACAGATCATTAGTCAAGTGAACGATCTGAACTCATGTTGAGTTTTGATCTAAACATGCAAAACGAAATGAAAACAACTATAACAGATCCAATTCACATGGTTTCTCATTAGATTACACTTGAAACACAATAAACTCGAAACCAAAGCTAAAAAACATCAAATAATGAACAACACTCACGCTTATCAATCGCTTCAAACAGATCTTCTTCATCATCGATATCTTCACGTTCAATGAGCTGCATATGACTCACATCTTCGGATCTAATCACCATCACAGAACAACAACAACAAAAAACGATTTCAGTTCAAATAAATAAACAAATAACAACGAAGATTAACAAATGAGAAAGATGAATCGAGTTGATTACTTCATGTCGATCATTGTTTTTCGATCAAGTATTGAAGAGAGGGAAAATTTAGCGGTGTTTTTGAGTTTTGGGTTTTGAGGAGAAGAGATTTTGAAATTTGAAAGTTTGTTAGAAATGAAATGAAGAGTGTAAAGAAAGGCGGGATAGTGTAGTGGTGTTTATATAGAGGTTGGTGCCTCGGTGGAATGGTGAAAATGAGGATTCGTCATTTGTTTTTTTCTTGTTGGTCAGACCCACCGCCACGTGTATGGTTGAAAATGTTTGTGAGGACTTGAAGATGGGCCGGGTTACTGCTATCGGGTCGTGGGTTTAGCTTAGGACCTATAGTAGTGAGTAGTGACTGGTGAATGGGTGTTGGGTAATGGGTATCATGAATTGGATTTGGATGAGATCACGTCATCAAGGTACTTATTTAATTATTTTAGTCCATGGACTTAAATATTTTAGTGATAACAATTTTTAGCTTGTGATTATCCACGGGAGAGAAAGTAACTCTTAAATGACACTTTTTTTTTAATCACTTACAAAGACTAGGTAGATGAAAGGTCAAGTATACTCTTGACGTGAAATTAAAAACAATTCAGATAGATGAAATGTCAAGTATACTCTTAATGCGAAATAATAAGCGACCCAACCCAACCGAAACAACTCAGTGTATATAGTATGAACAATCATTATTCATACTTCATCATAAGCTATGAACAATTATTGTTCATACCTCATCATGAGCTATGAGCAATCATTGTTCATACCTATTTAGGGTTTGAACAATCACTGTTTGTATGAACATTCATTGTTCATACCTATTTGGGGCATAAACAATCACTATCCATACCTCAAGATAATATATGATCATTAAGAACACCTATTAAAGTATGATTGATTGTTTATACTGATGTTAGCTCTTTTTATGGTCTAATGGTTAATCTATTCTAAAAGTATGTTGCGGAACTGGAGGTGACTACAACTTTAGTTTGATGAGTATGTGCGGGATGGAAGGAGTTTTTGCATGTTCTGATCCAGATCAATATATAAATTGGGATGGAGTTCACTTGACAGAAAAAGCATATCAGAGTATGGTTGATTGGCTTATTAAAAGTCAAGTGTTCAAGTGCTTTGTTTAGGACTTCAAGTTACAAAGATTTAGTCCTTTGTTTATGGTTTTAGACAATATTTAATTTACTGTCGTGTTAGGTTTTAAGTAGGAGCTCGTAGTAGTTTGCTTCTGATTTAGGCAATGATGTTTCAACTCCTGCCTACTGATTTGTTAAGGATATTTAAGACCTTCAAATTGTTTGATCTATTTTAAGAATTGGTTTTACTTTATTATTAGTGATTTATATGATTTACATGAATGCATTAGTAACTCTTTATGATCTAAGAGGGGTAATTTTAATTGAATTAAGGAGATGAACTTTATGTTAGCAAGATTTCACAGATTCAAGAACACATTTCTTGACCATTCTACACAAAAGACGTTACTGCTTGATGCTTGGTATGAAGTCGCCAAAAGAGGTTCTTTGGTCCAAGTAGATATAATTAAGATGACATGCCTGATTTCATTGGGTGTGTGAATTAAGTTGATCTGTTCTTTTTAATATGTTGTGAAGTTGTCATGCAAGGAGCCAAACTGGTTAGGATGTTGCTGCCTACACATGCAATTGATATTAGTACTTTTGTCAGTATGTTGTTCACTAGGCTTTCTTTAAGTCATTAGTATAAGGTTTGGAAGAACTTTAGCCCTAGCCCTGCACTAGAAGGCCTTAGGGTCGGGTCGGCCCTTTCCTAAATTCTGTGAGGGTTTTAGTTGTGAGGGTTTTATAGGGCTTAGGGTCGGGTCGATCAGGGCCAGGTTAGGGTCGTTAGGGCCAAATTCCCACCCTTATTCCCAATCATATACTTGTTGAGACATTTCCACTGCACATAAAACAACAATGTTTTGAGGTTAGTTCAATGCATTAGCATTTAATTTATGATTTTCCGTTAAATATTTTTTGAGATCAGTTCATTGCATTTGTATTCCGTTTTTTATTTTCTGTTAATTCATCTTTGAGGTTAGTTCAATGCAATTACATCCAGTTTCTGATTTCCCATTTTTCAATTTTTGTTAATTATTCTTTGAAGTTAGTTCCATGAATTTGCACTTAGTTTTGGATTTCGCGTTAATAATTAACTCTATGAGGTTAGATCAATGCATTTGCATCCAATTTCTTATTTCAAGTTAATTATCATTTGAGTTTAATTAGTTCAATGCATTTGCATCCAGTTTTCGATTTCCCGTTAATTATTTTTTAGGTTAGTTTAATGCATTTGCATCTAGTTTTCGATTTCCAATTAATTATTCTTTGACGTTAGTTTGATTCATTCGCATCCAGTTTTCGATTACATCTGAATTATTCTTTGAGATTAGTTACATGCATTGGCATCTTGTTTCCGATTTGTCGTTAATTATTCATTGAGGTTAGTTCCATTCATTTGCATCTAGTTTCTGATTTCCAGTTAATTATTCTTTAAAGTTACTTCTTTGCAGTTGCATCCATTTTTCAATTTTCCGTTAATTATTCTTTGAGGTTAGTTTGAAGCAATTGCATCAACTTTCCGATTTTTTGTTAATTTTTCTTTGGGGTTAGTTTGATGCAGTTTCATGTTGTTTCCGATTACCCGTTAATTATTCTTTGAGGTTAGTTTGATGCATTTGTATCCAGTTTTCGAGTTTCCGTTAATTATTCTTTGAGGTTTATTGAATGCATTTGTATCCAGTTTTCGATTGTCTATCAATTATTCTTTGAGGTTAATTAGGTCAATACACTTGTATCCAGTTCCTGGTTTATCGTTAATTATTCTTTGAGGTTAGTTCATTGCAGTGTTATATCCAGTTTTCGATTTCCCGTTAATTATTTTATGAGGTTAGTTCATTGCAGTGTTACATCTAGTTTCCGATTTACCGTTAATTATTCTTTGAGGTTAGTTTATTACATTTGTATCCAATTTTCAATTTTCATCCCACTAATTATTTTTTTGATATTAGCTCAATGCATTTGTATTAAATTTCTTATTTTTCGTTAATTATTCTTTGAGATTAGTCGATGCATTTGCATCCGGTTTCCGATTTCCCATTAATTATTCTTTGAGGTTAGTTAGCTGTATTTGCATCCAGTTTTCGATGTCATATTAATTATTCTTTGGTTCAGTGCAGTTGCATCCATTTTCTAATTTTTCGTTAATTGTTCTTTGAGGTTAGTTAAATTCATTTGGATCTAGTTTCCAAATTCACGTCAATTATTCTTTGAGGATAGTTTGATGCGTTTGCATCCAATTTTTTATTTTCCGTTAATTATTTCTTTGAGGTTAGTTTATGCAGTTGCATCTAGTTTTTTATTTCCCGTTAATTATTCTTTGAGGTTAGTTCAATGCATTTTTATCCAGTTTTTTTATTTCTTGTTAACTTTTCTTTGGCGTTAGTTCAATACAGTTAAATCCAATTTCCAATTTTCCACTAATTATTCTTTGAGGTTATTTCGATGCATTTGCATCAAATTTTCGATTTACCGTTAATTATTCTTTTAGGTTAGTTCAATGCAATGTTGCATCCAATTTCCGATTTTTCGTTAACTATTCTTTGAGGTTTCTTCAATGCATTTGCATTAAGTTTATGATTTTCCATTAATATTCTTTGACGTTGGTGGTTCAATGCATTTGCATTCAATTTTCCAATTTTGCATTAATAACTCTTTGAGATTAGTTCGATGCATTTACATCCATCTCCTATTTCCGGTTTACCCTTTAATTATTCTTTTGAGATTAGTTCATTGCAGCGTTGTTGCATCCAAATCTCCAGATTTTCCATTAATTATCTTTTTTTTTTTTTTTTTTTCCGTTAAAAACATGTCTATATTCATTCACAAAGAAAAGAGGTACAAAGATACTTTCTAACAAACAAGTAGGCGAGAGTTCGATCCGGCTTCTAGATGCCCACTTGGCCGGATCATGAGCTTCCACATTTACTTGTCGTCTAATCCAACCGAACTTACAAAAGTTAAAAAGACTAGCATAACTCCCGAATATTACATCGATAGCATCGAATTTCCAGTTTATCAACTGCTTTGTTCATTCAAGTTCTCAGGCCCAAAATAACTTGTTTGTTGTCTCCTTCAACCAAAATAGATGTGCTTCCCTGTAGTCCTAGCTAGTTTAACCGCCACTTCTAGAGCCACCATTTCGCCTCTTCTCCCGCTTTAAAGTATCTTGTAGTCTGCGCACCACCATTCCTCCTTCCCTATCCCAAGCCAATGTTCCAAATTTGCCACTCTTGTTTTCCCTACAACAAGAGGCGCATCAAAATGAATTAGTATAGTATCTACTTCTACTATAGGAAAAATAGTATTGTTATTCTCATCCAAATGGGTTAAAAAGGTAAGAGTTTTGAAGGACTACTCCCCGAGGTTCTTTATATGCTTCCATGCTTCTATTCCACTGCATAAAGCTCTTCTCAAAGAAGCTATCTCTATTGGGTAATTTGCCCTCAAACTTAGCCTTATTTCTAACCTCCCAAATATCCTCAGAATATGATGAGCTAAGCGGCCCTTTTTCTCTCAAAGTCCTTGATCAAATTGTTTGTGTCCACCCTAGGAAGACATTCAGCCAGTCTCTTATGGTATGTTCAGCATATACTTCAACTCTAGCCCCCAACTCAGAGGCATACCAAACCATTTTGGTCCACTCACATTGGAAGAAAAGGTGGGTGGGTTCTTCAGGCTCCAACCAACATAGGGGGCAAGTGTGATCCCCTTGGATTTTTTGTCTTTCCATCACATCCCCAGTGGGAAGCATGTTCATATACAACTTCCACAGGAACAACTGTGTGTTAGCTGGTATTTGCAACCTCCACAGAGTTTTGATACTCTTAGTATTGAAAGAGGAGGTACCTCCTTGCCACTTGGTACTAGTGACAAAATTATAGGTTGATTTAACTGTTAGGAGACCATTATGGGTGTGCACCCATCTGATCTCATCCGAAGCTCTACTGTTAGGTCTGATCACTACTTGTTTGATCATAGTTGCTATCTCAGGTGGGAATAAAGATTCCACCTTATGATAGTTCCAACTAGACTCATCCCTTAGCATCAGATCACTAACTCTTAGATCCTCTAGCTCAGGTCTGGTATCCAATATCTCTTTCAGAGTTATAGGAACATTGTTTTGGAGGAGCCAAGGTTGTTTCAGAGCTAACACCTTGTCTCCTTTTCCAATACTCCATATCAACCCTGGGAGAATGTCCCGTGCTGTCTTGTGCACCCCTTTCCAGAACCACGAGGCCCAGGGTGGAGGTTCCTCTTTGTTATCAAACCACTGTTTACCATACACAGCTATAAAGGTCTTAGCCCAGATAGATGTATTATCCTTGACAGCTTTCCAAACCAGCTTAGCAAGCATAGCTTTGTTCATGTCCCCAGCTCTCCTCAACCCTAAGCCTCCCAAGGCTTTAGGCTTACATATGCCATCCCACCCCATGGTGTGGGGGCTTTTGCTATTTCCAGTTCCATGCCACCAGAATTGCCTGTATGCTCTATCCAACTTGTTGCATATGGATTTAGGTACTTTGTATATTGCCATAGCATAGAGAGGGGTAGCTTGAGCCACAGCTTGGATAAGAGTGTTCCTCCCAAATTCAAAAAACTTTTTGCTCTCCAAATCTTATTTTTCCATGGACTTTGTCTACAAGGTAGTCAAAGTATTCTTTTTGCTCCTCGATAATAAGACAATAGGCACTCCCAAGTATTTATCTTTTTTGTTAAAGATTCTCATTTTCCAGAATCTTTTTAGCATCATTTTATGCATTCTATGTACATTTTTGCTATAATGGATGCTAGACTTGTCAAAGTTAATCCTCTGACCAGAGGCTGCACAATACTCATCCAGAATGTGTTTTACCTTGCCCTCGACTTCACCAAACCGCTTTTTTTAACAAGATAAGGTCATCTGCATAAAGAAGATGAGAGATAGGAGGGGCATTCCTCCTTATCTTGATACCATGTATCTCCCCATTATTTTCAGCCCTAGCTATCATTCTAGAGAGAGCTTCTGAGGCTATGATGAACAGGTAAGGGGAGAGAGGGTCTCCCTGTCTAAGACCTCTACCAGGGCTGAAACTTTCGAGGGGGGAGCCATTCAACAGAACTTTGTAAGAGACAGTAGATAAGCATTGGGAGATGAGTTGTCTCCACTTAGCACTAAACCCCAGCTTATTGAAAATATTATCTATAAAAGACCACTCTATCCTATCATAGGCTTTTGCCATATCCATTTTTAAAGCAACAAACCCATGTTTTGTTTTCATGCTCTTCATATTGTGAAAGATTTCACTAGCAAGCCCAATATTATCCCCTATGCTTCTCCCTTTTATGAAAGCTCCTTGAAAAGGGGAGACAATCTTATTAATATGAGACTTAAGTCTATTAGCTAGGATCTTAGCAATAATCTTATAACAGAAGTTACATAGACTAATAGGTCTAAACTTAGACATATGATCAGGGTTAGAAACTTTAGGAATTAAAGCTAGAAAAGTTTCATTAAAGCTAGGGTTCATACAATTATTTACAAAGAAATCTTTAACACCATCTATAATAGCAGGGCCAACCACATCCCAGCAATTTTGATAGAAAGTACCTTGAAAACCATCAGGGCCAGGGGATTTCAGAGCCCCCATCTTCTTAACCACACTTGCCGATGTCCTCGCCGAGGGGCAGGTCAAAGAATCTCATTTTCTCTATTAGTGATGTAGGGGGAAAACAAGTTAAAGATATAATCATTGCTAGCAGGATTTTCAGAGGCATAAATATCACCAAAGTATTCTCTTACAGCATGCCCCACCCCTTGTCTCCCTTCTTGCCACACACCCTCACTATCTTTAATTTTATCAATGTTATTCTTTCTTCTCCTGTACACAGTGGACATGTGAAAGAACTTGGTATTTCTACCCCCTCCTTGATCCAATGTTGACTTGACTTCTGTTTCCAGAAAACTTCCTCTTTGTCATACCAATCAAACAATCTCGTCTTGAGAAGCTTTGCTTTTTCATGGTTCTGATAAGAGAAAGGTTTCTGGAGCACTCTATCAAGTTCTTTTTGTGTTTTTTTTATATTGTAGAAAATGTTACCAAAAGTTTTCTTATTCCAGATTTTCAGGCAGTGTTCAACATTCTTAAGCTTATGCACCACTCTCCAATCAGGAAGATCATGGGTGACCTCCTTCCAAGCCTGATCAATTACAGGCTTGCAGGACTTATCCTTCAGCCACATATCAAAAAACCTGAAAGGCCTTTCAGTAATATCCACATTGGGATTAAGATTTATCATAAGGGACAGATGATCCGAGGTAGCATTAACCACATGTTTTACTAGCATATTAGGAAAGAGACTTAGCCAGCCAAATACCAGCCATATAGCCCGATCTAGGCCGAGAATATTGTCTTTAACTTTCCTATTATTATTCCATGTAAATTTAGGTCCCCTATACCCCAGATCAACCAGGCCAAGCTCATCTATCAGATTGTTAAAATCAACCATGCACTTATTGAAAATAGATCGGCCCCCAATTTTTTCATCCAGGGATCTAATAGCATTAAAATCCCCAAACAAAGAAGGGCCCCGAATGTAAGGGAGCTTTCTCTTAACTCATTCCAGAACCTATGTCTACTGTTAGCATTGGGTTCACCATATATGAAACTGAAGAACCAAGGATTATTACTAAGATAATTTGAAAGTTTACCAGTGATTTGGTTTGCCGTGGCTCCCAGCACCTCCAGTTCAACTCCTTCTTTCCAGAACATAGCTAATCCACCACTTTGACCAGCAGCAGGAACACAAAAACAATTATCAAACTTTAACACTTTGCTTAACATGCTAATCTTACTCTCTCCCACTTTAGTTTCAGATAAACAGATGATGTCCGGTTGATGTTGCCTTACTAGATCCTTTAGATTTTGAACTGCCGTGGAGGAACCCATTCCCCGGCAGTTCCAGGCGTGTATCATTTCTGATGAGGCAGCTGTTTGGGGACAGCTACCGCGAACCCTGGAGGAGAACCCCACAGACCTCCACTGCTTGTCGACTTCCCACTTTCATCATCAGAACTTCTGTCTCCCCTCATCCCACTTGGAGAAACACTCTTCTTCCTCAAGCTTACCTCAGGACCCAGATGCTTTCCTTTTTTTGTTTGCTGTTGTTTCACAACCATAGAATCATCAACAGCCAGGGGCTTGGGTTGTATCAGTTGCAAGCTACTTTCCTCATAATCATCCTCACCCCCCTATGACTTCCCTTGATGAGAGGTCCAATGGCGATTCCCCACCGATACTTCCCTCCTCGAGAGTCTCCAGATTAAAACCACCATGTCCAAGTCCTCTTCTTCGAAAGTTCATCCTCTTCCTCATCGCTGAATGCATCCGATGGGATATCCTCCTCCTCGTATCTCTGGTCCCCATTGATCCGAAAGTGATCACTTTCGAGTTTCTTGATTGACTTGATAACGTTGGTTCTACCGAGCTCCCGAGTCATCGGATATGGGATGACTCGAAGCTTCCTGAATCAAAGAAATGTCCCTGCACTTTGCCCTTAAGTCATCCGCCTCTCTCTTAGCTTTCTTTGACATTCTTTCAGCCACCCTCAAACTATTTCTTCGCCAGTCATCGTCATCCATCTTTGCCTGTGCTCCTCCTAAGCTCAGCTGTTTTCTCTTGTTTCCCACACTTAAACCTTTCTCTCTTAGAGATCTGTTCTTTGCTCTACTCCTTTTAGTTCCTCGAGAGGCCAGAGATTTATATCTCCTACCACGTGTTGGTAGCCCCAGGAATCGAAAATTGGGATTTTCTTCCCCACCTTGTAAATAAGATTTGAACCTCCCATCAGACTCGTTTTTTTCAAGAAAAGGTATGATAGTCTGGGAAGAGTGTGAGCCAAAATACGGCGAGGCGTGCTCCTTTACCAGATCTTCCCTAGTTCCCAAAAACCCACCTCCAACAGCTATAGTCTCTAGCTTGCCAGCTTTGTACTCCACTGTTTCCAATATCGAAACCACATCTAGTATTTGTGCGGGTCCTTTTTCAGTATCCCTTGGGCCCCCATCTAGTTCCATACTTGCAGCCCCCCAAACTGGGGTCCAGACCACTAAAGAATTTCCATGGGCCTCGAGCCCACCCCTGTTATCCATACACAGGCTTTGTGAAACCATTTCTTGGTCTTTTTCCTTTCCATCCCCATTCTGTACTTTTCCTGGGCCCAAGGCCCCATCCCCATTTGAACCCTCAACGGTCACTGACTCGCCTACTCCCTGTTCTTTACTAGCCGTTCTGACTTCTGACTCAGAGGCTTCTCTTTCTTCCATACCCCAATTCCTGCCATTAACCACTTTTCCGACCGACGTTGTTTTGTCCGGAGTGGACAACAAGCCTGTTCCAGCCCAAAGACCTCTTACCGGAGAGCCCCTTTTCCTAGCTTGTAATAGGTCCGATCTTAGTTGTTTTGGAGATCCAGATATAGTTACAGATGCTGGCCCTGAGTTAACCACTCCATTGAAACAAACTGTCGCTCGTAACATGAACGAGAAGTTATTTTTAATGTCTCTGGGTGATCCTCCATATTTGCGCAGATCCATACTGTATTGCTCTCTCTTTTTACAGTAATGGATGTCATGCCCAATGCAGCCACAGAAATAGCAGAAAATTTCCAGCTTCTCATATTTGAAAGTGATTGGGAAAACTTCCCCCATTTTAGTCCGGAGGTCTAGACCTTTCAGCAACCGCTCTTTAATATCCATACGAACTCTAACTCTAGCTACTGGGTTTCTGAACTCTCATCTACAGCAGAGATCAACCTCCTTGAGTTTTCCAAGGTTTTGCCCCACACTCCTAACATTTTCCTCATTTATTCGATCTCTCGGGAGACCATGGATCTGTATCCAGAAATCCACTAGATCAAACTTTTGTGATGTAGCCCAATTCTGTAGGTGTCGTCCTTTCTTAACTGAGAAGATGAACCCTTGTATTAACCAAGGGCCATTTGCTTTGACATGCCTCAACTCTTCCATGTTCTCAAACTTCAATTTATAAAAACCTTTTGACATCAGTTCTACCTTTGTATTACCCCTCGTCTGCCATCCCCTGTGTAGTTCGTCCGCAAGGTCTTGTAAGGAGATCAGTTTACCACCATACAGCTTCCCCAGCAGCGTAGTACTGTCTCCTATATCTTCCATCATATTTTTACAGCCAATATCCACCATTTTCCTCTCTTTAGAACAGAAAAGATTTTGCATTTCAAGCTGGAGTTCCTCAATCTTCTCTCTAGTTGTTCCTCCTTGTACAGAAAGACTCGCCATATTCCCTTGTAGAGAACCTAAACCCTTTGAAAAGACACAAACTTGAAGTGGGGAGACTGTGAAAGGGAAGAGAAGAGATCTGCTTTAAGCTGCAGTAGAGCTGCCTTCCATTTGAGGTTAGTTCGATGCACTCACATCCATTTTCCGGTTACCCATTAATTTATATATATATATATATCCTAATATTAAAGCTCCCACAAAATTCCACGTCATCTCCTATTAAAACGGGAATTCCTCTTCTATTATAACGATAATTTTTATCTTATTAAAACAAATTCTAACACTTCTAATTAAAGCGGGAGTCATTCTCCTATTAAAACAAAATCTCTTTTTCAATTGAAAAAACAGGTTTTTAAAACTTAATTAAAACTTAATTTAAAACAATTTGTTAAAAAATTAAAACGGGTTAGCGACTAAAACGGTAGTCAACGGGTTAGAAAAAAAATCTAAATGTTTTCAAAAGAGCCGGTGCGTATGCACGGGCCTACAAGCTAGTCTTAATATTAAAGCTCCCACAAGGGGTATTTTTCGAGCTCTATTAAAATTCCACGTCATCGACTTAATAGTTAACTTAAAATAGGAAACTTTTTTCCTTTAAGAATCCAACTTCAAACGGGAATCTCCTTTCCTTTTAAAACCAAAACTCAAATAGTAGTATAAAAACTATTTATTTCCAAATTAAAATGGTATCCCTCCCCCAATTAAAAAATACGGGTTTTTAAAACACAATTAAAACAATTTGTTAAGAAATTAAAATAGGTTTTAAGACTTGATTAAAACAATTTGTTACGAAATTAAAATAGGTTAGCGACGAAAACAGGAATCACGATTTATTATGATTGTTGAGCAAATTTTTAAAAGAGCTGGTGCGTATGCACGGGTCTACTTTCTAGTCTTAATATTAAAGCTCCCACAAGGGGTATTTTTCGAACTCTATTAAAATTCAACGTCATCTTCTATTAAAACGGGAATTCATCTCATAGTATAACATAAATTCCTCTCCTATTAAAACAAATTATAACACTTCTAATTAAAGCGGGAATTATTCTCCTATTAAAACGGGAATTTCTCCCCTATTGAAAAGAGAAAATCTAGTATATCTAATTAAAACGGGAATTATTCTCCTATTAAAACAAGATATCTCTCCCAATTGAAAACGGGTTTTCAAAATTTAATTAAAACTTCATTTGAAACAATTTATTAGAAAATTAAGACAAGTTAGCGACTAAAATGGTAGTCCCAATTTTATAAAAAATATCTAAATGTTTTCAAAAGAGCAACTAAAATATCTAATTTTTAACATTGGCAAAAGATAATTGCAAAAACTATACATTTTTGGACCTTTATATATATTTTCAAAAGTGGAAAACAATTTTATCTAAGTTAGAGTATATCAAACGAGTTGAATTTTTGTAGAGATGTTATTTATGGTTAGTAGATCATATGCACAAAATATTAGGTTATAAATCATTTTGTAGGTGAAGTTGTGGGTGTTTTAGATTTGGTACTTATTTAAGGTCCTTTTAGGAGCCGGGCTGTATATATACTAGGGTATGCCCGTGTCGTACGGCATTGATAGAGTCGCCTGCGACGCTAACTTTGTAGAAGCAGCCTGAACTTGAACACACTCCCTCCCTCGTTTTGATTCTATTATACTGGCTATTGTTCCATTTATGGTCAAGAATGATTATTAGGCTGAGAAACTCGACATCACACTAACTTGAATTGAACCACCTGAGAGGTAATTTGGATAGAACCTCCCCATTATTTTATGACTTTCCAATGTTTTGGATCATGTTAAAAGGCTGCAAAGACAATTCTCATTCAATACATCCGGTAGTGATTTGCCAGATGCTCTAGACTCATTCATCTAAATGGACTTAAACATAGAAGAACACCAATTAAACCAAATGAAATAAGAACAATATGAGAAACAGATACATAATCAGACTCCCACAAGTGGTTTGAATGAGGACATCAAAACAGTACCAAAAAGAGCACCCACAAAAGTACGCCAAGTACAAAAAAAAGTAGCAAAAGTACAGATAACATTGTTGACAATCATAACTCTTCAAGAAACCCCATCCTCATTCGCCAATGTCAAGGTCATTATCATAAATCCCAAGCCTTAAGGAAACTTCATCGAAGAAATATGTAATTATCTGTTTTAAATTCGTTAAATATGGTGAGTAGGAAATACTATATATACTGAAGGGAAGAAGAAATTGACAATTTTTAGAAGTGATAAAATGAATGATTGTATTCACCTCTAGATTATTTTCTAGTTTTGGAACAAGCAAATATGTAACGCCCCAAAACTCAAACAATTACAAACCTATGACACGTGGTTTTTATAGTAAAATTTCGGCAGCATCTCATCTGTATTTTTGACATTTCATAAATATAAACCTGTCATAACCTGAAAATTGCAATCATATATTTCTCATTGGTTAATCCAGTTACTTAACCGTCTCGACAGATGCCAGAGCAGTCAAATAACTGGCTTACAAAAATGAGACTACTTCAACATTATGACTTAGTGCGCCAAAAGTATTTGAATGTTTCACTAATGCCGATCATCAAAGCACCTCGCATAAAAGTCATTACCAAAACACAAGTAAAATACATACATTAGAGTCCCATAACTATCAAAAGGTCTACACCCTTAACAAATGATATTTACAAAGTATACATATACCATATTTCCTAAAGTTTCCATTGGGTAGTTCCATAAATGCGACTTTCTGAACAACACTAATAAATCAAAGAACAAACAATAGCCACCAAATGCTACCTGCACTAAAATACCTATAAAAAGCAAAGAAACCAAATCAAAGCTCAAATCAATCAAAATTAATACTTTTCGACAAACCCAAAATCAAAAAATTAGAACCCTTAATAAATAAGCAAATAAATATATGTAACAACACCAGAAGAAGCTCAGACTAAACCTTTACATAGAAGGAAACAAATAATTCATCTCTGGCTAAACGATTTTAAAATGAATTGAATATTTACATGGAAAATCAAAGAGATTGAGTTATAAGAGAAGAGATGTTACCTGTTTCACTTGACCTGAGAATCAGCAGAGATCACTAAGTTATAGTGATTGGCCAAGGTCCCATCACCACGTTCATGGATGAAAAAATTAAACAACACAATAAGTAGAGAAAGACCAAGGAAGGAAAAATGAAAAAATGAAAAGGAACATACTTGAGAATCAGCAGAGATCACTAAGTTTGAAGATATGAGAATTGAAATTTCTTCAGCTAAATACCATATAAACAGACGCACCATTTAGTAGGAATTGAAATAGATTTGTATAGAACTATAAATTCAGGTGTTGTAAGATCAAAAAGAAGAAATTAGGGGGAAAAAAACTAACCAAGGTTCGCAAAAAGTTCTTCAACGCAATACTGACAAAATGTAATTACACACCAATTTGCAAAACCTACATAATTTGAATGAAGCAAATTAACCAAGTAAGAGCAAATACAAATGTATCAATTTGATGACTATAAATTCAATGAGTAACTACTCAACACGTGACTATAAATGAAAAGAACTTACGGATTATAGTAAGACTTCTGGGTAAACAAAGTTTGGGGTGTGACTTTCCGAATTTGGAGGGAGGAGAATACTGATTCTGTCTGAAGAAGTGCACCTTGATAGTGCGACATATAATTGACCGTGGCTGAAAACTTCGCGAAGGCGAAGGTCAATCCCCACATACTTCACCAATTGTCCTTGTGACTTATTTATAGTCATTGCATAAGCAACACGCATTATGAAACCGTTTTTTGTCATATGAAAAGGAAAATCAGAAGACGACGGTGACAAAGATATTCTTGGAATAAATGCATGATTACCTGCTTTTTCACCAGTCAAAATTCTTGTGAAAAGAACGTGAGGTCGATAGTGGACCACCATCAATCGGGTTCCATTGCATAATCCATCTTTGGGAGCAATATTTCGCAACAACATTATAGGACAACCGACTTTTAGGTTGAGACGAAACGGTGGTAGACCAGTTGGATCAAGTGAGTTTAGGTACTCATTTGGGTATTGATTAATATTGGCTGAATTCGTTGCATCCTCGTCTGCCATCTTGTCTGTAGCTAGAAAGAGAATACTTTCCCCTGGGAACATATTTAAAGCTGTTGCATTAATATCATTGACATCGCCATTAGCGTCTGATAGAATTGTGCTTCAATTAAATATTCCTGTAACCGTGGTAGGTTGATTTAGTCGGGATATGTAGTAGAAATGAGATCCCTAAGATTTGCACATCGATGAATTGTTGATGGTAGTTCAACTGTCTCATTGGGTCACTTCCTATCTAATTAACCAGAAAATAGTAATGAATATTAGTACCGAATAAAAATAGTACAAAGAATGATGCAAATGAATATCAATATTAAACAAAATAGTACAAAGAAAAATACACGCTTTGGTACCTCTATTAAGAAATTTCTTGACGCATATTTGCAGAGTTTCCATTTTCCAATCGCATGTTTTGGGCAAGAGTTAGAACATGAATGTGACTCCGGAGGAAGGAAGACCGTAAGGAAGCACGCCTTAACTGTTCTTGAACCCTTTGGGTATAACTGGAAGCCATTGACGGAAGTCACCACCAAGTACAACTGTTATTCCACCAAAAGGTTTATTATTGTCGTGAGTATCCCGAAGTGTGCGATCAACTGCCTCCGACCCAATTTAAATTCCCATGCCATACGACACTGTTTCAAAACCCAGCCCATCCGACCCAATTTAAATTCCAGCCCAACAGAAGCCCAACTCATATAGCAGTTTTTGTTGACTTTTGTTGCTTTTTGATCAACTACTCTTGTTGCTTCTTAATAACCTGTTCACTCCCCACCATCTTTTGGATTTGCCAAGTCATATTTTAGATCCAAAGATAAATAGATGGGTGTAGGGAGCCCACACCGTTATGTTTTATTAGATATAGTATATGCCTGTGCCGTACAACACTGATAAGCTCGACACGCGCTACATACTACATAGTACGTACAATCTCTTCGTGCGGCGGCACTAACTCTCTTAAAGCCAAAAATTGAAAAATAACCACCCCCACCCACCCCCACCAATTTTGATTGTTTTATTGGTTATTGGTTCCTGTCCCAAACTTTAGAATATAAAATGTTGCATAAAATTACCAACTTGATCTTCTCAATACCATGTATCATGTGAATATAAATTGGAGAAGAAAAACAAACTTCGAATTGAACTGAAGTATTCAAAGTATTTTAAAATTTCAGGTTGCAGTTTACCAACTAAAGAAATGGCTAAATATGCTATGATCCAATACCAGGTGGTCTAATTATACATCATATATATACATAATGGAAATTTCAAAATGAAAACAAAACTTATCCATGTGTTAGTTACCAGTTTCTACTGATAATTACATATCTGAAAAAAAATATTAAAAATGTGAACAATTGAGGCCATCGCCACGGTCAACACTGCTGGAGGGAATGGATGATTGTGCTGCCTTCGAAGGCTTTTATCAGCATTGTTCGGTCTTATGCAGATTATTAAACCTATATGCAACAAAGGTGTCAGATTTTTATCAAGTAATTCAATCCAGTTCTAGGATGCAGATATTTTACTTGTTCACGAACATGACACAACGCCGCCATGGGTCACCAACTCCAGTTAGCCATCTTTGCCTCGGACTTCCTCCATTGACATCCGCCAATAACCTGAAATCCATTACTTTGGATTATTTAGATAACAATAATAACATACACAAATGAATTATTACTTGCCACCGTGCTTTATAATGGCTCTAACGTGGATTTGAGCCCCCCTCATGGTGTGCATTCTATTGATACTATTACTAGCAGATTATTATGTGTGATAGCTATGTAGCTAATTGCTAGGTAGGAAGTGAATGGAAAACAATCAACATGTGGTCCTAAACTCAGTAAATTGAGTGCAACCAGGAATAAGGAAATAAAATGCTAATACAAAATATTCCAAAAGCAATCATTCATCATCATATGGAGGTTTCATACTGCATACAAAAATATAATTAAACTTAAAGAAACAATACATCAATAATAACAGTGTAAATCAGAGTTTTCAAACTAATACAATGTATATGTGTAACTTATTAAAAAGAGTTCTAGTGGAGACTCGAGCCTTCCTTATGACAGCTTGATTTGCACCCTTTGCACCATTTCAACCTTGTGAGCCATGATCAAGGCTTTCTACCTATTAGCAGTGAGTTTGAGTGATCATGGTATCGAGCCAAAATGACCTCAAGGATGACTTTTCCAAAAATATCAAGAAACAGTCAATAATGAGAACCCAATCAAAGTAATGCATCCGTCTGTTTATAAAAATAACAACAAAAAAGACATTATTATTTTATTAGATCAAGACTCAACAAAAGACAACAATTTCTTTTATTCCTTAACGAATGGACCAAATAATTCATAGACGTAGACCATGTACTTGGAAGAAGAATATCATCAAACCCTAGTGAAAGTCATTACATTCAATTAAATGCACAGAAAAATAAACTCGAAAGTCGAAACATCAATACTGCTGAGAATCTAAAATTGAATATTTAGAATTTGTTAAAATCTTTAGTAACCAACCCAACTTGATTTTTTATCATTATCACCAAACGAAAAAAAATATCAAACTTGTATCCACATTAATAAAAGTCCTAAACCTATAGTGTACAGTCTAAACTTGAAGCCACAATTATAGTCTAAACCTGCAGCCTACAATCTAAACTTGAATCCAACGGAGACTCACAAAGTGGTTTACTCGACACTTTTACATTGTCAAATGATGATGTTAAATGATCACGACTTCTACTCTCCGGGGTCAGTGATGGCACATAAGTTTATTTTCTAATGTAAGCAGCAGGGCCTAAATCCATTAACTGTCTAGGTACAACTAAAATTCCACCAACTTAGTGTCTTTTGTCTTGGAAGTTCCACAACATACCACCAATCAGTTAATAGGCCTTACATTTAAAGTGTAACCTACTTATCAAAGTTCTTGCTACTAAGTTGTATTAGAAATATAAATTATATACAACCAGTGTAATTTACCTCATTATGTAATTTATTTGGGTCACCAATTGCATCTGTAAAGTGTTGTAGGCTTTGCTCACTTCATGGTTCATTGGAGATTTGGAGCATGCAAAACTGACAGATGAATTATCAATTAAAAAAAATGTGTATTCTAAAAATCATTGGAAAAACAATTCCAACTAAAAGAGTACTTCATAATTTCAAATCATAAAAAGAAAAACTCAAATATAAACAACCAAACAAAGCTCAAATCAACGAAAACCTAATTATAAAACAAATGAAATTACATGTAGCAACATGAGACACAACATTTGCACCAAACCGACATTTCTCAAGCAGATTGTAGGTGCATTCATACATATTAATTTCTCAATTTCCATTTATCAATGCACAACCCACTAACGAGATCTCCCAATGGTTTAACCAAATTGATAACTAAGCATCCTTAGAGTATATACCACACAAAGTACAAAGTAATATGAATATAACCTTTACAATTCAATTAGTGAGGATATACAACACAATTACCTTCTCGGGGAAGAACACGTAATAGTTGCCAAAATTCCAACCGGATTAAATCTTCTCGCTACAAACGAAAAACAAACACCAAAGAAGGAAAATAAAACTCGGGCACAAAACAATAAAAACAATCATACCTTTTACTGGTATTAATGAAATAAAAAACAATCTTTATAGTGTTAAGAAAATGAAGACCGAGATGTTAGTGAAAAAGAAGAGAAAGATAACATGGGAGAAAGTAGCTATTAGAGAGAATCATACCCGATAGAGAGAGAGAGGCAGATTTGATCTCGTGGAGAATGAAGGAAATTTATCTCTTTACCCTAAATTAGAGGAAAAAGATACAATGAAACCGTTTGCAACTTAGAGATGCATCACACTATTTGAGGTCACTTGAAAGTGCCCCAACACAATAATAGCCATCGGATGGAGTGCCTCATGCCCCCACACTATTGCTTTTTATTAGACTAGGGTTTGCCCGTGCCCTCCGGCACGCATGAACCGGCCACACCTGTGGCACATTCTTCGAGCTTCTGATAGAGGGCTAGTGTACCACAACGTATCAAGTATAAAAACTTTGTTGAAATCTTTTATCAATTTCCAGAATTTTGGAGACACCTAGAAATTTATAAACCTTTCAGAAGATATAAATTTGAAAGAAAATTTGTAAACAAAAAATTACTGATCAGTGCAATAAAAATGGGTCATACTTGATTCAAAACCTGACTAACCCACAATTAAAGTTTCACGGAAATGGGTCGTCCTTCAACTGAACCTAAGGCTGTGATTGTTAACTTTGTGAATTTATTTCAGCTAAAACAGGGGATAATGGAAGGGCTTGTAGGTGTTCTACAATCAAAACCTCAGATCAAAGTATAAGTATATATATCCAAAGGAAACTTTTGGTGTTTATCCGAATTTGCATCTTCTTTCTAGAGATCTCCTTGTGACCAAAGAATCTACAAAGACAATACAGAAGAATAAGTAATGAGTTGAAACAAATAAATGAGAACCTGTTATGATCAGAGTCATAAGAACGAAAATAGCAAGTTGTTTCATTTTACCTTCGTGAGGAGGCTCTTAGTTTCTTCATGATTGGTTCTCAACTTCTCTCAAACGACCACAAATCCTCGACACTAAAAGCTTGTCATATAAAGCAGAATGCCCGGATCTCCTTAGCAAACACCATTTCAACTAAGTCAATCGTGGACTCAAGAATGGCCATTCAATGATATGGAAATTCTCGATGTCTCTTTCAATGATAATTTTAAAAGCAACCCCAAAACCAAGCCGCATTGGGAGATGAAACCTCGTCCGAGTCCATGCAAAAATCCACGGGATAGCACGAAGTGATTCAATTCCACCAATTGGCTTTCTCTTTGATGGATCTTAACTCCCAATGTTCATCCGACCATATTCCAACTCATCGTTTAGGAAAATAAATAAATACTCTTGGTTATCAAAAGCAATATTGGCATCATTAAAAATATGAATAGATAGTTTGGTCCGTCCTTGCAATGCAATACTTACACGACGGCGTGTATTCGACGAATCTTGGTTCTTGGAAGAATGAACTCTAGAGTGATTTTGCTAGGATAGGGGCATACATAGTTTGTTTGAAGAATAAGATCCAATAGATCCCAAAGCAGGGCATAAGGGAGCATACTCTTTGGGATTGGCTTATTTTGCCATGTCACAACTTAGAAAAGACAATGGTAACCACTGGATGGAGGCCTTGCGGGCCCCACACCATTGTGTTTTATTAGATAGATATATATATATATATATCACTAAAACAATAAAGGCTTCTATGAAATCAAATTAGAATATTTTGTGGCATTTTGTAATGTTGGTCAAACACTTTAACTTGCATGAAAAGCGAAATCAAACCTATCCACATCTAGAACTTAACCCACTATATGTTTGAAGGGTTTTTAAGTTCAAGAAATTGGTCCTAAGGCCTATTTACGAGTCAAAATCACTCACAGAACTAGTGTTTTTTTAAGATCACTCTCAAGGACAATTTTCAGGTATAAATAACCATGAAAACCAATTTTCGAGTGAAAATAACTTGTAAGGACAAATAACCCGAATTTGAAATAAATATTTTTCGATTTTACCCTTTCAGTCGTTTTGCTATGAACAATAAGTGTCCATACCTTATATTGATGTATGAACATTGATTGTTCATACCCAAATAGATTAACGTACCTCATGCAATATATTGAGGTATGAACAATGATTGTTCATAACTCATATTCCCATGTTGAGATATAAACAATGATTGTTCATACTCCAATATGTATTCTTACTTATCATACATTATATCGAGGTATAAACATTGATTGTTCATACCCAGAGTAGGTGTGAACAATGATTGTTCATACTCCAAATAAGTATGAACAATGATTGTCCATACTCCAATAGGTGTTCTTACTGATCATACATTACGTTGATGTGTGAACAGTGATTGTTCATACTCCAAATAGGTATGAATAATGATTATTCATACTCAAATAAATGTTCTTACTAATCATATATTATGTTGATGTATGAACAGTATGAACAATGAGTGTTCATAACTCATGTTGAGGTATGAACAATCATCCCAATGGGTATGAACAATGATTGTCCATACTCCAATATATGTCCTTACTAATCATACATTATATTGAAGTATAAACATTAATTGTTCATACCTATTGGGGTATGGACAATGGTATATTGTTCATATGAACAATGAGAGTTCATAGCTCATGTTGAGGTATGAAGAGTGATTGTTTATACCCTAAATAAGTCATTGTTCATACTCCAATAAGTGTTCATATTGGTCATACATCACATAATGTATGATGATCAGTAAGAATAATGATTGTTTATAGCTGCGCTCATGTTGAGATATGAACAATGATTGCTCATACCCCAAATAGATATGAACAATGATTGTTCATACTCTAATAGATATTCTTACTGATTATACATTATATTGAGGCCAGTATGAACATTGATTGCTCATACCCCAAATAAATATTAACAATGACTGTTCATATAACTCATATTGAGGTATGAACAGTGATTGTTCATACCCCAAATAGGTATAAACAATGATTGTTCAGGTATTCATACTCCAATAAGTGTTCTTACTGATCATACAATTATGTTGAGGTATGAACAGTATGAACACTGATTGTTCATACTCCAATAGGTGTTTTTACTGATCATACATTATATTGAGGTATGAACAATGAGTGTTCATAGCTCATGCATGTTAAGATATGAACAATGATTGTTTATACTCCAATAGGTGTTCTTACTGATCATACACTATATTGAGGTATGAATATTGATTGTTCATACCCCAAATAGATATGAACAATGAATGTTCATAGCTCATATTGAGGTATGAACAGTCACTGACTGTTCATACTCCAATAAGTGGTCATACTAATCATACATTATGTTGAGGTATAAACAATATGAACAATGATAGATTGTTCATACTCCAATAGGTGTTTTTAAAGATCATACGTTATATTGAGATATGAATATTAATTGTTCATACCCCAAATAGGCATGAACAATGAATGTTAATATCTCATGTTAAAATATGTGATAAGTACCCAAAACTGTAATATTAAACCCCGTGAGACATAGCAAATTGGTTGATTATGTATTTAATAATCATAAAATAATTATATTTACATACTTTTGCAGGTTTTTGCAGTTAATGTAAAAATGATGATAAAACCTGTATTAAAGCACAGGAATAGTGTATATATATGAAGTCTTCTGATAAAACGGATTTTATTGTACGTTTATTAGTTTTCTTGATTAATTAAGTCCGAGGTCCACAGTCTGAAGTCCAAAGACCAAAGTCCCAAGTTCCAAGTCCGTATAGTCGTACGTTTTAGTCAAGTTACCTTACTCACGTGGGTTTGGTAGGATAGGTCGAATAAGGGATCGTCCAAACCTTAGGGCTCGGAAAAGGTTCACAACTGGAATTACAACTTTTGGTGAGTAGGATTTTAGGTTTTTTAGTTGGTTTTAATTAAATTAACGGTAATGCAAATAATGTAAATTACTACGGTGATTTTGATGTAGATAACCAAAGATAGTGAACAGGGAGAGAGTTAATCATACTCATGCAAGAATCATTTTTCAACAGTTTATATTATCACGTCACTACATCTCTAATTCGTCTCGTGTTCGGAGACGACGTCGAGTATTGATCCCTAGCGCATGCCCACATCTTTGAGCCGCATCGCACTAGCATAAGGAGTTGAAGTAATATTTCATCTATGGAATATCATTTCAGCTCCTGGCTCGATTTCACATCAACTGGACAAATTAGAGAGTCGGCTCGACATTATAGAGTCTTGCCAGACATTTTTTGATTCGCAAGACGAGACTGATCGAGCATCAACACTCCAAATTTGTATGCGGTCTCGACCATTTTGGGACCGGATGTCTAATCTATGCCTAATTCCTAAGTAGTGATTCTAGAATATTAAAAGAGTCAATCCGATTCTTACACGAAGCAAGATAACCCCTCCCCGGGGGGAGGGGATTAGCTCATGGTCATTGAAGGAATAATAAAACTTCTTTGTATACATTAAGTAAATAAATGCGGGGACATGAATTAAACTAGAAAAGAAATGATTATTAAGGGTAAAATGACTTACGATATTTAAAATTTCTTTGGAATGAAAATGACGAGAGTTTAGTCTTTGGAATGAAACTATAGACGTTAAAGTAAAACTAATGTATAGCTAAAGCATGAAAATGCTGAAGGAAAAATATCAAAGGCGACCCCCTCATATATATAGGCTAATGTCTCGTGAAGGATTTAATTGGTTTTTGTTTATTAGCTAATTGAAACGTTCAAAACTTTGAGAATCAAAGTTTTGTTTTTATCTGTTTTAAATTTTGTCTTTTACTTTATTAAGGTTTCGTCCTTTAGCCAATTTCAATTCAAACCACCTGATTTGAATTGGTACGTGTCTTCTATATTGCGAGGTGGCACCAAATTAAAACCATCACTTGCCACCTGCCTATGCTGACTCGTCATGCCTTTTAGGCCCAGAGTGGGTCCACTTAGTATGTCCATGGCGCTACCGATTTTTTTGTGTTTTACAACTTTACGTCTTTGGTAGAGTTTGTCGTCCTGGTCGCTCTGGCAGTTTACTAGCCAACGTCGGCACCCCGATTTATCAGATTTGAGCTTCGGAAGTTTGCTGCTTCTTTATATGTGGACCTGTTCTGCACTGGTTTGTTCTTTTGGAAACTTCGGCTCTAGTCAGGCTCTGTGGGGCTTCACTGGGGTTGAGTGGGAAACTTCAAATATTCTAGTATTCCCGTACTTCGATGCATGTTTTATCATTATATTCCTTTTAAATGAGGAAACCTGTAAAATTACGAAAATATAATTATTATATGATTATTAAACACATAATCGACCAAAATGCTATGTCTCTCGGGGTTTAATATTACAGTTTTGGGTGTTTATCATCTTCCTACTAAGTCCATGTGAAGCCCAACAAAGCTGGACTAAAGCTCGGAGACTCAAACAGGACATAATCAAGTCAGAACGGGATTGCGTGCACATAATCATCAAACTTCCGAATCCCATATCTCTTTAACCAAAACTCCGATTTTCGGTGAGCTTGAGCTACTCAGACGATCAGTGCGACGAGCTCTACGAAAAGGCAGAAAGTTGTAAAAATACCGAAATTCCCCAGCCCACCACTGAACGTAGCATGTGGACTCACTTTGCGGGCCCACAAAATTAGATGAGTCATCAATCATGGAGCAAGTCAAGACAAAACATGCAAATTATTGGCACAAATTAACACCTTGTATGTCTTTAAATGCATTGACTAGCCTTTTGTGCAAGAATAGTTTTAGTTTTGGCTTGATTGGTGTTGTGATAAGATGAAATTAATGAGACATAAATGAGGGAGGTGGTTTCACGTGGGCTAGAAGAGAATGCTCTTAATATGTGTGGAGGGAGGAAAGGAGAGCATGATTCACTTTCATGCATGTTTTATTTTATAGCTTTTAGTTGAGTTATTGTAATAGTGTTAATGGAGAAAAAAACTTAGTTCATAAAATAAAAAGCTTTATTCATTCAAGTAAAAAATCAGGTCTTTCATTTCTCTCCTTATACTTTTATCTGAATTTAGCATTACTCTTTTGCATAATCAAGTACTCCCATGATCATGAGCTAAAACCTTCCAAGGTAAAAGGTTAATGATGCTCATGTGGGGATCAGACTGTGTATTATTAGATTCCAGAATAACTACCTAGAAACTTAGGACTCATTCAATATCCTACCCCAAAATGGTAGTGTCTGGCCAAATAGATATCCTGGAGCTCGAGATGAACTCGTGTGCGGCACCTAGGTGACACTGGGGCTGGTTGCGCACGCGAGGTTCTGAGAATTCAGTATTCTCTGATTGACAGGTTAATGTAGGATGAGACCAGGAGTTGAGATGATATTTTAGAAATGAAATATCAGTTCAACTCTTTATGCTAGTAAGATGGACTCAGAGTACATCTTACTAGGGATCGATCATCAAGTTCGTTTTGGGTTTGTCAATGAACCCAATACATTAGATATAGTAGTAATTTGTTTTCTAAAGAAATATGTACGTAGTTAGACCTTGCATGAGTAGGATTAATCCTCTACCATTTTCCTCTCTCTAGTTTTCTTAATCAAGTGATTAAAATTTCATTTTTTTTCCTTTGTCTTGCACGTTAAACATATCGTAGGAAGTAACGACCAACAAATGTTCCCAATAAAATCCTTCTCACTAGTTCCCTCTAAAAGCTATATTAAGTTGTGATAATTGGCCTAGTCCTAATATTTGGACGAACACTTTTACTAAAATTATACACGCGAATCACGTGAGCAAGGTGGAATTGACCATTAGTATATTTTAAGGCTAAAATTCACAAAAAGAAACGAAGTTAATATTTGAATTAATTCATTAGTACTTGACATTGCTTAAGACATATTCAGTGTATAAACTTACCAAGTTGTGGAGCATTGGTAAGAACCCATTCAGAAGCTTGATAGTAATCAACATACAATATTGCCACATTAGGGTACTCTAACCTTAACTGTTGCAAGGCATTTTGTAGATACTGATTGTGATACATGGCAAAAGTGTTAAGACCATTCAAACAACCTTTGTCATCGTAAGAAGTTGAATCGTTGCGTAAGGTACATAGGTGAGCATCCAATTGGAAAATTCCTTAGGAACAATTAATCGAGTAGCTCCAAGGTCAATCAGTTTCGGCATCCAGCACCCAATATCAAAGCAATTTCAGTTAGTCTTTTGCATGCTAGCTTAAATTAATTATACGTAGTAAATCAGCAATACACAATGACATATATCTCCAAACAATATTATTGATATATATAACTAAATCTTACCTTGGCAACGTCTCTGATGTTGTTAACCACAAGAGGCACTAAAGCAGTGGCATCCTCGATGCTTTTACCTTGTAAAAAGGCATAGTTGTAATCATTACCTCCAGTTTCGCCCACCATGAAGAGAGACCAGTTTCGCCTCCAGTTATATATAAGACTAGTTATTTATAAATATTGTAAATTTTTAGCTTATACACCTTTAAAATGATGTTAACAATTACAAAAAAATAGGTTTTAAAAAACAACACCAAAAGTGATAACATGAAGTAAAAAATTGCAAAGCATTTGAAGAACATCTGTGGTAAGAACATGAAAAGAAACAAACCAGGTTATCCAAACGATCGTAGGAAGGTCTTCTAGGTTTGCGACAAACAAAACACATTTTTAATGCATACGTCTGTCCGTTGCCTGTCTTCAATTTTCCCCATCTTCCCTGCACCTTTTACTCAAAAACAGAACTCTCCATTTCCATCTCCCCGGTTCTTTGGGCCCTGGTTAATGGGCCTTCACCTGGGCCAGGGTATTTTGTTAGTATGCCAGAGAAGACGCAAACTTGTAAAATCAACATCCACATCCTAAAACCTTTAGCCGTTAAAGTCAGCGGCAAACATTATTATTATTTTTTTTATTTTTTTTTCCCAAGCGTCGACATATTCCGAGCATCTAGGGTTTCCACATACTCTACATCAGCGGCACTCTCTTTTTTCCTCTCTCCTTCTCCCGCTCCTCACTTCATTCAATTCCACCTTTATACCCTATAATTTATTCCAAAAAAACCCCACCTTTTTATAAATTAATCCCATCCATATCCCCAATGCAAAAATCAGAACCACCCCCAGTCGACGACGATGACTCACCCCCGCAAGACACCGAATCAGATACAGAGAAAAACAAAACAGTCGAAACAGAAGAAGAAATTATTGATGATGTATCAAATAAAACATGGGAGTTGTCCGTACTGGATAAAAACTCAAACTCATCAGTCAAAGGAATATATATGTACAAGAACACATTCAATTTGATTCCAAAGTCAATTGGTGAATATGAGAGGTTGAAAACGTTGAAGTTTTTTGCAAATGAGATAAATTTGTTTCCTATGGAGACAGGTAATTTAGTTGAGCTGGAATGTTTACAAGTTAAAGTATCTTCACCGGGGATATCGGGTTTGCCTTTACAGAAATTGAAAGCTTTGAAACAACTCGAGTTATTTAAAGTGCCACCTAGACCTTCTGCGTTTCCCATTTTGACTGAGATTGCTAATTTGAAGTGTTTGACTAAACTCGCTGTTTGTCATTTCGGTATCAGGTAATAATTTTATTTATTATGCAAAGTTAGTGTTATATGGTGTATGTCATTTTAGGTTATAGCATGGAATAGATTATTTTAAGATGTGCACTTTTGGTACTATGGTGTAACCATTTGACGGGTTGAACTCCTTGAATGCTGAAGGTGATTTTTTAGGGATTTCTCTGAAGTGAGCATCCTGGAATAGAAGCAAGTAGTTTGAAGTGCTATTCAAAACTTGAAGGATTGGCATATTGTTAGCAAAGCCATTCTCTATTCAACATTATATACTTTTCATCTTAACATAAGCAGAGACCTTGCAGCTAGCAGACGCAGTCATTATTGATCATTTCATTGGCTGCACTGATCGAGTTAAAAGTTAAACATAGTCGTAGTATTAAATTGGAAGGGGAGTTTTAACCAAACTTGCATGATAATTTCACATACTTACGTAGAACCTTGTGATATTGATGTACTTATTTCTTTTCCAGATACCTTCCTCCAGAAATTGCTTTTCTTGATAAGTTGGAGGATTTGGATCTTTCATTTAATAAACTGAAGAGTTTGCCTACTGAGATTACCCTTTTGGATGCTCTCAAATCGTTGAAAGTTGCCAATAATAAGTTGGAGGAACTTCCTGGAGGTTTATCAAGTCTAAGGAGCCTGGAAACTTTGGACCTTTCAAATAATAGACTAACATCACTGTGGCCTGTCAATCTTGTGTCTATGCAGACGCTGAAGAAATTGAACTTACAGGTAGAACACTTACAATTTTCATGCTTCAGTATCGAAATGGTTTATAATTTGTATGCTGAAGTTTACCTTCAGTTTGCAGTTTTGCCTAGCAGTCATGTTAGTTTATGACAATTTATTTTATTATATTATATTTTCCTTTGGTGTTAACGAGCACTACAGTTTCTATCTGTGACAAGTGATGATAAGGGATTGCACACTTCACACATTTTATCAGTAATCCATTCTTCTTATGCTTGATTTAGTGTTGTGATTATGCAACAGAATAATTAAGGAGGCTACAAACCCTATGCATAATAAACCACCTCCTTAAACCTAAGAAACTAGATACCTTAAACCACTCCAACTGTGCTTTATTATACGGGCCAACATGGCTAATGAAAATAAGTCGAGAAAACTCCTACTAAGGACACCTATTACATTATATAGCTTTCCCTTCGTTCTCTGGTATCTGTTGCAACGCCAGTATATCTTTTTGCCCAGAGGTCAAAATTTAGATATTCACTATTTATATCTTCATTTGTGTAGATTAATTGTCCTTCTTTACTATTAAAATAATCTGAGATGTTCTGATCCTAACATTGCCTGTCATCTTCATCACTATAGTACAATAAGCTTATCGACTGTTGTCAAATTCCTTCATGGATATGTTGCAATTTGGAAGGGAATGGCAAAGACACATCCAATGATGAATTCATCAGCTCTTCAATAGACGTTGATATAGAAGAATGTGATATGCCCATTCAGAAGCTTGACGCAGTCCGTTCTTGTAAAGGTCAGATCCCTTGGAGCTTTCTAACGATATAATATTAGATGCTGGTTTTCCCTTAAGATTATTTTGGCCAATGTTGGTATCTTTTTTTCTGATAAAATGTTATATGACTGAATTCAGGATCTCATGGTGTCTCATCCAGTCTTTCATCCGATACCTCAGCAAATAGATGTTCCGCAACAAGGAGGATTGGAAAGGGGTGGAGGCGGCGTGATTATTTGCAGCAGAGATCTCGTCAAGAGCGTTTGAACACCATTAGGAACCGAAGAAGTGAGGATCACCAACATATGAATGTGGATTCAAAATGCAAAAAGTGCAAGCTACTTGATGTTTCCTTTGAATCTCTAAGTGAGTTGGGTTCAGTTGAAGATGGTGAATCAAGCAGTGTAAAAGATTTCAATGACAATGACAAATATGCGCATGCTTTTGAGAATGATCCTCAGATTTTGATTAATAATGATGAAGATGAAAAACTCTTTTTTGATTCTGTTGGTCCTGATAAAGGGTGTGATAATGAATGTGATGGTGAAGATGAGACATCCCCAAGAAGTTCTTTAAGTAAGAGTGATGAGCAAAATGGGGACTCTAATAATGCATCTAAAAGTACTCCAAAGATGAAGAGGCAATTTGACGATGATCTTGAAAATCCCAAACCAAGCAAATCGCAGAAGCCATTCGACTGTCACTCATATTTATCAAACAAGTACAGCACTGAGTCATTCTGTAGCATTAATGATCGTCTACCGGATGGATTCTATGATGCTGGACGTGATCGTCCTTTTATGCCTTTACAGAGTTATGAGCAGAGTCTCTGCCTTGACTCGCGTGAGGTAATCCTTGTAGACAGGTTAGTATTGTATTCCATTTAAAAGTATTTGTAAGCATTAAAGTAAGAGATAAAGAGTTCTGATTGTCTGCAGTATAACAGCTGTAGCCATTTTATAGTGGCCATTAAATATGCTAAGGAGCTTGTGCCATATGGACATAGGTAATTTGGTTATTTTTTTTCAGGGAAATGGATGCCGAGTTAGATGTGGTTGCATCTTCTGCTAAAGCATTGGTGTCCCGTTTGAACCAGCGAAGTCTTCTAGACAAACATGGTGAAGAGTTGGCTGATGATGACTTGCAGAGGGCCTCTTTGCTTGCCCTATTTGTTTCAAATTGGTTTGGAGGCAGTGATAGAAGTAATCTTACTGTGAAGGCACGAAAAGCTTGGTCTGGTTCAAATTATCATAAGCCTTTTGTGTGTACTTGCCGAACTGGAAATGGTGTTAATGGGTCATCCTCTGAGCAGAATTTGAGTATGGCTGAGAGTTTCAACTTCGTCGATTTGTGTGAGAAATCTTTGCGTATTATCAAACAAGCGCGGAATTCTAATATTGTACCTATTGGGACTTTGCGGTGGGGTGTATGTAGGCACAGAGCAGTGCTTATGAAGGTAATTCTTCTGCTGAGCGTGTACCTAACTGTGAACTCATTTAGTTCTGTTATTTAAGTTCCATGGGATGCTGTATATGCTCAATTTAAGCTGTATATGCTGACCACTTTTCATACTTTGCAGTATTTATGTGATAGGATGGTTCCTCCAATTCCTTGTGAGCTTGTGAGGGGATATCTGGATTTCTTACCCCATGCGTGGAACATTGTACCGGTCCAGAGAGATGACTCATGGGTACGCATGGTTGTTGATGCATGTTGTCCAACTGATATAAGAGAAGAAACAGAGACAGAGTATTTCTGCAGGTCAACCCTTTATTCCATTTCTTTTTATTCTCTATGCTACCTGTTACTACAGGTGCACATTATCTATATATTTGTAAAGAGGTGTGGGGAGCTAGCCGGATAAGCGGTGCCAAATTATGTCCGCACCTCATTTTTCCCCTCCTAAAAAGGGCCCCACTAATCTAACTATCTATCCGTGTCACTCACAAGAATACTATTTTCACACAATGTGCGATGCATGTGCATACATACTAGTGTTGATGAAATTCTCATTGGATTTTCATCACAATACAGTACGTTTGACTTAATAAATGAACTTATCTTTTCAGGTATGTTCCGTCGAGTCGCATTCATGCTTCCATTATAACTGAAGATATTGAGAAACAAAGTTCATTTCCTTCTTTATCACTATGTGAGAAAGTTGAAACAGCAGCAAGTTCTCTAATGCGTTACAGTTTTGGATCTGTTGAAGCTGTGGCAAAGGTGAGCTTTATTTTTTAGTGTGCTGAATATGATTCGAGCCTTTTGAGGTGCTACTTTTTAATTTTGGCAACATTTCTTTGCTGTTGTCAAATTATTTGACCTCATAGTTCATAGTTCATACTATACTTTCTCAGTTCATTTTATTATTATTATTTTTTTGGAACGTCTGTACTTTTCCTATTTACCATTTATAACTGGAAGTCTTTGTATCCAGTTTATCATGTTGGTCATAGGCATTTTATGTTAATATATTTTTACTGATGTAGTTAGTAATGCATGCTGCAGGTCCGTAGTTTAAATACAAATGAGGTCACAGATGAGGAAATGAAGAAGTTTGAATATACTTGTTTAGGTGAAGTGAGATTATTAGGGGCTTTAATGAAACACTCCTGCATTGTAGAAATTTATGGGCATCAGATATCTTCTAAGTGGGTTCCTCCTGTAGATGGAAATAGAGAATATCGTATATTGCAGTCTGCAATATGGATGGAATACATTGAAGGAGGTTGCTTGAAGGTAATCATATTTTAAATGTTAATGTCCTTTACTTCATCGCCTCTCTTGAAATTGGTCCTTAGCATTTGCATCACTTTTTACTCTACAGAAGTACATGGAGAAGGTTTTGAAAAATGGTGAGAAAAGTTTGCAGTTGGATCTGGCATTGTTTATTGCAAGAGATGTTGTATGTGCGTTGGTGGAGTTGCACTCTAAGGACATAATTCATCGAGATGTCAAAAGCGAAAATGTTTTGATTGATTTGGATAAAAAAAGGTCTGATGGAACTCCAGTCGTCAAACTCTGTGATTTTGACAGAGCAATACCTCTTCGATCTTTTTCACACAATTGTTGTATTGCTCATCGTGGAATACCTCCACCGGATGTTTGTGTTGGAACGCCTCGCTGGATGGCTCCAGAGGTGCTTCAGACCGTGCACAGGCGCAAGACTTATGGACTGGTAAGTTAATTTTGTTGTTGGTTATAAGCGTGCATTATTCCATCTCTGTAAGACTTCAAAGGCTGTCAGAACTTAATATGCAATTGTTAGTGTGGAAGTTGTCCTAAATATGTGTTTGCAACAAATGGAATGCATTTATGTCTTCTTTTACCTGAACGATTAAGTGCTTGTTTTTGTTTTCTTTTGACTCGTTATATTCTATCTATATCAAAACAATTTGCACATTTAAAAATTATGACATTTTTGTTCTTGCCTTAGACTTCCTACAATAATTGATTTTAGTAGCATTGCTAGCCTGCTAGGTGTCTTCTTGTTACATGTTTCTCATTACCACTTCTCTGTTTTTGGTTTTACCGTTTTTTTTTATGTTATTTTTTCCAGCATTGTTATCTTTTCGCAACAGTTCTTCTCTTTTTTTCGGTTTTACCAGTCAAATCATTATTTAAACATTGTTATAGTTTCTTTGCTCATACATTAATATGAATTCAACCTTTCCAATGGAGTTGTTTAGGTTGTCACTCTCAGATTCGGATTGTCATTTGTAAGTCAATTGACGATGTAAGGGCCATGAAGTGCTATATTTTGGCCTTTCATTTTTCTCATTCTGCTGCATTGGCGCATCCACTTCTAGCTTCCTTTTGGTTCACCTCCTTTTCTCATTCTTTCTTCTCTTTCTCTACTTACTACTACTTTGTTTTTGTTTTTGGGTTTGGGTTTGGGTTTGGTGTATTTTATGTTTTTAGCAATTACACACCGATGTGGATGCGACTATGAGTTTCGATTGAGCAATGCATCACTGTGTCATCTAATGAACGTCTATATTCAGAATTTAATTTGTGGCTCCTCTTGTCAAATTATTTTTTATTATCAGAAATAAAAAAAATCTTATGTTACATATGCCAATGCTCATTTATTTGGTGGTTCTGGCTGTTGCAGGAAGTGGATATTTGGTCTTATGGGTGCTTACTCCTGGAGTTACTCACGCTACAAGTCCCTTATGCAGCTTTACCAGAATCAGATATTCATGATCTACTTCAGGTGATTGATTTTATGGATTTAATCTTTCTATTTGAATGTGTCGTGGTCATTATGACAATCCTTATTGTTAGACTGTTAGTGTACTGTTGCTGGGGTTAGTACATTTTCTTTTACTGATTGTTAGTAGCACTTTACTTGATATCAGTGTTTGGTATCGATATTTAGTTAATAGTTTCTTGTCTGATTAGTCAATGTATTAACACATGCAGTCGGGACAGCGGCCGCCTCTCACAGATGAACTGGAAGCATTAGTGTCATCAGATGAGACTGCAACGGCCAAATTATATACTAAACTGGTTGGAGTGGAAGCTGAGACCGAAACTTTGAGATTCCTGGTTTACCTGTTCCGTCAGTGTACTGAAAGGAACCCAAAAGATCGCCCAACAGCAGCACACCTATATGAAATGTTGAATGCACGCATCGACTCATTGGCCAGTTCAACAAGATAGAGAAATCAGGCTGCTTGTGGGAGTAGAGCCTCTCAGCTCTGCAAGCCTAGGGATGCATGGTGTCGCTAGGTTACATCCAGCGCCTGGGTCTTTAACTGCACAATCATTTCTTATTGTAATTTAAGTTTTGCCAAAATTTTGTAGCTTCTAGTTTGTTGAGCGTTGTTTTATTGTTAGTCCTTGGAGTTGGACCTGATGTTTGCTGATCTTCTTTGGTGTTATTTGCAAAATCAGTTAGAAACTTAGAATAGGCTCACTGAGTTGTGTCATCTGTGAGGAGTTGTATCCGAATCAGTCAACTCACTGCACATGTGTGTCATGTTGTAACAGTCATTAACTTTTATCTTTAAGTTAACTTTAATTCAATGAAGGAGCAACTTCTGCCCTATTACTTCTCACAGCTGTACTTTATGTTTCTCTAGTATTTCTCAGGTATGGCCCCGCTAGCATTTCTCGTGATGGAATTATGGACTGTGTGGTTCAGATTTACACTGTTTTTGAGAAACCTATTTGATTGGTGAGGTTATTTATATGCTGCTCATTGCAGTAACATGGGACCACAAGATTGATCTTTTTAGATTGCATTATAGTTTTAGACTTGTAGGTCAAACACTAGGTCCATGAACTGACAGCCTAGTGAAGTATTATATATTGATTTTGTTTGCGTACTCATTGGATGATGTAAAAATGTATTCGTATTAGCAAATAGTTGGAATTTTGGTCGAACAATTTCTAGCTGTGTCAGTGTGTCTGTGTGTGTAGCTCAGATTTTGCACTTGGAATAACAAAGAAAGATATTTAACAAGGGACTTTTTGTGTGTGTGTTTTTTCCCCTCGCAATGGCGTTGGGTGCTCTATTTGTAGACGCTGTTCCGGAGAAAGCCAGCATTTTCTGGACTAGCCCATTGCAAAACTGTATAGTTCGAAAATTCTGACTCTATTTCAACCTCAATGAATATTTTGTCAAGTATTTTTCACCATGTACGTTTTCATTAGTTATTGTTACTTATGCACTTTACGGCTTTACCATGTTTACTCGGTGTTCACGAGCCTCCCTAGGTCATAATGAATGATAAGCTAATTTCTCTTTGAACAATATAATTGAACCTTGCTGAAAATTTAGTCTAATATATTTTTTTTGGTCGCCATGTACGTTTTCATTGGTTATTGTTATTATGCACTTTACCCTGTTTTCTCAGTGTTCACGAGCTCCCTGTCATAATGAAGAATAAGCGGGTTGTTCAAAGTTCAAACCTTCAAATGAGTTTGAAAGGCTTTAGTCTTTACCAAATTACCCACTGTCGCAGAATAAGTTCACACATCAATGGGTGTGAATGTGTCATGCGTGTTTCTTATGTTCTGAGAGGGGTCAACAGCTACTAACTTTTATTGCATCGAAGAACTAAAAATTGAAGAAATTTGACTATGTTCTGCTCAGTGAAAGGAAAAGGCTTATGTGAAATTGTACTATCGCCACATCCTACACCAATCCTTTGGTGCACACCCACCTCCTCTTTCCTGTCAAGGCCGCCCTATGCTGTCCCTCTTATCACTCTAAATGCTTGTTACGAGTTTACAACTAAGTCTATAACCTTGTAGCTGTAGTACTGTTATACTGTTCATATCTTAAATACCATCACATGCTTAACTCTACTCATTTCTTGACGTCTGTTTTCTACTTCACTTCACTTGATTCATCTGATCATCCCAACCTCTATAAATACCCTAAAGTTCCTAACACACAATTACACAATAGAGATTTGATGTGCATCACTTGATCTGTGCTTTTTATCTTATTGCATTTGCTTCTTTTCTCATTGTAAGATTTATGGATTGTTCTTATGTTTAGGCTTGTGGGAGTTTCAATTTCCCCTCTCTTAAGTTGCACTTCGTCAACCAAATGTCCTATGTACCATGTTCCAAT
Source organism: Coptis chinensis (assembly GCF_015680905.1). Lineage (NCBI taxonomy): Eukaryota > Viridiplantae > Streptophyta > Magnoliopsida > Ranunculales > Ranunculaceae > Coptis > Coptis chinensis. Next base: position 89,167,016 of record NC_141460.1, read on the forward strand.
TTCCTACCTATATCGGATATAGATAGTCATAGTCTCATAGAGACATTTTACCAAAGGTTCTGAAATAAACTTCATAATTGTTTTTAGAGTGGAGTTGCACCAAGTCACAAAATCTATATCTTGATTTAATGAGCATACATGGCCACAATGCAAGGAAATCACTCTTACTGAATTTTTCTTCTTTAGAGTAGAGTTGCGTTATTTGATTCTTGTACCATTGGGAGTACATGTTGTCAAAAACCAGCTCCTTCCTCGTCTCTCATTGTTACATGTCGTAAGTGATTAGTACTAGTAAGATGCATTGCAATTGTTTTCCCTTCTTACCCCTTTTATTAGTGGAGCATGTCAACTAACTCTAGCTTCAAGTTTTTGGAACAAAATCACATAGGGAATAAGTGAAGCTGCCAGCATGATCTGGCTCTGAATAAGCTAAGTACTAAAAAGGAAAATTTGCAATTTTAGCTAGGTCATGCTCTGACAGCTTCACTCCTTCCCTTTTGTGGCTGCTCCTACGATGCTCATCTTTGCTTCTTCCCTTTTGTGGCTACTCCTACGATGCTCAGTCATCTTTGCTTCAAGTTGGTGCCTCTTACCAAAACGTGATACCGTGCTGTAAGTTCTTTCCCTCCATTTATTTAATTTCAAATCTACTATAGCATGTATTTCTTCATTCTACTGTGGCACTGTGTTGCTCTTACATTACAGGTTGTCAATGACCTACTTCTTTGACATTACATGCAAGAACATGCAAGAGGAGATACTTGGAGATCATCCCAGTTTCAGGCACTTGGAAAAACGTACATAATAAGATGTAATTTTCTTTTCGTAAATGTATAAGATGAAGGGTTTTGAGACTGTTTTTGCAAGTCATTCTTAAGTATTGCGACATTCACTTTTACATGAGTCATTTCACGTGGACGAGTTTGAAGGTTGTATTATTTTGTGTGAACAACCTTATCCATGAAATGTAGGTTGAGCTTGCTATTGAATAGTATATTTTGCCATTATTAATGTGTCTGTCGGTGATTTACCGAGTGGGACCTGTCCAATAAAAGGCAACCCCATCGGATCTTTGGAAGTCGAAACCTCGATGGCATATATTTGTTCTCACGCAAAAAGGAGAATTCAGTTGTGTCGTCCTCTATGCTGCCAGCCGTTGGGAAACATACTTAATTGCAGACATGCCCTTTCACACCGCAGTATTAGGTGCAACTTTTATCTTGGGATATTGTATATGTGAAGTGCATAGTAGAATAGATTATAGAACGACAAACAAAATGATGAAGAAAAAAGAAAAGAAAATCTCTCAATGCTCAAGTTATTTGCGATTTGAAAATTTTATTACTACAAAAGGTTTAAACTTATAACAACCACAAAATTGTTCAACCTAATTTAAAACTTGAATTGTATGCTTGTAGCTATAAAAGCTTATGCCATCTTAGGTTTGCTTCTTGAACCATCCAGGGCAATGACTACCTCATCTTAATTGGTTTTGGAATTTTAGTAGACTAATCTTATATATTTGTCAATTTTAGGAATTTTAGTGATCTATGTTTTCAAAAACCATGGTTATGAAAAAATATAACTTTACCCGAAAAAAGAACAGGTGTAGTGACCTATCCTCAATCCGTGGGAGAGCTGGAGGTTTCTTGTAAATGATCACTCCCTGAAATAAAACCGACCTCCAGCTCCCCACGGCGATTGGCAAAGCTTAAATCCTTGTCCACCCAAACAACAGTGCCGAGAATTGGTGCAGGAAACACTCAACTTGGATGCTAGTTTCGGATAAGTTGATTCTACAGCAACAGATGGAATTGTACTTGTAAAAGTGTTAATTTATTTGGGTTTTATAAATGTGATCAAGGTGGAGGAGAAGAAGGGGTTTATGGATGGGAAAGACCGAGTTCGTTCGGAGTGAACTGTGTACGTATCTATCTCTCACTTTTGGGGAGAGAATAGAATAAGGTCTAGCGTAGTTCATGCACGGGGGGTATTTATAATTGCTGAACATGAGGATCCACACAATATGTGTACTGACAGGCACATATGTATGGTTGAGATTGAAAAGTGAGGAGGAGTATGAATAGTGTTGGTAGGAATTTCGTAATGATGGGGAGTGGTTTGTAATTTGGGATAATGAATTGTATAAGTATGATTTTGGTAATGATTTTATCTAGATGATGGATGATGTCATGAGATGAAGCGTTTTGCTTGAGCTCGTCCGTTCGGCCTACATCACCCTGGAGCGAGCTAGTAGGATGAACATCTTAGATTGGGTAATGATGTCACTGTTTGTAGTATGAGTTGAAGTGGACCATTTACATGAGACGAGTTGCTTATGAGGCGAGCTCGGAGGATGAGGACATGAGATCGGAAGGATATTTCTGCTTATGCTGGACGCGCGCCTGATATTCATTAGATGTGAATATTACTCCCTCACAGCCCCATCTCAGTAGGTCGCTTTATACGGAGAAGTGATATGCTGAGAAAGAACGGTGACACATGTCTAGCATATGTGAGAAGGTGAACATTTGTGAACAGAAATATCCACCGTGCTGGAGAGCTCATTCCGTGTCATATAATGAACTGGTGCTGGACTGTAGCAGGCATGTGATTGGCACGTGGGAGAATCTGAGCAGTTGAGGAGGAAAAAATCACTGCCTCGTTTTTCGGGATTTTGAAAAGACAGCTTTGTAGGAGGCGTGTTGTGTAGAGTATAGGGTGCAATCATGATATGCATCGGGAACTGAGGGGTCGGCTGTATAAAACCAAATTTGGAGATCTGAAAAATCATTTTTTGTTTCTCCTTCAACAAAAACGCAAGGCTAGAGTTTCTCGGTTGGTGCTTCTGCCATTGTTGCTTGTCATTTTTCTTCTGCCCTTGCTTTTTGCATTCAGTTGGTAGGTCGGTTGTAGTTTTACTTGTTTAGGATTGGTACTTGCTAAGAAAAAAAAGGAAATGTCTGACTCCGATGATACTCGATCTGAGGAGATTCGAGAAGTATCGATGAGTTGTGGTGAGTATGAGGAAGAGAGAGAGAAGTCAGTGAGGTGTGAGAGTGAGGATGAGGATGAGGGTGAGGATGATGCCCGATCTGATTATGTGGTTGCTGTAGCTAGCACTTCAGGTTGTGACGAGTGGTCGTCTTCTAGTGGGTTGCCCCCTAGGGTTGTAGATAAACGTGTGGTGAAGGCTTTCCTCGATATGAGGAAAGCTTATGGGATAAATGTAAGCGACCTGGAGATACACGAACTGAGAGAGAAAGCAAACATGTTTAGTGAGAGGTACACGCCGACGAACTACGGGGTAGTAGTCTGCGAGGGGCAGCTGAGAGCTGGTATGAGTATACCGTTCTCGAAGTTGGCTTGTGAATTTTTAAACTTTTGTGGGAAAGCGCTTTGCCAATTCATGGATAATATATACCTGGCGGCTGCTTAGGGTGTTCGACCTGTTGAATGTGAGTGGTGAATATCGCATAGGGTCGCTGAAATTGCTGAGCACTTCTCTGTGAAGCGATCTCGGGCTCGTAACTTTAGCTTGCAAACACGAACAAGAAATTCTAGCGTGCTGGATGGTGTGAGCAATGAGGCTTGAGAGAGAAGGCCGTTGTTGGTAGCTGGGAATTATTGTGCCACCGGATTTGGTGTGAACACTAGGGTTTGTAACTTTTTGGGTGGGTATTTGTGTATTGTCTTATTGGTTTGATGTTCTAATTGTTGAGTTTGTATATGAACTGTTTCTTTGCTGTTTTTGCAGAGGTCGTTATAAAAAAATGAACCAAACGTGGGGTGATAGAGTCATTTGCGAAGCTCACTCAAGTTCAGAAGCAGGGGAAACTGCCCGAAGTAGCGAGCTATTTTGTGGAAGAGGAGGTTGTATGATCAGGGAGAAGAGGAAAAGTTAGAAGAAAAGGGCTCGGGGCCTAGTTATCTGTGAATCTTCCAGTAAATCAGTGATGGATAGGGGCAATACTGAGTTGGTGACTAGGGAGGAAAGAAATCGAAACCGTCCTGGTAGCACAAGAATCCCGCAGGTGGGGCGGGAGCCTTTGGGGCAGGTGGGTTGAGTAGGCGATTTGAAGGGGGGAGGGTCTCCAAGTAGTGCTCCCTTTGATTTGGAGGAGATCACCTTCAGGCCTCGTGAGAGAAGCAGCTCATTGAAGAGGAAGGCTGATGTGGCTGAGCCGAGGGTTGCTAAGGTTGCGAGGGCGGAGGAGCTTATTATTGGGGGCAGCTTCGGTGCTGGAGGGGCGTCTGGTGGTGAACGAGTTAGGGGTAAGACCTCTCGTAGTTCCAGGTCGAGGGCGGCGCCCGACCTAAGCATCTTGGATCTGGAGACCTTTAGGGTCAGTCAGAGCTAGCCACAAACGCCTCGAAACCCCAGTTCGAGGGCGAGGTTGAAGGTCCCGAGTAAGGCGAGTGGTAAGTCTGTCGTGGCTGAGGATGACTTGGACCGCCAAGTGGTATATGTGGATGATCATGGGGTGTAACAAATGGTGAAACGAACTGACATCAGCTACAAGTTGAGTAAGATTGCGGCCTGCATGATTGATCACATGGCGCTGGATGGCAACCGTAGGGAGCTGGATTCCAAGGACCTAGCAGAAAATCTGAGGCGAATGGATCTTGCTCACTGTTTGGTAAGTGACGCTCTACAGGGCTTACTCATTAATTCTTTACTTGAATTTCGAAGATCAACTGCTGTTGTATTTTTGCTTGTGTAGCTTGTGAGTGGATACCAGAAGTTGAAGGAGATCGCTCAGATCGCTGAATTAGAGAAGGAGTTCGTAACCAAACTGAAGGATGAGTTGAGGAATGTCCAGGACGTGCATGCCATTGATCTTAAGGAGCTCAAGGAACTGAAGACACAACACCAAAATGTTTGTTTGGAGAAGATCTTGATGAGCACCGAGCTGGAAGGAGTGAAGTTGGAGCTTAGTGTTGCGAGGGTGGAGCTTGACAGGGTGACAAGTTATGCCTAGCATTGTAAGGACGTCGCTTGGAAGGCTACTGAGGCTTACAAAGCTCTGGATGCTGATTATCTCGAGCTGGAGGCAGAGTACAAAGCTTTTAAAGAGGAGCATGAACGTGGGGCTTCCAGTACACCAGTGTTACACATACTGGGAGATGCATGTGATGCTCCTATCTTACCTGCAACTGCTCTGGAGGTCATTGAGTCCCATATTGATGAGGTCGCTCCTGGTGTGCCTGTGGAAGTGAATGCTACTGGTACCTCAGCTGTTGTTGGTGACGAGAACACCGCGGAAGGCGACCTAGAGCCCTTGTCCACTGAGAATTTGTCTGTTATTTCATGAATTGGGGAGTTGTCAGTGTTTTTTGCTTGTTCTGATCTTGTAAGTTATGATACATTAGAGCTGGTTTCCTGGGGAAACATGGGCAACTCGCTTTAGATAGTGGTTTGTCTTTGTTGTTCGTTAAATGCTGGCTAACCGAGTTGGATTTTCTAGGATGTCCCAGCAGCTCGGTTAGTAGACGAACTGGTGCCTAAGTTTGTTCGGTCAGTTCGTTCTTTTGCCTTTTTGAAATGCATCCTTCTTCTTCTTGCGTATTTTTGTGATATTCTGAATGCAACTTTCATGATGTTATTCCACCTGCGTAGCTTTGTAGGCTTCCCCGGTAAGAGTTGGTGAGGCTAAATAACCTATGAGCCTGACTGAGTGTCCTGCTCTTTAATCGGTCCTAGCGTTGTGCTGAGAGAGGACCTTAGCACGCACGTGGTACGTGTGGGGATATGAATAGTTGGACAGCCAAAAAATGGTAACTGTCCGGGTTGTTTGGAATTTGAAGAGGCGATAAGCCATGTGGCGGGTTGGTTTTAGAGTTTCAATATATTTATGATATGTCTTGGGAAGGGACACAATGGAACATAAAATGAACTTTGGTAAGAAGTTCAGGGGTATTGGTTCTGCATTCTCTTCAAGCTGCTTTTCCAAGGTTCTTGTGAAAACATTTTGATCATTCCAGGTTGGTTTCGTGAATTGCTTTTCCTTTCTTTTTAATAATAAGAGTTGGTCTTCTTGTTAACTTGCTGAATGTTGGGTAGTCTTTAGAGTGCATGATGGCCAGGCGACCTGGAAATGCTCATGAAGATGGAAGGGTGAGAGAGGTCTCCCCCCTTGTGATGGATGAGGTTGAATTTGTGCCATGTCGTCGGTGTGATCATGGTAAGCGGAAGGTGGTTACTGCTGGCTCGAGGAGTGCCAAATGGTCCAAAGCTGAGGGTCACTTTACTGCTGGTTCGCGCGAGCGAACTGGTGTAGTGTTCGGTAGGAGCGACTTGAACATGGAGGACCATGGTGTGTTGGGCAAGGGAAAAGGTGTTGCTGGTGAGAGCGATGTGACTGGGTCCTTGGAGAAGTGTGCTGGTGACCTGGGAGGCGAGTTCTTCTATATTGGGAAGACGGGGAAGAATCGTATGATTAAACGTTCTGACTATAGCTTTCACTCGGCACCCATAACGACTTGTCTTCTGGAGGGGATTGTTCTGGATGGTGACAAATAAGAGCTTGGAGACGAAGACTTTGGGACAACTCTGGAGACCATGGACATGGCGTGTTGCTTGGTAAACTCTTCACCTTGTTTGATTTCTTATTGTTTTAATGGTGAACGTAACGTTGATTGTTCTACTTGTAGTTCCTTGCTGGGTATGACAAGTTGAAGCATACCGTCCAACGTGTTGATAATGTTGAAAGTAATGTGGGCAATGCCAAGGAAGAACTGGTGAGCATGCGAGCTACGTGGGAGGCTGATAGAAAGGAACTGATGGCTTTGAGGAAAAAACATCAGAACGCTGTAGATGAGAGGTCGTTGTTGGTCAACTCGATGATTGATTTGCGGGAGAAGCTTGGTGTAGTGACGGAGTACGCTAAACATTGTCAGTCAGTTGCACGAAAGGCTCAGGGGGTGTAAGACCGAGTGTGTGGAGACTATGCAATATTGGAGGAGATGTACTTTTAGTTGAAAGAGGAGCGTGATCGTAGGGCTCTGGGTATAAGTGTGCTTGTCGTACCAGGAGATGCGAGTAATGCTCCTTCGACTAGTGCTGCTCCTGCTGTGCCTGTTGATGATAAGCACATTACTCTTGGTACTTGACCATGGTTGCTGGATGTCTTTGTCTTTGATGTAAGTTGTGAAGTATTTTGAATATTTTGTGTGTTTTCAGCTTTGTAAGAGATTGTATAACAATAGAACTGATGTCCTAGGCTTGCCTGGGCAGTTCACCTTTCTTTATAGTTGCAAAGATACAGAACGAACTGGTTTCCACGTAGGTGGCAGTTCGATAGTTTCAAGACTTGTAACTGGACCGATTTGGATTTCTGGGTAGACCCAGCAGATCGGTTGATTTATGAACTGGTTTCCTGAGTTTGTTCAGGCAGTTCGTTGATTTTGTTATGGAATGCATGTATTTTGCTTACGTCCAACTGGTTTCACATATTGTTTGGTCATAACATCGTTGCCACCTAGGGTTGTAGGTCTACAACAAATAAGAAATGTAGAGGCTAAGAAGCCTACGAGCTTGAGTGAGCTTGTTAGCTTAAAAAGTGTGTGTGGCGTTCTTGCTGAGTTGAGCCTAGAGTTGTATGTCATCAACTCGTAAGAACTGTAGAGGCTAAGAAGCCTAGGAGCTCGAGTGAGCGTGTTAGCTTAAGAAAGCGTGTTGCTCGCGAAGAGCGTTCTTGCTCTGCTGAGTTAACCCTAGAGTTGTAGGTCATCAACAAGTAAGAATTGTAGAGAGCGAGCTGTGCGTATGTTTGGAGATTGTAATTACCAGCTTTGATACTGAAGAGTCGTGTATACATGGTAACAACAATAATACTAAAAACTCAACAGAAAGGAAAAAGAAACTTTATTGATAAACTTCTTTAAAGAGTAAGTGTTCCATGGACGTGGTAATGCTTGACCGTCCTATGTTTTGATCCAATAGGCTCCATTACCAATAACCCGTTCTACTATGTATGGGCCTTCCCATGTTGGTGGCAGTTTGGAATCATCCTTAGTCTTTTTCAGGAATAAGTCACCAGGCTGAAAAGATCGAGGATTGACTCGTTTATTGTATGCATTCTTTAGAGTCTGATGATAAGATGCCACTCTGATGGTTGCTAGGTCGCATCGTTCTTCCAGTAAGTCGATCTCTCGAGCGAGAACGAGTCATTCTACCCAGATTCGACAAGCTCTGATCGAGTCGTGGTGACTGTTAGTTCGGTAGGGATGATGACCTCTGTGCCATAGCATAGTGAGAACGGTGATTCACCTGTGCTGGAATGAGTTGTAGTTCGGTGAGCCCATAGGATGTTCTCCAACTGATTCGGCCATTGGCTCTTGTTCTTTTCAATCTTCTTCTTCAAATTTTCCAAAATTGCTTTGTTGCTGGGCTCTGCTTGACCATTGCTTTGGGCGTACTGGGGAGTGGAGAATGCATGAATAATCTTCCACTTTGCTAGAAACTCTTTGACTGTTTTTCCCTTGAATTGGGAGCCATTGTCCATCACAAGTGTATGGGGTAGACCAAATCTGGTAATGATGTGTGTCCAGATGAAATTTCTGACGTGTGACTCTTTGACATGAGCTAAGGGGACCGCTTCCACCCACTTAGTGAAATAATTAGTGGCAACAAGGACGAATCGAAATCCGGTGCTTTTCTGTGGGATGAATGGTCCCATGATATCCAATCCCCACATGTGAAATGGCTAAGGGCTGGCGATGTTGATTAATTCACGAGCGGGCTAGATGATATTGTGGCCAAATGTTTGGCATTTGAGGCATTTAAGTACGTACTTCTTGGCATTGACCTGCATTCGTGGCCATAAGTACCCTTGGGAGATCGCTTTGTGAACCAAGGAGCGACCTTTAGCATGGTTCCCGCATTCGCCTTGATGGATTTCTGCAAAAATCAGCTGACCTTGTTTTGGGCCTATGCACCTCAAGTGAGGTCCGCCAGCAAACTTTTGGAATAGTTTGTTGTTTACCAGGCAGTAGCAACGTGACTGATATTGGATTTTTCTGGCTTTGGTACGGTCTTATGGGGTTGTACCATGTTAGATGTACTCTATGATGGGTTGCATCCATGTTTGACTCATCTGAATGTCAGAAAGTGGGCATAGGTCACTGATTTCTAAGATGTGCTCAGCTTAGTATGCAGGTCGGTCAATTACTTTGATGAGTAATTGTCTAGGGGCGCAGTTTGGTGTTTGAATAGTAAGATAAGTTAAACTGTCTGCGTGGCGATTCTCATCATGCAAGAAGTGGTGTATGGTGGCTTTCTTGAAAGAGGGAAGTAATTGATAAACAACATGAAGGTATTTAGAAAGGTTACCTTAATGGGTAGTGTACTCTTTAGCAATCTGGCGAACAACCAGTTGCGAGTCACTAAAGACTTGAAGCTCTTGGACACCGAGCTGGAGCGCCATTCTGAGTCCCATGATTAGAGCTTCGTACTCCGCCTTGTTGTTAGAGGTCGCGAAGTCGATGCGAACTGATTTCTCGACCATAGTGCCATCTGAGGACACTAAGACGACTCCGATTCCACTTCCTCCGGGGTTGCTAGAACCATCCACAAAGAGTGACTAGGTTTACTTGTCCTACTATTTAGTGGATGGGATATCTGTTTCTGGTTCTTAGTTCAGGTTGTCGACAGGAAAGTCTGCAACGACCTGTCCTTTCTGAGAAGTGCGCGGAACGAACTCGATGTGATGTTCACCAAGCTTTTTTGCCCATACAGCCATGCGAGTTGTCTTGTTATCTTTAAGAAGGATCTTCTTCACTGGGAGGTCGGTGAGTTCTTTGAGTGGATGTGCTTGAAAGTAAGGCCTAAACTTCCTTGCAGAGTACAGCAATGCGAGTACTGCTTTTCAATGTAGGAGTAGTTCTTTTCAGCTGGTGTTAGCGTCTTGCTTGTGAGGTAGATCGACTTTTCTGAGCTGTTGTCTTCTTTGAAGAAAACCGAGATGATGGCGAAGTCAGATACTGCGAGGTATAGCCCCAACATTTCACCCTTTGTTGGTTTGGCCAGGATGGGTGGCATTATTAGGTATTCTTTGAGAGTAGAGAACGCTTGCTGGCACTGCTCGCTCCATGAAAACTATTTGCCCTTTTTAAGAATATGTAGGAATGGTCGGCATTTATCTGACTCTCTCGATATGAAGCGGTTTAGAGCTGCCACCATTCCTGACAACTTATGTATTTGCTTATTTGTCGTTTGATTGGGCATATCCAAGAACGCTCGGATCTGGTATGGATTAGCATCGATTCCTCGCTCTGAGACTTGATAACCCAGGAATTTCTCGAAGGATGCACCAAAGAGGCATTTCTCCGGGTTGAGTTTCATTTAAGTTCAGTGTAATCTAGAGAACGCCTGCTCAAGGTGATCTAAGTGGTCAACCGCTTTCTTACTTTTGACCACCATATCGTCTATGTAGACTTCCATGGTGTTGCCTAACATGTCAGCAACGAGCAGTGGTAGGTCGCTCCCGTGTTCTTGAAGCCAAATGGGAGGACGTTGTAGCAGTAGATCCCTTACTCTATGATGAATGACGTTTTCTCTTAGTCTTCTTCTGCGAGTGGGATCTGGTTGTACCCACTGTATGCATCCATAAATGACAAGAGCTCGTGGCCGCAGGTCTGGTCCACGAGTCGGTTGATTCTTGGCAGGGGGAAACTATCTTTGGGTGTTTCTTGGTTGAGATTGGTGAAGTCTATGCAGAGGCGAATTGTACTATTCTTTTTTGGGACTGCTACTATGTTAGCGATCCACTCTGGGTATTCTACTTTTCTGATGAAGCCTACTTTTTTGAGTTTGTCGACCTCATCATTAATTGCTGTCTAAAATCTCAGGGATAGTTTCCTAGGTCGCTGACGAACTGGTTTAGCATTAGGGTTGACATTTAAGGTATGACATGCAATACTAGGATCTATACCAGGGACATCGATGTACGACCAAGCAAAAATATCTTTATTCAATGATAAAAAGCTTACAAGTTGTGCTTTTAAAGTAGGATCAAGGTTAGCTCCTACATAAAAAAAACTTAGGATCGTCCTCTGTTCCTAGGTTCACTCGCTCCTTTTCCTCAGTCTGAACTGCTGCTTTAGAAGCTGAAGCGACCTCCGTGGAGCTGGTCGTGGGTGGTGTTTTCTTTACCTGAGGAATGGAGATCTTGGCAACATGAGTTAGTGCGACCTCTGTGGTTATGATAACAGGAGCTGGTGCAACCTCTGTGGTCATGACAACAGGGGCAGGGACAACCTTTGGGGTCCTGACTGGTGGAGTGACCTTTTTGACAAAGCCCCTAGCGTTCTCCTTTGGCGTTTTGGTTTTGACCTCAGCGATGAAGTCTTTGGCCATCGTGGTGCTGGCGAGCTCGCTTTTGGTTCGGATGGAATCCCCAGCGGGCTTGTTCGCTGAGAGGATCTGATTGCAGTGGTAAGCCTCGAGCTGGTTGCTGCGAAGTTCCATCATACCTTTGGGGTTGGGAAAGCGGAGTACCTGATAGAGTGTTGATGGTATTGCTTGTATTTGATGGATCCAACGACGTCCTTGGATGGCATTATAGGACGAGTGGACGTCTAGAACGCTGAATCACATGGTGATGTTGACCTTGTCCTCTCAGGATTCAACGGAGACGGGGAGTATGATGTCGCCAATTGGATCAGCTCGACAGCCATTGAATCCATAAAGAGGGGCTATTAGATCTATGAAGACCGATTTGGGCAGGTTCATCTCTTTGATGGTCTAATAGAACAAGATGTCACATGAACTACTTGGGCTTACCAGGACGCGCTTGACTGTCCAGTCGCTAATTTTGAGCGTGGACAACTAGGGCATCATAATGGGGGAGGCAAACCTTGTTGAGGTCGGCCTCTGTGAAAGTTATGTCACCTGAACTGCGACCTGAACTGCATGGGGCAGGTGTTGCCTGGGAGGAGAATTGGTAGACTTCCTGGAGAGCGCCTACACGCCCCTTTTTTCCCTAGTGGATGCAACATAATCATCTTGGAACGTGATCATGTTGATCGTCCTGTCGTTATCTCTGTCAGATAAGTGTTGACGACGATCATGATGGGAGCGGTCGCTGGGACGTCCTCTGCTACGAGAGCGAGCTTGACCATTGTGGCGAGCTAGAGATCTGCTACGCTCTCTGCGAGCCATGATTTTATAGTGCAGGTCGCCATTGGCAATATTGGTATAATGCTTGATATGTCCCGACTCTACGAGGTCTTGGAGGTAGTGCTTGAAACCCAACACTCGTTGGTGTCGAGACACTTTGCTGTATGGAAGGCACAGTAAGGCTTGCCTGGTCGATCCTCTGGTTGCCGCACCTTAGGTCAGTAATATACAACTTTCTTGATCTTTTCCAGTATGTAACTGGGAGATCGGGTGAGTACAACAAACTCACGGCTTGTTGGGTGTTATGTTTCTAGACTTCCGTCCTTGTTGTTTGGGTCGCTTTTTTGAAGGGGGGGGGGCGTCCTCAGAGATTGCTGCCACTTGTTGTTCTTCTGTTAGGCCTTCACGTTTTAGGCCTTCTGCAACTTGATATACTTATCAACTTGAGCATACAACTCAGATAAAGTTTCTGGACGTTCTTTCAAGAACAATCTGGATAGCACTGTGTTGCGTACACGGCAGGCGTTGGTAAATGCCAATGTAGCAAATGACTCTTTGAGGCCGCTAGTTCGATTTTGAACCGACCTAAGAAGGCGTGGATGGTTTCATCTTTGCCTAGTGAGAGCTGGAAAAGTGAATCTAGGTCTGCTTTTTTATGCCTGTTGTGGACGTACTAGCTAGCGAATAGATCGGTGAGATTCTAGAAGTTCTTTATCGAGTCGGGCTCGAGTGAGAAGAACCAATTGAGAACGCCATCTTTAAGGCTTGCAGGAAACAAACGACAATGGAGATGGTCGAACTCCTGGGCACTATAGAGTACGAGGCTCTGAATGTAGTGAGCTATGTGTTGACCGGGACATGTGCTGCCATCGTACATTGCAAAGCGTGGTTAGATGAAATCCGGAGGGGAAGGTTTACTGAGTACCTCAGCAGTGAAGGGGGACGCTTGGTACGTCTTTAGCATTTTTTGAACGATCTGAGTGGCGTCCTTCTTGACTACACTCTGATCGATTCTTTGCAACATCTTGTTAATCTGCTGGTTAACTTCATGGATATCGTCCTCTGCTACTGCACCAGTTGGGTTTTGCGCGTCCACTTGTGCTCGTAATGCAACATTCTTCTGCCTGAGTAGGGTGATGTGCTCGTTCATGGTACCTAGTTGATTCGCTAAGCTCTGGATTTGAGCTTCGAGGCTTGCCATGCTTTGTGGGCTTGAGGATTTTTGCTTATGTAAAGTGGTTTCTCAAGAAATCGAGACCACAGACGGCGCCAATGTAAAGGTGTTAATTTATTTGGGCTTTATAAATGTGATCAAGGTGGAGGAGAAGGGGTTTATGGATTGGAAAGACCGAGTTCGTTCGGAGCGAACTGCATACGTATCTATCTCTTACTTCTGGGGGGAGAATAGAATCATGTCTGGCATAGTTCATGCAGGGGGTATTTATAGTTGTTGAACATGAGGATCCACACAACACGTATACTGACAAGCACAGATGTATGGTTGAGATTGAGAAGGAGTGTATGAATGGTGTTGGTAGGAATTTTGTAATGATGGAGAGTGGTTACAGTGGTTCGTAATTTGCGGTAATGGATTGTGTAAGTATGGCTTTGGTAATGATTGCATCTAGATGATGGATGATGTCATGAGATGAAGCGTTCTGCTTGAGCTCGTCCGTTCAACCTACATCACCCTGGAGCGAGCTAGTAGGACGAACATCTTAGATCGGGTAATGATGTCACTGCTTGTAGTACGAGCTGAAGTGGACCACCTACATGAGATGAGTTGCTTATGAGGCGAGGTCGGAGGACGAGGATATTAGGTCGGAAGGATATTTCTGCTTATGTTGGACGCGCGCTTGATATTCATTAGATGTGAATATTACTCCCTCACAGTACTAAGAGAGACTCAAAAGGATTTCTTATTGGTGCAGGAGCAAGCAAGGATAGCTTCCAGTGCTAAACGTGTAGAATGCACAGGAGCACTCAATCAGAGCCTTGGAATGGTGTTGGCAGTTCAGCTGCTCAGAACTGCCTTTGGAGATGGACTCACTAGCTGCTATTAACTACCTAAAACGACTAAATTCTAGTCTATCCTGGAACTCTGTTAATATTAGATGATGCACTATGTATACACTTTTTAGACAAGTACACCAGATTGCTCATTTTGGACACTCTCAGGACCCGTGGAATGGTTAGATACGCCTCCAATGCGGTTTATGGACATATATACCGTGTACCCCAAAAATTGATATATGTTGAAAATATTGGAGAGATATATATATATATTTTTGGTGAACCGTTCAAATTATCACTATATATATAGTTATATAATATCACCAACGATATATATATATATATATATATATATATATATATATATATATATATATATATATATATATATATATATATATATGAAATATCTATAAAAAAGTCGGTCAATTAGTCAAAAAGTCAAACAATATATATAAAATATATCCCCAATATATAAAATATAAATTGGAAAATAAGATATATATTAGCCACAAAAAACTACAATATTCAGTGGAGATATATCAAATATTTTCATATCGGGTACCCAAAAAAGATATTTATTGGTGATATTTTAGGCATTGCTTATATATATATATATATATATATATATATATATATATATATATATATATATATATATATATATAGTGATAATTTGAAATAATAATAAAAAATAAAAATCAACATTGCCGAGAATAAAGTTTTAAAAAGTTCCCAAAGTTGGGACAAAAAAAGTTACCAATGCACCGTTATTCTTGACACTAGTGATAAACGTAAAAAGAGTAGTTTACCTACGAAATGAACGTTAAACTCAAAACTCAAGAAAACTAAACTAAATTACGAAAAACTATCAAAGATTTCTATACTCTCAATTCTATCGAAATAGAGTAGAGTAAAAAGTTCGTTCCACTCTCAGTTCCTTAGTATTGAAGTTTTGTACAATTGACTAGTAATCCAAAGTTTAATGAGAGCAATGGTGGAGGTTTTATACTACGACGTGAATTCGAACAACAAGATATGAATAACGAAATGACATATATAAAGATGTGAACTTTAATACTTTTAATTAACCAATACTTCAAATCTAATTAATGACTAAGAATTGAATAACAACAATTGAAATTAGATCTAATAAATTGAAATGACAAAAATTGAATTGACAAGAATAACTATTTTATTTATCTAACTAAATGAAGAACAATGATTCAAAGGATTAATCTAAAATAATGAATTGAAATTAATTAATTTAATTAATTGAATTCAAATAAAACTAGATCTAGAAACTATTTTAATGACTACTTTTTACTCTAACCTATCTAACTATATCTAACTTAAGAGCTAAGTCTTATTTTATACAGAGGAGGAGACCAGATCCACAATTTCGTACATGGGCTGAGGAGCCATGTTTTGGGCCGGAAAATCGAGCCCAAAGCCCAATTTCTTCAGTCCACAGAGCCCGTTTTAGCTGGCTTCGACTTCAGCAGACTTTTCGTCCACTTCTGCTCTTCTGATTTGGTCAAGGCTTAGACCATTGGAAAGCTCTTTCTGAGCCAGTCGTTTTGATGTAAGGTAGGCCCAATTACGAGGTCTGAGTCCAAAGGTATGGTCTTTAGAAGTTCTACCTACTTGTGCACTGTTTCTGCCCGTGTTGACTTTTCAGCTTTTGACCGGGCTTTACAAAGGCTTTGTCTCCTTGAATCTTGGGCTTTATCACAGAACTTCTTAGCAATCAACCCTTGCTCCTTTATCTCGCCAAAGTGGCACATTTCTGCATATAATTGACTTTACTGCCTGAAATACATAAAAACACGTAATCAGCATTAACTATTATTTATTACTAGCATAATTGGTCTAAAAGTATGATTATTGAGGGGTTAAAACTACAGTTTTGGGCTCTTATCAACTAGCCCTTTTTGTAATCATTTGTAAACTACTAGAAATTACCCGTGACTTTGTCACGATGAAAGTCTACGTACATGTTTATTATTGTTTGACTTTACTTAAAATTTTCTAAAAACTCATTTACGACTAATATAACCTAAAACCGCGCGATTTCACAACTAATTTAACTAAACTTAATAGCTTCCGTCACCTACCGAACGCTCTCAACATAATTTTGATTGCCGAACTCGTGGCTATTTAACTTGTAACAACTATGGAATGCCACAAAGAAAGATTCGCACTATTAAACCGCCACATTACGAAATGTACTCCACTTCCGCCAAAACATCTTATGAATGACTTGATGGAAGAAGATCATGAACCCCTCCCAACCCTTTCAAGCTTTAGTCAAGACAGTAGACATCATCTACATCATCACACTCTCCATACCCTTAATTTGTTCCTTGGTTAGGAATTCTCCCAAGGAAAGAAACTTCAAACCAAGTCCAGTGTTAGCATCCATCCTTAGTAATACCAATTTAGATTTCTATGTCGTCCTACAGATTTTAGCATTGTAAAAACTTCTCAAGCAGTCTAGTAAGTAGCGCATATATTTGTCCCTAAAACCCTGACTCGTATTGTAATATCACACAATATGAATGAATTGATTTAAATTGAATGAGCAATCATAAAACCATAAAATTTTGTCTATAATAGCATTATACAACCACTCTTCTTGGCTAAATGAAACATTCTCTTGGCAAATAAAATTTATTTTGGAATTAATTACTATTGTTTGATCTTTTTGTTCCTTAATAATTCGGCTTTAATTAAGTCTTAATTAGTTTCCTTATAAACTTCTATTACTTTATTTTATTCATTTAATCTCAGCCACCACTTACCTTTCGCGAGATCAAATCCAGATCACCACTCAAAACAGTCATATTATGTTATATTGAATATTAATGATATAAGTTTTCAAAAAACTACATCAAATCAATATGTAATTATCTTATCATGTCGTTTATTCAATCTCAAATTCTTCTTACGTAGCAAAGTTTACTTTATTTTATTTAATTACCTATCAAATTTATTCTTACACTTAAACTGAGATATCACATTTCAAAGTAGTAATACACCTTGAAGAGCTCCCATTGCTTCATCTCTAATTCTCTACAAGTTCACTGTTCACCTAACAAGCTTATGAGCCTCCCCACAAAAGGCCTACTCATCCAATGAAAATGAACTACAACTACATAACTATTAACATAAAGATTTGCGGCTAATTTGGGAGTTTTTAATCAGGGGACATGGGCTCATGCATACATATTGAGGAACAATCTTGAATTGAATCGCATCGAATCGTTTTGTTGCAACAACTTCGATTGAATTTTATGCAAAATGTGGGTGTCTAAATTTAGCTAAACAAGTATTTGATAAAGTCGTTAAGAAGGCTACATTGTGTTACAATGCAATGATTGGTGGATTTGCGATTCATGGTCAGAGTCGAGGGACATTTTATATTTTTGATAGAATGAGATGTGAAGGCGTAAGGCCTGACGATGTAACATTGTTAGTGGTGATGCACGTGTGAAGATATGGATATATGCTATAGATATTTAGCATCTTCTAAATTAGGAAACATGTATATCCTTGTGTAAATTAGGAAACATGTATATCCTTGTGTAAATTAGGAAACATGTATATACTCCTAAGTAAGATAGGAAACTAGATCCTTTGATTTGTACACACCTCTCTATTTATAGAGAACCATCCTTAATGAAAACACACAGAACATTTCTTTCTCTTGTCATTCTTTACATGGTATCAGAGCCACTGGTCTATGAGAAGTCTTGGGTTCAACTCTTACCAGGTGAAAATGTCCAGTCTTTTTACCTGTGTATTTCCAACGTGTCTCGCTGAGGGGGAGTGTTGACATATATGAGCCTCTAATATATTAATAGAATTGACCATTCATATAAGTTCGAGTTTATGGAGAAATCGACAATTTTACATGGTATAAGTTTGAATTTCTTTCTATCCGTTGCTATTCTTTTTCCATGGCTAACACTAACAATCCAGAAACAACACAAGGGAAAGCGGTTAATAATGCTTCCAATCCTTTCTATCTCCACCACTCTGCCAACCCCAGATTTGGCCCTTGTCACGCAGCCTCTCACAGGTGATAACTATGCTTTATGGAGTAGGGCTATGCACACGACTCTAAATGCAAAAAACAAAATTTGCTTTGTTGATAAGTCAGTGGCTACTCCAGAAATTGATGATCTTCCATTATGGACGCGATGTGACGACATGGTCAAATCTTGGCTTCTTAATGGCGTATCTCGCGACATTGCTGATAGCGTTATCTACGACTCTACTGCTTGAGAAATCTGGACAAATCTCCAAGACCGTTTCGTCTAGAGTAATGTTCCTCACGTTTATCAATTGCGTAGAGACATTGCACTGTGTACACAAGACAATCTTTTTGTTGCTGCTTACTTCACCAAACTGAAATGTCTTTGGGATGAATTATCCTCATTAGTTGTCATTCCTGACTGTTCTTGTGGCTCTTACAAGGCCATACAATAATTTCAGCAACAATTCTATCTCATTGATTTCTTAATGGGACTCCAAGAATCATTCAGCGCTATTCGAGGATAGATTCTCCTCATGGATCCACTTCCAACTATTAACAAGGCATATTCCTTGATTCTTCAAGAAGAAAAGAAATGATCTGTGGTCAATCAATCCCGATCATTAATCGAAGATGCTGCCTTAGCAACATCTTCCAATATCCGCAATCAGCGTAATATGCCACGAGTTGGTCGACGCCTTCGTCCTACTTGTGAACGTTGTGGATGGGTTGGTCACACCATTGACAAATGTTATGTATTACATGGCTATCCACCTGGTCACCAATTATACCAATCTAGAACTAATTCCAAAGGCAACAAGATTATTCCCAATGAGAGTTTATGACTATTTAGTACCACGTACTTTCATTTTTTTTCCTAAATGGTACCTGTACTTTGTTTCTCGCTTATTAGTACCACGAACTCTTAATTTGGTTCAATTTAGTACCTTTGCCTATTTTCCATCCCAATCCGTCAAATTTGTCCAACGGGGATCTCAAGTGTTTAACCATGTGCCAAAGGATAATACATAGTCATAGTATGTATCATTCTTACTTTGGTAGACCAAAACTTCCAGTAAGAATGATGAGAACCAAGTGATAATGGGGCTCAACAGGATGCTATATAGTATGTATCATCTAGAAAATTGTATGCTACATAGTATGTGTCACACCCCGAATTTCGATAGAATTCGGAAAAAACATTATTTGTTCCCGACTCTTCGATCTCCGAGGTGTGACGCACTCTTAACTCCCAAAAACCCATAAACAGTTTAAATATGCGGATAATAAAAACCAATAAAACTTTTAACTTAAACAAAAGTCTTCTTCATGACAAAGATTCACAAATAAGATTAGGTTACAACTCTCCTTTCAATAACTCTTTAATAAAATTTACAAATGAAATACAAAAAAACATTGTCTAGACTGAAATTCTATATCACCTCAAGGGAAAACAAAACAAATCCTGAGATGCAACGCTAACGCAAACCACAAGCAGCAACCACTCTTCTTCAACACAAAACTTGTCAAAACTTATCAACTATGTTCATTGAATGAACACACCCGATAAGCAAACATGCAAATCGGGTCCGCATTATAAAAATGCTGGTGTGAGTAGCCCTAAAATACAACATATACTTATACCAATATATACACAAACCATACGGCAGTTAGTTCCTCCACCGAGGCGCCTTAACTTTTAACGAATAATACAACATCCTTAAGTACAATAATCTAGGCAGGTAGTTCCTCCAATCGAGGCCTTTAACTTCCCACTAACCACACCACAAAACTATAATGATCATAAATAAGGCATGTAGTTCCTCCATCGAGGCGCCTTAGGTTCTAACTAAACAAATAACCAACATATTACCATAATTATATTATTTAAGGTTTTCTTTGTGTGTCCCTAAAATCATGTCGTATCTATGTCTTACCTAGTTTCCCTAGCTACCAAAATCGCTACCCAACGCCGAACATGTACATCCACATGCCTCCCGCACATAATGAACCACTCGATGCGTAACCACCACGAAATGGATGCCGCACACCAGGTAAATCCTCACACGGAAGCAATTATATAAGTAATGCCACTATTCGGCATAAAATATCGCGCGTCATCGTTCTATTTTGCGAACGGAATAATCAAGCCACTATTCGGGTTTCGCCGGGGAGGGCCATTCAAACTTTCTTGAAACGCCAGGAGGGCCAATCACATTACTTACGCCTGAAGGCCATTCAGATTAACTGAAACGCTAGAAGGGCCAATCACATGAGTTGTGGTAGTCAGGTTCTAGGATTTTCGTTACGTAATTTATTCAGGTGTCATACATTTATGACTCATAAACATTTCACTATATCACGTGCATGTCAAATACATTATTGTACTAAGCCACAATATTTAGAAATGTCTCGAATATATCTCATAACCATTTTCATTCTTTCACGTGCCAATATATTATTGCACTAAGTCACAATTCCGTAGGCAAATATTCACCAATCATATACTACCTCATAGTAGCATCTCACATATATAATAATGGAGTGTTTATACATTTATTTCTCCCAAACATATTGCATTATATATATATCCCAACATATTATATAATGTCACAATATCAACGTCAAATCTTAATTAGATAATGACCACCAAATTTATACAAGCTTCCACAGCATTTTAGCATTTGATTTGTCCATACAATTTACAACATATAATGCAGCACAATTAAACAGTCCACAGTCCACAGTCCACAATCAAAGCCCAATATATATAAGCTTTACACACTACTCACGTCAAATCTTAATTCGATAATGACAAACAACGTTATATGATGTTCGACAATATTTTATTATTATATTTGTCCATATTCTTAAATATGTGAAAAACGGGAAAAAGTCAACATTCCAAAGTCAAAGGTCAACTGTCAAAGTCAACGGTCAAAGTCAAAGTCTACACGTCATGGTCAAAGTCAAACTGGAATGGTCAAAGTCAAACTGGCATTTCCATGTTCGACAAGTTTAGAGTCATAGCCATGGTTCATGACTAAGGTCAATGTGCATTGCTCATGGGCTCATGATTAAGGTAATGATTCGGACCCAACTGGCCAAGCCCAAACCTTAGAACCCGAAAGTTTAAAACCAACTTATTTATTCTACCTAACCCAATTGGGATATATATTAAGTCCTATGGACTGTCCCCAAGCAATATTAGAAACTGGCCCAAAAACTTAGACCGAATCGCCCAAAACACAACCGAAGTTCGTTAGAAATTTTTCCCGACTGGCCGCCCAATCAAAACCAAAACGCGGTCCACAACTTAATTTGGGCGCCCAACACTTTAATTGGGTCGGCCCAAAAGAAACAAAGAGAACCCGACCCAACATAACTAATGTGGTCCGCCCCTAACAACTTAACAAAAATCCATTTAAAACTAAATTAGATTTCGCCCACACAAAATAAGGTTTTGGCCCAACCAACAAAAGGTTTAGGCCCAAGGAAACCGACCCAGGCCCAAGCCCAAGCTAATATCAAAACCGAGCCTAACAACTTAAAATAGGATTCGGGTCCAAACAAAACACTCTGAACCGGCCCAAAACAACTTAACTAAAAACCGGCCCAACCAAACTAATGTTTTTGGCCCAAGCCCAAATCGGTTACTGTTCATCTTCTCCAACCTGTTTTTCTCCTCCACCACCACCAAAACCGACCACCACACCTTCCACAGTACATGACCACCCAATTGAACTAATCGGTTTTAATCCTTGCAAAAACCCCTACAACTTTACTAAAAGCTAAAACCCCAACTCTTAAACCCACCATCTTCTCCAAAACTAGATCTGGAGCTAGTACCGCCGCCATTAACAGCTTGTTTCCAAGCTTTAACAGCACCCCTTAACACCCATCGAAACCCTAAACCACCAACACTCCATTACAAAACACAACAACCAAAAACCGTTCAACTAAACATTTACTGGCGGTTTTCTCCAGCCGCCATTAACGAGTTCTCCGAGCTTCACTGCCCCCACTCCCCAGCACCTAATCGACAATCCCAACACCACTCCTCAATCCCGACATTCTAAGTTCAAAGCAATAACTACAGCAGTTTTTAAGTTCAAACCATGAACAGGACGCCTCCGTGCTCTCACGCCATACATTGAAGTTTGATTGTGAAAATCGGCATCTAACTGATTAAGTGAAAAACGACCTCCAGAGCCGGCGGTTCAAAACTAACACATATCGGCGAAACCACATAACTTATAAAAACTGGTTGGAAACACTTTCGGCCGATAAATTAAGTAAATAATAGGCGGTGAAAATCATAGTTTATGAAATTTGTAAATTCTAAACAGACAAAAATTATCGTTTTTAGTAGTGGTGAGAGATAAACTCTACTCACTTGACGTAACAGCTCGATGAATCCTCCCAGCCCGAATCGTCGTGCTCCAACGCTCGAGCAAACAAGCTTTAATCTCTGCCTCCATTTTCATTATTTTATTTTTTCTCTGAACCCTATTTTCCAGAACAATGTGTTTATATACTTGGGTCCGAAACCCAAGCCCAACACAGACTCGGGCCCAAAAAATCAGGCCCACATGTCCCGAATCCAATCCGACGAATTTTTTAAAATAAATAATTAAATTAATTAATAAATAAAAAATCCGTATTTAAAAATACGGGCGTTACAGTATGTATCATCCTTACTTTGGCAGACCAAAACTTCCAGTAAGAATGGTGAGAACCAAGTGATAATGAGGCTTAATAGGATGATATATAGTATGTATAATCCAAAAATGGTATGCTACATAGTATGTATCATCCTTACTTTGGCACGTGGTTAAACACGTGAGGTCCCCGTTAGATGATGAGAGCCCAAAACTATAGTTTTAACCTCTCAATAACATTACATATAGACCATGTTTGTAATAAATAAGAGTTAGTACTGTTTACATGCTTTTGTGTATTTCAGGTATTGGAGTCAAATATGTGAAGAAATATGTCACTTTTGTAAGAGAAAAGAGCAAAGGTTGGTTGCTAAGAAGTTCTATGATTAAAGCCAAGTTTTAAAGAGAAAAAACCTTTTTAAATCTCAGTCAAAGCTGAAAAGTCAAAGTCAACGCGGGGAGAAATAGAGCATAAAAGTCAACAGAACTTCTACATGCCGTATCTTTGGACTTAGACCTTGGAATTGGGCCTACTATATGTCAAAACGACCAGCTCGGAAAGACCTTTCTAATGGTCAAGGCCTTGATACAATTAGAGTAGTTAAAGTGGACAAAATAGCTATTACAGTAATTTCCAGCAGAGAAACCCTTTTTGGACTTAAGTAATTAGGTTTTGGGCTTAATTTAATGGCCCAAAATATAGCTCCAAAGCCCATGCAAGAAATTGTAAACCTAGCTCTCTCCTATATAAAGAGGACTAAGGCACAACTCTAGATATAAGCCATTAGATAATAAATTAGTTTTTCTTCTTTAGTTTTAAACCATAGTTATTGTTTTATTAGCCTAGCCACCATTAATTCAAGTCAAGTTATCTTTAATAAAGTAGTTTTTCATTATGTCTTCTTCTACTTATTATTATGTTTATGATAGTCTCATGATTCATAGCTAAACCTCTATTAGAGGGGTTTGATTAAAGCCTTGATGAAGACTTAATGTGTTAGTATAGAATAGTTGTAGTAAGATATTCCACTCTAGAAGGTAGTTAATTCACCATGAGAATGGGTTTCAATTGCCTCACATGCTAATTATTAGTTGGTAGAGATGTCATGAATAATTAGAGATAAAAAGACCTAACCTTTATGTGGAAACATAAAGATTAGGGTTGCAACAAAATCTACACTAGCATATTAACAATTAATCAAGGTGGAATCAAATCCCCCTAATCTCTTCTTCTCATTCATATATTCTCATTAAATTGCCATAATATAATTTAGCATATCTTAATTAGTTATTTTCACCATACTAGTATAATTATATTAAACCATTGCTCTCATTGATATTGTAGAATTGTTTAAGTTAGATAAATTGTTACTTTTAAGCAACTAGGAGTGGAACGAATTCTGACTCTAGTTTTATTATAAGATAATCGAGTAGAAATTTGATAACAACTAGTGTTAATTCATGTTTTTACTTCTGCCGAGTTTAATTAGTTAAGTAAGAGTAAAAGCCTATTTTTACAATTATCAAATGGCGTCACTGCCATCTTAGTTGTGTTTAGATTAGTTTTCCTTCGTGTTTTCAATTCTACCAATATCCCATTTCACCCACCCACCCGATTGTTTGGTTCTAGTTGTGGTTGCTTTTTTTTTCAAAAAAAAAAAAAAAAAAAAAAAAAAAAAATAACCGAAGATAACCGAAAGCTGGCCATTGTTAAATTTGCTCTTATTACTCTATTTCTGAATGCGCCCGCCCTCTTGTTACTGATTTTTTTTTTTCCGAACAGTACCTTGAGCGAGCCCGCGCCCTTGTGTAATCTTTACTTGAGCGCGCCCGTGCCCCTTCTGAAGAAAGCCCGATTCACGTTCTCTCTTTGTGTTCAAGTTATTTTTACTATTTAGTGTTCCAAACTTCTTCAATACATTGATATCACGTATCAAAGATGCTATTCATACGCGTAGTAAGGAGGTATTCAGATACTCCTTCTTTCACTCCTCGTCTCTTCTGTTAGAGAATTTTTAGTTATAGTATATCAGGTTGTTGTTTGACTGTTGCTAGTGTGTTTTTTTTTTTTTTTTTTTTTTTTTTTTTCATATTGGCCTTAGCCTTGCATGAGATTAAGGTCCGGTAAGAGTAAACCATCTAACATTATCATCGTAAACGTCATCGCCTATCTAGAATATCATACATTACACCTGCATCAATGGCTTAAGAAACAGAGACACCCCTCTCTGATTTTTACAAGGGTTAGTTAGACTTACCCCCCATTAATAGTTGCAATTAGTGTTACCCCCCCATTTTCAAAAATATTAGTGATACCCCCCCAATTGCAAGATCCAAAGGCTATGAGATGATTTTTTTTTTCAGATGAAGAAATCTGACCGTTGGATCTTACAAATGGGGGGGTATCACTAATATTTTTGAAAATGGGGGTAAGTCTATCTAACCCTTTTTACAAAGCCCTAAACGATAGCCCTAAGTCATGCATCATTCTTGTAGACCCAGTGGGGGATTTTTGAATTCCCCCGAATATATTTAATTTGTTACCGGTTTTTCATGGGTTAGACCACGAGAAAAATTATCAGCATATGCGTAGGATAGAACAAGTTCTTACCACATTTCATCATCCTACCGTAGGTTCGGAACATATTAAACTAAGGGTGTTTTCTTTCACCCTAGCCGATAAGGCGACATCTTGGTTAACTACCCAAACGCCTAATTCTGTGGACTTATGGGCAGTGGCGGAGCCAGAAATGTAAGTGAGGGTGAGCCACCCATAAACCAAGCATTAAAAAAAAAACACACTAATTTTTTTTAACTAAAAATTCAAATCCGATCACAAAATAAGTATATTTAGAACATAAAAAAATCATATAAAATAATTGCAATAAATGTAATATAAAAAAAAATAAGAAAAGAAAAAATAATTCAATCTAAACAAATATATACTTATTCATAGTTGTCCTCGGCGCCCTTCTTTTTTGTCATCCTTTTTCATCTTTTGGAAGCGTTGCAAGATTAACTCGGTATCAATGCTATCAAAAACTTTTTTTTCAATGTATGTTATTAAACAATCATTCAACCATTCATCCGCCATCCGATTGCGCAGACGATTCTTTATGATATTCATAGCAGAAAATGCCCTCTCCACAGTAGCAGTAGCAACATGTAAAATCAGCGCCAACTTAATCAACAAATACACAAGTGGTTACACAATGTCTTTCTTTGTCTTAACCATTATTTTGGCTAGGCTGCTAATTCCGTTTACTTTACCAAACTTAGTATCGGAACGCACATCAATGATATAATTCTCAAGCTGATCCGCTAATTCCATCTGATCTATTTCTGAAAAATCATCGGGATAAAGTCGAACAAAATGGATCAACTTTTGCTTATCGAAAGTAGCAAACGACTCACAAGGATCAAGACATGCCATGCAAAGAAGTAATTATGTGTTTGCTTCATTAAACCGGTCGTTTAACTCTTGAAGTTGCAAATCAATACAGTGATAGAATAATCCAACACGATAGTAATGTAAATTGGTGCTTCCTTCCGCTCTTCGTCGAGACCTCCCTTGAGCCACATACCTCTCTTCCATATTTGGAACAACCACATCATGTTTTGCACATAGTGAAGAAACTTCAACCAGGAGACTATCCCACCCATCATCTCTTATCGTCTGTAAGCGTACCTTTGTTATTTTAACAAGAGCCATAGCATTGACAATGTCTTGGTCTTCACGTTGCAAAGCCTTTGACAAATCATTGCTAATTCCTAGTATCGCTTTCATCAAATGCAAATTTAAGATAAATTCAAAAGACTGCACTGAACTCAATAATCCGTAAGCCTCACCTCTTTGTTCCGAGCTTGAACCATCTTCCGCTATATTATCAAGCACATCAAGTACTGAACCATAACTGTTTATCATGCCAAGAAGTGTATAATAGTGTGAGCCCCATCGAGTGTCACCAGATCGTTTAAGATTAGTCTCTTGATTCAACCCTTTACCACTTGAAATTTCTCCGCTTTGTAAGGCTGCAACAACTCTAGCCTTCATTGCTTCGCGTAACATATCTCGTCGCTTACATGATGCTCCAACAGTATTTACCACATTAGAGAGAACACTAAAAAGGTTAGCAATTGACTCATGGTTCTTTGCAACCGATACAAGGGCTAACTAAAGCTGATGAGCGAAACAATGAACATAAAATGCAGACTCATTCTCTTTCATTATAAGTGTTTTTAGTCCATTCAAATCACCTTGCATATTCTTTGGCCCCATCATACCCTTGTCCACGCAGTCTAGATATGCTTAACCCATGCTTAGAGAACAACTCATCAATTGCCTTTTTAAGTGTTATTGCACTAGTTTCCTTAACATGCACAACTCCAAAAAATCTCTCAATCACGCAACCTTTCTTGTCGACATAACGCGAAAACAAGCGCCATTTGCTCTTTAATTGATATATCCGTGCTTTCATCAACTAAAATAGCAAACAATGAATTTCCATAATCCTTTAAAATAACATTTGTAGTTTCCACAGCAGCTGCATTCACAATCTCTTTTTGTATATCAGGCGAGGTCAATTTCCGATTTTTAGAAGCATTATCAAGAACGTTCTTAATGACTTCGTTATGATCTTTTAAAAATCGTATAAGTTCAAGAAAATTACCTTTACTGATCAACTCCTCTGATTCATCATGGCCACGGAAAGCTAAACCTTGTCTAAAAAGAAACCTAATACAATCAGTTATTGCAGTTAGATGTATTCATAATCCCTTCGAACTTGGTGAGATTGTCTCTCAAGAAATGTTTCGATATGCTGCTCTTGATTTAGCAATGCTCGTGCTGCCCTATAAGCAATATTATGAGCACTATTTGGTCCTCCAACATGCTCTTTTAATTTGGTTTTCCTTTCCCAATTAGTAAACCCCTTGTAAGAAAAAACATCTCCGCCTCCTTGTGCCCCCTGATCAGATTTAAAGAGATAACAATAGTGACAAAATGCGGCATCTTTGTGAGTACTATATTCCAACCAACTAAACTCTTCATACCACTCTTTCCGAAAGCGACGGTTCCTCTTGCCTATTGTCCTTGGAGGAAAAATATGATTAGGCTGGCAAGGACCCCTAAGCAAATATGTTCTTCTCACTGAATCACGATCATTAGGATGATAATCTGAAATCTTGTTCGTCAATCCAGGGTCTCCCGGAAGACTAGACAAGTCAAGTTCTTCACGATTTTCATGTTGAACCCGCTTTGACGTAGGTTGTTCAACACCACCCTCCTCAGTTTTTTAGTGACTTCGCTTTGAAGAGGATCCTACTTCAACACTAACAACATGATTTGTGTTACTAGTTGGTTGAGCGGGCAACGACTTTTCTTTGATAAAATACTTTAGCATAGCTATTTAAACAATTAAAATAAACCACCAATTAATTTAATTGAAATTGCACGAATTAAAATAAACCATCAATAATGTTCACAAAATAAAATAATAATCACAAACATATAAAAATCTAAATAATATAGTTTAGAAATAAGTACAAAAAGAAGACAAAAAATTAAATAATATAAGGGTTACCTAGTTACCTCCACAAAACCGGTAGGTGTAAAATTGTTTGTTTGGGTAGAAAAGTAGAATACTTAAATTTTAATATAGAGTAATAGAGAATGAAGGAGAAGAGAAGTAGAGTAGGTGAGGGGGTTTTTTTCTTTCTATTTTTTTTAATAGATACAAGATAGTTTCTGTTTGGGTTTATATATGGGTGGGTAAATACGAGATAAAAGAAACACAAGTACTATTGGGTTTTTTATTTGTTTTTTTTTGGTACGATTTGTTTTAACAGAGTCAAATTTGTATATCAAGTACATCAGGTGACGTCAGCACATTCTTTTTGGTTTCCTTTCTCGTGAACACACGCCCACTTTTCTTTTTCTTTTTTTGTCTCTTACCAAGTACGACATCAGCACACATTCTTTTTGGTTTTCTTTCTCACGAACACAGTCAACACACACCACTTTTCTTTTTTTATTTTTTTTACTTACCGCCTACTTTTAACAGCTTGATAACTATTTTTTTTTTTTTAGTCAAAGTGAGGGTACGCCAGGGTGTATGCTGGGCCCCCTGGCTCCGCCACTGCTTATGGGCCAAACTTGTTCAATTGTTCATGGAACAATTTTACCCACCATTGAAGATAGATGAAATACTTCAAAAGATTCATTTCTTCCACCAGAATCCTTATGAATCTTTTTCAGAGGCCTGGAATCATTTAACTGATATTCTCATTGAATGCCCACATCATAACCTTGTGAAAGACACGCTTGTTCGTGCCTTTTTCAAAGGGATTTTATATCATCATAAAGAAGTTCTTGATATAATGACTGGGGGTAGTTTCCTTAGTAAAGGAGCCTCAGAGGCTAATAGGTTTTTAGAAGATCAATCTAAGCGTAATAATAACTGGGGGGAGGGGGTAATGACATTCCTCGCTCCGCTAATTCTTCTTCCACAGCCAAGGCTGCCAGTATGTATGTTTGAGGTTAAAACTGATCCTGAGCTTAGAACTCTAATAGAATCTCTCACAAAAAAGGTAGAAGCCATTTCTGTATAACATAAGCCTACTCGTGTAATGAACGTCAACTCTATTCCATGTAATTTATGTTTGAGTCCTGAGCATCCAGACTCCTATTGTCCACTTGTCTATGAACAACTATCACAACCATCCACACTGCCGAACAATGTTTGCTCCATTAATAGCCAACCTAACACACCTTGAAGACAAAATCCCAACTTTGGTTGGCGAAATAATCAAAATGTTAGGCCAGCAAACAATTACAACCAAGCTCCACCAAGACAAGGACAAGGACAAGGTAATTATAATAATTATAATAATAATAATAGAGGTATCGTCCCGGTTAATAACAACTATCATAACCTACTCGTTAATAATCAACGTGAGATAGTTCCTGTCACACCACATGTGGCCATTACACCTTCACAACTGGATCATTTCGAAGCCTACATGCAAGCTGTAACGCCCGAATTTAAAATACGTAATTATTTATTAATTAATTAAATTATTTATTTAAAAATCGGCTGGATTGGATTTGGAATACGCGGGCCTGATTTTTGGGCCCGAGTTTGTTTTGGGCTTGGGTTTCAAACCCAAGTATATAATCACATTGTTATAGAGAATAGGGTTTTTAGAGAATAAAAAAATAATAAAAATGGAGGCAGAGATAGAAACTCGTCTGCTAGAGCGTGGAGCGCGACGACTCAGACTCGGAGGAATTTCGTCGAGCTATTCATTATTGTGAGTAGTTATTTTTACTATTTCACTAAATCTACAATTTTCCGTGTATCGGTGTATACGGACATTTTCTCTGTCTAAGGTTTATGTCTGTTATTACTATTCAATTTCCTGTTTTTATTGGGCGTTTTGTTGTATTTGGTAAAATCGGTTGGAGTGTTAAACTGTTGGAACTATGGAAGCTTTGTTCAAGCTTTGAATAGGTGTCAATGGCGTCGCCAAGCCACAGGGACAAATCGTCCTGAGGGATTTGCTTAAACTCTTTTTTTTATACTGTGATGTTAAAATTAATTGGTTGTTGATGTATGATGGACGTCGGGATTGAGGAGTGGGGCTGTTCTAGTTAGGTTGA
The DNA here is from genome assembly GCF_015680905.1 of Coptis chinensis. Classification (NCBI taxonomy): domain Eukaryota; kingdom Viridiplantae; phylum Streptophyta; class Magnoliopsida; order Ranunculales; family Ranunculaceae; genus Coptis; species Coptis chinensis. The sequence goes on from NC_141460.1 coordinate 89,197,510, forward strand.
AGCTCTGTAAAACAAAAAAAAAAGAAATCGTTAATGGCAGCTCAAAATTTTTATTGGGTTGATCGGTTTGTTGGTTGGAGGCAGATGGAATTGTGTACTGGTAAGGGTTGTTGGTGATGGGGTAGTGAAAGGGGTGTGTGTGGGCTGTTAATGGAGCTCTGAAGCTCCGGAGGTGCGTTAATGGCGCCGGTGGTTGGGCTGCTTTTGAGTATGATTGGAGTGTGGGGCTTTTACCTAGACTAGGGTATAGTGATTGTAGTGTGTGGGGCTGTTGAATGCGGGCGGCCAAAGCTCGGAGAAGAGTGTTAATGGAGGTCGATGGGTTTTAGATCTAGTTTTGAGGATGGGTTATCGAGTTAGTGAATGGAGTTTTTGCTTTTGTTAATGTGATAGGGTTTGTAACAAGGATTAAAACCGCGGGGTTGTATTGGATGGTCGAGTGGAGGTCGACGGTGGTCGATCCGGTGGTGGCAGTTGGAGAAGATGACGACTTGGGCCTGGGCTTGGGCCAAAGCCAAAGCCTTTGGTTGTTTTGTTTGGGCCCGGTTTGTTTTAGTTGTTTGGGTCAACCTTTTATTTGTTTGGATGGGTCGGATTCTATTTTAGTTGGTTTGGTCCATTTTCTTGTCTTTGGGCCAGAACTTAGATTGTTTTGTTGGGCGGTTTCAGTTTAATTTTCGGGCCGAACTCAGTTGTGTTTTGGGCCAGTTCAGTCTAAAGTTTTTGGGCCAGTTTCTAATATTGTTTGGGGCCAGCCCATAGGACTTAATAGAGATCCAAATGTGTCTTTCAATGTTTAGACGTCCGGGTTTTAAGGTTTGGGCTTGGCCAGTTGGGTCCGAACCATTACCTTAGCCATGACCTGAACTTTGACCTTAGCCATGAACCATGGCTATGACCTTGAACCTGTCGAACATGGAAACGACAGTTTGACTTTGACCATAACGTGTTGACTTTGACTTTGACTTTGACCATTGACTTTGACTTTTTTTTCCAGTTTTACATATATTTAAGACTATGGATAAATATAGTAATAAAATATTATGGATAAATATAGTAATTTTTGTCATTATCTAAATAATATTTGACGTGAGTTTGTCATATATATATATATATATATATATATATATATATATATATATATATATATATATATATATATATATATATATATATTGGGCTTTGATTGTGGACTGTGGACTGTTTAATTGTGCTACATTTTATGTTGTAAATTGTATGGACAAATCAAATGCTAAAATGCTGTGGAAGCTTGTATAAATTTGGTGGTCATTATCTAATTAAGATTTGACGTTGATATTGTGATATTATATAATATGTTGGGATATATATATTAAATGCAATAGTTTTGGAGAAATAAATGTATAAACACTCCATTATTTTATATGTGAGATGCTACTATGAGATAGTATAGTATGTGTGGATATTTTCCCACGGGATTATGGTTTAGTGCAATAATATATTGGCATGTGAAAAAAAATGAAAGTGGTTATGAGATATCATTGAGATATTTCTAAATATTGTGGCTTAGTGCAATAATGTATTTGACATGCACGTGATATAGTGAAATGTTTATGAGTCATAAATGTATGACACCTAAATAAATTACGTAACGAAAATCCTAGAACCCTCGACTACCACAACTCATGTGATTGGCCCTTTCCGGCGTTTCAATGAATCTGAATGGCCTTCGGGCGTAAGTAATGTGATTGGCCCTTCTGGCGTTTTAGTGAATCTGAATGGCCTACGGGCGTAAGTAATGTGATTGGCCTTTCTGGCGTTTCAGTGAATCTGAATGGCCTTCAGGCGTAAGTGATGTGATTGGCCCTTCCGGCGTTTGATAAATATGAATGGCCGCTTCTCAAGCGTGAGCGAATAGTGGCTTGATTATTCCGTTCGCAAAATAGAGCGAGGCGACGCGATATTTTATAATCAATAGTGGCGATTACTTACATAATGGCTTTTCGTGTGAGGGTTACCTGGTGTCGCGACATCCCGGCCGGGTAGTTACGCATCGGTGGTGGTACATTATGTAAGGGGAGGCATGTGGATGTACATGTTTGGCGTTGGGTAGCGATTGTGGTAGCCAGGGAAACTAGGTAAGACATAGATACGACGTGATTTTAGGGACACGCAAAGAAAGCCTTAATTAATATAATTATGGTAATATGTTTGGTTGGTTATTTGTTTAGTTAGAACCTAAGGCGCCTCGATGGAGGAACTACATGCCTTATTTATGATGCATATAGTTTGTTGTGTGGTTAGTGAGAAGTTAAGGCGCCTCAGTGGAGGAACTACCTGCCTTAATTATTGTACTTAAGGATGTTGTATTAGTCGTTGAAAGTTAAGGCGCCTCGATGGAGGAACTAACTGCCATATGGATTGTGTATATATATATGTATAATTATATGTTGTATTTTAGAGCTACTCACACCAAAGATTTTTATAATGTTGACCCGATTGCATGTTTGCTTATCGGGTGTGTTCATTAAATGAACATAGTTGATAAGTATTGACATGTTTAGTGTTGAAGAAGATTGGTTGCTGCTTGTGGTTTGCGTTAACGTCGCATTTCAAGATAGGCCTTGTTTTCCTTTGAGGTGATATAGATTTTCAGTTGAGATAAGGTTATTTGCATTTTCATTTGTAAATTTTTGTAATGGAGATGACTTTTGTTTAAGTTGAAATTTTTATTGGTTTTTAATTATCCGCATTATTTAAACTGTTTATGGGTTTTTGGGAGTTGAGAGTGCGTCATACCTCGGAGATCGAAGAGTCGGGAACAAATAATGTTTTTTCCGAATTCTGTCAAAATTCGGGGTGTGACACAAGCTAACCAACAGATTTTACAATCCATACAACAGTTAACCCAAGAGAAAGCCCAACTGAAAGGTGTGTTTCCAGGTCAAGCTATACCAAATCCTAAAACACCAAACACAGCCTTTGAAGTAACCGGTAATACTAGTAATGATAATTTTAACGTAGGTGAGTTAAATGCCATCACCACTCTCCGTTCTGGCAGAGTGGTTGAAAACGCCGTAACTATGCCCATTAATACACCACCAATGGTCGTTGAAAATGAAAAATTACTAGATACCGATATAGAAACTGAAGATCTGACTCCTGTAGAGATACTAGTTAAACCACAACCCAAGAGGAGAGCGGTCAATCTTAAAACTCCTATTGATCCATATGCTAAATATAGAGAGAAACCATCATTTCCCTAGAGACTAGCCATGTTAAACAAGGATACAAATTTTGATGAGATTAGGAAAGTTTTTGAAAATCTAACGATAAACCTACCTTTTCTTGAAGCTATTAAACAAATACCACAACATACTAAGTTTCTAAAAGAGTTGTGCACTACTAGGTGGAAAACAAACATTATAAAATACGCCTTTTTAATTGAACAATTTCCCACTCTATCTGAACATAATGGAATCGTTAAGTTCAAGAACCCTGGTCGTTCTACTGTACAATGCATTTTAGGGGATACCCATACGTCAACTGTGATAAGCACCCAAAACTGTAATATTAAACCCGAGAGACATAGCATTTTGGTCGATTATGTGTTTAATAATCACGTAATAATTATATTTTCGTACTTTTGCAGGTTTCCGTATTTAAAATGAATATAATGATAAAACATGCATCAAAGTACGGGAATACTGGAATATTTGAAGTTTCCCATTCAACCTCAGTGAAGCCCAACAAAGCCTGACTAGAGCCGAAGTTTCTAAAATAACAAAACCAGTGCAGAACGGATCCACATATAAAGAAGCAACAAACTTCCGAAGCTCACATCTGATAAATCTGGATGCCGACGTTGGCTAGTGAAACTGCCATAGCGACCTGGGCGACGAACTCTACGCAAAGACAGAAAGTCATAAAAATGCCAAAATCGGCGCCGCCACTGGACACTCTAAGATGACCCACTTTGCGGGCCCAAAAGGCATGACGAGTCAGCATATGCAGGTGGCAAGTGATGATCACAATTTAGTGCCACCTTGCAATGGAGAAGACACGTACCAATTCAAAGCAGGTGGTTTGAATTGAAATTGGCTAAAAAACAAAACCTTAATAAGCAAAAAGACAAAACTTAACGTAATAACTAACCCTTTAAATTTTGTCGTAACCAATAAACGTATAATTAAAAGTTTTTGTCAAATGGCGCCGCTGTCGGGGAAGGACTCTAGACTTAACGTAATAACCGGAACACATCACGTAAAACCCCCTCCCCTACCTCTTCATTTTTTAATTTCCATTTCTTTTACGATAATAACGTGTTAAATAACTGTTTGCCCTAACTTTTTCTACTAACAAATATCTGTGAACCAAATCTTGTTTATTTTTATTAGCATAGTTTAAGTATTCCGTAGGAACTTGAAGTACTGAACTGACAAAAGAGTCTCGGACGAGACTAAATTAGTAGCGCGAGAGACTAACCTGGAGTATCAACACTCCGGTTTTCAGTACATGCCACTTTCCTTTTCAATTACTCTTTTGGACTCTCTTATCCGGTTTTATCCAAGAAGTTCATGAGCTCGGGGAGTTAGTTCGATTGTTAATGCGAGGAATCGCGGGGCCGCCAGGTTTCAAATTCTTAAACTCCTCAAACTTTGTCGAGGATATTATTTGGTTGTTACTATAACCTGTTTTACCTTGCATGTTTGTGTGTTGGCATAATAACTCTTTGCATATAAATGTGATTCGTCATTATATCTTCAATGTTAACACGATTAATATGATTCAATATATTTGGATGTATGTGTAGTTTCAAACCACCGCTTAGAATATTTTTGTATGTGTATGTTACATCAATTCACGACGCAGCGGTATTCATTTGTATGAGTTAAGTTCTCGACATTCCCTAGCTCACATTTAAGTTGCACGACATCGGTAGCTATAGATTATTGCATGCGTAGGACACATTTCTATTCACATAGATTTGCATATGTAGACTTCCTGTAAAACTAGCATCTGTTAATTGTATGTTTATTTTTTATTTTGACATCTAACGTTTTTAAGTGCATGTTTCGTAATCACGTCTCCATAATACATTAATTACGTAAAAAAAAAAAAATCTTAATAATTAAAATTTAATCTTAATCATCTTAATAACACCCCGCAAAATACACCATCATAAATCATCATCCTATTCTATCAGTGCCTAAGAAACTTGAAAAAATTGAGGTTGCTTAATTAAGGAACGTGCTAGCATGAACAACCTCCCTCAATTCTCTCAGGTGACCTGGCCGCTGGAATATTCACACGTTATCCTAGCTTACCTGCTCAAGTTAGCAACAACTTAGGAAGACGTGCTTCACCTCCCTCTTTCCTTAATTCTAAAACCTCCAGTCATAATTCGTTCCTTATGAGCCTTAAATTAAAATTTATATTTGTATGAGACTACGGTCTAGTAAACATAAGGAATTAGAACTTACATATCGTCATCGAAAATACAAAAAACAACTGCTTATGCTATCTCCTAGACATAGTTCCTCCTCGTGAAATCAACCTTTGTCAAACATCTCATTTGCCATCATCTCCCTTAATTATGGCCCGGGAAAATACCACAGTCGAGAAACCCCTTTCGGATTTCTATACTGCCTTACAAGAAGGACCTGCCTCCTTCATTAAACTCGATGCTATTGTAGGTGATTTTCAAATTTCGCCAAACATTTTCGGTTTGTTACCTGTTTACCATGGTCTAGACCATGAAAAACCATACAATCACCTTCGTCCGGATGCAACAAGTACTCACCACTTTCCGCCATCCGATCATTTACCAACGAACAAGTCTTGCTTAGGTTGTTTCCCTTTCACCTTAGCTAATAAAGCTTCAGTTTGGCTCCAAAGTGAAGTGCCGTAATCCATTGACACATGGGCCAAACTTCGTACAAGCATTCATGATAAAGTTCTATACTCGAAGAAAAACTACGAAATGCTTCAAAAGATTCAATTTTTTCGCCCGGACACCCGTGAATCCTTTCCGGAAGCATGGAGCGATTCTTCGATCTGCTTTTGAATGTCCCCATAATCAACTCAACACCGCACAGATTAGTCCGTTCATTCTTTAATGGTCTCTCGACCATCAAAAGGAAACCTTAGATATCATGAACGGCGGTTGTTTCATGGAAAAGGGCGCTACTGAAGCATACACTTTTCTTGAGAAACAGGCTTCACGAAGCACCCATTGGGGAAACACTGATTCTTCCAGATCTTCTAAAGACACTTCTACCAAAGTTACGTCTATGTTCGAGGTCAAACCCGATCCGGAATTAAAAACTTTAATTGAGTCCCTAAACAAAAAGGTCGATGTTCTTTCGGTACAAGTAAATGATCAAAAACCCAAACAGGTCATGGCTGCCAACGCTTCCCCATGTCCTATTTGCTTAAGTCTTGAGCATGCCGATTCTTATTATCCTTTGGAATACGAGTGCCCTCCCCAACCTTCTGAAGAGGCTTGTGCTTTCAACATCCCTAATGCACCTTGGCGACAACATCCGAATTTAGCTTGGACACCCCCTGCCCAACAACAACCTCCTTCGGGTGTCAACAACGTTCCTCTACAACCACCCGCGAACTACAATTCCTATCATCAAGGAAATCCTCCACAATTCCAGCAAGGGCAAAGTAATTTTCCCAACAATGCAATTATAGGGTACTAAAACAACCGCAACCTTGTTCCCGCTAATCAAGGATATGACTACCAAAATCAACCCGTAAATAATAACCGTGAACTAGTTCTGGCGCTTTCAACCGGTACAATCCACGGTAGATAAAACGGTTGAAACTTTTCGACATACATGAATCAACGAGAATCAAATCCTAGCTTCTATCCATCCAATCTCTCTTCACCATTAGCTCGGGGATAAAAGTCAAAAGGGCGTGTTCCATGGCTAAGCAGTTCCAAACCCTAAGCCTACAAACACTGCCTTTGAACTTAACAATGCACCAGGATCTAGTAATCCAAGCCAGGGTGAGGTAAATACCATTACCACTCTTCGTTCTGGCCGAACCATTGACAATAAAATACGTATGCCAGACGAGGAATCGGCGGAAACCAAGGCTGCCGTCCTCCCAACTCCTACCTTGCAACCTATAACGGATGAAGTTGTGCCTTCCAATTCTACACCCACGTTCCTAGGGAAAGACGCCACTGATCCTTATGCGTGATTCCACCCAAAAGCTCCATTCCCTGCCCGTTTGGTAAAGAACAAACGTGGATCGAACATTTCGATGAGATCCATGAAACCTTCAAAAATTTGACCATAAACTTACCTTTCCTATATGCGCTTAAGCATTTACCTAAGCATGCCAAGTTTTTGAAGGACATGTGCACTACCAAACGACGTACGAATGTTCCTCAACAAGCGTTCCTCATCGAAAGCGTTTCCCTCGATTACCACTACCAATGGTGTGGTAAAGTATAGGACCAATGTCGACCAACCGTACCATGCGTTGCCATGACAAGTATACCGCTACCGCACTTTTAGACCTAGGTGCCAGTGTTAACCTACTTCCCTACTACTTATTTAAGCAGTTAGGTCTTCATGAATTAAAACCTACCAATATGACTCTGCAACTCGCGGATCGCTCCATTAAGTACCCAAAGGGCATAGTAGAGAACGTCATAGTCAAGGTCCAAGATTTTTACTACCCAGTTGATTTTTTCATTCTAGATACTGAAGTGGCTTGTGACTCCATTCCTATCATCTTGGGACATCCTTTTCTTGCAACTGCTAACGCTCTCAGAAATTGTCGGGACGGTTCAATGACATTGTCTTTCGGGAACCTTTTTGTAGAACTCAACGTGTTCAAATTAATGAAACAATTTTCCAATCCTATAATGGAGGGCAAGATTAGCTTGGTTGATAGTCTGGAACATGATTATTTCACAAACTCTTTTCCCCCAGACAAGATACACCAATTTCTTTCTTTTGATAATCCTGAGTTTGACGATGACTCGTACATAAAGGATGTCCACGCATTATTAGAGTCGGTACCACTATTTGATCCTACTGCTGCGTTGCAAACTGATTCAGAAGAACCAGATTCGCTCTTTTCTATTGAAGAGATGATCCCTCATGAATCCTTGATCCCCAATCCTCAAACTCCGGATTTAAAACCTCTACCCTCTGATTTGAAGTACGTGCATCTCGATCTCGATGGTAGTCACCCTATAATAATTTCTGCTCACTTGACTACCGATGAAGAGGCACGTTTGATTCATGTCATTCATGAACACCGCTTTGCTATCGGATGGTCCTTAGATGATATCAAGGGAATAGAACCTAGCATATGCACGCATCACATACATCTCGATGATGGCACAAAGACATCACGAGAACCACAACGCCGCCTTAATCCCGCCATGAAGGAAGTGGTGAGAGATGAAGTTTTACATTTACTTGATGCGGGTATCATATACCCTATCTCTGATAGTGATTGGGTTAGTCATGTCCACGTTGTTCCCAAAAAGTCTGGCATTCAAGTTGTACAAAATGAAAATGGTGAGTGCATCTCCACTCGCATTCCATTAAAATGGAGAATTTGCATTGACTATCGCAAACTTAATGCCATAACACGTAAAGATCACTTCCCTCTCCCATTCATTGACCAGATGCTAGAACGTTTAGTCGGTCATGCTTACTAATATTTTCTTGATTGCTATTCCGAATACTTCCAAACTGTCATCGATCCCGCCGATCAAGAAAAGACAACTTTCACGTGTCCTTTTGGAACCTTTGCATACAGACGAATGCCTTTTGGTCTTTGTAATGCCCCAGGCACCTTCTAACGCTGCATGCTTCACATTTTCAGTGATATGGTGGAACGTTATACGGAAGTCTTCATGGACGATTTTTCCATCTACGGAAATTCCTTTAACGACTACCTATCCAACCTTTCTAAAGTATTAATGCGTTGCGAAGAGAAAAATCTGGTACTCAACTGGGAGAAGTGTCATTTCATGGTTACCAAAGGACTTGTTCTAGGTCATATTATTTCGAAAGACGGGATAGAGGTTGATAAAGCTAAAATTGTAAAATTGCTTCCCTACCTTTCCCACGAACAGTTCGTGATATCCGTGCCTTTTTAGGCCACGCTGGGTTTTACAGGAGATTCATTCAGGATTTTTCTAAAGTTGCTCGACCTTTAACCAATCTCCTACTTAAGGATGCAGTATTCGACTTCAATTTCAATTGCAAACAAGCTTTTGATACTCTAAAAACCGCTCTGACTACCGCTCCTATCATTCAACCCCCTGATTGGTCTCAACCATTCGAACTAATGTGTGATGCTAGCGACTTTGCTATTGGTGCTGTACTAGGCCAACGACGTGATGACAAACCCATTGTCATTTACTACGCTAGTAAAACTCTTAATGACGCTCAACGTAATTACACAACTGAGAAAGAGTTCCTAGCTGTTGTTTATGCCTTGGATAAGTTTCGCCCTTACCTAGTTGAAATATCCACCATCGATATATCTTGATGCCGCCGCGCCGGGTACTTACTGCATAAAAGGGGCCGAAACAACGATTGTTCCGCTGGATCCTTCTCTTGCAAGAATTCACCCTGGAAATCAAAGACAAGAAAGAAACTGAAAATGTCATGGCCGACCATTTATCAAGGATGGTTGGTGACATTGATAGTGATTTTGAAGCCATCTGTGATTCCTTCCCAGACGAATATTTGTACTATATTTTCTCATCTCCATGGTATCGCGGATATCGTTAACTACCTAGTTACTGAGGAAGTTCCTTCCTCTTGGTCACATCCTGATCATAAAAAGTTCTTATCCACTGTAAAATAATATTTTTGGGATGACCCCTACCTCTTTAAGTATTGTTCCGACCAACTCATTCGTCGTTGCATTCCCGACTAGGAGCACACCGACGTATTATCCTTTTGCCATGAACAATATTGCGGAGGTCATTTCAGTGGAAAGAAAAACTCGCGCCAAGGTGTTACAATGTGGTTTTTTGGCCTACCCTTTTTTCGCGATGCACCACGAACATTGCATAGCTTGCATTCGTTGTCAGCACCTAGGTCGAATTACCAAATGAAATATGATGCCCCTAAATCCTATCTTGATTGTGGAAATTTTTGATGTTTGGGGCATTGATTTTATGTGACCTTTCCCTATTTCTCAAGATTTTCTATACATTTTAGTCGCTGTAGACTATGTGTCCAAATGGATTGAGGCACTCACATGTCGCTCAAATGACCATAAGACTGTCGTGAAATTTGTTAAAGAAAATATTTTCTCTCGTTTTGGTGTCCCCAAAGCTATCATCAGTGATGGGGGTACACATTTTTGTAATAATTTTTTTGGGTTTTTAATGAAGAAATATAGAGTTACTCACAAGATTGCTACTACATATCACCCACAAACGAGTGGCCAAGTGGAAGTCTCCAACAGAGAGATAAAGTCTATTATAGAGAAAACTGTCAACCCATCAAGAAAGGACTGGTCTCTCCGCTTATCGGATGCCTTGTGGGCATACCAAACAGCATTTAAGACACCTATAGGGATGTCTCCTTATCGTATTATTTTTGGAAAACCTTGTCATCTGCCAGTTGAACTTGAGCATCGTGCCCTTTGGGCCATCAAAAGCCTCAATTACAATATCATCGGGGCCGGTTTAAAATCGAATTAAATGAGCTTGAGGAGATTCGGAGTGATGCTTATGATCTCTCGAAATCCTACAAAGCTAATATGAAAAGAGTGCACGACAAACACATTTTGCGTAAGGATTTTAAAATTGGCCAAAAAGTTTTACTGTACAACTCAAGATTACACATTTTTCCTGGTAAATTGAAAACACGATGGTCTGGTCCTTTCATTGTGTCAGCTGTGAAACATTATGGGGCAATCTCTTTGCTTAATCCACAAGATAACAGCGAGATTCAAGTCAATGGACAACACCTAAAATATTACCACAAATTACGCTCACCAGATGTTGAATAGACTCTTCTTCAGGATCCGATCTACACAGACTAGATGTTTCGTTTGGCGTACTCAATCTTGTTTCTATAGAGGGTACGCCATTTTGGTAGTCGGGCCATATTCTATCTTATGATCTCCAAAGTTCTTTGAAGTGTGTGGTTGCAAGCGCCGGAACCTTAGTCCACGAAAACTCTATTTCAGAACTGAGTATAAATGTCTTCTGCAACACGAGCAAACGTGCTTTTCGGTAAACGATGGATACCTAAAATTTCACCTCCTTCTTTCTCTTCCCTTTTCTACTTTCTACCTCGCGAACTTTAGCTAATCATTTGGTGTAAGTCTCACTCATCACGAATAGGGAATGGTCGTAGTACTTTTGCTCGTAAACGACGTGCGCGAAGGATGGGCTGGTGTATGCATTGTCAAACACCCTTCTGTCTAGGTCTTGACTTCCTATCCGATACTAGCCAGTTTAAGGTATAATTTTGTCTGACACCAGCTGTGCAGAATAATCTTCGCCACATACCGTTTCTCCCAATCGATTCGCTTGAGAATCGACGTTAAAAGAGACTCGATTCGCCTTTGAGAATCGATGTTAAAAGACTCGACTCGTCTTGAGGATTTGACGTTAAAAGACTCACCTTGTAGATATGTTTATATTGTTGCCTTTTCCCTTTGCCTTAAGTTTTGCACATGAGATTCGTGTCCAACCTCAGATGTCGCATACTTGGAGCACAAACGGGCAATGGATTCCACCAGACCAACCCTAGAATTGGTTACTTTGAGTTCCCTTGGGGCGGTTTGAGGATAACCGTATGTAATAAGGGCAATTTTATTAGACCGTAGCGCGCGATCCAGGATGGTACCGTCCTGCCCCTAACCCTATAATACATAAAGGTAAAGCCACGATGCGGCTGGATTGGGTTAAACTCGAGCCGACATGACAGTTAATCTATGATTTAAGATGGTGACTCTTCTGGACATCCAGTGTTCTTCACGTATATCTCCCTTGTATATAAATAAAACTCTTGTTTATAAATAAAACACTCTCTTTCTTTTCAAAAAATCTTTTGACCTTCGAGAATGACTCATACAATTGGATAGCATTTTTCGTGCCGATCATTTCGATATCTCATTCATCCAATTCGGAGTCCAAACGAGTCGTGGGTAAGCGTTTAGTTTTTTTAGGCTTAAATCGGGTTTTTGGCATGATTTGGGCTTGGAAATTTTTTTGGCCCAACCAAAATATCGAAATCTCGGGCCATTTAAACTCGACAAACCCGACCACACGCGTCACCATCACTCATTTCATCTTCCCTAATTTCCGGATCTTGCCCCCTCTCGTTTAAGTCTCGCACGAGACAGGCCCATGCTAAATCTAGGTCTTGCACGAGACTATTACAACTCCGACCACAATTCCCTTCCGTCAGTAAGTCCCATTTCTCCCCCTCATCATTAATCAATAGCCAGTCTCTCCCTAAGATCAGTGATGGCCAGAAATAGGCGTATTTGTGTGGAGAATTTTTTGGAAATTTATTTGAAAACGGGATGTTTGCTCTATTCTTTGATAATGAAATTCACTCTAGAGGATGGGAGTACTTGTTATATGCTAATGGAGGCTTTTATTCCAAGGATTTGGTGATGAAAGTCTACGACAATGGGAGCTTTAATGGCGACCATTTTTGGGTTACCGTCGAGGGTGTGCGCCACGAAGTCACACCTGTTTTGCTCTCCGGGATCCGCGGGCATTCCTCCAGTGCGACCACGTCGGTTGACTTCGGCAGCAGTCCGTGTACCCACGGACTTCATTTACCTAATTCTCGACACGCTTAATCGAGGGAGAGTACAACATAGACAAAAAATGCGCCAGATCGGTCGCCGGTGAGACGGAACCACCGGCTGTGACTCAATGGCTGGGACTGAACGTCATTGGCACCTCGAAGCCCTCAGACATCAACAAGACCTTCCACCACTTTCTCTGGATCCTCCAGGAGCGAAAGGGTAACTTTTGCATCGTTACCTTTCTTGTTGATATTATTACACATGCCACTCTTAGATCAGCCCCTCTTGCTGTTCTGGTGACGCAAGTTATGATTACCTTGGGTTTTCTGTCTGCCACCCCGCTACTCACTATACCACAATATGAGTATGTGTTTGTCTTCAAGAAATGCATACTGGACCCTTGGGAACCCACAGCACCTAGGGCTGCTGAGCACGCTAGCGTAGGCTCATCTCACCCACCTTACTTTGATGAGACTGCCATGAGTAAGATGACCCAACCCATAGATGCCTTACGTGCTGTGAATAGTGGTTTGAGAGACATGTACACTCATCAGGAATTGATGAAACGTACCTTGGGCGAAGTTAAGGACAGATATGACCACTCACCACGAGTCGATGACAGACAACATGGGCGAATTGCAGCAGGAAATGAGAGCTTCCATGACTGCATTTCAGGACCATATGCTTACTCGCCAGAACCAGTTCTAGCGAATGTTCATGGCGAGCCAGCATCAGTTTCAGGCTCAGGTGATGGATACTCTGGGTGATATCCAGGAGCAGTTAGCCTCCACGGGAGCTCGTACTGCATGACGTCGCAAGACTCCTGGTTCTTCTTCTGCAGCCCCCGAGGATTCTTCTGCAGCTCCTGAGGATCATCAGTAGCTGGTTTATTTTTCCAGTCTTGTATAATATTTATGTCATATATTTGATTTACGTGTTTGCATTTCGAGCTTAATAGTAGGTTATTTCCTAAAAATTTATGCCTGGATATATTAGTTATGTCTAATATTATATTATATAGGTAGGAACATATATAATAATATTAGTAATAATAATTTATATAGATATATATATAAATATATATATATATACATATATATTTTAGATGTCACATTTAACAGCAAACTTTACCGTAAACTAACGTTTTATTAAACGGTCAGAAAACGGTCATGAAAACGCACAAAAAACGGTCAGAAAACGGTCATGAAAGCGCATCTAAAAACGGTCAGAAAACGGCAATTTTCTTTCTATAAATAAGTTCAACACTTCCTCCACATTCACACATTTCATATTCTTCCCTCTACACTTCTTATTCTAAAAATCGTTTTTAGTCCGCTCCAAATTTCAAGCTTCATGGATGCACTTGAAAAGTTTGAGCAGCGGCAAATTGAATATGCTAATCAAGTCTTCATGCTTGTTTGTTTTCATTATAGTAATGTTGTTAATGTAGCATATAGTTCTATCTAATATTTAGGTATGTATTTCATTCCCCGTATCATTATGTTGTGTTTTCATACCGTTGTACGTTTTACATCTTATTGTGATAGTATATCTACATTTTCCTTGTCCTTCTACTTACGCTATCTATGTGGAAAAAAAGAAAAAAAAGAAAAGAGGCACTCCTTGTCACATGCCCCATTCTTCTCATCCACACTACATCCACTTTTGCGCATATCTTAGAAGAAACATGTGGTCTAACTACCCTGTGACACCTCAATCCGTATCTTTTACATATTCGGATTGGTGCCTATTTATAACAAGGATAGACACCTCAAAAATCTAACTTCCCTTTTTCCAAATTTTTTTTTCTTCACCACTCCATCTTTAATGGCCCTCACTCGAAGTTTCGTGCCCGAGCAAAATTTTATGGAAAATTTCCAAAATGGTCTTTTTCATCCCTTTTTTGACACAGAAATATTACGTCGAGGATGGTACCCTCTTTTACATCATAAGCAGGCATTTTATTCCAGAGAATTGGTCTTGTTGTTCTATAAAAACGGTTATTTCCAAAACGGGCAATTCTTTGTCCGTGCTAACGGATGCGAGCGTGAATTGACTATGGAAATCATCTCTGAGGTACTTCAAATTCCTATTACAAACCAAAGAGTACACTTTCAGGATTCACCTTTTGACAATATCAGGCATCTGATGTTTGCAACTATCCTTTACGGCGAATACAACCGGAAAAACCGTATTGTTTATCAGCGATCTTTGCAAAAGAACCAATTATCTGTGATCCAAAGGAGTACTTCAAATTCTTTCTATAAATAAGTTCAACACTTCCTCCACATTCACTCATTTCATATTCTTCCCTCTACACTTCTTATTCTAAAAATCGTTTTTAGTCCGCTCCAAATTTCAAGCTTCATGGATGCACTAGAAAAGTTTGAGCAGCGGCAAATTGAATATGCTACTCAAGTCTTCATGCTTCTTTGTTTCATTATAGTAATGTTGTTAATGTAGCATATAGTTCTATCTAATATTCAGGTATGTATTTCATTCCCCGTATCATTATGTTGTGTTTCCATACCGTTGTACGTTCTTACATCTTATTGTGATAGTATATCTACATTTTCCTTGTCCTTCTACTTACGCTATCTATGTGGAAAAAAAGAAAAAAGAAAAGAAAAGAGGCACTCCTTGTCACATGCCCCATTCTTCTCATCTACACTACATCCACTTTTTTTATTATATCTTAGAAGAAACATGTGGTCTAACTACCCTCGTGACACCTCAATCCGTATCTTTTATATCGGATTGGTGCCTATTTATAACAAGGATAGACACCTCAAAAATCTAACTTCCCTTTTTCCAAATTTTTTTTTCTTCACCACTCCATCTTTAATGGCCCTCACTGAAGTTTAGATGTCCGAGCAAAATTTTATGGAAAAATTCCAAAATGGTCTTTTTTCATCCCTTTTTGACACGTAAATAATATTACGTCGAGGATGGTACCCTCTTTTACATCATAAGCAGGCATTTTATTCCAGAGAATTGGTCTTGTTGTTCTATAAAAGCAGTTATTTCCAAAACGGGCAATTCTTTGTCCGTGTTAACGGATGAGAGCGTGAATTGACTACGGAAATCATCTCTGAGGTACTTCAAATTCCTATTACAAACCAAGGAGTACACCTTCAGGATTCACCTTTCGACAATATCAGGCATCTGATGTTTGTAACTATCTTTTACGGCGAATACAACCGGAAAAACCGTATTGTTTATCAGCGATCTTTGCAAAAGAACCAATTATCTGTGATCCAATGGGTAGCTCATAATGTGCTCGGCACATCTAAGACTTCCGGGGCTAACCAAACCCCTCCTCCATCTACTCACGGGTCTCCGCAGAGTAACGCAATGATTTTGCATTATTAAATTTCTCTCGAACGCGATCGCACGTGCCAGGAAAAAGGCAGCTCCTTTACCAACCATTGTGACACTTATCATACTCCTCCTCATACACCTCTTTGAACAGCTAACATTCTTACAATTCACTCAGTATGTAGGAACGGATTCTGGAACCCTGACGTTGCAAAGAACCATGTCGGTGCAGAAATCGACGAAGATTGTTCCGCTGACAACATCTTCACTGAAAATGCATTATGCAACGTATTTAATCCCATGGAAGGCCTTCGTTTAATTTAACAAGGACTGATGACATTATTCAACCGTCAGAACATTATCATCACCAGTCTTCTTGAATTTCAGGACCTGTGGACAATAAACGAAGAGGAACAAGCACAATTCTTGCACAGCCACAACCAGTTCTTGGCAAATCACACTCTCATAATGGAGAACCACGCCGAGATTTACCGCATGAAAGTTTAAATGTTGCAACGGGCTGTTGCACGGATTGACGGCATAGAAAATCTTATAAATGGATCCCTCCCACAAAAGGATCCTCGCCGTTACTTGGGCCCATGACACCATTTAAATTTTGCAATTTTATGTTCTTTGTCATTTTCTTTTTAGTTTTTAATTATAGTGAAATTTTCCTATGGTAATTTGTTTTTACTTAATCATTCTCATCTTATTCTAATATTTATTAATATTTGTCTTAGGTGGCATTTTTCTTTGTACGTCTTCTACTATGGCAGGCCCAAAGATAATTCCAGAACAATCCTTCCATTCGTTGCTGAATTCTCCTGCGTATGGACATCTCTTAAGAGATTTCATCACACGAGTTGGTTGGAACTCCCTTATTCTACACCCGGAGCAAACATATTCCCCAGGTTTGGCAACTTATTTTTACGATCACATGGAAGATCTACCAGCTATACAGGGTTTCCCTTTGAATGGATTTACAATCTGTATTGGTAACACCCGACACTCTTTGTACGAGCCAACAGTTGCTATGGCTCTAGACCTTCCTCCTCTTCAACCAGACCTCCCCATTCAATACATGATAGAGAATGACTTTAATGACTATTCTAGGGAAGATTTTACTGCCCGGTATGGCGATGGCATTGCCCACGTCAGTGAACGTGACGAAGCTGGCCGATGGCCAGACTTCA
The DNA here is from genome assembly GCF_015680905.1 of Coptis chinensis. Taxonomy (NCBI): domain Eukaryota; kingdom Viridiplantae; phylum Streptophyta; class Magnoliopsida; order Ranunculales; family Ranunculaceae; genus Coptis; species Coptis chinensis. The sequence goes on from NC_141460.1 coordinate 89,214,777, forward strand.
CTATTCCACTAGCCAGTATGACCATGAATGTTGGAATTGCCATGTTATTTAATCTTCTGAACGTCATGGGGGATTGACATTTTTCCACTGCATCAAAGTCAACTTGTAAGACATTCCATGCCTTGGCCCAGCAACATACTACCTTTGACATTACAGACCTAGTAATTGAGAATCTTAAGAGGGCTTGGTCTTTTCAAGAAGACTATATCACCCCCGCGATTCAGCCATGCGATGCGTGATAGTGAGGACGCATTTCCCGCATTTTATGCCACCTTCGTGATTGGGTAAAGGTCGACTCTATGTGTCCAACAAACAAGATAATTCGCTTCTTTGTGATTTAGGACATGGCAACGCCTCTGCAAGGTATCTAAAGAAAGTTCGTTCTTTCCCTAATGATGATAAAATGATAGCTCATCCGACAATGCAAAGAAGAGGAAGTGGAGCGAAGTCTTGAAAGCTATGATAGATTGGCGTGATGCAAAGGAATGTCATTTCTACAGAGACGACGGCAAGGATGGACCATCCCCCGTTCAAGGTTGGGGCAATGTGAGTTGATGCATGTACATATTTGTTTTACGTTTTGATGTGAAATAAATAAATAACCTAACAATTATGTGCTAGTCTAACAATTTCTACTTTTATGATGTATAATATATAGTGTGTTACAATAAATTTCTGTGGAAGATGTCAGCTATATTTTTGCTCAAGCCTCTCAGGTATACTCTTTCTTCCTCTTAACACAATGAAGACACAGCGTCCGACTGTTTGGGGGTGGTGAGAACCTTTCGCAAAAATTAGGCAGACATAGTTGTATATAGTTTACTTGATGTCTAAATAAACGTATTTAGTGACAAATTCTCGTTTCCCTTTCTATGATGAAAAATATTTAGAAATCTCACCCTAGTATCAGAATTAGGACTTGTTCTTAGAAACTTAATTTAATACGTATGCAATAATTTTTACATTTTTCATGAGCATTCATGCACTGACTATTATTAAATGTACACAATATTAAGTTTATGGGACCCACGGTTAGACAACTTAGTTTCCATATCCTGTAAGAATCTAACCAAAAGCCTCAAAATGTGTGATATATGAGTAATGACACAGAGGAGTAGTTCTTCCAAATAGAGAAGTTCACATGTCTACTTACTTGATCACTACCCAAATCATAGGCGAGAATTTAGGCCTTCTTTGGATCGATATAGCCAAAAATTCACACCTGTAAAAAAAAAATTACCGCTAATCGCTCCACTGAACCTTTCATCAATCCTTTCTACTTCACCAAAAAAAATCATTACCCATCTATTAACTACAAATAAATAAGCCTACCTAGATGATGAGTATGAGAAATAGGATGAAGTGCAAAAAAATGAAGAGAAAAACCTTGTCACAAATCAAAATCAGTTACCTGTTTCAGAAGAAAAGAAAAAGAAAATAGAAATATGTTTCCAAAAATCAAAAGAAATATCAAGGTTAGAATTCCCCCCAAAAATCAAATCAAAAGGGAATACAAAAGCTTGAAAAATCCAAGTATGGAAACCCATGTTAGAAGCAGGAAAGAAAATAAGGATTCTCTAGTATAAATATCTCAGAGACCTTATTCTCTCATACTTACCATTTTTGAATTTTCCATTCTAGTTTCTTCTACACTACCTCCTAAGCCCCATAACACCTAATAAAGACCTCTAGCTCAATTAAGAGTAGGATAGTGTGATAATAAGTAGTAGTTGTGACTTCTTGACCTCAGCTCCTCTGACTGTCATTGAGTATGTGAGGAAACGTGTGCCTACTACACACTGGAGATAGCAAAACTTGAGTGGAAAAATAAGAGAGAAATTGTGTTTCGACATATACCTGTGAGAACCTATTTAAGGACGCTATCCAAAGGATCCAGAAACGGCCCTGCTCGTACATTTCATTATAAGATCACTGCATGCATGCTCATACGTAGATGTTTTGATTATTGTATATATATTAACTTGAAATTCGAAAGAACTAAATCCTTGTTTCCCCCGCTAGTGAGATGTCTATATACCTGAGATTAATTAAGGAAACAAGCCTTTGTTACTGAGTCGTTGTAGTATAAACGAAGTTTGTGAGTATCTTCTCTGGAAAACTCTCACGAGGCTATAACTCGTCCACTATGGAATTCCTAGTGGTTCAAGGCCTTGTTGCATACAAATAATGCAACCGCACTCTGCGAAATGAGATTTAGCTTAGGACAACACATTTTTGACCACATATCATTTTAATGTCTCTTCTTTGCTTGAGGACAAGCAAAATGTTGTTTGGGGTGGTGTGATAAGCACCCAAAACTGTAATATTAAACCCCGAGAGACATAGCATTTTGGTCGATTATGTGTTTAATAATCACGTAATAATTATATTTTCGTACTTTTGCAGGTTTCCGCATTTAAAATGAATATAATGATAAAACATGCATCGAAGTACGGGAATACTGGAATATTTGAAGTTTCCCACTCAACCCCAATGAAACCCAACAAAGCCTGACTAGAGTCGAAGTTTCCAAAAGAACAAAACCAGTGTAGAACGGGTCCACATATAAAGAAGCACCAAACTTCCGAAGCTCACATCTGATAAATCTAAATGCTGACGTTGGCTAGTGAAACTGCCATAGCGACCCGGGCGACGAACTCTACACAAAGATAGAAAGTCGTAAAAACGCCAAAATCAGCGCCGCCACTAGCACACTAAGAGGACCCACTCTGCAGGCCCAAAAGGCATGACGAGTCAGCATATGCAGGTGGCAAGTGATGGTCACAATTTAGTGCCACCTTGTAATGGGAGAAGACACGTACCAATTCAAAGCAGGTGGTTTGAATTGAAATTGGCTAAAAACCAAAACCTTAATAAGCAAAAAGACAAAAGCTAAAATTTAAAACAGGTAAAAACAAAACTTTGTTATTCAAAGTTTTGAATGTTTCAATTTGGCTAAAGACAAAACTCAATTAATCCTTCTCCAGCCATCCAACCTATATATATGAGGGGGTCTTCGATATTCTCCTTCAAAGATTCTATGATTTAGCTATACATTAGTTTTACTTTAACGTCTATAGTTTCATTCCAGCACTTAAACTCTGTCATTTTCATTCCAGCAGTTTAAATACTGTAAGTCATTTTACCCTTAATAACAGTCATTTCTTTTCTAGTTTAATTCATGTCCTGCATTTATTTACTTAATGTATACAACAAGTTTTATTATTCCTTCAATGACCATGAGCTAATCTCCCCCCCCCCTCAGGGGGAGGATTATGCTGCTCGTGTGAGAATCCGGATTGACTCTTTAATATTATAGAATCACTACTTAGGAATTAGGCATAGATTAGACATCCGGTCCCAAAATGATTGAGACTGTACAAATTTGGAGTGCTGATGCTCTAGAACAGTCTCGTGCGTGACCCAAAATGCCTCGCGCGCGACTCTATAATGTCAGACAGCTCTCCAATTTGTCCAGCTGATGTGGAATCGAGCCAGGAGCTGAAATGATATTCCAAAGATGAAATATTAGTTCAATTCCTTATGCTAGTGCGATGCGGCTCAAAGATGTGGGCATGCACTAGGGATCAATACTCGACGTCGTCTCCGAACACGAGACGAAGTAGAGATATAGTGATATGTTAATATAAACTGTTGAAAAATGATTCTTGCATGAGTATGATTAACTCTCTTCTTGTTTCTCTATGTTTGTTTACCTACATATAAATCACCGTAGTAATTTACATTATTTGCATTACCGTTAATTTAATTAAAACCAACTAAAAAACCTAAAATCTTACTTACCAAAAAGTTGTAATTCCAGTTGTGAACCTTTCCGAGCCCTAAGGTTTGGACGATCCCTTACTCGACCTATCATACCAAACCCACATGAGTAAGGTAACTTGACTAAAACGAACGACTAAACGGACTTTGGACTTTGGTCTTCGGACTTCGGACTTCGGACTGTGGACCTCGGACTTAATCAAGAAAACCAATAAACGTATAATTAAAAGTTTTTGACAAACTGGACTATTAGACCTGGGGGTGAGTGTTAATTTACTCCCTTATTATCTATATAAATAAATAGGTCTAAAAGAGATGCAACCAACTAAAATAACGTTGCAATTAGTTGATGGTTCTATTAAGTATTGATAAATGAAAAAATAATAGTTTTACCTATGAATAAGCGAATTAAACTCAACGCAAGTAAAACTAAAACTATTTTAGGCACTATATATCAAAGTCTTCTACTCTCGAATGCTATTGCAATAGAGTTGGAGTAGAGAATTCATTCCACTCCTAGTTCTTTAGTATTCAATACTTTCTAAGGTTATCGGTCTATCTAAAGTTAATGAGAGTATGATGGAATTATACTACGATGCAACTTATACTAACAAGATACGATAATTTAACAAATACTACTAAGGTTTGAATCTATGATAAGGAATTAGGGGGGATTGATTCCACCTTAACTCGACTTAATTAACTAGCGAAGATTCGTCATAATCCGAATTGAAATGCTTTCGCATAGCAATTGGTTCTTCCTAATCCCTAGTTGTTCATGGTAATATCTACCAACTAACATCTAGCATGTGAAACAATCAAACTCATTCTCATGGTGAACTAATTACTTTCTAGATTGGAATGGAAAATTATGACTATTCTACGCTAACAACAATCAAGCTTTTATCAAGGCTTCCTCAAACCCCTCTAATGGAGGTTTAGCCTAGAGTCATTAAACTATCATTTCTCATTGAATTTAAACAAGACATAATATTAAAGATTGTAAATTTACTTATTTGATCTAATCAATAATAATCTAATGATTCCAAATGAACTAAAACAAAATTAAAAACTAATTTAGAACTATGATTATGATTTAACTAATTATGAAATGAAGACAAACTAATCATGAATTTAACAATACTAAAACTAAATAAGAATTTAACCAATAAACTAGATCGGAATTAAAAACTAATACTTTATTATAAAACTAAATATGATTCTAAAATAATAATCTACTTGTTCTAACACTAATTAATTGAAAGGTAATAAACTAGCTCTAAAACAAGATATGAAAACTAATTAATGGAGAGAAAACTAGATCTAGAATTCTATGCTAATGGCTACCTAAAAACTACTTGCTTAAGAGCTAAGTCTTGTGTGTAGAAATGGAGGAGACAAGATCCACATTTTTGTGCATGGGCTGAGGAGCCATGTTTTGGGCGAAAAATCGAGCCCAAAACCCAATTTATTCAGTCCATAGAGGCCTTTTCAGCTGGATTTTGCTTCAATAGTCTTTTTGTCCACTTTTACTCCTCTGATTGGGTCAAGGTTTAGACCATTGGAAAGATCTTTTTGAGCCGGTCGTTTTGACATAAGGTAGACCCAATTCCGAGGTCTGAATTCAAAGATACGGTCTTCGGAAGTTCTGCTGACTTTTGTGCATTGTTTCTGCTCGCGTTGACTTTGACTTTTCAGCTTTGACCGGGCTTTAAAAAGGTTTTTTTTTCTCCTTGAATCTTGGCCTTTAATCACAGAACTTCTTAGCAACCAACTCTTGCTCCTTTATCTCGCAAAAGTGACACATTTTTGCACATAATTGACTCTAATGCCTGAAATACATAAGAACACGTAATCAACATTAACTCTTATTTATTACTCGCATAATTGGTCTAAAAGTATTAATGTTAAGGGGTTAAAACTACAGTTTTGGGCTTTTATCAAGTATCCTAAGGGTGTGGTTGAAAACGTGATGGTTAAAGTTCAAGATTTTTACTTCCCAGCCGACTTCGTTATCCTCGACACAGAAGTCGCTAACGACTCTGTTCCAATCACCTTAGGGTGTCATTTCTTGGCAACTGCCAACGCGCTCATAAACTGCTGCGTCCATGTCCTTTGACCATCTTTTTGTTGAGGTAAATGTTTTTAAAATGATAAAACATTTATTCGATACAACTATCGATTGAGAAGTTAGCATGATCGAGAGCTTAGCTCAAGATTATTTCAATAACACGTTTCTAGTGAATCAGATGCACCAACTCCTTTCCTTCGGAAGTTTCGACTTCATCGACGACTCCTACGTAGAGGAAGTCAATGCCTTGTCCGAGTCTACTCCTATCTTAGATCCTTCTGTAGCTCCATCTTCCGAATTTGAAAACCTCTTACCTATCCATTCAAGACGAGGACCGTCCGGAAGCCTTTCTATCCATTCCTCCCACCCCTGTGCTTAAACCTCTTCCTACTAAGTTAAAATATATCCAACTTTATCCGGATGGTAGTCATCCGGTGATCATATGTTCCCAGTTATCTGCTGATGAAGAGGCACATTTGATTAGGGTGATTAGGGAACATCGTTCCGCGATCGGTTGGTCCCTAGATGACATTAAATGGATTGACCCTAGTGTATGCACGCATCACATACATTTGGAGGATAATGTGAAGACTTCACGCGAACCTCAGCATCACTTGAACCCTGCCATGAAAGAGGTGGTAAGGGAAGAAGTCTTACGGTTACTCGATGCGGGTATCATATATCCCATCTCCGATAACGAATAGGTAATCCCCATTCATGTAGTTCCTAAAAAATCGGGGGTTACCATTGTGCGTAATGCTACGGGTGAATATATTTCCACACGAGTTCCTATGAAATGGAGGATCTGTATTGACCACAGATGCTTAAATGCCATGATATGAAATGATCACTTTCCCTTACTCTTTATAGATCAGATGCTCGAACGTCTAGCTGGTCATGCTTATTATTGTTTTTTAGATGACTACTCTGGCTATTTTCAGATCATTATCAATCCTGACGACCAAGACAAGACTACCTTCACATATCTTTTTGGAACATATGCCTATAAACGAATGCCTTTCGACCTTTGTAATGCTCCTGGTACCTTCCAGTGGTGTATGCTTCATATCTTTAGTGACATGGTGGAGTGCTTCATAAAAGTTTTCATGGATGATTTTTCAATCTATGGAGACTCTTTCAATGAATACCTATCTAACCTTTCCAAGGTGTTGGCACGGTGTGAGGAGAATAATCCGGTTTTAAATTGGGAAAAATGTCATTTTATGGTTAAAAGAGGAATAGTTATAAGTCATATTATATCTAGTGTTGACATAGATGTAGATAAGGCCAAATTAGATAAAATAACATCTTTACCTATACCACAGACTATCCGTGACATTAGAGTCTTTTTAGGCCATGCAGGTTTTTATAGGCGTTTTATCAATGATTTTTCCAAATTAGCTAGGCCTTTAACTAAGCTGCTTTTAAAATATGCCATCTTTGATTTCAATTATAATTGCAAACAGGCTTTTGAAACTTTAAAAGCTGATTTAACATCTGTACCGATTATACAGCCTCTCGATTGGCCTAAACCTTTCGAGCTTATGCGTGACTCTAGTGATTATGTTGTTGGTGCCGTGTTAGGCCAAAACCTAGATGATAAATTCAATGTTATTTATTATGCTAGTAAAACTTAAAATGAGGCTCAAAGAAATTATATTACTATGGAAAAGGAATTTTTAGCTGTGGTTTATGCTTTAGATAAGTTCCGTCCTTATTTAGTCGGTCCAAAGACCTTAGTCTACACTGACCATGCAGCTCTTAGGTACTTTCTCACCAAGAAGGATGCTAAACAGAGATTGATCCGATGGATTCTTCTCCTGCAAGAGTTTACCCTAGAAATTAATAATAAACGAGGGGTCGAAAATGTAGTTAACGATCACTTATCTAAACTAACCAATGACAGTGATAGTGATTCTGAGTCCATACCTGATTCCTTTCCTGATGAGCATCTTTATTCTATTTTTTCTGCACCTTGGTATGCCGACATTGTTAATTATTTAGCTTCTGATATTATTCCTGATGTTTGGTCAAAAAATGAACATAAGAAATTTTTGGCCAGAGTTAAGCTATACTACTGGAATGAGTCCTACATTTTTAAGAATTGTGCGGATCAGATTATTCGTCGTTGTATTCCCCAGTGGGAATATAATGAGGTTTTATCTTTCTGCCAAGCCAAAGAGTGTGGTGGCCATTTTAGTTGTATGAAAACGGCAGCTAAAGTTTTTCAATGTGGTTTTTATTAGCCTACCCTTTTTAAAGATGCCCAAGTTCATTGCAAGACGTGTGTTCGTTGCCAACAACTTGGGTGTATCACTAAACGTAATATGATGTCTTTAAATCCTATTATGGTAGTAGAAATTTTTAATGTATGGGGCATTGATTTCATGGGTCCTTTTCCTGTTTCCTACGGTTTTATTTATATTCTTGTTGATGTGGACTACGTTTCCAAATAGATAGAGGCCATTGCTTGCTGTAGCAATGACCATGAGACAGTTGTGCTTTTTGTTAAGGAATACATTTTTTGTCATTTTGGCATCCCTAAAGCCATCATCAGTGATGGCAGAATGCATTTTTGCAATAGAGTTGTTGCTTCTTTAGTTAAGAAGTATGGAGTTATCCATAAGGTGGCTACTCCTTATCATCCACAAACTAGTGGCCAAGTAGAAGTCTTTAATAGAGAAATTAAAAAAATATTAGAAACAACAGTCAATCCTGATTGGAAAGATTGGTCCAAGTATCTAACAGATGCCTTATGGGCGTATCAGACAGCTTTTAAAACTCCTATAGGAATGTCTCCCTTTAGACTTGTGTTTGGAAAACTTTGTCACTTGCCCATTGAATTGGAGCACCGTGCTATATGGGCTATAAAAAGCCTGAACTTCAATATTGATGAGACAGGTGTCAAGCACAAATTGCAAATAAATGAGCTTGAAGAACTCCATAGCAATTCTTATGATCTCGCGAAGGATTATAAAGCTAAAACGAAATGTGTTCATGATAAACAGATTTTTCGTAAAGAATTTGTGGTTGGTCAAAAGGTTTTTCTTTACAACTCCTGTTTGCATATTTTCCCAGGAAAATTAAGAGCCCATTGGTCTGGTCCCTTTCTGGTTACTGAAGTCACCCCTTACGGGACAATCACCTTGATCAATCCTAAGGACAACAATACCTTTCAAGTTAATGGCCAACGTTTAAAACATTTTTCACGAGTTAATGTCCCCAGATGTGGAGGATGTCCTTTTACAGGACCCTGTCTATGAGGACTGACCTTTTATGTTTGGTGTACTTTCTTTTATTTCCATATATTGATAAGTGCACCATTAAGGTAACCGGGCCCTCCCTTTGGAGTGTGTGGCTGTAAGTACCGGATCCTAAGTTAATGTTTAACGTAATTCACACTTTCCACTAATGCATGTTTTCTCAATTTTTGAGTCATGTTTATCTATGGAGTGATTTATGTGTTTATTGTTTTATTATTTTCGTTTATATTAAACTTTATTCATAAAAAATAAAAAAATATTAAAACCCTATAAACAGTAATCTAGCAAGTCTCGGGAATCTTACTTTAAAAGACCTATGTTTTAAAACAAATTTTCTAAACCCTATTTTCAAAAATTTGTTTGGGAGTGGGGTGTTTGGTCTTTCCATTCTTGATTGCTCAACTTCCTATTCTTGTTGTTTTTGTCGTTTAGTCGTATTTTGATTCGGGTTGACACTATATATGAATTTAGATTTCTTTTAATCATATAACTTATGTCATTCACTCGTTTTGAGATATTTTCCATCTTCTTATATCTCAACCATGGTTAGATTTGAGTTTTTTTTTATAGATCATTGGATTATACTTTCTCTGCTGATCGTTTTCATAGCTCATTCACCAAAATCGAACCGTTAACGAATCGGGTATTTTAGTTTAAGTTTTACGAGGCATAGGACATGATGGGTATTATAGGATTTGGTTTGGGCTTGGGCCCAAACAAATTAAATCCTATGCGGTCACGTGACCAACACATGACTCCTAAAAAAAATAAACCCACGCGTTCTTCTTCTTCTCCGCCTCCACACCGACCAAAGAAAAACCTCGTGCCCTAACCTCCATACAAACTCAGTCCAAATTTCGATCGAGTGTTTAATTCACTCTCCCCCACCTTACATTCACCCCAAATTCCAAATCTAAGACCCAATGGCTCCTCAAACCCCAAAGATTCTTCTGGAACAAGTTTTTAATCAAACACAATTTTCACCTTTTTTCGGTACCGAAATGGTTATTAGGAAGTGGAAAAGGTTGTGGTATTCTACGGATGATTTTTATCACACTGATTTGGTGTGTGATTTTTACAAGAAGAGGGAGATTGATGGTTGTCGGATTTTTGTAAAGGTGAATGGTAGTCGGAGGGAATTAACTACAGCCATGTTGTCTGAGATTACTGGCATTGACCAAAGACCCATTGTAGTCACAATGCAGAAATCTCAGCTTGGTGGAATTGGTCCTTTGATGAAGGAGACTGTATTGGAAGGAATTTACAATCCAAACTCGCACTATGTTTGTCAGACGTCTCTGAGAGGAAATCAGCTGGATGTGGCTCAGTGGGTTAGTAGGAATGTTATTGCCACCATGAAAGCCAGTGACATCAATTTGAGTTGTCTGCACGTTCTCTGGACCCTTAAGAATAGGAGGTATGGGTTTTGCATCCTTGAATTTTTGTTAAATGAGATTAAGGCAGTTGGTAAATTGACCGCAACCTTCCCTACATTGATTACGAAGGTTATGTTGTATTGGGGATGTGCTCCGAAGACTAGTCAGGTTAAGTTGAAGTTGCATGAAAATGCACGTATTTATCGGGAGTGTATTCAAAGGGATTGGTATTTGCCTGAGGTTAGGGGTGTTGAGATGGTATCGGATGAGGAAGACACATCATGTTTTGATACACACTTTGGAAAGGGCTATAACGGATATAACCCATGTCTCATTACTTCATTGTGGCCTGCGAACTTTCCATAACGAGTATGAGACGATTCGTACAGGCCAATGTTCTCTGAGTGACCTCTGTGAGGCTATTCAGACTAGGCAAGGTACTATTGTCCGTAGCCAAGCAAACTTCCAGGCTAACATGGAGACTCTCGTCCAGAGTAATAATGCACATTAGGAAGCCATGGATGTCTTTATGGAGCAACAGTGCACATTTCAAGTATAAGTTCTACGACGTTTGCCACCTCATGAGGGTTCTTCTTCTGTAGACTCTAGAAGGCATGAGCGTTGTAGATGTAGGATGGATGGTTTTGGTCTATCCTCATCTCGTGGCTAGTTCGTTGATTATATTATTATTGTTTTAGGAAATTTCCCTGTTTTTAGTAGAATAAATTTTTATTTACAGTTGTTGAGTTAAGTAGTTAATTTTGGATTATGTATTGGTTGTTATTTGAATTTCAAGTTAGTTTAAATTTTGTCCGAGCATGCTATCTATTTTTCATGAATCCCACCTTCCCAACTTGTTTGGGGGTGGTATTATTTGTTTAGCATTGTATTTTATCCTATCCACCTGTATTTGGAATTTAATATTGCAAGGTTTTGAGAATATGGTTTGTGTGAGCATGTTGCTAATATGGTGTAGCTAGAATTAGCTACTCTTGGTTTGTGCAACCTCAATGATTAGAAATTTGGATGATTGCTATTTTTAATTTTAGCCTAAAAGCTATAGGTTTGATTTTGGAGCCTGTTTCTATTTTGGTTTTAGAAGCCTTTTCTTATTCCATCTCTTTCAGTATCAATTAGGGAACCTTGAGGACCTTAGATTAAAAACTTGGGTTATATAAATACATGGGATGCTCTAAACTTCACACAATGCCTCTCAAATTCACCTCTCACTTCATACCATATACATCACTCAGAGCACGCACGCCCTCTCTGTTGCCTTATAACAGAGCACGCTCACGCCCAAGGACTTGGAATGCAGAGTCAGAGTTGAGTGCGCGTGCACCCTTCCATAGGCTATTCTGAGCGCGCCCGCGCCCTTACCTCAACAAGACCTCCAGTTTTTAAATCTTCTGGGGTTTTCCGCACTCACTTCAAGGAGTTCAGTAGTATATCTGTTGCTATGAAATCTCCTCAAATCATACCGGAGCAGTCCTTTGAAGAATTGCTCAAGAGTGACACTTATGGATATTGGTTTCGAGACAGGATTGTGTAGTCAGGATGGCAAACTCTACTGGTAAGTACCGATGACTTTTATTCTCTTGCACTTACTTCTTATTTCTATGATCATTGTAAGTTCTTTTATTGACCAGATGGGGAACAAGTGTTCTCTGTCACCATTGATGATATAATAATGGATTTCAGCAAGTTTTTGGTAACCTTTGCTGTTGGGATGCATATGCCTGCTCCCCGAAACTCATGGGGCTATATGTCTGATAATATATACCTCTATAACTATAAGTATTTCCAAGAGACTTATGGGGCGGGGATTTTTCATGTAGAGGACCAAGGACAAGATAACGTTGCCCTTGGTAGCCGTTCCCATAATGTAGGCACTATCATGTTCTTTATCATGCTGAATATCTTAGGGGAATGGTGATTTTCTTATGCGAATAACACCGTTGGTTACATCTTTCTTGCTTTAGCTGAGGTACGCATGCTATATAACATTCCCCAGACCTTAGTGTCCAGTTTAGTATGAGCTCATTGTATGAAGCATAAGTATCTTCTTATGCTTGTCTTGGTTTGCCGCATCATGGTATGTTTCTTTCCTGATTTCGCTTTCCGCTACACGGATTGGGTTGGAGTTGACATTATGCGACGCACAAATTGCATTGTACGTTCTTTTCTTGCTATAACTTGGCCGGGGTGGAGGCTACATCCTCATTGGGTTGCCCCTTACACCCTATCAAACTGAGTAACGCTTAACAGGTTAGCACGGATTGATGATAAATGGCGTGAGGCCTGGAAAATTATCATGGCTTGGTAGGATACAAAGGAACCTCACTTCTTTATAGAAGAGGAGGACAACGCTTAAATGTTGGATATGAGGTAAGTTTTACTTTTTGTTCGTGTCTGCTTATGTCCCAAGCAATTTAATTTTTTGTTATTCCTATAATGGGTTGGAACTCATAAAGAGTTGCGTCTATTTTTCTTTTCATATATTAGTATGTTTTAAATTTGTTTTGCAGGTGTTCTAAAATTTTGACGCGTTTCCATGGTATTTTCTATCCTTCTTATTTCTATATTTTGAGGACAAATCATGTTTTTGTTTGGGGGGTCTCATAGAAACACGCGTAATTTAAGGCACCTATTAGGATATATATATATATGTATAATATGCACTTGTTTTCTATTAAAAAAATTAAAAAAATATAAATAAAAAGTATTTATACTATGCACTTAGGAATATTGGTATTGTTTCTTTTTCTGTGATGATAATAGTCTAAAAGTTTCACTTTAGCTCTTAAATTAGAATAGTTTTTAGAAATTTAGGTTAATATGTAGGTAATAGTCATTACATCTTTCCATTAATATATTGCATGAGCATCTATGCTTGTATTGGAAGCAAGTTTCTAAAATCTAGGCTAGAGTACTTATTCTACAAATCCTGTGAGAATATAGCTTAAAAGCCTTATGATTGAAATATCTGAGTAATGACACAAGGGATAAGTAAATTCCGAATAAATAAATCACACGTCCACTTGCTTGATCACTATACCATATCCTAAACGGGAATTTAGGCCCTTTTTGGATCGATATATCCAGAAATTCAAACCTATATGAAATTATTTTCCATTAGTCGTCCTTCTAAGTCTTTCTTTAGCCTTTTCATAAACCACAAATCCTTTACCCTTTTATAAGAAACAAAACAAAATAAAAATCAGCTTACCCATATTTGAATGAGTCTGAGAAGTAGGATGAAATGAAGAAAAGAAAAGAGATAGACCTGTGGAACACCAATAATTTGTTAGTTATTTCAAATAAGAAAAGAAAAGAAAGTTTCCATCCAAAGAAAAGAAAAAATAAATAAAAATAAATAAAAAGTTAGAACTCCAAAAACAGAATCAAAGGAGTCAAAAGCCAAAAGAAAAGAAAAAAATGGCTAAAGATGGAAACATAGTGTAGAAGCAAAGTAAGAACAAGGTTTTCTCTAGTTACATATTTTGAAGATCTTATTATCTTAGATTTGTCCTTTTGAATATCCATTTCCTTCCTTCTTAAAACCATCACCTAATCTCCGCAACACCTAATAAAGACCTCTAGCTCAATTAGGAATATGTTAGTGTGATAGTAAGTGGCAGATATGTTTGATCGACTTCGGTTTCCTTGTACATAATTGAATTTGTGAGGAAAAGCGTGCCCACTGTGCACTGGAATGAGCGAAACTTGAGTGAAAAAATCAGGGTGTTTTTGTCTTGACATATTTGTGAGGACCTACTTAAGGACACTATTCCAAAGTTTCAGAAACGGACTTGTTATTGCATTTCATAGCATAGTTCATTACATATATGTTTATCAGTAGATGATTGATTATTATGCACGTATTAGCTTAGGTTTCGAATTGATTATTCTGTATTCATTGCTAGTGAGATGTATAGATATCTGAGAATAAATAAGGAAACAGTAATTTTATTTCTTAGTCGTTGTAGTAGAGATGAAGTTTGTGAGGACCTTCTCTGGAAAACTCTCATGAGGCTATAACTCGTCCACTAGGGAATTCCTCGTGGTTTAAGGACTTATTGTGTATGGTCAATGCAATCGCACTCGGCGAAACGAGATTAGTTAGAACTCCATTTTTGGTCATTTATTTTAATTTCTCATATTTGCTTTATGACAAGCAAAATGATGTTTGGGGGTGGTTTGATTGATAAGAGCCCAAAACTATTGTTTTAACCCTTAATAATATTATATTTAGACCAATTATGCTTATAATAAATAAGAGTTAGTACTGTTTACGTGCTTTTGTGTATTTCAGGTATTGGAGTCAAATATATGAAGAAATATATCACTTTTGCAAGAGAAATGAGCAAAGGTTGGTTGTTAAGAAGTTCTATGATTAAAACCCAAGTTTCAAGGAGAAAAAGCCTTTTTAAAGCCTAGTCAAAGCTGAAAAGTCAAAGTCAAAGCGGGTAGAAAAAGAGCACAAAAGTCAACAGAACTTTCGTAGGTCGTATCTTTGGACTCAGACCTCAGAATTAAGACTACTATATATCAAATCGACCGGCTCAGAAAGTCCTTTCTAATGGTTAAGGCTTTGATCCAATCCGAAGAGTAAAGGTGGACGAAAAGGCTGTTACAGTAATTTCCAATAGAGAAACTATTTTTGGACTTAAGTAAATAGGTTTTGGGCTTTTGATTTAATGGCCTAAAACATAGCTCCAAAGCCCATGCACGAAATTGCAAACCTAGCCCTCTCCTATATAAAGAGGACTAAGGAACAACTCTAACTCTCTCTCCCATTAGTTATTTTCTTTAGTTTAAAACCCTATTTATTATTTTATTAACCTAACCACCATTAATTCAAGTCAAGTTATCTTTAATAAAGTAGTTCTTCATTATGTCTTCTTATTCTTATTCTTTTAATTATGATAGTTTAATGAATCTTTGCTAAACCTCCATTAGAGGGGTTTGATTAAAACTTTGATGAAGACTTGATGTGTCAGTATAGAATAGTTGTAGTAAGATATTCCACTCTAGAGGGTAGTTAATTCACCATGAGAATGGGTTTCAATTGTCTCACATGCTAATTATTAGTTGGTAGAGATGCCATGAATAATTTGGGATAAAAAGACCTAACCTTTATGTGAAAACATAAAGATTAGGATTACAACAAAATCTATACTAGCATATTAAGAATTAATCAAGGTGGAATAAAGTCCCCCTAATCTCTTCTTCTCATTCACATCTTCTTATTAAATTGCATATATAATTTAGCATATCTTAATTAGTTATTTTCACTATATTAGTATAATTAAACCATTGCTCTCACTGATATTGTATAATTATTAAGTTAGAGAAATTGTTACGTCTAAGCAACTAGGAGTGGAACGAATTCTGACTCCATGTTATTGCAAGATAATTGAGAGTAGAAAATTGATAAATAGCTGTTAATTCTTGTTTTTACTTCTGCCGAGTTTAATTAGTTAAGTAGGAGCAAAAGCGCGTTTTTACTATTATCAATTAGCTAGGCCTTTAACTAATCTACTTTTAAAAGATGCTATCTTTGATTTTAATTATAACAGGGAGTAACTCTCAAGGACAAAAATGCCAAAAAAGTAACTCTCAAGGACACCTTTTTATTTTTGTAACTCACAAGGACCGGGTAGATGAAAGGTCAAGTATACCCTTGACGAAAAATAAAAAAAGGATCAGGTAGATGCAATGTCAAGTATACCCCCGTGCATAAAATAATTAAGCTGTCACCCGAGACCCAACACATCATCCCGGCGACGGAATGAATCTCGAGGCGGATTACCTATCCCGATTCTACCGGAATTTGTGCAGAGTTTCCTTTGTTTGATCGACGTTAAGAAACCACAAAACCTGTCATAACTTTGTCATAAACCCCGGACATCTTATAATTCCTTCCAACAACCATACATACATCCAACAACCATATATACTACACTTAACTCTAACTACTACAGGGATATGGCGATATAACTACAAAACAAGGAGAACCGTTGCCAAATACGATTATTACATCAAAATGACCTAGCTCTCTATATATACAACAAAAGAAGGAACTATCTCTATACATCCAAAGAAAAGAGCTAGGCTCATTATATACAGCAAAAGAATAACCTAGGTCATCTCTATATCAAATTCAAAATATAAACTTGACTCTGCCTCTCGTCAAGCATGGGGAAATCCTCCCAAATCACCATACCCGTCATCACTAGGGTTAGGGAAACCCTCCTCCGCAACTGGCTCGTCTGAAATGTTAAGTAGGATGAGCAAACAACTATGCCCAGTAGAAACGCACATAGCCAATAAATAGTTTACTTATAGAAAACATTTAAAACATGCAGGGTTTCTATAATAGTATTCAAATATTGTGACTAGGTATATATACATCACTAACTAGCAGAAATCCTCTTGACATGCTTCATTGATATATAAAATAGAGTTTTCACAATCATCATACAACTATTGTGGCCGCTGCATCCTATTAGAATGGTGAGGGTACGACTGGTACTCAGCCCCAGTCACAGGCAATCTCGGTTCAGTACTTCCCAGTGTGAACCATGCACCGTTGTTTTCCTGATTTTACCGGCAGGGAGCTGAAATGCCGTTGTTGTGTTCGTACACACAAAATCCCCAAAGCTTTTAGGGGCTCGGTGGGCCCTGACCACGACCCCCCATATCGGCTGTCACCTAACTTACGGTGGTCAACCGCTCGACGATCGCGGCAGATCGCCAGATCCTCGACACATCCAGAGTGGACTAAACTCTCACTCCTGCCTAAACCTCATCGAGGTAACATGTAACCCCACACAAGCTAATCACCATACAAATGACACGTCAAATGATGGTTATCTAGAAAAGTAGAAAAGGAATTCCCGGACTACATCCAAATGCATCCCTTTAAAGGTGGCCCACCACCTCGAAGGTGTACACACCACGGTTGAATCCTAGAAAGCTTAACCGCCGCCTCTCGAAATGCGACAACGGTTCCTTCTTTATAGAATTCACAGGTTCCTTTTCTAAATCTCCTCGTGATAAACATAGTAATATCTATATATATATACTTTCATATTACCGATTATTTTCAAATACTCTAGTTACATATCTAGTTTTTCTTTTAAAACTGTTGATTATATAGGTGTGAGTTCCCGGATTTCCCAAATCGAAAGCGTAACAACCTATGACTCCCAAACGGGCGACCATAGTAAATAACAACCGATGATTCCCAAACGGCGAATCATCGTAAAATAACACGACCATCCCGGACCAATCGAACTTCGCACCTAGTTACAAAACAACCGGGTAATCCTTACCCGCATTACAAAATCCATCTCTCCTCTCCTCGGTGACAAGAGACGCGAACCTTTCCCCAAAACCAGTTTTTCACTTTTAACCGTAAAACAATCCCTCGCTACCCCCGATTTTACAGAAAACCATTTCACGCGAAAAGCTATCCATATACTTAATTCATATCGAGGAAAACTACAATGCAAAACATGAATATCATATATACATGCATGGTTGATAATGCTAAACTATTTCTTAACATTTTAAACAACTCAAATCATGCATGAAAATAAGCGGACTATATATTGGTATGTAGGTTCCTACCTTTAGCAAGCTCCGTTCTCCTCAAGCCCACTTAATGTAATCAAGCTCGCTTAACCTAATCCCCTCAGATTTACTCCTACACATCATATATATATACGTCGATCATTAGAAATTATCGAACGAACGAGAATTCTTATATAACGTAAGTCGAGAAGAATCTCGACACTACGAATTTGGTTTCGGGTATTTATTTTTATCTAACTACCGCATCAGAGCTACTGTGCCATTTAAATCACTGTTACTCGACAGATCTCTCTACGGCTATTTCGGCCATTGCAGGCCCTCATATCGACGCCAATCCTATTCCATCCTACTTTCCAGTCTCAAATTTCAACTACAACCAATCCAATCCCCCCGATTCATATTAACTCTAACAATAATATCGGGGTGTTCTTTATCCCTCACTCATTAGTCATTCAAGTCTTAAACAGTTATAAATCAACATGAATTGCTCAAATTGGATTGAATAATCAAATTCTTACCAAGTCAGCCACAAAATCACTCCTAGCTTGCTGCTCCACCAAATCGCAGCTCTCCTTCTCCAAACCGAAGCACACGAAACACCACACCACCGTTCAATATTTTCAGTAACACATCAATTCCATTGCAATGAGTTTAAACTATCGATTGAAGCAAATTAAACTCACCCTCGCTACGGTAGCGATAATGATGAATGATAATTTTCGGTGATTTAAGTTAAGCCATTTCCTCTCAAAATAGCTATCAATTAATTATACAACCCCCATTCAATATCTCTCATCAAATACAACCTCAAGCTATTGAATTTGAATCTAAACATTAATTTGAAACGAATTTAACTTACCTTTCGCGGAACTACGGTGAAATTCCACTCAATTTTCGAAGCTGCACACTTGGGTTTATAGTTTCTAAGGATTGGATGCTCTAATTCTTGGTTTGAATCGATTGAAGAGGAACTACCCCAACTGCCGCCGCGATTCCACTTCGGTTTCGCTTGGTTACGCTTGAATTTCCAGTAGATTACTTTAGTTTATTGTTTCTAGGTTGGGAGTGTGAAGAATTGAAGTAAAATCGATGGGGAATTGAGAGAACTTTGTTTTCTCTCTCCTAGGTTTTAGAAAGGGCTTAAAATTGGGAAGATGAAGTCGCGATTTTTGTTTTCACGATTTCGGTTTTTCTATTTTGGGCATATATATTTGGCCCAAGCCCAATATATCCTACTTAGATTAAACGTCCTACTTAGACTCCTAACCACTAACTAATTTGACGTCAGCACTTAATTATTTTTCCGGCTCATCCCGCTAAATTTAATCTTCTATATTCTATCTCACCGCATGCTATAATGATGACCCAATCATGCGTGTAAGCTGTTAACTCGTGACAGCTTCGCACGCAGAAAACCGCTAACCGCCGTTTTTGGTCAAATTTTCGCCTATGGTCGCTTACCTAACGTGACTTATGAGTCGGAGTTAAGTTTTAGTAAGTTACGTACGGTTGAAATATAAACCCGACGACCAACTTACATAAACGACCCTAGATTTAATAGGAAATTTACGAAAATACCCTTAATAATAATTCAGACTTTACATCCTACCCTCCTTAAAAGAAAATTTCGCCCCTCGAAATTAAATCATACCTTATTGCTCGAACAATTCGATATTGTTCATCATCTTCTTTTCTCCCCTGTGTTGCTTCCTCTACATTGTGATTTCTCCCACAAGACCTTTACCAACGGAATGACCTTGGACCTCGATCTCTTCTCTCTCTGATCTAGGATCTGAACCGCCCTTCCGGATAGGTAATGTCTTCTTCAACTCCAACGATTCCAAATCAACAATATGTAGTGGATCCGCTCATACTTGCGTAGCATCGAGATATGGAACACGCTATGGACACGCGGATAGCCTTTCTCTCGTAGCTCGAGCTTATAAGCTAGCTCGAGATCTTCCTCAATAATCGGGAATGGTCCCACATATCTAGGTGCAAGTTTCCTTTCATCCCTAACCTCTGAATACCCTTCTTCGAGATACTTTCAAGAATACCCTCGCCACCTTCATAAAATTCCAAGGGACGCTTCACGCCTATCCGCATAGCTTTTCTCGACGACTCACGCTGCAACCGATTCCAGATCACTCGATCTTCGGTGGTGTCACTAACCATCTCTGCCCCAACATAATACTATCTCCTGTTTCACCAACAGAGGGTGTTCTCAAGGTCCGCCATACAACGCTTCAACGGAGCCATACCAATACTAGATTGGTAACTGTTGTTGTAAGCAAACTCAGCCAATGCCAAATGAGTCTTCCAACTACCCCCCAAAATCAAGCACGCAAGCCCAAGCATATCCTCTATGATTTGATGACTCTTTCCGATTGCCCATCGGTTCAATGGATGAAATGTCAGATCAATTTCAGTTTGGTCCCCAATTCCTTTGAAGACTTCTCCAAAATGAACCGGTAAATTGAGTACCTCTATCTGAAATTATAGAGAGTGGTGCCCCATGCAACCTCAGTACATCTGACATGTAGATCCTACTTAGCTTTTCAGCAGAGTAAGTAGTCTTAACAGGTATAAAATGGGCAGACTTGGTTAGTCTATCAACAATGACCCATATAGAATCCATTCCCTCACTGGTCCTCGGTAACCCGGATACAAAATCCATAGTTATATTCTCCCACTTCCATTCCGGAATCTCCAGAGGTTTAAGAAGACCAGGTGGTCTATGGTGTTCAGCTTTCACCTGTTGGCATGTGGCACATTTCTTCACATATTCCGCAATGTGTCGCTTCATGCCCGGCCACCAAAACTGACGACGCAGATCTCTCAGACATTTTGGTACCACCAGGATGAATGGTATACTTCGATCTATGTGCCTCCTTCAAGATACTATTCCGCAAAGAGTGATCAAAAGGCACCCAAATTCTTCCTCTGAATCTGATGCTTCCATCTCCGGATTTTTCCCAATCAACATCCTCAGCATTATCCACATATCCTCGGTACCTAGGTCCATCCCTCGATGTATTCCTCGAGCATCCACAATCTCCCCGAACCAAGGTGTTTTCTGCCGTCACATCATCTATCCTAAATAAATAACAAAGACTTCCGAGGATCTCCACTTCCATTTCCCCGCGTGATCTCAAACCATAAGAAGCAGGCAGCGGACTCCAAAGAATTGCCACTCCTTCATCATCATCCGAAAGCACGCACATGTTCTCGCTTCCTACTCAATGCATCGGCAACTACATTTGCTTTTACCCGATGGTATTGCAATGTGAATGTATAGTCCTCCATGTACTCAACCCATCTCCTCTGCCTCATATTCAAATCTTTCTGCGAGAACAAGTACTTGAGACTCTTGTGATCCGAGAATATCTCAAACTTCTCACCATACACATAATGCCTCCATATCTTTAGAGCATGAATGATCGCCGCTAACTCCAAGTCATGAGTAGGATAATTCTTCTCATGGGCATTCAATTGTCTAGACGCATACGCTATCACTTGGCCTTCTTGCATTAAGACACATCCTAACCCAGTGTTAGAGGCATCAGTATAAATCACATAACTCTTTCTCCGATCCGAATAGTCAAAACCGGTGCAAGTTATCAATCGTGTCTTTAGCTTTTGAAAGCTTTCTCACATGCCTCCGTCCATTCAAACTTCACATCCTTCAGTGTCAATCTAGTTAAGGACGACGCTATGCTAGAGAATCCTTCTACAAAACGACGGTAATACCCCCGCCAATCCCAAGAAATCCCCGATTTCCGCCGACGACGCCGGTCTCGCCAATTATTCATCAGCTTCTATCTTTGAACGGGTCAACTTTGATTCCATCCTCCGATACAACATGCCCTAAGAACCTCATTTCATTCAACCGTAACTCACACTTGCTGAACTTGGCATAAAGTCGATGATCAACTAATGTTTGGAAGACAATCCTCAAGTGTTCCTTGTGTTCCGCCTAGTCTTGAATAAATCAAGATGTCATCTATGAATACGATAACAAATTGATCTAGGTATTTCCACATCACTTTCGGTGCATGAGATCCATAAATGCAGCCGAGCATTGGTCAATCCAAATGGTAACACCAAAACTCAAAATGCCCTAGCCGTGCGGAAAGTCGCTTTCTTCAGATATCTTCTTCCCGAATTCTCATCCGATGGTAGCCCGTTCGAGATCTATCTTCGAAAATACTTGGCACCCCTTAACTCGATCGAAGGTCATTAATCCTAGGCAACGGATATTTGTTCTTGATAGTCACATTATTCAAATTCCATAATCCACACATAGCCGAAATGACCCATCCTTCTTCTTCACAAATAACACCGTGCTCCCCAAGGTGATCGACTTTCCTTATAAACCCCAATCTTTTCAATTCATCTAATTGGGACTTGAGCTCTCTCATTTCGAGAGGAGCCATTCGATAAGGAATCATCGATATAGGCGACGCTCCCGCATTAGATCTATTACAAAATCTATCTCACGCCAGGAGGCAATCCCGCAATGCATCCGGGAACACCGCCAAACTCACTAACTACAGAACAAGCTCGAAGATTCAACTTCGCCCTCGAGACTAAGACCAGCTAACAATCCAGATCTATCATACTTGAAGTCGGACTTGGCCTTCACCACTCGAGATACCATATTTCTAATCCCTCAAACACAACCTCAGCCGTCCCTGCACTCTAAGCGCCACCGCCTTGGCAAAACAATCTACATGGGCATGATACTTCCCTAACAAATCCATCCCTACGATGATATCGAAATCTTTTAGGTCCATCACCGCTAGATCGACTATCATCTCCCTATCACCTATCTTTATCACACAATGGTGACAAACTTCAAAGAACATAGTTTTCTTTCCTAGAGGAGTAGATAAAATAAGCTTCCTCCCAGTATTAACTACTTCCAACCCAAGAATTTCCACCATATTTTTAGAAATGAAGGAATGAGTAGCACCCGTGATCAAACAAGACATGCACCTTATGAGTAAACAAACATATCATACCTTCAACCACTTGATCGGTAGCTGATATCTGCCCCATAGCATTATATACCGTGGGTTTCCTCTTGGACTGAGCAGATCCATAACCTCTTCCTCCGCACTAGATAATACACTTTGCCCTGGGTCTCGCTCCACCCCTCGAATCGGACTTGGGACAAAACCGCTTTGATATGCCCAAATTTTCACCGCCGCAACCATAGCAAACCACACTCTCCCCGACCGTACTCACTTGGGTATTACAGATTGCAATCTAGCTCTCTCGACCACGAGGCCTCAAATTCTGCACCGTGCTCGTCCGAGAAGGAGCAGTACCCTTCGGTGGCCTCTCTCGTGATCCACTCATCGGTCTCAAGAATCGGTAGACTCTCAGTGGCCGGGCCTAACCACATTCAAACCCACGTACACCGGTGCCCTCCACTGTGGTGCTCGCTGAAAAGACCGCCTATACATCTGTATGACCCTCAACCACTAGCCTTGGTAGACTGCTTTCTTTCCCGTATCCCGCCTACCCCGAATCGCCGGTCTTGCCTTTACCCCTTCCAACCTCTTGCCTCTCAGAAGCAATAACCGATCATCAACTCTTTCAATGCCTTGAGCTCTTCTCAGCCTTTCAAAGATAAGTATCGACCAAGGACCGACATCCCTCTCTGCATATACGGTTTCAGCCCACAATGAACTTCCTCGCCTTTAGCTTTTTTCCGCGGAAATCCACTCCTTCCCATATCGTGGAAAGAACAGTGAATTTCTCTTCATAATCGCCCCATCGGTCATGTTTCCTTGTTCTAACTTGAGGAATTCCATTCGCTTTATATCTCTCTTCGGTGACATACCTCAAAAGGAAGAGTTCCTCAAACTTAGCCCAACTCATAGGAAACGCGTCTCCACATCCTTAACACTCGATCCACCGTTTGGCTTCACCTCTAAGCATGAAGGCAGCCAAAGTGACCCGCTCCACATCAAGACACATCATAGAGTCTAGCATACTCGACATATCTAGCAACCCAACCTTCTACTTTAACCTCGTAAGACCCCACAAATTCAGTGGACGAATCGTCGATGAAATTTGCAAGCGTAAACCCCGATTGACTTTGCACCGGTGGTGGCCCGAACTCCTCAACTCTCACCGTGGTCGGGATGCTACCTCGTGCTACACCGTGGGAATAACAAATGGATGTCGAAGAGGTTGGGGCTCGTTCGACTAGCCCCTCAAACTTTCGATCTCACTCTCATCTCATTTTGTGCTTGAGCCATTTGATTCATCATAGAGAGGAGCCTATCCATTCGGGTCCTCCCGACCACCACGATCCGTAGCATCATCACCACTAGTACTTTCCGGATCCATGGTGACTATTCTGCACATACACAAAGAGCCAACTCAGTGTATGATACATTAGAGAGAATTTCTCAAAATTATGCAAGAGCATAGGCCGCGCCCTATTGAATTCATATGCATAGAATGAGCGTGAGTAGAATTTCAAGAGATGAGCGCAGTCGCTTCGTAAGGTTTAGCGAAGTCGCAGTCACTACCGCACCTCGAAATGAAAATTCACTCCGACCTAATGGTGTCCGATTCGTCAAATTCCTCCGACACGTGTCCACACTCTCGACATTGCTAAACTAATATTAACGCTTAACGTATTAACTAGGGGTAGTGTATCTAGAGTTTATCGGGTTCCGATGAAACTTTAGAAACGCGTCGCGACCGAGTCCCCCACTACAGCTCCCAGACGGATCTAATAGTGGACGCCTCGATACCATCGTTTTACACGCCCGAGACCCAACACACATCCCGAGGACGGAATGAATCTCGAGGCGCATTACCTATCCCGATTCTACCGGAATTTCTAAGCAGAGTTTCCTTTGTTTGATCGACGTTAAGAAACCCTAAAACCCGCTATAACTCGGCATAAAACCCCGACATCTTATAATTCCTTCCAACAACCATACATACATCCAACAACCATATATACTACACTTAACTCTAACTACTACAGGGATATGGCGATATAACTACAAAAAAAAGGAGAACCGCCACCAAATACACGATTATTACATCAAAATGACCTAGCTCTCTATAT
Source organism: Coptis chinensis (assembly GCF_015680905.1). Lineage (NCBI taxonomy): Eukaryota > Viridiplantae > Streptophyta > Magnoliopsida > Ranunculales > Ranunculaceae > Coptis > Coptis chinensis. The sequence continues at coordinate 89,239,971 of NC_141460.1, forward strand.
ATACAACAAAAGAAGGAACTATCTCTATACATCCAAAGAAAAGAGCTAGGCTCATTATATACAGCAAAAGAATAACCTAGGTCATCTCTATACAGTCCAAAATATAAACTTGACTCTGCCTCTCGTCAAGCATGGGGAAATCCTCCCAAATCACCATACCCGGCCATCACTAGGGTTAGGGAAACCCTCCTCCGCAACTGGCTCGTCTGAAATGTTAAGTAGGATGAGCAAACAACTATGCCCAGTAGAAACGCACATAGCCAATAAATAGTTTACTTATAGAAAACATTTAAAACATGCAGGGTTTCTATAATAGTATTCAAATATTGTGACTAGGTATATATACATCACTAACTAGCAGAAATCCTCTTGACATGCTTCATCGATATATAAAATAGAGTTTTCACAATCATCATACAACTATTGTGGCATCCTATTAGAATGGTGAGGGTACGACCGGTACTCAGCCCCCAAACAGTAATCTCGGTTCAAGATTTCCAAAGGTGAACCATGCAATCGTTGTTTTCCCGATTTTACCGGCAGGAGCTGAAATGCCGTTGTTGTGGTTCGCATTACCACAAAATCCCCAAAGCTTTTAGGGCTCGTGGGCCCGCGGACCACGACCCCCATACGGGCCGTCACCTAACTTACGGTGGTCAACCGTTCGACGACCGCAGACTTTCAGATCCTCGACACATCCAGAGTGGACTAAACTCTCACTCTCGCCTAAACCTCATCGAGGTAACATGTAACCCCACACAAGCTAATCACCATACAAATAAAGACACGCATAAGCAATGGTTATCTAGAAAAGTAGAAAAGGAATTCCGGACTACATCCAAAGATGATGATCCCTTTAAAGGTGGCCCACCACCTCGAAGGTGTACACCACGCTTGAATCCTAGAGCTTAACCGCCGCCTCCTGAAATGCGACAACAGTTCCTTTTTATAGAATTCACGGTTCCTTTTCTAAATCTCCTCGTGATAAACATAGTAATATCTATATATATATACTGTATTACCGATTATTTTCAAATACTCTAGTTACATATCTAGTTTTTCTTTTAAAATTGTTGATTATATAGGTGTGAGTTCCTGGATTTCCAAATCGAAAGCGAACAACCTATGACTCCCAAACGGGCCGGTCATAGTAAATAACAACCGATGATTCCCAAACGGCTAATCATCGTAAATAACACTTCACCATCCCGACCAATCCGAACTTCGCACCTAGTTACAAACAACCGGGTAATCCTTACCCGCATTACAAAATCCATCTCTCTCGCCTCCCCATCGAGACAAGAGACGCGAACCTTTCCCCAAAACCAGTTTTTCACTTTTAACCGTAAAACAATCCCTCGCTACCCCCCGATTTTACAAAACCATTTCACGCGAAAGCTATCCATATACTTAATTCATATCGAGGAAAACTACAATGCAAAACATGAATATCATATATACATGCATGGTTGATAATGCAAACTATTTCTTAACATTTTAAACAACTCAAATCATGCATGAAAATAAGCGGACTATATATTGGTATGTAGGTTCCTACCTTAGCAAGCTCCGTTCTCCTCAAGCCCACTAAATGTAATCAAGCTCGCTTAATCAATCCCCTCAGATTTACTCCTACACATCATATATATATATCGTCGATCATTAGAAATTATCGAATCTAACGAGAATTTTATATAACGTAAGTCGAGAAGAATCTCGACACTACTTAATTTGGTTTCGGTATTTATTTTTATCTAACTATCACCGTTATCAGAGCTACTGTGCCATTTCGCACTTTGTTACTCGACGATCTCTACGGGCTATTTCGCCATTGCAAGCCCCTCATATCGACGCCAATCCTATTCCATCCTACTTTCCAGTCTCAAATTTCAACTACAACCAATCCCACGCCCTTCGATTCATATTAACTCTAACAATAATATCGGGGTGTTCTTTATCCCTCACTCATTAGTCATTCAAGTCTTAAACAGTTATAAATCAACATGAATTGCTCGAAATTGGATTGAATAATCAAATTCTTACCAAGTCAGCCACAAAATCACTCCTAGCTTGCTGCTCCACCAAATCGCAGCTCTCCTTCTCCAAACCGAGCTACTGCCGAAACACCACACCACCGTTCAATATTTTCAGTAACACATCAATTCCATTGCAATGAGTTTAAACTATCGATTGAAGCAAATTAAACTCACCCGGCAGCGGCGGCAGCGGCGATACGACGCAATCCAATAATTTTCGGCTGATTTCGTTAAGCCATTCCTCTCCAAATAGCTACTGTCGAATTATACAACCCCCATTCAATATCTCTCATCAAATACAACCTCAAGCTATTGAATTTGAATCTAAACATTAATTTGAAACGAATTTAACTTACCTTTCGCGGAACTACGGTGAAATTCCACTCAATTTTCGGGCCATTACACTTGGGTTTATAGTTTCTAAGGATTGGATGCTCTAATTCTTGGTTTGAATCGATTGAAGAGGAACTACCCCAACTGCCGCCGCGATTCCACTTCGGTTTCGCTTGGTTACGCTTGAATTTCCAGTAGATTACTTTAGTTTATTGTTTCTAGGTTGGGAGTGTGAAGAATTGAAGTAAAATCGATGGGGAATTGAGAGAACTTTGTTTTCTCTCTCCTAGGTTTTAGAAAGGGCGAAAATTGGGGAAGATGAAGTGCGATTTTTGTGTTTTCGCGATTTCGGGTTTTTCTATTTTGGGCCGCGATATATTTGGCCCAAGCCCAATATATCCTACTTAGATTAAACGTCCTACTTAGACTCCTAACCACTAACGAATTTGACGTCGCTACCAGAATTATTTTTTTTCGCTCATCCCGCTAAATTTAATCTTCTATATTCTATCTCACCGCATGCTATAATGATGACCCAATCATGCGTGTAAGCTGTTAACTCGTGGATGTTTTCAAGACGCTAAAAACCGCTAACCGCCGCTTTTGGTCAAATTTTAAGATATGGTCGCTACCTAACGTGACTTATGAGTCGGAGTTAAGTTTTAGTAAGTTACGTACGGTTGAAATATAAACCCGACGACCAACTTACATAAACGACCCTAGATTTAATAGGAAATTTACGAAAATACCCTTAATAATAATTCAGGACTTTACATCAACATCCTGGCCTAGACGAAATGACCCGGTGTATTTAGTATGAACATTGAATGTTCATAGTCCTTGGGTATGAACATTCGATGTTCATAGTCCTTGGGTATGAACATACGTGAACATTCAATGTTTATAGTCCTTGGGTATGAACATTCGATGTTCATAGTTCTTGGGTATGAACATACATGAACATTCAATGTTTATAGTCCTTGGGTATGAACATTGATTGGGTATGAACATTCGATGTTCATAGTCCTTAGGTATGAACATTAGTTGGGTGTGAACATTCAATGTTCATAGTCCTTTGGGTATGAACATTTGATGTTCATAGTTCTTGGTCCTTTGGATATGAACATTCAATGTTCATAGTCTTTGGGTATGAACATTGATTGCGTATGAACATTGAATGTTCATAGTCCTTTTGGTATGAACATTCAATGTTCATAGTCCTTTGGGTATGAACATTCAATGTGAACATACATCAATATATTTTATAAGGTACATTCACCTATTTGGATATGAACAATTATTGTTCATACACCAGCAGAAGGTATGAACACTCATTGTTCATAGTAAAATGACAGAAAGGGTAAAAATCGAAAAATATTTATTTTAAATTCGGGCCAATTGTCCTTGAGGGTTATTTTCACAGAAGGGTATAATTGGCATTTTAAAACATGTAAAAAGGCGGGGCCAACTTATTTTGTCCTTGAGGGTTACTAATTTTGAAATAGTGGGTTCGTGAGTTACTTTTCTCCAAAATTTGTCCTTGTGAGTTACTCACAAAAAATCGTGTCCTCTAGACTTCATTTTCCCCAAAATTGGGCCTTGGGACCAATTTCTTACAATTATAATTGCAAACAGGCTTTTGAAACTTTAAAAACCGCTTTAACATCTGCATCGATTATACAGCATCCCGATTGGTCTAAACCTTTCGAGCTTATGTGTGACGCTAGCGATTATGTTGTTGGTGTCGTGTTAGGCCAGAAACTAGATGATAAGTCCATTGTTATTTATTATGCTAGTAAGACTTTAAATGATGCTAAAAGAAATTACACTACTATTGAAAATGAATTTTTAGCTGTGGTTTATGCTTTAGATAAGTTTCGTCCTTATTTGGTTGGTTCAAAAACCTTAGTCTATACTAACCATGCAACTCTTAGGTACCTTCTCGTCAATAAGGATGCTAAACAGAGGTTGATCCAATAGATTCTTCTCCTGCAAGAGTTTACCCTAGAAATTAAGGATAAACGAGGGGTTGAAAATGTAGTTGCCTATCACTTATCTAAACTAACTAATGACAGTGATAGTGATTTTGAGTCCATACCTGATTCTTTTCCTGATGAGTATCTTTATTCTATTTTTTCTGCACTTTGGTATGTCGACATTGTCAATTATTTAGCTTCTGATATTATTCCTGATGTTTGGTCAAAAAATAAACGTAAACATTTTTTGGCTAGAGTTAAGCTATACTACTGGGATGAGCCCTACCTTTTTAAATATTGTGCGGATCAGATTATTCGTCGTTGTATTCTCCAGTGGTAATATAATGAAGTTTTATCTTTCTACCATGACAAATAGTGTGGTGGCCATTTTAGTTGTATGAAAACGGCAGTTAAAGTTCTTCAATGTTGTTTTTATTGGCCTACCCTTTTTAAAGATGCCCAAGTTCACTGCAAGATGTGTGTTCGTTGCCAACAACTTGGGCGTATCACTAAACATAATATGATGTCTTTGAATCCCATTATGGTAGTAGAAATTTTTGATGTATGGGGCATTGATTTCATGGGTCCTTTTCCTGTTTCCTACGGTTTTATTTATATTCTTGTTGCCGTAGACTACGTTTCCAAATGGATAGAGGCTATGGCTTACCGTAGCAATGACCATAAGACAGTATCGGTTTTTTGTTAAGGAATACATTTTTTGTCGTTTTGGCATCCCTAAAGCCATCATCAGTGATGACAGAACGCATTTTTGCAATAAAGTTGTTGCTTCTTTAGTTAAGAAGTACGGAGTTACCCATAAGGTGGCTACTCCTTATCATCCACAAACTATTGGCCAAGTAGAAGTCTTTAATAGGGAAATTAAAAAAATATTAGAAACAACAGTCAATCCTGATCAGAAAGATTGGTCTAAGCGTCTAACAGATGCCTTATGGGCGCATTGGACAGTTTTTAAAACACATATAGGAATGTCTCCCTTTAGACTTGTGTTTAGAAAACCTTGTCACTTGCCCGTTGAATTGGAGCACCGTGCTATGTGGGTGCTAAGTGCTCAAAAAGTGCAATTTAACCTTCGATTATGCCTCTTGTTTAGCCATCTTAGTGGACTAATAGTGTTTGTAAGTTATGTTTTATTATTCTACAGGTGAAAAAGAGAGTTTTGTGGAATATTAGAGAAAAAGCGGTAAAACGGAGCAATTCGGAGCATTAAAGATCACATGAGAAGCCCATGGACAATCACGGAGAAGGCCAAGGAATTGAAGCTATTAAAGATGCGACTTGGACCTATTTTAAAGCCTATTTGGAAGCCCAAGGCCAAAAGATTCGCTGCTTGGACCAAAGCCCGCAAAAGAGGATAAAAGGATAGAGCAAAAGAGGGTAAATAGACTTCCACGCCCGGGGCCGCAAGGATCGTGTGTCCAGACGCAATGCTCGCATCCGAGATGCAAGGATCATGTGTCCGACGCATGAAACGACACTGTAGCTACTTCCTTCTTAGTTTTAGAGACGAAGTAGGACTCTGAAAGAAGTTGATTTGTATTAGGAAACAAATGACGGTTTGGAATGCTTCTAGAACTCATTGTAACCCCTATAAATAGAAGACCTAAATGCCTCATGTAATTTGCCAATTCACTTATACTATGGTCTCTAGAACTTGAGGCAGAGAGAGATTAATAATAAAATATTCAGTTTTAACTAGTCGAGTCTTAATAAATTAGTCTTTCTAGTCTTATGTTCTTCGACTATTTTTCTTCTCGTTCTTCGTGTTCTTCCTTCTATATGGAAGACTAATCTTCTTCTTCAAGGGAGGAGATGAAGCCGATGCTTAAGGTTTAATGATTCTTCTGGTTCATGGTGTTCTTCAATCAGGTTAGTTCTTTATGTTTTTTAGTTATTAGTTCCATTGCCCACACCAGGGGATGGAAGTATAGAATAGGTTTTATGTTTTGCAATATTAATATCATGCTAGTGTTCTTTACTTTTCTTCTAGTAGTATAGTTCTTTAGAGTTAAGGAAGTATTCTTTGTGTTGCCTTAGAAGGGGTAGCTCAGGGAGTGGCTGCCTAGGGGAAGTATTCTTTGTGTTTGCCTTAAGTGGTGATTCATTGAATGGCCACCCTATTAGGAAGTACTCCTTGATGTTGCTCTCGGTAATACATTGAATGGCTGCCCGAGCTTTACATAAAAGGAAAGAAGATATTAATAACATAAACTTAGGAACAATCTTAAGTAGAGTTAATTGTTAATGATGTTTCATCCAAGAGGGCATCGACACTCGCTTGATTGCCTAATTGTAGTCTACTTGTAAGAACAACCATGGAGCAGAAAGTCATAGGTCAAAAGTATTGGTGGATTCTAATCTCTTAAATTCCCTCTCTTATAAATTCTCAATAGTTTAGATAGTTTAATTAGTTTAGCATTAGAATTTAAAATCTCTACAATCATAGTTTTTAATCCCTCAAACCCCCTTTCCAGTCCTGTCCTTCACATAACATAACTTAAAAGTGGAACGATACCCTACTAATCCTTTACTTATTGAGGGATAATTAGGTTTTGATATGCTTCTATTTTGTTCAACGACCATGATCCATCTACATCATCTATCTACATAATCTACATACCATCTCATATACTATCTAAACACAAAAGGAGTGAGTGTCAGTGGGCTATAAAAAGCCTGAACTTCAATATTGATGAGGCAGGTTTCAAGCGCAAATTGTAATTAAATGAGTTTGAAGAAATCCGTAGTGATTCTTATGATCTCGCGAAGGATTATAAAGCTAAGATGAAACGTGTTCATGATAAACAGATTTTGCGTAAAGAGTTTGTGGTTGGTCAAAAGGTTTTTCTTTACAACTCCTGTTTGCATATTTTCCCAGGAAAATTAAAAACCCGTTGGTCTGGTCCCTTTCTGGTTACTGAAGTCACCCCTTATAGGGCAATCACCTTGGCCAATCCTAAGGACAACAGTACCTTTCAAGTTAATGACCAACGTTTAAAACATTTTCACGAGTTAATGTCCCCATATGTGGAGGATGTCCTTTTACAGGACCCTGTCTATGAGGACTGACCTTTGATGTTTGATGTACTTTCTTTTATTTCCATATATTGATAAGTGCACCATTATGGTAACCGGGCCTTCCCTTTGGAGTGTGTGGCTGTAAGTACCAGATCCTAAGTCCACGTTTAACGTAATTCACGCTTTCCACTATTGCATGTTTTCTCGGTTTTTAAGCCATGTTTCTCTATGGAGTGATTTATTTTTTTATTATTTTCTTTTATATTAAACTTTATTCATAAAAAACAAAAAAATATTAAAACCCTATAAACAGTAATCTAATAAGTCTCGGGAATCTGACTTTAAAAGACTTATGTTTTAAAACAAATTTTCTAAACATTGTTTTCAAAAATTTGTTTGGTGGTGGGGTGTTTGGTCTTTTCATTCTTGATGACTCAACTTCCTATTCTTATCCCTTCCTCATCTCGTGGCTAGTTCTTTTAGTTGTATTATGTTTAGGAAATTTCCCTATTTTTAGTAGAATTTGATTCCTAGTTATTTAGTTAAGTAGTTAATATTGGATTATGTATTTGGTTGTTATTTAAATTTCAAGTTAGTTTAATTTTTGTCCGAGCATGCTATCTATTTTTCATGAATCCCACCTTCCTGACTTGTTTGGGGGTGGCGTTATTTGTTTAGCATTGTATTTTACCATATCCACTTGTTTTTGGAAATTAATATTGCAAGGTTTTTTAAATATGGTTTATGTGAGCATGTTGCTAATGTGGCGTAGCTAGAATTAGCTATTGTTGTTTGGTGTAACCTAAAAGAATAAAGGAATTGAGATTGCTATTTTGATAGGTTGTTAAAACCATCTAGAATTGCTACTGAGCATGTGCTCTCAGTTGTTTCTATTTTGGTTTTTATAAGCCTTTTCTTATTCTATCTCTTTCCTTATCAATTAGGGAACCTTGAGGACCTTTGTTTGAGAAACTAATGCTCTATAAATACATGGCACACCATATACTTCACACCACACCTCTCAATTTCACCTCTCAATTCATACTAACAAACAGTACTCGGAGCGCGCATGCCCTCTCTCTTGCCTTATAACAGAGCGCTCCCGTGTCCAAGGTCCTGGATCGCAGTGTCAGAGTTGAGCACGCACGCGCCCTTCCATAGGCAATTATGAGCGCGCCCGTTCCCTGACCTCAACACACCTCTAGTTATATTTTTTGGGGTTTTCCGCACTCACTTCCAGGAGTTTAGTAGTGTCTTTGGTTGCTATAAAATCTCCTCAAATTAAACCGGGGCAGTCCTTTAAAGAATTGCTCATGAGTGACACTTATGGGTATTGGTTTCGCGACAGGATTGTGCAGTCAAGATGGCAGATTCTACTGGTAAGTGCTGATGACTCTTATTCTCTTGCACTTACTTCTTATTTCTATAATCATTGTAAGTTCTTTTATTGACCAGATGGGGAACAAGTGTTCTCTGTCGACATTAATGGTAACACAATGGATTTAAACAAGTTTTTGGTAGCCTTTGCGGTTGGGATGGCTATGCCTGCTTCCCGAAACTCATGGGGCTATATGTTTGATAATATATACCTCTATAACTATGAGTATTTCCAAAAGACTTATGGGGCGGGGATTTTTCGTGTAAAGGACCAAGGACAAGATAATGTATCCCTTGGTAGTCTGTCCCTTAACGTAGGCACTATCATGTTCTTTATCATGCTGAATTTCTTAGGGGAATGGCGATTTTCCTCTGCGGATAACGCCGCTGGTGACGTTTTTCTTGCATTAGTTGAGGGACGTATGCTATATGACATTCCCCAGACCTTAGTGTTCAATTTAGCACAAGCTCATAGTATGAATCATAAGTACCTTCTTATGCTTGTCTTGGTTTGCCGCATCATAGTATGTTTCTTTCATTATTTCGCATTCTGTTATATGGATTGGGTTGGGGTTGACATTATGTGACCCACAAATTGCATTGTACGTTCTTTTCGTGCTATGACTTGGCCGGGGTGGAGGCTATAACCTCATTGGGTTGCCACTTACCCATCAGACCGAGTAACGCTTAACATGTTAGCACGGGTTGATGATAAAGGGCGTGAGGCCTAGCAAATTATCATGGCTTGGTATGATGCAAATGAACCTCATTTCTTTATAGAAAAGGAGGACAACGCTTAAATTATGGATATGAGGTCAGTTTTACTTTTTGTTAGTGTCTGCTTATGTCCCAAACAATTTAATTTTTTGTTTTTCCCATAACGGGTGGAACTCATACAGAGTTGTGTATGTTTTTCTTTACCTATATTAGTATGTTCTAAATTTGTTTTGCAGGTGTTCTAAAATTTTTACGCATTTCCATGGTATTTCTTATTCTTCTTATTTCTATACTTTGAGGGCAAAACATATTTTTGTTTAGGGGTGGCATGAAACATGCATAATTTAAGGCACCTATTAGGATATATATATAATATGCACTTTCTTTCTAGTAAAAAAAAAAAAAAAATAATATGTATTTATACTATGCACTTAGGAATATTGGTATTGTTTCTCCTTTTGTGATGATAGTAGTTTAGAAGTTTCACGTTAGCTCTTAAATTAGAATAATTTTTAGAAATTTAATATGTAGGTAATAGTCATTGCATCTTTCCATAAATATATTGCATGAGCATCTATTTTTATATTGGCAGTAAGTTCCTGAAATCTAGGCTAGTATACTTATTTTACAAATCCTGTGAGAATATAGCCTAAAAGCCTTATGAGTGAAATATATGAGTAATGAAACAAGGGAGAAGTAAATTCCGAATAGAGAAATCACATGTCGACTTGCTTGATCACTATACTATATCCTAAGTGAGAATTTAGGCCCTTTTTGGATCGATATAGCCAGAAATTCAAACATATATGAAATTATTTTTGCTAGTTGTCTTTCTGAGCCTTTCTTTAGCCTTTTCATAAACCACAAATCCTTTAGTCTTTTATAATAAACAAAACAAAATAAAAATAAGCTTATCCACTTTTGAATGAGTCTGAAAATAGAGAAGAAATGAAGAAAAGAAAAGAGAAAGACCTGTGGAAAACCAAGAATTTGTTAGTTGCTTCAAATAAGAAAAGAAAAGAAAGTTTCCATCCAAAGAAAAGAAAATAAATAAATAAATAAAATAAAAAGTTAGAATTCCAAAAACAAAATCAAATGAGTCAAAAGCCAAAAGAAAAAGAAAAAGAAAAATCTAAGGATGGAAACAAAATGTAAAAGCAAAGTAAAACAAGGTTTTCTCTAGTTACATATTTTGAAGACTCTATTATCTCAGACTTGTCCTTTTGAATATTCATTTCCTTCTTTCTTAACCCATCACCTAATCCCCACAACACCTAATAAAGACCTCTAACTCAATTAGGAATATGTTAGTGTGATAGTAAGTGGCAGATGTGTTTGATCGACTTCGACTTCCTTGTACGTCATTGAGTTTGTAAGGTAAAGTGTGCCCACTGCATGCGCACTGGAGTGAGCGAAACTTGAGTGGAAAATCGAGTGTTTTTGTCTTGACATATTTGTGAAGACCTAGTTAAGGACGCTATTCCAAAGTTTCAAAAACGGACTTGTTATTGTATTTCATAGCATATAGTTCATTATATATATGTTTATCCGTAGATGATTAATTATTATGCACGTATTAGCTTAGATTTCGAATTGATTATTTTGTATTCATTGCTAGTGAGATGTATAGATATCTAAGAATAAATAAAGAAACAGTAATTTTATTTCTTAATTGTTGTAGTATAGATGAAGTTTGTGAGTACCTTCTCTAGAAAACTCTCACGAGGCTATACCTCGTCCACTAGGGAATTCCTAGTGGTTTAAGGCCTTATTGCATATGGTCAATACAATCGCACTCGGCGAAACGAGATTAGTTAGATATCCATTTTTGGTTACGTATTTTAATTTCTCATATTTACTTGAGGACAAGCAAAATGTTGTTTGGGGGTGGTTTGATAAAAGCCCAAAATTGTAGTTTTAACCCCTCAATAACATTATATATAGACCAATTATGTTTGTAATAAATAAGAGTTAGTACTGTTTACGTGTTTTTGTGTATTTCAGGTGTTGGAGTCATATATGTGAAGAAATATGTCATTTTGCAAGAGAAAGGAGCAAAGGTTGGTTGCTAAGAAGTTCTATGATTAAAGCCCAAGTTTCTAGGAGAAAAAACATTTTTAAAGCCCAATCAAAGATGAAAAGTCAAAGTCAACGTAGGTAGAAATAGAGCATAAAAGTCAATAGAACTTTCGCAAGCCGTATCTTTGGACTTAGACCTCAGAATTGGGCCTACTATATGTCAAAATGACCGGCTCAGAAAGAGATTTCTAATGGTTTAGGCCTTAATCCAATCGGAGGAGTAAAAATGGATGAAAAGGCTGTTGCAATAATTTCTAGCAGAGAAATCTTTTTTGGACTTAAGTAATTAGGTTTTGGGCTTGATTTAATGGCCCAAAACATAGCTCCAAAGCCCATGCACGAAATTGTAAACCCAGCCCTCTCCAATATAAAGAGGACTAATGCACTACTCTAGATATAACCATAGGTAGTAATTCGCCGAATTATTCGCAAATTATAAGGTTTGGCGAATAAAACGAATAATTCGGCGAATTTTTGAATGATACGGTTTAATTCGCTTAATTGGTTGGAGTCGGGCTTATAATTCGAATTATTCACTTAATTATAAGGTTTGGCTTAATAAAATGACATTTGTATTATTTTTTCATGAATAAAATTGTAAAAATAAAAATAAAAACGTTATATACTTATATATCAAAATTTTAAATGTAAAATATATAGCCGAATTTTAAAGAAATATATTCGTATTATACCCGTTTAAAACACATATATCGTATTTTTACCGTTAGCGTTTTATTGGACCGAATATTTAAAAGTATTATTGTTGAAAATTTCAAATCTTAGGCGAATAATTGACGTATCAACTTTTGCCGTCCACGAATTTACTAGCTATGGATATAACCCATTAGATAATAAATTAGTTTTTCTTCTTTAGTTTTAAACCCTAGTTATTGTTTTATTAGCCTAGCCACCATTAGGAACAAAGTACAGGTACCATTTACGAAAAAAAATGAAAGCACGTGGTACCTCGTTGTAGTATAAATGAAGTTTGTGAGTATCTTCTCTGGAAAACTTTCACGAGGCTATAACTCGTCCACTAGGGAATTTCTAGTGTTTTAAAGCCTTATTTCATACGGTCAACACAACCGCACTCTGTGAAATGAGACTTAGTTTAGGACAACACATTTTTGGCCACTTATCGTTTTAATGTCTCTTCTAATTGCTTGAGGACAAACAAAGTGTTGTTTGGGAGTGGTGTGATAAGCACCCAAAACTATAATACTAGACCCCGTAGAGACATAACATTTTGGTTAATTATGTGTTTAATAATCATGAAATAATTATATTTTCGCATTTTTGTAGGTTTTCGCATTTAACGTGAATATGATGATAAAACTTGCATCAAAGCACGAGAATACTGTGCATATTTGAAGTCTTCCCACTCAGCCCCAGTGAAGCCCAACAAAGCTTGACTAAAGCCAAGATTCCAACATGACAGAACCAGTGTAGAACCGGATCACGTGCAAAGAAACAGCAAACTTCCTAAACTTATATCTTCCAAACCTGGACTCCGATTTCAGCAAGTGCACTGCCAGAACAACTAGGGCGACGAGTTCTATTCAAAGGCAGGAAGTTGTAAAAATGCCAACATCCTGGGCTGCCACTGGACACAGCACGTGGACCCTCTCTGCAGGCCGGACCCTCTCTGCAGGCCCATAAAAAGTGTTAAGTCATCACGCATGGACAAGTAGCAAGTTATTGACACTTTTGTGACACCTTACAAGAAAAGACAAGACAAAACAATAAATGTTTAACTAGTGGCCAAGTAGAACTCTCTAATAGGGAAATTAAAAATATATTAGAAACGACAGTCAATCCTGATCGGAAAGATTGGTCTAAACGTCTAACAGATGCCTTATGGGCGTATCAGATAGCTTTTAAAACTCCTATAGGAATGTCTCCCTTTAGACTTGTGTTTGAAAAATCTTTTCACATGCCCGTTGAATTGGAGCACCGTGCTTTGTGGGCTGTAAAAAGCCTGAACTTCAATATTGATGAGGCTAGTATTAGCGAAGGATTATAAAGCTAACATGAAATGTGTTCATGATAAATAGATTTTGCGTAAAGAGTTTGTAGTTGGTAAAAAGGTTTTGCTTTACAACTCATGTTTGCATATTTTCCCAGAGAAATTAAAAACCCGTTGGTCTTGTCCTTTTAAGTTACTGAAGTTACCCCTCACGGGGCAATCACCTTGGTAAATCCCAAGGACAACAGGTACTTTTCAAGTCAATGACCAACGTTTAAAACCTTTTCATGAGTTAAGGTCTCCAGCTATGGAAAATGTCCTTTTACAGGACCCTGTTTATGAGGATTGACCTTTGATGTTTGATGTACTTCCTTTCATTTCCATATATATTGGTAGTGCACCATTAAGATAACTGGGCCCTCCATTTGGAGTGTGTGTGTGGCTGTAAGTATCGAATCCTAAGTCCATGTTTAACGTAATTTACGTTTTCCACTCTTGTATGTTTTCTCATTTTTGAGTTGTGTTTATCTATGGAGTGATTTACATTCTTATTGCTGTATTGTTTCTTTTATATTAAACCTTATTCATAAAAAGTAAAAAATATTAAATTTCGATAAACATTAGTTTAGTAAGTCTTGGGAATCTGACTTTAAAAGACCCACGTTTTAAAACAAATTTTCTAAACCCTGTTTTCAAAATTTTGTTTGGGGGTGAGGTGTTTGGTCTTTCCATTCTTGATCACACAACTTCCTATTCTTGTTCCTTCTGCCATTTAATCGTACTTTGATTCGTGTTGACACAATCTATGAAATTAGATTTCTTTCGATCACATAACTTATGCCATTCACACATTTTGAAACGTTATCCATCTCCTTATGTGTAAACCACAGTTAAATTTGAGTATTTTTATAGATCATTGGATTGTATTTTCTCTGCTGATCATTTTCGTAGCTCATTCGCCAAAATAAAACCGTTAACGAATCAAGAATTTTAGTTTTAAGTTATACGAGACATAAAAAAGGATGGGTATTATGAAATTGTTTTGGGCTTGGACCCAAAATATTAAAACCCTACTATGGCACGTGCCACGCACATGCCTCCCTATTTAAAGACACCACGCGTGTTTCCCCTTCTTCTTCCTCGCCTCCACTTGAGAACACCTCCTGAACCTAACAAAATCGACTGCGCCCATGCCTTTTGCTCAGGCCATATTAAGCACGCCCGCACCCTTACCTCCACACATCGACCTTTCCAATTTCAATCGAGTTATTCTTCACTCTCCCACACCTTAGCCATCACCACGATTTCCGATTCCAGGTCACCATGACTCATAAACCCGCAAAAAGTCTTCTAGAATAAGTTTTTTCAAGTGCACAGTTTCATCCTTTTTCAATACCGAAATACATATTAGAAAGTGTGAAGGGTTGTGGTATTCTGTTGAGGATTTTTATCACCCTAATTTGGTGTTCTCTTTTTACAAGAAGAGGGAGGTTAATAATCGTAAGATTGAACTGGATGTGAATGGTAGTCGTAGGGAGTTGACTACAGTAGTGTTGGCTGAGATTACTGACATTGAGGAAAGAGACATTGTAGTCACCATGCAGGAATCTCAGCTTGGGGGTATCTGTAGTTTGATAACGGAGATGGTGTTGGAAGGACGTTACAATTATGGGTCACATTGTGTTCGTCAGTCGTCTCTGAGAAGAAACCAACCGGTGGCTCAGTGGATTGGAAGGAATGTTATTTCCACCACGAAAGCTAGTGACATAAATTTGAGTTGTGTCCACATTCTCTGGATCCTTCAAAATTGAAGGTATGGGTTTTGCATCCTGGAATTTTTATTAAATGAGATTATAGCAGTTGGTCAATTTACCGCACCCTTCCCTGTGTTGATCACAAAGATTATGTTGTATTGGGGATGTGTTCAAGAATCTAGTAAGATTAACTTGAAGTTGCATGAGAATGCACGTATTTATCGAGAGTGTATTCAGAAGGAGTGAAATGTGCCGGAAGTTTTGGCTGCTGAGATAGAATCAGAAGAGGAAGAGGAAGATGCAGCCTGTTTTGATGCAGAAGCCCTGGAAAAGGCTACTACGGATGTAGCCCGTTTTTTATTACTTCATCGTGGCCTGCGATCTCTACATACCCAGTATGAGACGATTCAAACAGGCCAATGTTCTCTTAAGAAACTCTGTGAGACCATCCAGACTAGGCAAACTACCATTATCCGTAACCAGGCTGGTCTTCAACAAAATATTCAGTTGCTCAGTGATAGTCACCAGGATCTCCATGCTGACATGGAAGCTATCTCTCAGAGTGTGAGCGTTGGGAAGCAATGGATATTTTATGGGAACAACAACGAAATTTTCAGGAAGAAGTTCTATGACGTCTGCCACCTCAAGGTGGATCATCCTCTGCTGACTCCGGAAGGTGTGAGCGTCGTTGACATAGGACGGATGGCTTTGGCCTTTCCTCCTCTCGTGGGTAGCTCTTTAGTATTGTATTTAAGAACAATTTCCATGTTATGAAGTTTAAGTATTTCTAGTTGTTAGTTTAAGTAAGTAGTTAATATGGGATTATGTAAGTTTGTTTGTTATTCATTTCAATTGCAAGTTAATTAATTTTTGTCTACGCATGCTATCTATTTTTCATGAATCCCCCACCCTTCTGACCTATTTGGGGGTATCCACATGTTTTTAGAATTATTATTGCCTGCTTAAAGAATATAGTTTATATTAGCATCATGCTAATAGGGTGTAGCTAGAATTAGCTACTCTTGTTTTGTGCAACATCAAGGGTTAGAAACTTTATGATTGTTATTTTGATTCCAGCTTAAAAACCTATAGGTTTGATGCTCAAGTCTGCTTCTCGTCTGTTTCTATTTTGGTTTTAGAATTCTTTTTCTTATTCCATCACTTCCCTTAACAATTTGGGAACCTTGGGGACCTTTGTTTAAGAAACTTGTGTTATATAAATACATGGCACGCCATGTACTTCACTCTGCACCATTCAAATTCATCTCACAAGTCTTGCTCAGGGCACGCACGCCCCTATATTGCACTAACACAGAGCGCGCCCGCGCTGTAATCTAGTATCGCAAAAATTTTCTTTTGTCAAAAGAGAGCACACCGGCCCTCTGACATAGGCTATTCCAAGCGTATCCGCGCCCGTACTTCAACATACATCCAGTTCTTTTTTCTGGGGTTTTCTGCAGTAAATTCTAGGAATCCAGTAGTGTGTTTATTTGCTATGAAATCTCCGCAAATCATACCAGAGTAGTCCTTTGAAGAATTGCTCGAGAGTGACACATATGGGTTCTTGTTCCATGACATGATTGTGTAGTTAGGATGGTAGCGGCCTCTAATGGTAAGTGCTGATGAATCTTATTTTCCTGCACTTACTACTTATTTCTATGATAATTGTAGGTTTTTTTATCGACCAGATGGGGAACAAATGTTCTATGTCACAATTAATTATGAAATAATAGATTTAAGCAAGTTTTTGTTAGCCTATGTTATTGGACATTCTATGCCTGCCGCCCAAGACTCATGGGGATATATGTATGATAATGTGTACATCTACAATTATGAGAATTTCCATGAGACCTATAGGGCGGGGATTTTTCATGTAGAGGACCAAGGGCAATATAATGTAGCCTTTGGTAGCCTGTCCCTCAACTTAAGCACTATTATGTTCTTTATTATGTTGAATATTTTAGAGGAATGACGTTTTTCTTCTGTGAATAACGCCACTTGTGACGTCTTCCTTGCTCTAGCTGAGGGACGTATGTTGTATGACCTTCCCCAGACCTTAGTGTCGAGTTTAGCACGACCCCATAGTTTGAAGCATAAGTACCTTCTTATGCCTTTCATGGTTTGCTGCATAATACTATGTTTCTTTCCTGAGTTTTGTACCCGTTTCATGGATTGGGTTGGGGTTGACATTATGTGACCCATTAATTGCATTGTATGCTCTTTACGTGCTATGAATTGGTCAGGGCATTGTCGATCTACAACCTCATAAGGTTTTACCTTACACCCCGTCAGACCAAGTAGCGTTTAACATGTTAGAAAAGGTAGATGATAAATGGCGTGAGGCCTGACAGATTATCATAGCTTGGCAGGATGCAAAGGAACCTCCCTAATTCTTTCTTCATATTCACAAGTTAAGATTTAATTACCATAGTTTAATTTAGAATATATTCATTATTAGTTTTCACCATATTAGTTATATTTAGAATCATTACTCTTATATTGTTTAATTGTTCATCATTAGTGGAATTAGTTAATATCTAAGCAATTAGGAGTGGAACAAATTCTTACTCTAGTTTTATTACATGATAATTTGAGAGTAGAACTTTGATATAAAAAGATAGAAATTATAGTTGACTTCTTCCTTGTTTTTTTAGCTTAAGTAGGAGTAAAAGCTAATTTTGCATCTTATCAGATATCATTGTTACTGGGAACAATGTTCATGCTATTGCAAAACTTAAGTCTTTCCTTCAACATCAATTTCACATCAAAGATCTTGGCCACTTGAAGTATTTTTTAGGCATCAAAGTTGGTCGGTCAGATAAAGGTATATGTTTATCACAAATTAAAGAAAATATACACTTGACATTTTACAAGATTATGGTCTACTTGGATCTAAACCCGCATCCACTCTTATGGAACAAAATGTTAAACTTGATTCCACTCACGGTGAACTCCTCTCTGATCCGACAAAATACTAGCGACAGTTAGACGTCTTATTTTCCTCACCATCACAAGACCAGATATTGGTTTTTCAGTGAACTAGCTTGCTAAGCCAATTCATGAGAAACCCAAGAAGACCGCATTATGAGGCAGCTCTACGGGTTCTTCACTATCTTAAATGATCTCCTAGTCAAGGCATTTTTTACCGGCCTCTAATAGCAGCTTGCAACTCCGAACTTATTGTGATTTTGATTGGGATAGTTGTCCCGATACACGCCGCTCCACTACAGGTTATTGCACTTTTCTTGGTACTTCTCCCATTTCTTGGAAGACCAAGAAACAAGTGACTATCTCTCGCTCATCTGCCGAAGCTGAATATAAAGCTATGGTATTCGCTTCATGCAAAGTCACTTGGCTTTGCTTCTTACTTCGGGACCTGAATGTTAATCTATCACAATCAGCACTACTCTACTGTGATAACCAAACAGCCTTACACATTGCAGCAAACCCTGTGTCCCACGAAAAAAGCAAACATATTGAGATAGACTACGACTTTGTTCGGGATAAAATCTAATATGGGACTCTACAAACATCATACATCCCAACTACACACCAATTGGCATATCTTTTCACCAAGGCTTTGGGGCATCGTCAATTCCACTTTCTCATAGGCAAGTTGGGTGTACTCGATATACACTCGCCAACTTGAGGGGGAGTGAAAAGATATGGATATATGCTAAATATATTTAGCATCTTCTAAGTCAGAAAAATGTATATCCTTGTTTAAATTAGGCAACATGTATATACTCCTAAGTAAGATAGGAAACTAGATCCCTTGATTTGTACGCACCATTCTATTTATAGAGAACCATCCTTAATGAAAACACACAAAGCATTTCCTCCTCTTGTCATTCTTTACAGTACGCATGCATAGATGCTGGATTGGTTAAGGATGGTCGTAGAATCTTTAACACCATGAAGGATGAATATGTGATTGAGCCGAAACTCAAGCATTATGGTTGCCTCGTTGACTTTTTAGGTCGAGTAGGGAAACTTGAGGAGGCGAAAGAAACGATTCGGGACATGCCTATGGAGCCTAATGCAGTGGTATGGAGGTCTTTGCTAGGGGCATCCAGGGTGCATGGGAATTTAGAGTTAAGACAACTTGCTCTTAAAAACTTGATAGATCTAGAGCCAGAGACAAGTGGGAACTATGTTCTATTATCGAACATGTATGCCAACGTTAATAAATGGGATGATATGAAAAAAGAAAAAAGTAAGGGAAGTGATGAAAGATCAAGGGGTTAGCAAAGCACCAGGTTCACAAAACACATCCACATTCAAAAGAGATTTACATGAAGCTTGAAGAAATGAATAGGAAGTTACACACATATGGCCAAGTATAAAAGAAGTGTTGTTTGACATAGAAGAGGAAGAGAAAGAGGATGCCCTCACTTATCACAGTGAAAGGCTTGCAATTGCCTTTGCTCTTATTGCATCCAATTCAAGTGTTCATACTAGAATTATAACGAACCTTCATGTATATGTTATGATTGTCATGCAAGTACTAAGCTTATTTCTAAGATATATGAAAGGGAAATAATTGTTAGAGATCGAAATAGGTTCCATCATTTTAGGGATGGAAAATGTTATTGTTTAGATTATTGGTAACAAATATCGTATTAATGCTTCTATGTTTTTTTTTTCTTATTACCCTCCAAGATTCCTATTAAGGGCATCTCCAATGGAAAATTACACCTCCACATAGGCTCCACCTAGGTGCCATTAGGATTTTACAACTCCAATTACAAATTATTGTATAGCCCATAAATATCCACTCTCTATTGTTTCCAATGGAGAAGTGTAAAAAAATTTGATTTTAAACTCAGACGACACTTGAAGTGTTGATTTTAAAGAGGGACGTCACTTCAAGTGTTGTCTGAGTTTAGAATTTTCAAATTGTGATTTTAGAAATAGATAGTGACGTCACTACCAAACGTTTTTTTTGTTCAAACGTGTGTTCAAGTGTCACCCAGGCTATTTATCAACTGATAGCAAGATTGGGAATTCCCCACCCCTCTATCAAGTAATAGTCTATTACTTACGGTTTAACACCCTATTGGATAGAGTTTTTTGACACTTGGGTATAAATTTTCCACTCTATATGGTTTACACCCTCCATTGAAAATGCTCTAAGTTGTGACTCGTGAGTGTAGGTTAAGGACTAGAGATTACTGTTAACCATTTTTCAGAAATCCTTAGAAATCCATACTGTTCTGAGTTTTTGTGGCCTCAAATTTCATTTTTCATTAACATAGAAAGGCAAAGCCGAATGGTAGAAACACATTCAACTCACTCAGTTTTTTCATTGAAAAGTTTACGAGCAAAACAAGCACAATAATATATATACAATATTTCCTTACATTCTAACTAAAGTTTTCATTGAAAATTTTAGGAGCAAAACAAGCACAACACTATTTTATTTTGTAAAGGCAACACTATTTTCTATTGTAACGTTCGAACGTGATTACCAAATAATATTGACTATATTTCCTATATTTTTTTTTGTTTACTAACTACTGTGCACGTGGTACCCATGTGCGATCTACAGATTTTTTTTTTAAGTTTATAAACATTAAATTACTATTTTACCTCTTAAAAATTAAAAAAATAATAAAAAAATATAAAATGACTAAAATATCCCTACGTCCACACACATTCACTATTCACTTGACCCCTCGTTTTTCTATATTATTAAAGATGAGAATATTTCCTATCTTTGACCCAATAATACGCAAACAAACACTTTTATTCGAATCCAACACATATCCATGGAGCTTTATCAAAAAAAAAAAAAAAAATATATCCTTAGAGCTATGTGCCTATGTCATCCTCCACCTTTTTACACAAAAGCCAATACCTCATCCCACCATATGGCAACAAACAACGTGTGCCAAAATACTTAAAATGAATGGATGTTAGAATCTAGACATAAAAGGGGGCAAGTTCAATTCAATTAGGTAACCCCACCACGCCACCAAGCCCAAGAAATGATACCTTTGCCTCCACAAACTCACAAAACATCTTTGGTGCATCTTTGAATTCAAAGCATAGGAAGATTCATAGGAAAAAGAGTCCTAATAAATGATTAGAAAATCAGTTTCCAACCAAAAAGTATAGAAACAAAGCAACACTGTCTAGGTTCATTCTCTCAATTATTTCCATAACCTATAAATAATGGGTGGACCATTTAAAATCAATATAATCTCTAATTAAGACAAGTAATTTTTTTTTCTATAATCCCCAAAATACCCTTTTCTTCTCATTTCTTTATTTCAGGTTTCAGCTCAAAGCTTGCTTTCAGGCTTCAATGGCGTCAATGGCAACTCTTTTCATGCAAACTCCAAACCCAACGCACTCATTTCCCAAATACCCAAAATCCCATTTTGGGTCTGGTCTCAAATTCTCCATTTCTGTGAGCAAAAAAAGTAGTAAAAACTATCCAAAAGCTCGTATTTTTAATGGTTTGATTGAACCAGATGGTGGGAAATTAGTTGAGTTATTTGTGAAAGAGTCGCAAAGAGATGTAAAAAAGAAAGAAGCTTTAACAATTCCTAGAATTAAGCTTTCTAGGATTGATCTTCAATGGGTACATGTACTCAGTGAAGGTTGGGCAAGCCCCCTTCGTGGATTCATGAGAGAATCTGAGCTCCTCCAAACCCTTCATTTTGCCTCACTTAAACTTGAGGATGGTTCTGTTGTTAATATGTCAGTGCCAATTGTATTAGCTATTGATGATGCCCAGAAACAGCAAATTGGCGAGTCGGATAAAATAGCGCTTTTTGATTCAGATGATAATCTTGTGGCTATCTTGAGCAAGTAAGACCTTTTTTTTGGTTCAGTTTTTATTATGAGATTGTTTTAGTCTTTATGCAATTGATTGACTCAAAAACTTTGTTTATGGAATAAGATTACACTCTATGGTACATGGTAGATGAAATGCATTAGATAATACAGTAAATGGAATTGTCATTTGTCTGGAAACTGTTCTTGTTGTATCCTTTCATATTAACTGTATATAACTTATATTGTGTTCTTGTTCACAATTCACATATAAGTGTCTGGAAACTGTTCGATGTGCATGGTCTCATGTACCTTAGATAGTGTACATTTTCCATCTAGCTTATGTGTTAGAGCTTCTTTTTTATTTACATTCTTACAGTAATGATTGCTTGGATACGGCGTAGAAACTATTTTAATTGATTACTCATTGTTGCTGACATTTTATTTTATCATGGCTGACATTTGTGTGTATTTTAGCATATTTTGGTCAATAGCAACGTAAAACATTGAAAGATACCCGATAGGATTAGCAAGGTCAAAGCAATTTTTTAAACTACTTTTTCTGGGGTTAAATGAAGAGTGTCGTGTGACCAATCCATGGACATGCAAATGAAGTGACTTTAGGTTTCTGCCTATCTGTTGATTATTTGAGTGAAAACTCAAGTCAACACATTGGTACGGTTATTTTGTCGTGTCCGTATGTCAACACAATCCCTATACATGTTTGACATGTCTTTTTTTATTTCAAAAAGAATCATTGTTGAAGCAAACTATCAACTTCCTTTTGGTACAGAGTGTTGAACAAGGATTATTAGGTGTAATATAGAAACTTATGAAAACAAACAAGTGAAATCATCTGCAACTCAACTGTATTGTAATTGGTTTCATTAGTGCGTTTATTATATAGCATGGTATGAAAAGGACACAAGTGATTAGTGCGTTTACTACATTGCGTTTTAAACATATATAATGATACTTGTGTTTGATGGGGCGTTTTATATATTATAATGCCTATGGTACACATTTATATAATGTATAATAATCTCTATACATCCGTGACTGATTCTCCAAGTACCAGTTACTTCTCGGATACCTATATGCTGTATTTAAGTTGTTAGGAATGCCGAGTGTCTGTTTTAGTGGCATGGAAATAATAGGTTATGATCTTAGAGTAGGGATTGTTTGTATAAATTATAAGAATGAAGCTTGAATGACCCGGTTTTTCGTACCTTACTTGTAATGAAGCACAGTTACGGTAATCTTAGCAAATTGCTCTCCATATTTTAAGAAACTTGTAAGCTATGTGATTCTGTAGTAGTTGAAACAACACGTTAGTACAGTTTGCAATTGATGGTTGGTTTACAATCCGGTCTTCTGCCAAATTGAGCAGATATCTCAATAAGTGCTTTTGTAATATTTTTCAATCTTTTCTTCTTGATAATTAGGTGTGCTTAATCATAACCTTCAATAATGTAAATATCTTAATATGTCCTTACATGTGTTTTGCATGCAGCATGTTGTGAAGAATATCGTTGACGTATTGTTTATAATTTTCAAATTTATGATCTGAATATTTTTGGCCGACCTTGAATGTGTTGTTGGAAGACAATGTATGGATTCATGCTGACAAAAGTTTTGGGAAAAGAGATGCAATAGCTGAAATGATGACCTTCATTTGAGTTTTGTTGAGCAACTAAGTTACCCATATATGCTAATGGTTTTGTGATATTTTCTATGATTTTTAAGGATTGAGATCTACAAGCACCATAAAGAAGAGCGGATAGCTAGAACTTGGGGAACCACTGCTTCTGGTCTGCCATATGTTGAAGAAGCTATCTCCCATACTGGAAACTGGCTCATTGGTGGTGATTTGGAGGTTATAGAACCAATCAAGTACAGTGATGGTCTCGATCGGTTCCGATTGTCTCCTGCAGAACTGCGTGAGGAATTTACAAAGAGAGGTGCTGACGCCGTGTTTGCTTTCCAGCTCCGCAATCCTGTACATAATGGCCATGCTCTGCTCATGACTGACACCCGCCGTCGGCTTCTGGAGATGGGTTACAAAAATCCTGTTCTATTGCTTCATCCATTAGGCGGCTACACAAAAGCAGATGATGTACCTCTTGATTGGCGAATGAGGCAACATGAGAAGGTTGTTAGTCTATTCTTACTTTTTATCAATCTGTAGTTTATGACAGTATGATATGAATCTGCTCCATTACATGATCTACTTTGGGGAAACTTCCTTCAATGTACAATTAGACGAGCTTAATAAAATAAACAAAATGTTTCTTCAGGTGCTTGAAGATGGTGTGCTTGATCCAGAGACAACAGTGGTTTCTATCTTCCCATCCCCCATGCATTATGCAGGTCCAACTGAGGTGCAGTGGCATGCAAAGGCTAGGATCAATGCTGGGGCAAACTTTTACATAGTGGGTCGAGACCCAGCGGGTATGAGCCACCCAGTGGAGAAGAGGGATCTCTATGATGCTGATCATGGGAAGAAGGTACTTAGTATGGCTCCAGGGCTTGAACGGCTAAACATTCTCCCATTCAAGGTGTGATAAATTTCCATGTCCTTCGTAACTATAATGGATGTAGTTGGTTTAGGTTACAAATATTAAGATTTTTCACAATTCAACTACTTCTACAGGTAGCTGCCTATGACAAAACTCAGAGCAAAATGGTTTTCTTTGATCCATCAAGACCTCAAGATTTTGTATTCATATCAGGGACCAAGGTAATTTCTAATCTGCCAATTTTGGTATGTAATGAGATATCATCATAACCCTTTTAAGTGAATTGAATGCTGCAAATATTTGCTAACAGTTATCTGTTCATTCTACAGATGCGAACACTAGCAAAGAACAAAGAAAATCCACCAGATGGTTTCATGTGTCCTGGTGGGTGGAAGGTCTTGGTGGAATACTATGACAGTTTGGTTCCCTCTGGAAATGGCAGACTGCCTGAAGCTGTTCCAGCTTAGGGACACTAGTGTGAAGAACTTATTTATCTGTGTGGGAGAAACATTAAACTTATCTATCTCCTGTGTGTTCTTGATTTGAAGCTGTAACCATTGTAACATCAGTCCAGCTTTTAATAAAGCATTCAAGGCAGTGGTGCAGAGACACAGGTATTTTATGGTTTACAACTGTAAATAGTTTTCCGTCCATCCTGCCTTGTAATGCCACACTTTGTATAATATGTCGTCACATATATCTCATATGCTTCACAAAAGACAGGTTATGGTATCTGCTTTCAGATTATTATGTTAGATTATTGTGTTCTATATGTCTGTATACACTACGTACATTCTGGTCATGCGTGTCTACAAAAATACTCAGCGAGATGAGGAATTTTTTTTGAAGTCCATCTGAGTGCTATTGAACAATGCAACACATTATTTATCAGTATGTTTGACTACGTGCATGGCTGGTCAGGAGATGATCATAGCGCTATAGCAGTCTTTGGGGAAATTGGGCTCTCAACCCAATTACTTCATTTTCAAACAAAACAGGCACTCTATTTTAAACGTCATAATGCATGTTATCAAGGGCAATAACAAAGAAAAGAAAAGATAAAAAAACAAAGATATTCCTGACATGATAATTTAATTAAAGACATGTACGTTAGACGTATAAAAGGATTTACAATAGTGAAACTTGTGCTACTGTCACAACTTCAAGAACTTCTTTTCTTGAAACCCCCCCTTCCAAGATTAGCCAATTAGGATATCCTCCAATGGCTCATCTAAATGGGGGAAGAAGACTGACAAAGGGTCTATCCGGGACTGGTATGCACTTCACGAACCAAGCAAGTGGCCAAGAAACAGCTGCAATACCAATACATACGGCCCATTGCCCCCAACTCAACCTCACTGTATCTGCAAACTTCTTCAGAAACTCGACCATCACCACCTGAAGAACAATAGTGATTCCAACGATTCCTATAAACAACTTGTTCTTATGTATTCCTTCGAACACGTTTTTCTTCTCCATCTTCCTTGCGTTGAACTCATTAAACACTTGGCAAAGAACGAAAGTGTTAAAAATGAGCGTGTTCCTCACCATTTCATTCACACCGAATATAGATTGTCCCTTAAACTGTAGGATCAAGAGGACTGATATCTGATATAGCGCCTGAGCAAGTAAGTTCCTCCACATAATATTAGTTATAAGTGGTTCAGTATGCCCAACTGGTTTCTTATCCATGAGATCATCAGTAGGCCTATCAGTGGCCAGAGCCAGCGCACCCAAAGAGTCCATGATCAAGTTCACCCACAACAACTGGACAGCAGTAAGTGGCACATCGCCTGCTGAAACTGCCGCTATGAAATTGATCACAAGAGCAGCAACATTAACAGTAAGCTGAAACTGGATGAATTTTTGGATGTTGGTATACACACACCTTCCCCATCTTAAAACAATTACAACAGTTGCGAAGTTGTCGTCCAAAATGACTATATCTGAGCTTTCTTTTGCTACTTCGGTACCTTGGATCCCCATTGAAAGACCAATATCAGCTTCTTTAAGTGCTGGTGCATCGTTTGTACCGTCACCTGTTACTGCTACGACCTCACCTTTTTGTTTCAAACATTGAACCATTAGAAGCTTGTCAAAGGGAGAGGACCTAGCCATCACTAAGATTTTATCAACCTTTTCCATCCTCTCTTCGAGCGTGTAATTCCTGAACTCTACTCCTTCCACCACCTCTCCATTGCTCAAGTCTTGATCAGGCTTTAGTATCCCACATTCAATCGCTATGGCTCTTGCTGTGAAAACATTATCTCCAGTGATCATTTTGATGCGTACTCCAGCTTTTATGCAAGCTTCCACAGCGGATTTCACTCCTGGGCGACATGGATCCTTTATTCCAACTATTCCCAATAAGGTTAGTCCGTCTTCTTTAAGCTTTTTGTGGATATTCTCATTATTACTATCAATCGGAATTTTTCCATGGGCAAGAGCAATGCAACGAAGACTTTTAGCTGCCATACCCTCGATTATTTGCTTAAACTTTGTTCTTTCATTCTCATCTAGCACCTTTTCGACTCCAGTACTTTCATAGTAACTCGAGCACATTTGTACGATCATTTCAGCAGCTCCTTTCCAATGCATGTGAATTGTCCTGTTGTCCTTTGTCATTGAAATCCCACTTCGCTTCTTCTGGGAATTGAATGTTTCGACATGAAGAATTTTACAACTTTGCTTCAATTCATCCATGTTCATTCCCAAATCCAAGACAGCCCATTGAAGTATGGCTTTCTCAGTTGGGCTACCGGAGAACTCAGGCACCCATCCTGAAGTGGGTTTATAAACACTCCCCGTTGTGTTCAGGCCAACTCCTTCGTGAAGCAATTCAAGAATCTCTGGGGAAATTCTAGACTTAACATCGTCCCACATTGTTTCTTGTCCAATCCAAAATTCTGTCACCTTCATCTGATTTAGTGTTAAAGTTCCTGTTTTATCTGTGCAGATGATGGTGGCTTCACCCATTGTTTCACATGCAGAGAGTTTTCGGACCATTGCCTGATCAGCCATCATTCTTTTCATCGAATAAGCAAGAGTAAGCGTTACAGCCAATGGCAAACCTTCTGGAATCGCCACAACCACAATAGTAATTGCATCAGAGACAATACGAACCATGGCATTCATCACATCATTAAACTTGGTCTTGCCACCAAAAAACTCCCGTTTTCCATTTGCATCTACTGTGTGCCCTGTGAAGTAACGTACTAATAGCACTACAAGAACAAGGAATGCTACTGATAAACCAACTTTCCCTATGTAAGAAGTCAATTGATCAAGTCTAACTTGTAATGGTGTTCTGTCATTAGTATCACGGTTTATTGAGCTCATCATCTCACCCCAGGCAGTGTTCATGCCCACAGATGTGACGAGCATGCGGCCATAGCCATCTACCACCTTGGCACCAGAAAGCAGGAATGGACGCCTACTGCTATCAACCTCCACAGGTTCACTCTCTCCTGTCATACTTGACTCGTCTATTTGCAATGAATGCCCATCTAAGAACAAGCCATCTGCTGGAACCTGATCACCAATCTTTAGACACACAACATCCCCTACGACAATATCAAATATGGAAATATGGTGTCGCCGTCCATTTCTCACAACATCAACCTGAATATTACTACTTATACTAGACAGCTTATCAAATTGCCTCGATTGCCTGAAATTACTTGCACAAGATACAGAAACGACCACAAAAACAGCAATAAATATACTTCCACCATCATACCACCCCTCTTTCCACCCATGCTCTTTTATTCCAAACACAATAGAAAGAGTAGCACAGACAAGAAGTATAATTATTATTGTATCCTTGAATGCTTCAAACACAAAATGGAAGAAGCCTTTAGGCTTTGGCTTCTGATATGTGTTTGCGCCAAATGCATTGCTCCTAAAACCCATATCTTTATCATCGCCGCAGATTCCATTGTCAATATCGGTCTCGAGTGCTGCTGCAACTTGGTGGACACCTCCAAACTGGCGCAGACCTTCCAGGTTCTTCTCTTTTACAAAATGTATTATATTTTGGTAACCTACATTGGAGAGAATCACCTGATTATTAGCATCATTGTTGAGTTGAATATCAATGGCCGCATAAGACCTCGTACGTAACAATCCAGTGAAGGATTGGTTCTTCATAGCAACAATCTCTTTATTTAGAGACAGTAATACTCTCACTGCATATATTGCTGTGCAAGCCAAACGCCATCTTTTGTGCGGTTTGTTAAGGCTTCGCACGTTAAGGAGAAACGCACCGTGGCCTGTCTGTGCATGTCTGTCAGACATGATATCTGATAGATAAAAATGATAGTTAAATTAGCGAGTCTGAATTCGATTCATAAACAGAGTCTCATTCGTAAGTTCGCAATAAAACTTAAGACAATTGTAGCAACAAATTTGAATTTATAAGGAATTAATTCAAGAACTCCCTTCTTCCACCAAACCTTTTATTCTTAGATCACATTATATACCCACAAGTATTAAATTCAAGTTTATCATATAATAAACTTACTATTGGTTATTCAGTATAAGGCCTTTCCTGGAATACCATGCTGAAGCACACTTCGAAAAGGATATGATATGCAAACATAGGCACATAGCAACCAAGAAAATCATGCCAAAGTTATATATAATATGCTTAATTGGTAAGTTCAAGTGTACAGCGACTAATTGTAACTATTTAATTCAAAAGAAAAAAATTGCGTGAAGAAAAAAAAGTGCTTGACTTGGGCGCTTCATATACTAAACTGGAAGTTCATCCCGAAAACTAATTTAAGTCCTCCCTCCTTTTTTATTTGTATGAGCTCCGTGCAACTCTTCAAAGTTGCATTTCAGATACACTCAAATAGAGACAGTGAGAAGTGAACATTCATAGATAGCCTAGAAGCAAAAGCATATAGAAATTAGAAATATATAACAAAAGAAAAAGCATTCCCTTCATCTTTTTCTTTCTAACTAAATATCTGTAGCGCGTTAGGAAAAAAGGTCTTGTCAGTTTTGTTTTGGAGGGGTGGTTATACAAAAGTTAAGAATTTCCAACCTCCGTGTTGTGGATTCTCCTCTGCAACTCTTAACATCTTCAAAATTTCTCGAGTATGTATGTTTTTCTAAGAGAGAAAGAGATGATTAGATTGGCGTTCACATGTAGTAGTCTCTGTTGACAGAGTTGCAGAGTTGACGGTTCCCTCCAAGCAGAGTTTCTTTTCAGTTGGTTCAAACTTCAAACTAGATAGTTGCTTTTATATTGGGTTAATTAGAATAAACCCCCTATACGGGCTATACCCGTTTAGATTAAACCCTATTGTTTAAATCATTAGACTTAAATACTTATTCTAGTTGTTATTTTATTTAATTCCAGAACTACCCCGTATTATATTATATTTGACCCTTCCATCGTCTTTTCCGATCACTCGTCCCATAGCCCCAATGTCAGGCCAATGAGATACCCAACCTTAAATAAATCCAATAATATTCAATTTTAACCTCCAAATATTCAATTATATTCTTTTAATTCTTATTCCAAAACAAATTGGATTGCGTGAGTTTTGATTAAAAATTAAATCTTCCGTTCTAAAAAAGCTCACTTCTATTTTTGTTCATTAAAACCTTCCCACCAGCTTTTTGAATAAATTTTCCGCTCAAAATACTTAAACTCAATAATCACACATTTTGAATTTCCTCTTCACCCCACCAATTATTCTTTCTCACTCTTAATCCATTTCCAACTTCTTTAAACCCATTTCTAGCAAAATTGGTCTTCTTAATAGCTTTAAATGCTTCTATCAATATATATGTATTCTCTTATTTTTTAATTAGGTAAGTTAGATTTGAGTCCTAATGATGTAGAGCTGTTTTGAATTGGAAGAGAGATAGTGCAAGAAATTTTGTAATTTTGTATAAATATGGTGGTAATGTTAGCAAAAATGTAGAAAAGTGATCGAGGACAAAAATAATAGGAGCAGTTATGGAATTAAGTGAAATATAAACCAGAATGAATATTTAAGTCTAAAGATTTAAACAATAGAAGATTTAATCTAAATTAGTATATACTTTGGGGTGTTTAGTATAATTAACCCTTTTTATACCGTAATATAAGACCCAATCAAACCCGAGAAAGAGATTGGGTCCTGATCTTACTCTCAGGTTATGGACTTTTTATATGGTTGGTTTCTCACTTCGCCAAAAAGCCTAAAAGAGAATGTCAACAGTTAAAAACTAACTAAAATGTTTCATGTTATGATCAAGATGAAACACATGATTTTCACTGAAAAAAGAAGAGGCAAATTTTCAATTCCTACGAAAACGAATTTTCCCAGCCGTATAAGGAAACTAGTTTCCGTGTAAAATGGCATCGTGAGAGCTTTTGCCAAAAACAACTGTAAGTAGTTTTCTGCGTCTACCATATTAAGATTTATTGATATGAACTAGAGTAGAACACATACGTTATGACGTATTGACGCCGCGATGCTGGAAACAATTATGTACTGCAGTGTACGCGTTGAAGTTGCAGCTAGATTTTTTGGAAAAGAACCTAGAACATATTGCTCAGGTAGTGGTTATTACATGCCTGTATTTGTCTCAGAAATAGATAACAAGGTTGAAGCTAGCAGGCTAGGAGTGGTTTCATGCCTTTCATACCAAGAGTCAATACCAAGCTAAGTATAAACTCAGAGAGTCTTTATATAGACATAAATTTGAGTTTAAGGAAAGTATATTAAGAAGGTTCACTGAAGTTTCCTTGTGGTGTATCCTGAAAGCTTTTCCAACAGTAATAATTAAGAGAGATAATATCACGAGGTTGATTCTGTTGACAGTGTGAGGTTACTGTTAATGGAACAAATATGTTAATGACATTGCAGGTGTCGACTAGCAAAGTCGGTAAAATCTTTGGGTGATGATATCAGAGGTCTGGGGCTCGATGTTAATGACATTAGTTGTACCATTTAGGGTTAACGAATATTATCCCCACTAGATGAGCCAATTAGGATTTACTCCCTCCCTACTAGATGGCCAATTATGGTCTTTTCCCTAAATACAAAAAAAAAATCAAATTGATCGTGTTTTTTTTGTGTATTTAAGGGGGAGACCCTAATTGGCCATCTAGTGGGTGGGGGGGATCCTAATTGGCTCATCTAGCGGGAGGGTAATACTCGTTAACCCTACCATTTAAGCATACGAAGTTGAAGCTCACACCAATAACACAGTGACACCAAACTAAGGAAAAATGCAAACTTGAAGACTTGAAATCTTCCCAAAGTCAAGGACACAGTAGTAGATTAGTAGTAGTCATATACAAAAGGTGTACGATCTCATGTGCATACTATTGGGTGGTCCCTCACCATGTGAATTGGGTAAGAACTGTTGAGACTACACAAGGAGTGCACACCCCCTCATGGGGTGAGTATGCCTAGATATGATGCGAGTACGCCAAGACATCAGTGTTGACTAATTGTTCACAAGGGGCGGACGCCTGGGGGGGATCCTAATTGGCTCATCTAGCGGGAGGGTAATACTCGTTAACCCTACCATTTAAGCATACGAAGTTGAAGCTCACACCAATAACACAGTGACACCAGACTAAGGAAAAATGCAAACTTGAAGACTTGAAGTCTTCCCAAAGTCAAGCACACAGTAGTAGATTAGTAGTAGTCATATACAAAAGGTGTACGATCTCATGCATACTATTGGGTGGTCCCTCACCATGTGAATTGGGTAAGAATTGTTGAGACTACACAAGGGGGTGCACGCCCCCTCATGGGGTGAGTATGCCTAGATATGAGGCGAGTACGCCAAGACATCAGTGTTGACTAATTGTTCACAAGGGGCGGACGCCCTCGAATATGCCTTGTGAGAGGATGCACGCCCCTATGCTTTTGAACAAATAGAGTTCCAATTTTTCGTAGATAAACCGAGATGGTTTGGAATTTCGTTTTACACCAAAATTTCAAAATGCTATATATAAGAAGTTATGATTTTGATCCATAACAAACAAGAACACAAGAGAGATAAACAAATTTTGAGAGCAGCCAAAATTGAGAGAAAACTCTTACAAAGATATAAAGTTTGTAAGGAGAGAAATTATAGAAGAAAGATCTAATAAGTGTTGAGAGAGACTTAAGATGAGTGATTGTAATCTTCATTCCCATACTTATAAAAGGACTCTTGTGGAAGTAGACAACATTGACCAAACCACAATAAATCATTGTGTTATGTTTTTACTTTACATTGTTATTGCTTGTTGGTGATAGTTAATTCCATAATTTAGGTTTGTGGTTGTTGGTTGTAGTGAAAACTTAGATTTTTCGATTGGAATTTAGAGTATTTATATACAAGCTATCTTAGTGGGGATTGATTGGTATCGCTTTTCCCAACAAGTGGTATCAGAGCCGTGATTAGATCAATCACAAAAGTTGTTGTTCCAAACTTCACTCGAAAGGTGTTTGATTAAATTCCTAAGAGAAGGTTTGAGTTGAAATAACTTGTTGAGATGAATCATTCTATAAACACTCGCATGACTAGTCTAAATAGAAGTACCTACACCATTTGGAAAACCAAGATAGAAAACTTGTTTTATTGCAAGGACTTAGCACAACCCATTGAGAATGGAAGAGTAAAACCGGATATAGTATCCGTAGCCGAGTGGAGCAAGCTTGGTAGAAAAGTTATTGGGTACATTAGACAATATATTGACGACAATGTAATCCACCTTATATCCCAAGAGACTACCGCTTTTAGCTTATGGAAGAAATTGGAAGACCTCAATAAGGAGGCAAAAAGGGGCACACAATATAGCTCTTCTCACTCAGAGATCCCTGTCATAGAAAAGTGGGAGAAAGGTAAAAGTGGAAATCCATCTCATTCTAGAGATGATGATCGAAGTAATTCTAGGAGCATGAGTAGACCTCCTAAAAAGACTTGTCATGTTACTATTGCGGTATCTATGACCACTTTAAGTATGAATGCATAGAATTGAAGAGGGATGAGAAGACTATAGTACCGTACCTAAGACAAGTTAGAGATGAAAGAAAACACCACCGGGCGAGACTCTACTGTTATAGCTTCAGAGTATAAAGTAGGGATTGTGTCAGAGTATGTACTATCAAGAGGCTCTTGAAGGTACAGACGGAGAGAAATGGTTGAAGGCCATGCAAGATGAGATGGGTTCTGTTGTAGTTAGTGGTTGAGTGTTGAAGTTTCTATCCTAAATTTTAAGTTGGGAGGAATGAGTGATGAGTGAAAATAACAACTTTTTAGTTCTTCATATTCATCTTTTTCATTCTAAATCTAATGAGTATTGAAAGACTAGTGTTGAGAGATTAAAATTATTGAAAATATAAAGTTGTAGGATTAAAACATGAAAGAATGTGAAGGAAAGGTGATGACTTTATCACCAAGTTACACTCATTAATGACTTCAATGAGTGCAACTTGTGTTCTTGATATTGAATGACAATGATGTAAAGACAAGTGCTTGAAATGAAAAGATTGAAAACAACAAGTATTGGAAACAAAATTGAATGTAATGGAATCAAATGAAAATAAGAACATAAAACAAGAAAACAAGATAGATTGAAATAAGGAAATAACAATACAAGAAAATAAATGCAATAAATGTAAATCTACCTAAGAAAGCATGATAAAATTGATCTCAATTTTTGGGTTGTCAAACCAAAAATTGGATAATGCTTTCACTCCATACTTTTTGTTTTTATATTCTTACTTTTACAATGACTGATTTGCCCTCTCCCTTTACAATCAAGACACCTCACTATGTTGCTTTTTATTTTTCCTTTATACTTTTGGTTTTGGTTTTTCTCTATCTTCTTAATCAAGCTAGGTTTTGAGTAAGTCTTCTTTTGTGACAAGGTCATCCATCTCCAGTCTTCTGAGTTAAAGACATGACTTTCAGTTCTCTGGGTTTAAGTCCTTGACCTTTGACTTTGACTGTTTCATAGCAGCTTGAGTCTTCATAAGAAGTGTTAATAAAACTCTTTTTGTTGCTAAAATGCATCTTTTATTAATAGTGGTCTGAAATGGCCTGTAACCTGCAAAATAAAGTAAAAGCTATGAGTTGTCTTTTTATTAAGCGTAAGAAGGGTTGTAATGCAGTAATGTAAATGTAATAAAACGCACATTTGGGAGCTGATCAGGTTCTTTGCATAAGAATCACATCTATGACTTGGTTGAGAATCCGGAAGGAAGAATAGTTTTTAAGAACAAATGGGTGTTCAAAGTCAAGCATGAAGATAGTAATCCACATCCAAGGCACAAAGTTTGCATTGTTATGAAGGGATTCAGTTAGAGGAAAGATATTGACTTTGATGAAATTTTCTCTCCGGTGGTTAAGATGACTTCTATCAGGGTGGTATTGGGTTTGGCCGCAAGTATAAACCTAGAGGTTAAACAACTAGATGTCAAGACATGTTTTATTCATGGTGATCTTGAGGAAGATGTCTATATGGACCAACCAAAGGAGGTCAAAGGCAAGGAGCACATCGTATATATGTAAGCTAAGAAAGAGTTTGTATGGGTTGAAGCAGACACTTAGACAGTGGTATACACTAGAAGTTTGAATCTTTTATGGTGAAGCATTGCTACAAGAAGTTTACTTCCGATCACTGTGTGTTTGTTCAGAAGTTTCCAAATGGAGATTTCATAGTGCTCTTGTTGTATGTAGATTATATGTTGATAGTTGGCCAAAATATCAACAATATATCCAAGTTGAAGAAAAACTTGAGTAAGTCATTTGAGATAAAGAATTTGGGTTGAACAAAATAGATTGTGTATCCATTTGAGCAAGAATCTGAGTTTTCATTCTAAATCCAAGTACATACATGTGCATTATCTTTGGATTAGAGAAGTTCTCGAAGAGAAGTGACTGTGTATTGAGAAGATCCATATCGACAAAAATAGGTCGGATATGATGACCAAAGTTTTGTCGAATGGCAAGTTTAATGTCTGTTGTGCTGTATCACTGGATTGGTGGCACACTCCTCCTGTTGATTTGAGAATGTATGAGAGTATCCCCCCTCATGGCTCAGGAGGGGGAGATTATTGGGTGGTCCCTCACCATGTGAATTGGGTAAGAATTGTTGAGACTACACAAAGGGTGGCCTTTGGATTTGTCTAGACATGAGGCGAGTACGCCAAAACATCAGTGCCGACTAATTGTTCACAAAGGGTGGACCCCTCGAATATGCCTTGTGAGAAGAGCGCACACCCCCATGCCTTTGAAAAGATAGAGTTCTGATTTTTTGCAGATAAACCGAGATGGTTTGGAATTTCGTTTTACACCAAAATTTTGAAATATTATATATATGAACTTTTGCAAAGAGATAAAACTATTATAGAAGATAGATCTAGTAAGTGTTAGTTGGAGAGATTTGAGAAAAATGCTTGATATCTTTCTTTCCATATTTATAAAAAGATTGACTCTTCTGAAAGTAGGCATCATTGGCCGAACCACAATAAATTATTGTATTATGCTTCTACTTTACATTGTTATTGCTTGTCTGTGATAGTTAATTTCATAGCTTAGGTTTGTGGTTATTGATTATAGTGAAAGCTTAGATTTTTCGATTGGAATTTAGAATGTCCATATACAAACTATCTTAGTGGGAATCGATTCGTATCGTTTTCCCCATCACATACGTCTTTTATTTTGCTCTGGTCATTTTCTTTAAGAGTTGCCTCTGGCAACCCACCGTAGAGCTGGTTTTAGCAAATCGATCGTCATAGATACGTGGTCATCTTTCCATAGATCAACATATTGAAAAATAAAACATTTACTTAATTCCTCGCAATTGTTTGATACTTGATCCATGTATTCTGTTGCTGCCATGCATCCACAAAGAAATGTTTAATGTATGTGTGCTAGATTGCTAGCATTAGTCTTTATCTTATGTTATATGTCTGGTTTATGCAAGGAGTTCCTCCCCCCCCCCCTCCCCTCCCGCGGATGGAACTAACAATACGGAATATAAATGAATAGTACTATCTAGTTTAAAAGGCCGCGTCTTCCTGAAAAATAATATTGCCCCGCCTGGGTGTGGTTGCATCGTACAACGCTTTAAGAGAAACTTCATGGAGGCATGATGTTTCTCTCACTTAAGAATCTTGAGATAGAAACTGGAATGGGGATGCTTGTTAACTTCCCCAAGCCATGCCAACTATACCAATACTTTACTCTTAGAATACTTTATGCATGATTACCAACTTTTAGATCAATTCCTAGCATAAGCAAAGAGATTCTAGTTTCATTTGTTGAAGTAAAGCCAAATTCAGTCATTTTGTCCGCATAGCACTGATTTTATATCTTCAAGCTTTGGTTTTGAAAGAAAATTTCGTAAATCATTTAAAGAAAAACATTTGCATCAAATTTTCGAGCTTTCCGACTAAGAAATAAAGAAGCCTTAGAGTTTTGTCCTATAGTAGTCCACCAGCCTAGATTTTTGTCCTATAGTTCATAAGGGATACCATATAAAAATTTCTGTCCTATACTATGGTTATGAAAGTATGAACGCATTTTCCTTCTCTTAACAATCTAATGTCAGCAATTCAGCATGTAGCATGAGGGTAGGAGTATGAAAAGAACTGTGATGTGGAAAGTATCAAGTTGTAGTAATAAAAGGAGCTGATTAGTAAAGTCTTTTGTTTAAAAATGGATACAACCGCGTAGGAAAAATGCAAAGCTAACACTGAAGTCAAGTTCGATCATAAATAACAGAATAGAAAGACGGTTCATCGTTCATGCTTTCCATAGAAAAATGTATTTAAATGTTTTATCTCAATTGAAATTCTATTCAGATTGCACTTAGTACACCAGTGAAAGTTCGTTGGGAAAACGATGGATTAGAATTTAGAAATGAGTTTTGAGGAAAAAGTTTGTTATATGACTCAGTCTTTCACTACAAAATTTTGATCAAATTTGCGCTCCCAGCTGCCACGACTTTAATTAAAAGAGATTCACAGCTAGTAATTTTTTTCGTTACACGAAAACATAACACTTTTGCGGCTGGCGTAATCTATGTGCGTGTGCTTGCTTTCGTCAGTTTCTTTACCTATGCTTGGGTTTGCTAACACACTGGTAACCTTCTTCGTTCATTGAGGTGGGTTGGACTTGGATTAGTCTTGTTCTGGTTTCTGGATACAGGTTTCAGTTTCCAGTATTCTCTTATCTATCCGTAGTTCGAGATTTCGAAATTCCGAAAATCTGAAAAAACGAAATTAACTATATTTCGACCCTATGTTGTATTTTCTAATTTTTTCAAAAAACGAAATATTCAGCAGAATTTTGATATTTCGTTCGAAACATGAACACTGCATCTATCAACTGTGTCTAATATTTTGGAAAAAACGACTCAACCACCCAGTCTTTACTCGAGGATAGTACGAAGAATTTCAATATCACTATCGTTGTTTATCTGGATCATAGTTCACGATTTCAAAATTCATGGAATTTCGTTTTCCTCAAAAACCGGAATTCCAATCTGAATTCTGCTGTCTGTATCGGAATATACAAGTTTCTGGAAAGCAGGAAATCTGTCTGAAACTAATCTCCACCGTTAATTGCCAAATATTACATTTGAACTGTCGCTTCCAGATTTCAATTAATATATTGTTATAATATATTATAACAATATATTTGAAAATTAAGAATATATTAAAGTGGAATTTATAGTATATTTTCGAAAATTAAGAATTACCCTGTTTGGCAAACTTTTCTATACTGGAATAGAAACCTCACTCAAATCCCAAAATCAAGGAATTATAAGTTTCTATAGGGGGTAGAAACTTGAAATTTCATATATTAATGAATTATTTTAATTACTTGAAATTATAAATTTTGGAATTATATTTTCAATTCCAATTCCATAGGAAAACTTCCAAACAAATCTGAAGTGTAATCGATATACATGCAATTACTACCCCAATTAACTCATCGTCTTCGTCTCCATAAGCCAAATCTCCATTGAAATTCAAACAAGAAGTAATTGTATCGTGAAAATCAAATCCGTCTATTACATCGTGTAACATCTTGTGATGAAGAATGATTCATGGGAAAGAGTTCAGAACTAGGCTACAAATTTTCTTAATGTGTTCTTCAAGTTCAGTAACAAAATTGAATGAAGTTTCCAATTTGATCAATCTTGTTACTTAATCTTGTTACTTGTTAATCAATAAATTGTCCCCACAAAATATATATGTACCCGTTTAGATTAAACCCCATATTGTTTAAATCATTAGACTTAAATACTCATTTTAGTTGTTATTTCACTTAATTCCATAACTTCCTCTAATATATTTGACCCTTCCATCTTCTTCCCCGATCATTTGTCCTCTCCAGCGGCCCAACCGCAACTTGATTCCACAATTAATACAATCAATCACGGCCCAAATCCCATAACCCCAATGCCAAACCAATAACGTACCCAATCTTAAGTAAACCCAATGATACTCAATTTTAACCTCCAAATACTCAATTCATTTGATTCTTAGTCCAAAACAAATTAGATTGCATGAGTTTCGATTAAAAATTAAAATCTTTCGTTCCAAGAGAGCTCACTTCTATTTTTGTTCATTAAACCCTTCCCACCAATTTTTTGAATAGATTCCCCATTCAAAATACTTAAACTCAATAATCACACATTTTGAATTCATCCTCACCCCCACAAATCATTATTTCTCACTCTTAATCCATTTCCAACTTCTTTAAACCCATTTCTAGTAAAATTGGCCTTCTTTAATGGCTTTTAATGGCCTTCCTATATATATATATATATTAGGAGCAAGTTCCGTTTACCATAGTTTATACCACACCCCCCTACAAAATGAGTTAAGGGCTAATAATTTGTGGATATGATACACTAATCATAGATAGCATCTACTCAAAAATCCATCTCATTTGGAAATCTCTAACCTAGTTAAAAATCATTATCAACTTTGATTTTTTTTTTTAACGACTCAGATTATTCGATTTTGCAATCATCTTTTGACATAGTTAAACATTATCAAATGAGTTGAAATTTTATAGAGGTGATCTTCATGGTTAGTTGAACACATCCACAAAAAACTAGGTTATAATTCGTGTTGTAGGTGAAGTTGTGGGGCATGGTATAAACTATAGTATAAAAAGTATGGTAAACGGAACCTACTCGATATATATATATATATCTTCTCTCATTTTTGAATTAGGTAACTTAGATTTGAGTCCTAACGATGTGGGGATGTTTTGAATTGGAAGAGAGATAGTGCAAGAAGTTTTGTAATTTTGTATCGATATGGTTGTAATGTTAGCAAAAACAGAGTAGGAGAGTGATCGAGGAAAAAAATAATAGGAGTAGTTCTGGAATTAAGTAAATCATAAACCAGAATAGGTATTTAAGTCTAATGACGATTTAAACAATAGGGGGTTTAATCTAAATGGGTACATACTTTGGCGGGGTTTAGTCTAATTAACCCATAAATTGTACGTTGATGATTCTTTTGATCTATCGGTTTTTTTATCATAATCTTCTTCTTCTTCTTACATTCATTCAATTGCATTCAAAATTAAAGTTGGCCGGGTTAGATCTATAAACTTTGGGTTTTAATATTAAATTATTAGTTTTTTGTGTAATTACTATAATATCCATGGCAGTTTATCATACTGGATATGCCGATTCCGACACCGTTTCAGTTTTTTAGGAAACTTAAATATCCAACGGAATTTTTTGCAATCACGAACACTAATTTGGATACACCATCTAGGATGAATCACGAGTGCCGATGTGCCCACATGTTTTTCTGTGGATCAGTGGATGTACTCTCACAGTACAGTCTGTCTGACATTATTTGATTTTACTGTTATGGAAGAATGGAGGAGTTTCCTTCTCCAACTAGATTCTAACTATTGTTAGAGTGTATTGTAGGAGGAAATTAATTAAAGTATGACGTTAACTCATGAAATATCTACCAGCAGTGAAGTGAGTGTGTGAGTCTGATAGAGTGAGGCCATAAAAATCAAAGCACAAGAAGCATAGGTGATTGTGTATACATTTTTTGTAAATTCATATGTGACACATGATAACATCTTCTTATTGCTCGAATATGGTCTTAAGTGTGGGTAGGAAGTACCAAAACATGTTTCAAGTCCAAGTCTTGAATAACTCACTTCCTAGGTTTGGAAGTGAAATAAGAAGAGGTGGTTCAGAACTCTAGTCGGAGTATAGTAGTAGGTTCATAACTGGTTGGAGCAGTAGGTTTAGAGAACGAGGTTCGGAACGTACTGGATGGAGTAGTAGGGTCGGAGAACCACTTCATGACTAGGAACTCCAATTCCAGAGTTCAAATACTCAAGTTAAGAACTCCAACTCTTACTCTGAACTTAAACATGCATGTTTCCTTATTGTTTAAGTCAATAGAAGAGGCCTATTGGCTTGTGAAACATTAATTAGCTTCTAGAAGAGTCTAGATATGGCTTACTAAGAAATTGTTTCCTATTTAAACTTTAATTACTTAACTCACAAGTAATTATGGAAACCTAATTTATTTTTTTAATTAAATAGAATAGTTGAACTACGTTTTGAGTTTGATTTTTCTTCACAGGTTACATAGACAGCCATTAAAGAATGTGGTTCAACTCATCATCTTCTACATACATCTTTTCTTGATTCAATATTTCTATTTGTTCTTTGATCATCAACAAAATACTTGTGTTTTTAGATTAGAAAAAATCATCACACAGTAATATACGCCAGTATCTTAAAAAGTAATATTTTTTATCTATAAAATATATATATTTAGGTAATTTATCTTTTGGTCACCAATTGATCGTTTATTTGCATTTGGGCCAAAATTGACAGTTTACTACGTTAACTTTGCGTTGACCATCTTGTTCCATCTATATTTTCCAGGAAAAGGCTAAAATACCCTGCACATGTCTTACACGTGACTTACTTGTGGACCAAACACTTTTTTTTGCTAGGTAAGCTGTATTATATTATATTAATAGGTAGATTACATGAATATATATAAAAGGAGGGATGGAACATACAAAACACAAATATTGCTATTAACAGTATGACCAAATACAAAAAATTCCAAATAATAGTCAAACACTTGAAAAGATCTAAAATTTGATTCAATGGCCATATAAGAATCTATTTGCAACCACCTATTTAACCAACTTACTTCCTGCACCTAAGCCAAGCTAATTAACACACACAATTACAACACAAAAGTGATGGGTGGAAGCAAAACAATTAATGCATATTATTAATTTTTGCATAATTGTATGAATTAATAAATAGTCTCGATTCATTACACCGATTTTTTTGTGGTAGGTGTAAATGTTAGATTTGGATTAACCTTACAATCGTAGGCAATCAGGGATTGATGGTTTGGATTTGACTGAGTTTGTGTGGACGAACTGCCTACATATCAAGTTCTCTCTACTGAGGGGAGACTTGAATCAGGTCAGACATAGTTCCTCCTCTTCTTTATATAGGTGAGGGTGTTTGTGCCTCCTCCTCTCTCGCGTCCGGTCAAGTTCTGGACTTGATGGCATTAAAGAGCCATAAAGGCATCTTGTGGTGAAGTAATGGCGTGCGCACCTACAACTCCGATCTTTAAGGTGACAGTCAGGCCATACGTTACTAGCCATTGGGGTGCTG
The DNA here is from genome assembly GCF_015680905.1 of Coptis chinensis. Taxonomy (NCBI): domain Eukaryota; kingdom Viridiplantae; phylum Streptophyta; class Magnoliopsida; order Ranunculales; family Ranunculaceae; genus Coptis; species Coptis chinensis. The sequence continues at coordinate 89,282,209 of NC_141460.1, forward strand.
GCTAATGTGAGCGTTCTGGCCGGATGCTTAACGTTCTGGACGTGGATGTTTTGGGAGCAGAGCGTTCAGGGTGCTGATGAGGTCGCTTAACCTGTATGAACTTATCATCAGCGACCTGAACGTGTGGATAAGTGTGATCATCCTGGTGTGCTAGACACGTGCTTAATATTCACTGGAAGTGTATATTACTCCCTCACGCACAGTAGGAGCATAACAAAGTTTAATGAATATTATGAACACTTGTGAAGTTGTTATCATTCAATTCTTATACTTTGAGGTTATAGGGTGTTTGCTTTTTCATTAGCTTTTATACTAAAATAATTGTGTGGTATTGTTCAAATTGAAATATCTCAAGCCTAAATTAATCTAAACAAGATTCTTATATTCATTATAAAGATGGCCGATTGTAGAACACCTAAGACGATTTATTACCAGTGTTAGTCATAGGGTTGAACAATCTATTGTTGATTCAATCACTATCATTAACTATAAGCTAGAATATAGTATATGTTGGTAAAAGAGAGTGACTATTTGAGTGGCCAATTTATCCAATTAGAGAGTTTTAACTTTCAAGGAGGTGGTGAGCTAATGCTAATGGGGGAGGTGGAAGAATAGATGGGTATAATTAATAGGTAATAATATAGCTTTTTAAGAGTGAGTTTATAGTTGTAACAAGGAGAGAATATAATATTACCACCGTACCCTAAAATTATTGTTTAATGGTACCAAGAACATAAAATTATACACCCGAATTAGCAACTAATTTGATGTCATTTTAGAGTTGGTCATTACATTTAGGAACTACGAATACATGAAAGATGTAATCTAATTAGAGCATACAATAACAATTAGAACAAGTTTACGCCTTTATTAAATGCCCAAGTCTTATCTCAAAATTAGGGCTTTAACTATAAATTAGAGTTTGGTCATAAGGGTAAATGTGTCAATATATAAAATATGGATAGGCAACCAATAATTTTGGACCAATCACTAATAAACGAATAATTGTAAACCAAACACAGATATTGCTATTAAAACTAGGACTAAAAGCTAATTAAATCACCCTATTTTTTTATCTTACATTTCCTCAAAGTTCATTTAGTCTAGTTCACAAGCACCTAAGAGCAGCTTCAACACCAGCTTGTTATCTTATATATAAAACATATACTGGATTTTCCAATTAGTTTCCGTATTCCCGGTTTTAGGCCAAAGTTTTTAATAAAAGGTACCGGAAAGTTGGACAGCTACTTTCTTTTTGCTCTTCACTGAAAGGGTAAATTGGTAAATTTACTACTCTATTGGGTTTTGCTTACTAAAATGAAAACTGCCTCGCCAAACAGACACACCGTTTCGGCCTATTTTCCAAATTAAAAAGAGTTACGGTCTTCTCCATTTCCACAATTCTCCCACATCTGCAACAGCTTCTCCCATATTGCACATTGATTCACCATGGAATAGGTCACATTACTTTTAAGTTTTTCGTTAACTCATATTCGTCATAATCCATTCTATAATTTCGCATATTTTTGATAAAATTTTTGTTTTACTTTTAGTTTGGATTTCGAATTACTATTCCTCTTTCTGCCTCCCCCTTCAATTCATTACTGTTAACGTTAACGTTAACCTTTCTTCTTAACAGAATCATATCGATCATAGCCTGGCAAAGTGGCAATGCGACTCACTCAGCAAGAATTCTCGCCTTTTGCCACTGAAGGTAATGATCTAACCTCAAACTATAACATTAATATTCTTTATATTTTTTTCATTTTTGGTGCCCACTCTATATTAGCACGAGATTCTCGCTTAAATTTTTTTCAGTGCATTTTGATGGTATAATTATACTCTCTTCCTAATTTTCCGTTACGAGGAATTAAGACTGAGCGTATACTGCACTTTTATTGTTAGTGAAATTGTTGAATCCAGTAAGTCTGATGCATAAGTTCATACTTCAACAATCCAGTTAGTGAAATTGTTGAATCCAGTAAGTCTAATTGATCATTCCAAAGGTGTAAAGGTAGATACGTACATTCATATAGAAAAGACAAACTCATGATGCGATGACTGTTTGAGGTTACAAGCAACAGACAAAGTCTATTTTACTAGAATCATCAGTGGCAATTAGACCTAATATAAATATACACACAAAAGGAAAGAAAATCAAATTCGAATCACTATGGTCCCATCCAGGCTTACCCAATTTGCTAATGATCTGCTTATCATAAACTATTCAATAGTAGGTGTATCAGCACAAGTAAATGATACTTGAACTTTCTCTATGTCAAGGATTCTGTGTTGAAGTGTGGACTCTTCGTCTTCTTTTTCAGACAGCTGACATGTAAGTTATCAAGTTTGGTCCATTTTTTTCATATATTTTTTACTTTTAGTTTCATTGATACATGTTGATTGCTAAGCCTTTTTTCAACTATTATTGTGATTGGTAACATGTGTGAACCTATTATATCATAATCTATAAATTAGTTCAATACTGTTCCAACTTACAGTGTGCCCTTATCAAGTTTCTAATGTGGTGTGGAGCCTTTCCTTATTGTACATTCTCTGGATATCGAATTTTTTTTTACAGAAGGTGTTCAATGATTTGGGGTGTTGATGGTTTACTCTCTTCCTAAATCATGTTGTCATTATCGGAGACAGCCATTTATCAATAGTTTTGGTACCAATCAATTTTAAATAGTGGTTACCGTCATATGAACATCTTTTTCTAAGGTTTGACACAATTATGGCGACCCTATTATTGCTTCATATACTTGACTGTTTCATAATAACTCTTCCTTTAATTATTTATTTCTTTGGCTTTTTTTGTCTCTCCATTTTCTTGGTCAAATGGAGATTCTTCATTGTATCTCACGACTTTTCTATGTCGTCTTTGATGTTTTTATTATTACTTTGTGAGTGTAATGACTTTGTCATACATAGGCTGCTTAGAGAAATACTATGTCGCAATGTAAGACAGTGATCAAGTGGTGTCAACGTGTCTTGCTCCGTACATATTGTATAACAGCTGCATCGCAAAATGGCAAAATGCTTAGGTGTTTTATTGTCATTTTCATCTCACATTTTAGTCTTAATAAGTATTTTCCCTTTCCATATTTTTGTTATCCAGTCCCAAGTAGGGATTATTCTCCACGAATAAACTCCATAAAGCAGTGGAGTTATTTGCTTCCTTATTAATGCACGCGAATAAAACTCTTCAATACTATTCTCTGCTTTTAATTTCTAGGCAAATGCCAAAATGGTCTTCTTCGTCTTCAGATTCAGGTTTTACTCCCTTTTAAATTTTATTCCTTTTTCCCCATTTATTTGTTGCTAATTAATGCTGCCCGCAACAGTAAATGTATTTACTCCAAGGCGACTACATTGTGGGTTTCGCATAATTTCTATTTGGTACTGTTTTCTTGCCTTTTGCAATACTTATTTCTGTTTTGATTATTCATTTGAATTGGATTGTAAAATTCCATAATAGTTCACCTCAATCAAGGCTTTCAACAGACAGTTTCCGCTCAAACTCGCTGGTATGTTATATTGTCCCTTCTACATAGAAGAACTTCTATAGTATTTCTATACTATATAAATACCCTTTCGTTTTTCCTCAACTTTGGATATAATCAATATTATGGTTCCTTTCTAAACAATCCATGAATCTCTTTTTGGGTTTTCCACTATCCATCATTGGACGCAACTTTCCTCCTAGAGTGTGCGAATAATGGAGTATAGCACTCTGTTGCTATAAATCATTTTATATTGTAATACAATCCCCTTTTACCCAATAATATTGTAAGTGTTCGCCTAAATTGGTGTCTCTTCATTTGTAGGTTTCAAAGAGGAAATATTTTGTTTGCCTAAATCTTGAGCAAGACGCACGCAAACAAGAGAGGTGAAAAAGGCTTTAATTTACAGGTCTCAAAAGCTTTTCGTTGTACAATGCTTACAAGTAAATCTCGATTTAAGTTTAAATTTACAGTTTTTTGTGATACAATACTTCAAAATTGTTGATAACTTCACTAATCTACAACATTTACATCAATTTAGATGCCATGTTATACAATTGTGGTAGAAGATAGTTCTGGAATTTAATTATGTATAATTCACATTTGGTTGTTGTCAAACCAAAAAACAACGGTTTTAAATTCATTATAGTATTTTGCACTTAAGTTATGTTCTCACTTATTTAATCCTAAGTGCATCCTTTGGGCAATCAAGGCTTCATTGTGTAAAAAATTAGAAATAAACCAACAATACACCCTCTTTCAGTGAGGCCAAGTAATTCTTAGGCAATTCCTGATGGGTCAGATCAATAGTAGCATCATCGGTTTTCCATTTAATTTAATTTTAGATCATAATATTTACTTAGTAGATTAGACTACAAAACCTCCTTTGATGGTTGATGTTCTTTAAGTACGTATTATCTGTGCTGTGGTACCATTTGGATGGATAACAAAAAAGTTACTGTTGTATTATTGTTGTATGTCAATTCTATTAATAAAAGTGGTTCAATGGTTCATTTGATTTAATACTGACCCTTTTCATTTGTTGCACAACTTATCAATACATAGACATAGGAATACAAACAAGTACTTGAATGTTACCTGGGGGACATTGGAAGCTAGGTGGCAAATGTCATTGATATCTAAAACCCCGCCACTTGAAGAGGAGTTTAGCGAATGGGTACAGGCAATGAAGCATGCTGGGGTACGGATGCCAACCCACAAACAGTTACTGGGATTTTATTTATTCATCTGCAACTGTGAACGCCTCAGGAGGGAGATGGATGTGGCAGAAGCGAGCTGAATAGGGAAGAAGTGGAGAGAATCAAGGCAAGGCTCCAGGAACTAGAGCTTCTAGGCAGACAAAGGGAAAAGACCTTAAGGCTGTGAGATTAGTAGAGATGAACAAGAAAAACAGGGACGAAAACTTCAAGAATGCCTCTGAAAAGAAACCAGTTAACACAAGTTTTAAAGCTGGTGAAGAAGGATATGATCCATTCTCCAGAAGATGGACAAAGTCAAGAAATTATTTTGTATCAAACTCTGTCACAGGAGATTCCAAAAATGGGCATGTTGCTATTGAATCATTAGAATCAGGTGGAGGCAATGGGGCAGCAGGAGTAGCGGGGACAACTAATGTGGTTGTCTTCCCATCAACAGCAATAGCAACTGGTGCTCGAAGGTTGGTAGATACAAAGGCCCATGTTGATCAAGGTACAATGTCAAACTCATTGCACAACTTTAATCTGCCAATCTCACTTGCAGTGTTGAAGGATTTTGGAAGACCCGATGGATTCCATTTGGGATTTATGGCAAGGAAACAAAGTATAGAGGCATCAATTGGATGCAATATTAGAATTTTTTATACCAGACCAACAATTTTGTTTTTTTATTAAGAACACACTAGAATTTTCCCAGTACATCAGTCTGTATTTTGCCCTTATTGAAGTTGTCATTGCACCTGACTTGAAGTCATCTAATAGTGAAGATAAATATCTTGGTTTGACAAATTCTGCCACTTATGGAAATGTTACTAATCATTTATTTTCCATTGAATTAGACACCGCAAAGCAAGAGTTTGACCCAGACAATAACCATATATATATAATTCCTCTTTCAAACTCTCTGTCAAACAATACTGCTCTTCCCACTAATCAAATAATGAGGGAGTTGAGTAGCCTAACTAGCTAATTAAAGTGTGCGTCGCTTAACATGCATATTCTTTAAGCAAAAATTATTAATATGGACTCAGTATATAAGCATTGAATGAGTATTTGATTAAAATAGACTAAGGTCACTAACCTACACATCCTAAGAAAGTAGTGGAGTCATTCCAAAAATTAAAGTTGTTGCCACTTGACAAACTGTTTCTATAATCATTTAGGCATAGCATAATGAGTATGCACAATGGATCACAATTTTAATACCTCTGCACTCCTTCACTAAGCACCCATTGCTAACTACTCATTACACTTAATTTGACTCTCAAAGAACCAATATTCCATTGCATTATGTTAATCAAGTGGAAGCCCGAAACCAATGCATGTGGAGTTGGGTGCTAATAACATTTTCAGATTGGGGGCGAGTAACCAATGCAAGAAATGATTAAAGGACTATGTGACTAATGACAAGGTGAAACAGATGTAATTCAACGATGCGACTAGCATCCATAATTTCTTCCTTTTGTCACCTCCATACAGATGATTTGAAAAAATCATCACTCCATCACTCTATCATTTGAATCATTCAATCTCCATACACATGAAATAAGATCCACATTATATTGAAAGCTTTTAACTGGTAATCTTGCGACATATATGTCTTCCGAAAATCTTTTATTTACACATTCAATTCACTCCACATATTATTTCCGACTTAATAGATCTATAGAACAAAATATTAACAGTGTCCAATGTATTTTTTTCTAATTGTTTATCAATGTGATCGTTTCTAAATATAAAAAAAAATGGCATTTCTTAGCTAGTTTACAATTTCTTTCTCTGTCCAAAGTCCAAACTATCTGTTTATATAAGCCGACTAAAAAAGAGAGCGAATGGATTCGCTAGATCATATTGAAGGCAATGATAAAAAAAAAAAAGGTTATTCTGCTTACATTTTTTTAAAGATATTTTATTCTCCATTGTAGAATAGCAATTATGTTGCACACTATGATATAATATTCTTATATCTTACAGGCGGTACACTCATATGAATCCAACAATGTTTCTCAATCACATATAAATGCTTGACAAGATAATTACACAACTAGCAACACAAATGTTAACTTCATCAACATATATAATAGCTATTTTTTTGGTAAATTAGTTTGTGGCATATGCACTAATAATTATATATTGACTAAATTACAGACGGTTAAATACCTCTTTGAATATATTTATTCACAACATGGAAGAGCAACAAAAATCAAATTGAACGACGAACACAACTAACGTATTGAAGTGTTTTTTTTTTTATATTTTTCTTTAAAAGAAAAACCTAATATGAGTTTTGTCAGACCTCAACCTGTATTAATCTAAAACATGTTACATAATCCATTCAAACAAATGTAATATGTTACTATTCTAATTTACATACATTTGTTCCTTTAATTTTCTCCACCCCCATTTTCTTTCCTAGCACGTGCAACACACATTTCCGTTTACTAATATCTTTTAGTATGATGATATGATATACACCACCTATGAAACTGAGAATGTACAATTGCTAAATGGACCTTTTTTCTCAAATGATAGCTAGGCCCAACCACTTGCACCCGTAAGGCAGTAATCCCTACAAAAAAAAAAAAAAATCAGTCATCACATGCCACACCCAAAAGTAAGTGGGTGAGCAACATCTCCTTAAATTCTTGGTTAGTCATGCCCTCTTTGTTAATTCTTGGGTTTATTAGTGAAAACCCCCCATTTTATGACATGCATTTGTGTTTACCCCCTAAATTTTAAATCATCACAAAAGTCCCCCCATTCCATCCTGGCCCCGTTCAAAAATCATCCATATTTACTCTATTGCCTAAAATACCCCTAAAAAAGAGCCGTTGGGTTAAGTTGACTCTAACAAGTTTAACTATACGTGAAATACCAATTTTACCCTTCGTGATGTAACCACTATAAATTGGGATCATTAGTCTCCAATTTTCTTGTTTTCACCTCCAATCTCGTTTCTTTTATGTTTTCGGAGAAGATGGGTGGTGGTGGTTCTGGAAGTGCCTCATCAAGTCAGGTTAGTAATTTTTGAACTTGTTTTGCATCTGTTATAACTTATAACAGACTTCCTCATTTTCCTCATCTCCTTTTGTGGATGAAGTCTGCCTCTGCAAATTTAGGAGTCAAAACAAATGAAATGAAAGTTAAAAAAAATGGGGTGGTTATACAAATTAAGTTTTTGTTTGTTTTTCTGTGTTAATATCAGGGAGGAATAGCATTAGGTGACAAATAATGAAGGTTTTAGAGGTTGTTTTAACTATGGAGAATCGGATCATTGGAAGTACCAGTGCAAATGGCTAGATTATCCATGTGTCTACCCTGGTTGCAAGCTAACCAGGGTAGTTAGGAAGAGTTGCCCGGAACACAGCATGGGAAAAAGGTTTCTTAGGTGTAAGGGATCACCAATATGCAGTGGCTTTAAGTGGTTTGATGAACTGGAGAAGGAACTGGAGAAGCAAAAAGAAGAAAATGGTAAACTAAAGAAGCCAACAGAAGAAGAGGGTAAATTGAAGAAGCCAACATAAGAAGAGGGTAAACTGAAGCTATGTATTGATGGTCTTGTTAAGATGCAAATAGAGGGTAATGTAACTGATGTATCAGAACTTGTCAAGGAGTTATCAGTTCCAAAATAATGTATCTGAATGTTCCCTAAATTAATGGATGACATTTCATATTTGGAGACATGTCTACAACATTATTAACCACATCCAAAATCTAAGAAACACACATTCATTACTGACAACATACATAAGTACATAAGTCCCCAAAACAACCATAGTATTGCAGACATAGCACTGCAACCATAGCACTGCAACACAATTACTGACAGCATAACCAAACACCAATAACCAATATGACAATAACCAACTGTCTAACAAACAACATGTTTCCAAAATACCAAGCATAATATTATGTCATCATTGTTGTGAAGCTGGCTGTGAAACACCTCCAGTGCAAGATGCTTGACTTAATATATCATTCAAGGAAGCTTATTTCCTTCTTCTCTTTGGTGGAGGCATGGGTGCTATGACAGTTGTAGTCTGTGATTGAGCTGGTGGTTGAGTCTGTCCATCACCATAAGATACTTCAGTTTGGTTTTCTGCATTTGCCCTACCCCTTCCTCTTCCCCTACCACCCCTTTCTCTACTCCTCACAGGTACATCACCCTCATTGCTTGTGTTAGATTCAATCACTTAACCACTAACTCTTCCTCTTCCCCTTCCCCTTCCCCTAGTGCCCCTTCCTCTCATAGCCTCAGCACCTTCAACACTTTCATTGACTTGATTAGTTTCATTGCCTCTCACAGCTTGAGTAGCCTCCTCAGTACCTTTAGGAACTTGATTAGTTTGACTGGCTTTTGCTCCTCTTTCTCTTCCCCTAGTGCCCCTTCCTCTACCTCTTACAGGTTCAGTACCTTCAGGAACTTGTAACCCAGTTCCAGGGTCAAGTGGTCTAGTCAGGTATGGGTTTGGAAGTGATCTAGTTCTAGGCCTCCCACCTCTTCCCTTTGGTTTTGAAGGTGGATTTGAACCCACCTTACCACCTTGGCACCCCCTTACATTATGCCCAATCACTCCACACCTTGAACACCTAGTTGAGTTCACATTTTCATCATCAGCTCTCCTTCTGTTGACTCTAGGCCTCCCTGGTTATCTTTGTCTCACTGGGGGATAAGTGTACTCAACTGGTTGAGGCTATAAGTAAGTAACTAGCAATAAGTAAGTATAAAACCAGCAACAAGTAAGTACAACAAATAAGCATTTATAATAAGCATCTATAACCAGCAACAAGTAAGTATAAAACAATTAGCCATAAACTAACCAACTCCCACTCATCCTCATGCAAGTAAGGTGTGATATGACCACTACATGCAGCTTTGTAAGCTTTGGCAGTTAAGTAAGGGCTACAGTACCTTCAAAACCCTCAGCAACAAATAAAACAATATGTAAATCAGTAAAAATGAGTAAAACACATTTAATAATTATAAAAACAAAACAGAACTACTCACTCAACATATTGAAACCTCCTTGGTTTTAACACAGCTACAACATGAATGCAATGAATCCCTGTAACTTTCCATTCATTGTACTCACATGTCCTGTTCACCAAACTAATAACCCACCACTTTCCATAAGTATTTCTCACAAGAAAATTGTTGTCATCCGTTGGAGCAACACCGAATTCCCCAATTAAATTTTCCCTTTTGCGGATTATCTCCTTAACCCTAGGCACCAGCTCATCATCAGTCCAATCTTTAATTTTCTCCTTCCTATCATACAACAACTTCATTTATAAAATCATGATACAGGACACCATCTTCACAATTGATTTGTCCCTAGCTTCCAATATGAAACTATTCCATGCTTCTGTAAAATTGTTAGAAAGATGGTCTGATTTGGTTGTTTGATCAAAATATGATCTTACCCAAAGAGTAATATCTTCCGTCAACAAATATTGCTTTGCATTATCCTCTTTCTTCCCAAGCACATCCATGAGTTTCACAAATTCTGTTGGGGAGAAAGTCTTTGCAGCATTCCAAGCTTCAAGCTCCAAGCCCCTCCATATGGTCTTCATGTTCTTTACCATGTGCCTGAAGCAAAATATGTGATTGCAGTTGGGGAAATAGTTTCCAACAGCATTCACTAAACTTTTCTACCTATCAGATATAATGGTTAGCTTCTCAGGGTGATTAAGCAGATGTGGTGCTATAATATCTAAAAAAGTGTTCTAGGTCTCAGTGTTCTCTGCAACACAGACATAAAATGCAAGGGGAAACATCCCATTATTACCATCTAAAGAAATGATTGAGAGGCAAACTCCCCCATGCTTCCCTTTCAGAAAACATCCATCAAGTCCAAGAAGAGGTTTGCACCCTTTGATGAAACCATCTATGCAAGCTTTGAAAGATACACAACAACTTGTGAAACTCATATAGCTTGCATCCTTACTACATCTAACAATACTACCAGGATTAGAAATTAGCAGTTGCCTACACATCTCAGCCACTTTAGCATATGACAAATCATAATTTCCATGTATCCTCTCTATGGCTAGGTTCCTAGCATTCCAAACTTGCCAATACTTAATTCTAACTTGGAACCTATGCATGACTATTTTTTTTATGTCAGTAGGCTTAAAAGTTTTGTAATGTAACCTCATGTCCTTCTCAACTTGTTCTACAATTCATGTAGCATTAGCCTTTGAATTTCTATCTTCAGCATCAGCCTCACAAGTATGCTCATTTTTAAGCTTTCTAAGTTTCATGGTATGTTTATATGTCATTACCTTTATGTAACACCTCCAATTACAAGGCTCCTTGCCCTTATTCTTACAAATACCTTCTATCTTCTCATTATCATTCCTCTTAAACCATATTACAAACTTATTCTTAATAGCAAACAATCTTACATACTTTCTACATTCATATCTATCACTCCACCTCTGCCCAACAAAATGTTTTAACCCTGTTTCCTCACCAGTCACACCTTCATCAGTTGGTATCTGAAATGTGTTATGTATCACACTGTCTACAAGATCATCATCTACATCAATTTAGTTCTGAACATTCCTAGTTTGATGCACCTCAGTCTCATCTACAAAACCCCCCAACAGTTTCATCACTATCAGACTCACCCTCAATAGGCACATAATCCTCATCTGATGAAGTATCACTATGATATCTCTCTTCTTCATCAATTTGATCAAAATTGATCTCTACCCTCACAAGGACATCTATAAATGAATATAAACAAATCAACAAATTTTAAAAAAATAAATGGAAACACAAACCTTTCAAACCTTTCAAACACAAACACAAACCCCATATGTAAATCAGTAAACATTTCAAACCTTTTGAAGCATTGACATTAACTGCAACATCCTCTGCAATATTGTGAGAAGAAAAGTTTAGAAATCAAATGTAACAAAAATGACTTATGAAAATAGTAGTGTGAGAAGAAAAATACCTTCAGTCTGAATAGTCTTTCCCTTTTGGTTGGTCGAACTAGCAGATCCTCTTTTACTCTTATTTATTGGTCTTTCAACAGAGTGGTCCCCTCCATTTGGTTCATGCCCCCTAACCCCACTGATAAGTGCTCAAAAAGTGCTATTCAACCCTCGATTATGCCTCTTGTTTAGCCATCTTAGTGGACTAATAGTGTTTATAAGTTGTGTTTTAAGATTCTACAGGTGAAAAAGAGAGTTTTGTAGAATATTAGAGAAAATGGGGTAAAACGAAGCAATTCGGAGCATTAAGGATCACATGAGAGGCCCGTGGACAATCATGGAGAAGGCCAAGGAATTGGAGCTGTTAAAGATGCGACTTGGACCTATTTTAAAGTCTATTTGGAAGCCCAAGGCCAAAGGATTCGTTGTTTGGACCAAAGCCCGCAAAAGAGGATAGAAGGATAGAAGCGTAAGAGAGAAAATCGGCTTATCGTGCGGGGACGGATGTATCGAAAGGCCCGTGACGCATTGATTGCATCTGGGGCCGATAAATCGAAAGGCCCGACGATTGATTAATTAGTCCGACGCATGAATAATGCGTCGAGAGGCATGAATCGACACAGAGCCAATTCCTTCTCAGTTTTGAAGATGAAGTCGGACTCTGGAAGAAGTCTATTTGTATTAGGAAACAAATGACGGTTTGGAATGCTTCTAGAGCTTATTGTAACCCCTATAAATAGAGGACCTAAGTGCCTCATGTAATGGGCCAATTCATCGATATTTCTTGTCTCCATAACTTAAGGCAGAGAGAGATTAATAATAAAAGATCGGTTTTAACTAGCTGAGTCTTAATAAATTAGTCTTTCTAGTCTTATGTTCTTCAACTCTTCTTCTTCTTGTTCTTCCTTCTTTATGGAAGGCTAATCTTCTCCTTCAAGGGAGGAGATGAAGCCGATCTTAAGGTTTAATGATTCTTCCGGTTCATGGTGTTCTTCAATCGGGGTTAGTTCTTTATGTTTGTAGTTATTAGTTCCATTGCCCACACCAGGGGATGGAAGTATAGAATAGGGTTTATGTTTTGCAATATTAATATCATGCTAGTGTTCTTTACTTTTCTTCTAGTAGTGTAATTCTTTAGAGTTAGGGAAGTATTCTTTGTGTTGCCTTAGAATGGGTAGCTCGGGGAGTGGTCACCTTGGGGAAGTATTCTTTGTGTTTGCCTTAAGTGGTGATTCATTGAATGGCTGCCCTATTAGGAAGTACTCCTTGATGTTGCTCTTGGTAATACATTGAATGGCTGCCCGAGCTTACATAAAAGGAAAGAAGATATTAATAGCATAAACATAGGAACAACCTTAAGTAGAATTAACTGTTAACGATGTTTCGTCCAAGAGGGCATCGGCACTCGCTCGATTGCCTAATTGTAGTCTACTTGTAAGAACAACCATGAAGCAGAAGGTCATAGATTAAAAGTATTGGTGGATTCTAATCTCTTGAATTCTCTCTCTTATAAATTCTCAATAGTTTAGTTAGTTTAGCTTAGTTTAGCATTAGAATCTACAATCTCTACTATATTAGTTTTTAATCCCTCAAACCCCCTTTCCAGTCCTGTTCTTCACATAACATACACTTAAAAGTGGAACGATACCCTACTCATCCTTTACTTATTGAGGGATAATTAGGTTTTGATACGCTTCTATTTGTTCAACAATCATCATCTATCTACATCATCCATACACCATCAAAACACACAAAACTGATCTTTCGACAACATGCTTACTTCCTGTAGACATTTTCGCTCGATCTACTAGAATTCCTTCCAGCAGTATCCCTTCCTTTACCATGAAGTGACACTTTTCCCAGTTCAGAACTAAGTTGGTATCGCAACAACGTTTAAGGACTAAGGAGAGATGATGCAGACAATCCTCAAAAAGACATGTGAATGTCTTTTCTTGGTCCTCAGGGTGAATATGGATCTGAAAGTATCCTGAGTAACCATCAAGAAAGCAGTAGTAAGCTTGTCCAGCTAATCTTTCTAATATCTTATCAATGAAAGGCAATGGAAAATGATCTTTCCTCGATGCGCTATTCAACTTCTTGTAATCGATGCAAACTCTCCATCCAGTCTGAATCCTGGTTGGAATTAACTCATTGTTTTCATTCTCGATTACTATGGTTCCAGACTTCTTTGGCACATCTTGAACTGGACTAACCCATTGACTATCAGAAATAGGGTAGATAATGCTGGCATCAAGGAGTTTGACGTCCTCTTCTCGAACTACTTCCTTCATCTTCGGATTAAGCCTCCTCTGTGGTTGCTTAGAAGTATTGGAATCCTCTTCCAAATGAATCCTATGTTGAACTATCATAGGGCTGATCCCCTTGATATCATCAATTGTCCAACCTATAGCTGACTTGTGTTCCTTTAAAAGTGCTACTAACCCTCGATTCCCTCCTCCTCACCAAATCTGATGCAATGACTACTGGGTAGGCTCCCAAATCTCCCAAGAAAACATACTTGAGTGTAGACGGCAAAGGCTTCAATTCTAGCTTAGGCGGCTCCTTCTTAAACTCTTTATATGGTCCATTAGGCATTGCCTCAACACTAAGTTCCTCACAGTCTGAGTCTGTCAGAGCTTTCAACACTTCGTCAGCAGGATATGAATGAGTCTGATAATCCTGTGCTAACGCTTCAATCATACAAACCTCGTTCACAGCACACACCTCCTGTGGTTGCTGTAACGTATGGAAAATATTGGTTTCGACTCTCATATTACCAAAGGATAACGTCATATTACCGTTTCGACAGTTGATGAGTGCATTTGCAGTGGCCAAGAATGGTCTGCCTAGAATGATTGGTATCTGCCTACCAGATGTAGGTTCTGTGTCTAGTACTATGAAATCAACCGGATAATAGAAGTCTTCGATCTTGACTATGACGTCTTCAATGAGTCCTCTAGGTATCTTCATTGATCTATCTGCCAACTGTAAAGTAACATCAGTCGGTTTTAGATCCTTCAAGCCCAACTTCAGACGAAATATGGTAGAAGATTCACACTGGCACCCAAATCTAATAAAGCTTGTTCCTCCAAAGAATCTCCATTCTGCGATGTAATAGTTGGACTTCCGGGATCTTTCGGTTTCACAACCGATAGATTCTCGTAGGGTAATGATGAACATCTTTGAAGATAAAAAGCTTCTTTCGAATGTTGGTCTTCTTCTTTACTAGATCTTTCGGGAACTTGGCATATGAGGGAACTTGCTTGATGGCAAATTTAAATGGATATTAATCTATAAATTCTGAAATACATCGCAAATCTCCTTTGTCTTGGTCATCTTTTCTCGGTATTCACTAGTTTCAAGGAAACCGGTCTTTGGCGGATTCTTCAATATTGGTTCTCTTCTTTCGGCCGGTTGGCTTGGTAACAAATAGTGGAATGATGCCGGTTGAGTCACTCGTGATGGCTTCTTCTTACTTACTTTCCGCGAGTTCCTTCACTTCTCTCTCAATAGTTACTTCCGATGGGTGGCACAACACTAGATATATCCGGAATGTTAGAACTCAAAGGGATGGTGGGGACATAAGTTACCTTAGGTTCCACAGAATCTTTTCCTGGTTCATAGACAATCTTGTTATCAACTTTCTTGCCTGACCTCAGAGTGGTGACAACATTAACTTGTTCATGAGTAATCTCCAGGTTATCTACTTGCAAGACACCTCTTCCTTTCGGATTTGGCTCCGGTTGGCTTGGTAATGTTCCTTTTGATCTCTCTGTCAAGGCGCCAGCCATTTGAGATCATGTGTGATGCATCTGATTATGTTATAGGAGCCGTTCTAGGACAAAGAGACAAGAAAGTGCCATACGCAATCTATTATGCTAGCAAGACTCTAAATGGAGCACAAATTAATTATTCTACCACTGAGAAGGAACTCTTAGCCGTCGTCTATTCTCTTGACAAATTTTGACAATATTTAATTGGTTCAAAGGTGATTGTCTATACTAACCATGCTGCTTTGCGTCATTTACTCACTAAGCAGGATGCCAAGCCAAGATTGATCCGATGGATACTACTTTTACAAGAATTTGATTTGGAGATACGTGATAAGAAAGGAACAGAGAATGTCGTTGCTAATCACCTTTCTAGATTGCTAGTGGAGAATACGGAAGACAATTTACAAATCTGTGAGACTTTTCCTGATGAACAGTTGTTCAATATATCAGAAGTGCCATGGTACAGCCACATTGCAAATTATCTTGTGACCGACAAGGTACCATCACATTGGAGCAAGCAAGAAAAAGATTTATTCTACTCAAAGACCAGATATTATTTTTGGGATGATCCATACTTATTCAAGAAGTGTTCGGATCAAATTATTCGAAGATGCATCCCAGAATTGGAACAGGAATCCATTCTATCATTCTCATCATGATCAAATTTCTCGGAGGACATTTTGGCCCGCAACGTCTCGAACAAGGTATTACAAGCTGGATTCTATTGGCCTACTCTTTTAAAGATGCAAATATTTATTGCAAAGCATGTCCAAGATGCCAATTTTTGGGTAAGACCTCGAAAATGTTCGAGTGGCCTTAACAACCGATCCTTATCTCGAAAATTTTGATGTATGGGGTATAGATTTCATGGGACCATTTCCTCCTTCTTTTGGTTACACCTACATTCTACTTGCTGTGGACTATGTTTCAAAATGGATTGAAGCAGTTCTACGAAGACCACCGATCATAAAGTCGTCGTGGACTTTCTGAAGAAAAACATTCTACCAAGATTTGGAACACCGAGAGCCATCATCAGTGATAATGGTTCTCACTTCTGTAACCGTGTATTTGGGAAAATCTTATGGCAAAGTATGGAGTAATTCACAAGCTAGCTTTACCATATCATCCTCAGACTAATGGTCAAGCAGAAGTTTCGAATAGGGAAATCAAGAGTATTCTGGAGAAGACAGTAAATCCATCTAGGAAAGACTGGTCTCTTAGACTCCAAGATACACTATGGGCATACAGAACAACATTCAAAACACCCATAGGGATGTCACCCTATCGCTTGGTATATGGAAAAGCGTGTCATCTACATTGTCGAAGTTAGAACATAAAGCCTATTAAGGCAGTGAAAGAGATGAATTTCAACCTAGATCAAGCAGAGAAAGGAGGAAGCTTCGGATCGTGAATTAGAGGAATTGAGAAGTGATGCTTATGATAAGTCAAGGATTTACAAGGATAAGACTAAAGCATTACATGACGAAAGAATTCTGAGAGAGAATTTGAACCCAGACGTAGAAGGTTCTGGTCTACAACTCGCTAGAAATTTTCCCTGAAAATTGAGATCTAGATGGATTCGGACCGTTTATAGTAAGACATGTCACACCTTTTGGAGCTATTGAAGTATAAGACATCAAGAGAAGGACTCGTTTCAAAGTCAATGCTCATCGACTAAAGCCTTTTCTGGAGTTACCCATCGGAGACGGAGGCCATTTTTCTCAAGGATCCGGTTTATCAGACCACTGTTGAAGCGGAAAATTGGGGTAAGTTACCTACACACCTTAAAGATTACATTTTATGTCTTCTTTGAACCTGTTACTCTGTCTAGTTTAAGTTTTTGCATGAAGAATCCAAGCATCGTAAGTTTGACTCCTTAGGATCTCATTAGTATAAGTGCTACTTGATAGCCGGCCCCCGATTTTCATAACTTTATCATTTATCTTGAGGAGGAGTTGCAAAGCGGAGTCAATGTCTCATAACTCTAGTAGACCGAGTATAAAATGTCTATGGGAAGTAAGCATGTTGTTGAGATATCAGTTTTGGAGTAGGAATTCTAGTCTTGAGGATCTGACTTTAAAAGACTCACATTACGTCTTAGGGATCTGACGTAAAAAGACCTAAAAATTTGTTTCTTGAACTAATTCTGATATTCGGCATCAATGGTAATATCCTACCTTTTTTCTCATCCATTTCATTTACTTCTTTATACATTGAGGTCAATGCATGCATAAGTAGGGGGAGGGTGTACTTGAGGAATGAATTTCGAAAATTAGTTTTCAAAAACAAAAATATTTTTGTTTCTATATCAGTAGCATGAGAAAAATGAATTTTAATGATGAGTCTGGGATACAGATTCTATACTGCTTAATGTGAGTTTGATAGATAGTTGATATTATTGATTTCATTACCGCTTAGACTATTTATTATGCTCGGACATAGTTCTTATTGATAGAATTCTTTATCAAGGCACCACCATAATACTTGGTCAGTTTTGTGTACTTTTGCTAGAAGAGAGATTTAAACCCCTAGTAAACTGGAAGTAGAATTTTTAGACTTAGCCCGTGAGACTTGAGCTTTATACTCATTCTTTGGAGAGTTCTTACGAAAAATCTGAGTCTTAGTGACTCATCATCTTTTAGTTCTTTTTGTCGTTGTAATATAGTCTCATTATTCGTTGATTTGGTTAATCACGAAGTGACATCAACTGGGGAGATAGCCATTAGGTCTTGTAGTCTATTCAAAACAGAGTATCATACTAATAAGTCAAGTAGTGAACCCATTCAGCCTTTATCCCACCTAGTAGGACCATCATGTTAAACCCTTTTGAGCCTTACAATAAGCCATTTTCTTTCATAAAACCCTTTACCCATCACCCAACTCCAGACAAGGAGTATAGCCAAAATCTTTATCAGCCATACCCATATGTTTCGAGAATCGAGGGGGGCAAGGAGGAAGAAAGACCACAAAAGGAAGATTACAAGGAAATATCAGAGAGATACAATGAAGTCCATCATTCTGTTCAAAGTGAAAGAAGCTAGTGTAAAACAAGCATATCCAGTACTAATCAAGGATATACCACTGAGCTTTAAAAAAAAAAAAAAAAAAAAAAAAAAAAGTTGAACAGAAGAACAAAATGAATGGAAAAGCTAAGAGAAAGGAATAATTTTCTTTGCAATACAGAATTTGAAGAAATCTTCCAAAGAAAGAAGCAAAACCCTTAGTGTTTTCAGAAACAACCTTAGAATCCTTTTTACCTTTCCTTCATAAACCAATACCCAAGCCAAGTTACAACCCATGACTTATCACTACAGTATGGTACGAAGTCTAGAATAGGTGAGAGGATGCTAAAGTGAAGGACCCGACACTTCATATGTGATTGACATTCTTTCCATGAGACTACTTTTATTCAGAAGTCTGTTTTTCAAGGTAGTATGTGGGATGTTCATATGCATTATTCTTTTCCCTACATACATGAGGAAAAATAGTAGACCATCTTCTGAGAGATTCTTTGTTGAGAGTATGACTAGTGAGGATTGAAAGTCGAGATTATCTACCTATAGTAAACTAGGGATTCCGTTTCTTGGATAGGAGAGTATAGGAGATTGACTAAGTACACACATAAGCCTTGATTGAGAATTTTGTCAATTTTTACTATCTCTCATCATAATCTATGAGTCTTTGCAGCAATGTGGTTAGCAATGGAGATTGTCTATTGGAGTAAGCACTAAGTGGGTAAGGAATTTCTCTCTCTGAAAAATACTATCATTCTTGAACATGCTATTGATTGATTTTGTGGGTATATCACCTGAAAACCCTCACGAGACTATAACTCGTCCTTTTTGGATAACTTAAAGGTTTAAAGCCTTGTTGCATATGGTAAATGCAATCGCGATGCCTGCGAAAATGAGTTAGGATTTTTATTTTTGTTATTAGGATGTGATTTTGATCACTTATCTATTTTTTTATCTTATTTGCTAAGAGACTAGCAAAAGGCTAGTTGGGAGTTGTGATAAGTGCTCAAAAAGTGCTATTCAACCCTCAATTATGCCTCTTGTTTAGCCATCTTAGTGGACTAATAGTGTTTATAAGTTGTGTTTTAAGATTCTACAGGTGAAAAAGAGAGTTTTGTAGAATATTAGAGAAAATGGGGTAAAACGAAGCAATTCGGAGCATTAAGGATCACATGAGAGGCCCGTGGACAATCATGGAGAAGGCCAAGGAATTGGAGCTGTTAAAGATGCGACTTGGACCTATTTTAAAGTCTATTTGGAAGCCCAAGGCCAAAGGATTCGTTGTTTTGACCAAAGCCCGCAAAAGAGGATAGAAGGATAGAAGCGAGAGAGAGAAAAAATCGGCTTATCGTGCCGGGGCGATGTATCGAGCGTCCAGACGCATTGATTGCGTCTGGGACGCATAAATCGAGCGTCCAGACGCATTGATTAAGTCTGGGACGCATGAATAATGCGTCCAGAGGCATGAATCGACACTGTAGCCAATTTCTTCTCAGTTTTGAAGACGAAGTCGGACTCTGGAAGAAGTCTATTTGTATTAGGAAACAAATGATGGTTTGGAATGCTTCTAGAGCTCATTGTAACCCCTATAAATAGAGGACCTAAGTGCCTCATGTAATTTGCCAATTCACTGATATTCTTATCTCCAGAACTTGAGGCAGAGAGAGATTAATAATAAAAGATCGGTTTTAACTAAAAATATATATATATATATATATATATATATATATATATATTCCAACAATTACCAATATTATATTCCAACAATTTGTGTTTCATTTGGAACCTTTCTTTTGTCAAGTTGTCCAGCTTGTCATATACTTCAATATCAGGCCACTCAGCTAAGTCAAACACCATCCCCACCTTATATTTTCTTCTACCAGTATATCTTCCAAACTCATGCACACTATCATCATCACTGTAAGGGCAACAATCACCTGAATCGCTACTGTTTAGACCCCCACCTACGTGACAAACGTCCATTAGTAGGGGTCTCTATTTTATTCATTTAATCAACAGGGCTAAAGCCCAATTCGCAATATCATGGATTAATGTACATGCCCATTAACTCATGTGTCTAAGGCTGAACCTTAGCCACATGGCTTGCCACTAATGTACATTGATTTATGTCCAGATTCATTTCTTATTAAAACGATAATTATCAGTTGATAGTTATATTCTATCACAATTACTCAAACAACAAGATTACTTGAGTTACAAAGATTCTCTACTCTACCTATATAAATACCAAACTATTTTTCATAAGGAACTACATGGAAACTTGATCCCTAGAGAATAGATCTTGGGTACGTAGGCAGCCATTATCTTGGTTCAGTTTCGTCTCCCCCAACATCAAATTCCTCTGTTTTTTAGTGTGTTCTTTACCATTGCTCTCGTTGTGTTGAAGCAGTTTACTGCTGAAACATAATTGGCGCCGTCTGTGGGGAATTTAGAATTTATTATCACGTGAAACAATCAAGATGGTAAGCACAAGAAGCAGACCAAATAGTCAACATATTCCTCCTGCTAATAGGAATTGCAACCCTCGAAATTCAAATCGGCCAATGCAAGAACCGTTGAACAATCAAGTTGCTCCTAGTGGTAAGATCAATTCTCAACATCCAACCGTAGCAGCGCCACCGCCACAACCACCGCCTCCACTACCGCCACTCCTAATACGATTGAGCATGAGTTACGACGAGTCAAGAATTTAAAATAGGAACTTGAGAAGGAAGCTGGCAAAGAGGCAAAGGCCGGTGGACGAGGCTGGAAATTCAACAACATCGGGTGACCACGAAGGGACGCAGGCCATTCCAGTGTATGGGACCGTCTTGAAGATCCACTTCATCGTCGTCAACAACGTGTTATTTCTCAAACACAATCAACCAGTGCACACTCTAAGAGTAATGACCCTATTACCCGTACTTATGGGGAGAATCGGATTGGCAAGGATAACTACTACCCTAGACATGTCCGATCTCAAATGGAAGATTTGCCTCTGAGAAGCAATTTCAGGGAAGACCGCCATCCGAGATATGTCCGACATGACTAGGAAGGCGGGCATCCCAGACAAGAGCAACAAAACATGGAGAAGTGGTATAATTATACCGAGCACCCGGCCAAGGGTGACTACCGGCCTAGACAGGATGGTTACAGGGATAGACAAAGACAAAGACAATCATCGGTCGGAGCTGATCGTGCTTACCGCCAAAGATCTCTAACTCCAATAAGAGATAATGGAAGGTATCCTTCTCCACATGGGCACGACCGGGGGCGTCCAGTTGTTCGAGCCAATACTTTAACTCTAACAGAACAACAGTTGAAAGAGTTGATTGCAAAAGAACTTAACGATAGAGAGTCAAGGGATGTAAGAATGAAAAACTTGATACCAATGATGGCGTGCTTGATAAGTTTTAAACCGACATTCAGGAAGCTTACCACCATCCCGACTTCAAACAACCCGATTTTGAACTTTATGATGAGTCGGAAGGAGATCCTGGCTTGCATGTTCTATCGTTCAAAAATAAGTTGGTGTTATGGGGTGGAGATGATCCACTCATGTGTAAGCTCTTTCCATCAACTCTAAAGGGAGAAGCATTACGCTGGTTTAGTGAGTTGCCTTCAAGATCAATTCACCAATACAATGAACTAGAAAATCAGTTTGTTAATCGTTTCCGCCACAATTGCAAGATGCCAAAGGATGTCGACTCACTTTTTGAACATCAAGCAACAACGCGTGATGAAAAGTTACGTACTTTTTGTTACTAGGTTCCGAAAGCAAGAAGATCGCCGCCGCCCTACCACCACAAACGGCGGTACAAACGCCCGAAAAGAAGGCGTCGCGGAAGAAAGTATAAGGAAAAACTTCATCCCAGATTGGACCGACCTGACAGGGAAGGCCGACCTCGCAGATTTGCGGAAAATCGCCATCCTAGACAGGTCCGTCCAGATAGGGAAAAAAGGCGTCACGGAAGAAAGTATAAGGAAAAACTTCATCCCAGATTGGACCGACCTCGCAGATTTGCAAAAAATCGCCATCCTAGACAGGTCCGTCCAGACAGGGAAAAAAGGCGTCACGGAAGAAAGTATAAGGAAAAACTTCATCCCAGACTGGACCGACCTGACAGGGAAGGCCGACCTCGCAGATTTGCGGAAAATTGTCATCTTAGACAGGTCCGTCCAGACAGGGAAAAAAGGCATCACGGAAGAAAGTATAAGGAAAACCTTCATCCTAGACTGGACCGACCTGACAGGGAAGGCCGACCTCCCAGATTTGAGAAAAACTGCCATCCCAGACAGGTCCGACCAGGCAGGGATGGAAGGTGTCACAGAAGTAACTAGAAGGAAGACCACAATCCAAGACAAACTACCGACTTAGATAGGTTGGTTACACGCAAAGAAAAAGACAATCTCCAGTCGGACCCAAAAGTGTGTATCGCCTAAAATCTCTAACTCTTGTAAGAGGTAATGGCAAGTGTCATCTTCCACATAGGCTCGACCGGGCGTGCATGCATTTTAAATCTTAAGGGTGAAATGGATTTCACTCTTCAATACAATTTTTTCCGATCTGCTGGGAAAAATAATGGAGGCTTATATCGATGATATAGTCGTTAAATCGAACAATACGGGTGATCATCTTTCCGATCTTTAACTTGTTTTTGATAGGCTTAACAAGTATAACATGAGACTCAATCCCGCCAAATGTTCTTTTGGGCCTCTCTTCTGGAAAATTTCTGGGATACCTCATGACTCGTAGAGGTATTGAGGCTAATCCTGATCAGATACGCGCCGTTATTGATATGCCATCACCCAAAAATAAGAGGAAAATTCAACGACTTACTGGTCGGCTTGCCGCTTTTCATAGATTTATTTCTAAATATTCCGATCGTTGTCATCCCTTCTTCCAGACTTTAAAGAGGGTGGCAACTTGGAACATTGATTGTGAGATGGCATTGCAACAACTGAAGAAATACTTGGTCAGTCATCCTATATTAACAAGTCCTTCAACGGGTCAACCTAGTGGCATATAGCTGGCAGCTACATTGATGGAAAAATCTATAGAAGACATTCTGCCGCCGCTAATTGGGGGCGACGAAGACCAACATGAAAATGCAATTCCTAATCCCATTGAGATATGGATTGTTTACTCAGATGGCTCCCATAGTAAATCTGGGTCTGGAATTGGATGTGTTTTTGTTAAACCCGGCGGAGAAAAGATTGGGAAATCAATGCGACTTGGCTTCACCGCTTCAAATAACGGCCGAGTATGAGGCGCCATTTTGTGCCTTGAGAACGGCTTTGATGACGGGGCGAAAAACTCGCTTATACACGTTCTCGCCTTATTGCAAATCAATTTGGTGAGTCTTTTGAAGCAAGAGATGGCGTATGGCGGCTTATCTTAGTTTGATACATAGTCTTGCTCGACAATTTGATAGCATCTCTATCACTCAAAGACCCCGAAATGACTTACGTCATGCGATTCATTGGCTTATCTCTCCGCGCCGTTAGAAGCGAAGGTCAAGACACATCACTTTTGCGGTCGGCTTTTAAATCGATCTAAGTTTGAACGTTTTACGCTCGCTTAGTTCGTTACTCTCAATAAAAAAATCTGACGAAGTTACCACATTTAGCTTCGTCAGTTTAAGTTTGAACGCTTTTTACGCTCGCTTAGTTCATTACTATCATTACGAAAAAATCTGACGAAGTTACCACATTTAGCTTTGTCAGTCTAAGTTTGAACGTTTTTTACACTCGCTTAGTCATTACTATCGCTACGACAAAATCTGACGAAGTTACTACGTTTAATTTTGTCAATCTAAGTTTGAACGTTTTTACGCTCGCTTAGTTCATTACTATCATTACGAAAAAATCTGACGAAATTACCACATTTAGCTTCGTCAGTCTAAGTTTGAACGCTTTTACGCTCGCTTAATCCGTTACTATCACTACGACAATATCCGACTAAGTCACCGCTTCTTTTCGTCGATCCTAAGTTTGAACGCGTTTTCGCCGCTTAGTCTACTTTTGCCAAGTTAAGTCGACATTGGGGCGTTTTTTTTACATGGGGGGGCGTATCGTTCTATTTCATTTCAACTACATAAATCAACAATATTGTTAATTTTCCGCAGGTATGTTATCTGACATCACAACGATATTCAATTACCAACACATACTTTATTTTTATTTTCATCAAAAGAATTTTTGGTTTTATGGTATTACATTCACACAATCACATAATAATTGGTTTGGGAAAATCCAATGGTTCCTTACCAATTTTCCGCTTATACAACTTATACAAATCTTTGTAATTCATCTTTTCACATTCTAGTTGATCTCCCGTGTCTGGTAACGTCTCTGTCAATTATCTTACGGTCGCTCGATTAAATCTTCGTTTTCTTCTTCGAAATCTGCGTTCGCTTCGCTTAGCGCTTTCGGGTTAACTATTTTCCGCAGTCATTATTTTTTCTAAGGCATTGTGTCGATCTTTCTACGAAAAATTTTCCGAGCAAAAATTTTCGTCAACTTCATTATTTTTTCTAAGGCATTGTGCCGATCTTTCTACGAAAAATTTTCCGAGCGAAAAGTTTTGTCAACTTCATTATTTTTTCTAAGGCATTGTGCCGATCTTTCTACGAAAAATTTTCCGAGTTAAACTTTTCGTCAACTTCATTATTTTTTCTAAGGCATTGTGCCGACCTTTCTACGAAAAAATTTCCGAGCGAAAATTTTCATCAACTTCAT
Source organism: Coptis chinensis (assembly GCF_015680905.1). NCBI lineage: Eukaryota > Viridiplantae > Streptophyta > Magnoliopsida > Ranunculales > Ranunculaceae > Coptis > Coptis chinensis. The sequence goes on from NC_141460.1 coordinate 89,307,405, forward strand.
TATTTTTTCTAAGGCATTGTGCCGATCTTTCTACGAAAAATTTTCCGAGCAAAAATTTTCGTCAATGTCGTTATTTTTTCTAAGGCATTCTGCAGATCTTTCTACGATAAATTTTCTGAACGAAAATTTTTAAAATTATTATTTTTTTTTTTTTTTTTTTTTTTTTTTTCTAAGGCATTAAGCCGAACTTTCTGAGCGAAACTTTCCAAGGCTCGTACAACCGTCGTTTCTCCGTGCGGCAAAAATTCGCATTACGTTAACTTTCTAAGCGAAAACTTTATTCAGCTTCTTTATTATTATTATTATTATTATTATTTTCTTTTACGGCATTGCGGCGCGGTCACCCTGAGCAAAACCTTTCTTCAGCTTCTTTATTTTTTTCTAAGGCATTGAAATATTTCCGCTCGATATTTTTCATCCATATCTTTTGCTCGTAATTCCGCCATTTCTACCTGCGATGACTAACATACCTGTTTTATGCTGTCACAACTCTTTGACACCGCTTTTTTCATATTCTCCGGACTTTTCTCCGTCTTCTTCGACATTCTCCATCTTCTTCGGCAGCCCAAATTCAATTTTGATCTAAACCCAACAATTTGAACTTAATATCCTAGCAAATCCAATTTGAAACTGATCAATCTTGACCTAGATTATGTAGGTCAATCTTTAGTTGCATATCCAATTTGAAATTACCAACATCTCGTAATAAAGAGAAATTCCAAGAGACTTCATTGTAAAACCACACTCTGCTTCATCTGACAAGGAAAAGAGAACACGATAATGCCATGAATCGGTTTAACAGCAAACACGATAATGTTTCATCTACCCGCTTCGTTGAAACCAACGAAGGAAATTACGGACTTTTGTTTTCGTGTTTATCAGTACTAGATCGTGACTTCTTTTTTCTCGTTTCTTCTCTAAGATTTGTGCTAGGCCTGGACTTCTCTCTTACTATTTTTCGATTGAGTTTATTTTGTTATTAGTTCCCATCACACGTTTCCAGCTCTTAATATATTATCTCCGTCTCCTTTTCAAATCTTTGGTGTTTAATTCCGTCACATATCACGTGCACAGTGTGCACAGTTTTGTTTGACAAGGAATTTGTCTTTATGTGGATCCAATCGGTCCTCATGCCATGTGAATATAATCTCTTTTTGTCAAATTATGAATCTAATGCGAACCCAACCATCATTATCTCTTTTTGTCATCATGTGACCCCAACTATTTTTGTCACTCATGTGAATCTAATGTGACCCCGGTTTCCCAATACTGGACCGACCTAGTTACCCAATTTTGACAATCTTTGAAAACTAGAGACTCGACCCTCTTTTACTCCGCTCACCAACTAATAGGTCTGCCAGTATAGCCCCATCACTATTTTGAATAGATTTTATCTTTTTGCATATTTCTATTAATACTAAGGTTGATATATCCTGATTAAAAATTGGTTTTCTTTATCAATTTTTTGTTACCTATTTTAATTCTCGCTTCACCCTCTATCAATTAATTACATTGCAGCCTCATATAAATTAATTTAAAATTATTTAACACACAATATTTCAGGCATTTTTCTCGACATTCTATTTTTCTATCATTTCCTTTCGCATGATACTTTGTTATACACTACGCTTACTCTTTTTTTATTCTAAGTTTTCCTTGATTTTTCTTCTCTTCTTTGCCATGTGAACTTTGTTCGCATGACAAAGAGGGGGCGGTGTTTCGACCCCCACCTTCGTGGCAAACGTCCATTAGTAGGGGTCTCTATTTTATTCATTTAATCAACAGGGCTAAAGCCTAATTCGCAATATCATGGATTAATGTACATGTCCATTAACTCATGTGTCTAAGGTTGAACCTTAGCCACATGGTTTGCCACTAATGTACATTGATTTATGTCCAGATTCATTTCTTATCAAAAAGATAATTATCAGTTGACAGTTATATTCTATCACAATTACTCAAACAACAAGATTACTTGAGTTACAAAGATTCTCTACTCTACCTATATAAATACCAAACTATTTTTCATAAGGAACTACGTGGAAACTTGATCCCTAGATAATAGATCTTGGGTACGTAGGCAGCCATTATCTTGGTTCAGTTTCATCTCCCCCAACATCAAATTCCTCTGTTTCTTAGTGTGTTCTTTACCATTGCTCTCGTTGTGTTGAAGCAGTTTACTGCCGAAACAGCTACCTTCACTGTCATAATCTCCATTATAGTACCCATTACCAGCACTAAAATATCCACCTTCACTGTCAATGTCATTGTCCTCAATACTATCATCCTCATCACTACTCATCACAACTGTTTCACTAATCTTCAAATACAAGTGAGTGTATCCTTCGTTATCATTCACAACATGAGACCACATATACAACAAGTCTGCATCTGAAGTAATAACTCTAACATCATGACCTTCAATCCAATTGACTTCAATCACAGGAATAGGAGGGCACGGAATTGTCTTTTTTCACCCAAGAAACCAATCCTAACAAGGTTGTTTCTTTAGCCTCCAAACAATCAGTATCCACAATATCCCCTCCCTTGTAATGTAACACTTCAACATTGTGCCTCCTCTTAGTTACTTTAAAACTCCCACCATAATTAAATCTAAAAGTTCTATCATCGTACACAACCATTTTTGTCCTGCAAACAAACAAGGAAACAATATGCACAAAAAAGTAACATTTTTTAGTGGAATGAAGTACAAATGGTGAGATTGAGGTGATAGTACAAACATTATTAACAAATACAACAAGGTCAAGAACTAGGTTACAAACAAAACTTCAAATGCTTAAGTAAAAGTTCAACAACGTACCTCAAGTGTTGTATAAACAGCTAGATCGGGTACCAATTATGAGAACTAGGGTTTCTTAATTAGGGTTGCAATTATGAGAACAAGTGTTGCACAAACAGCTAGATATGTGTCCACGACAGTAGCAGTTATGAGAACTAGGGTTTCTTAATTAGGGTTGTAATAATTTGGGGGGTTTTATACTATTAAAAGATTGGGGGAAAATATAATGATTTCCCGCTGTTACAAAGGTTAAATATGGTTTTTCACGATAAAGTCAACAATTGTCAAAGTCAAAAGGGCTAAAATAGGAATTTCAATTGACAGCCAATGACAGACAGATGCCAACGACTCTTTTTTGCAATAGTTTGTGTTTACCCCCCAAGGGTATTTTAGGCAATAGAGTAAATATGGATGATTTCTGAACAGAGCCAGGATGGAATGTGGGGACTTTTGTGATTATTCAAAATTTGGGGGGTCAACACAAATGCATGTCATAAAATGTGGGGTTTTCACTAATAATCCCTTAATTCTTTAGTTCCAAGATGGCCAATGGACAATGGTAGTTAAAGAAACATTTCCAAAAAGATTTCCAGTGTGACATAATCATTCCTAGTGTAGGTTTCTACAATGTGGTAGGTGAATCACCATTAAGACTCTGCATAAGAGAGAAAATAAAACAGAAGAGTTGAAGGTCCATTTAGCAGCTTTTAACTAGAGTACTGATAAGCATCCAAAACTGTGATATTATACCCCATATAGACATAGCAATTTGGTTAATTATGTGTTTAATAATCAGAAAATAATCGCATTTTCGTGCTTTTGCAGGTTGGAGCAACTAGCGTAAAAATGGTGATAAAGCCAGCATTTAAGCACGAAATAGAGAGTATACAGAAGCTTTCCGATTAAGCCCACATGAAGCCCAACAAAATCCGGACTAAAGCCCAAAGACTCAAACAGTACATAATCCAGTCAAAAACGGGATTACGTGCATAGAAGCGTCAAACTTCCAAAGCTCATATCTCTTGAACCAGGACTCTGAATGCGATGAGTGAGCTGCCCCGACGATCAGTGCGACGAACTCTATGCATAGGCGAAAAGTTGTAAAAATGCCAAAAGACCGGACTGCCACTGAACACTTCACATGGACCCACTAGGTGGGCCCATAAGATTTGATGAGTCATCATGCAAGTCAAGACAAAGGTGCAAATAATTGGTGCAAATTTGACACCTTGCATGAAGTTAATGAGTTGGTTGGATTTAGGTGATGATTATCTAAAAAAATGAAAGGTGTCAAATGGGGGTTAGTTGTGGATAAGAGAAAAATAAATGAGATGAGAGTGTTTCACGTGGGAGAAGAGAAAAAGGCTCTCTTATGTAAAGGGGGGCTGATTTTGGGAGTTAGCTAGCTTTTACTTCCTTGACTTTTATTTTCTTTTACATTCCTTGTCTTGACTTTTTAGTTCTTAGTTTTTAGAGAAAAGCTTGTAACACTTTAATGGTGGACAACACTTCTAGTTCTAAATAAAAAAAACTTCTGTTTTCCTTAGGTAATTGGGTTGTTTGGTATTTATTTCTTCTTTCTCTCTCTCATTTACATATATATTTTGTAACTTTCATTTTAATTCCAATGATCATGAGCTAGACTCTCCTTTGTGGAGGGTTAATGATGCTCATGTGAGGAATAACCCTTTTTATTTAATTCTAGTAGTTGTTTAAAACCATAAGCTAGACTCTACATCTTACCCCAAAATGGTAGTTGGTGTGGAGTTTAGTTAGGAACTAAGGTGATGACTTCCTAAGTCAATGTTTTAGTTTCTCATACTAGCAACATAATCTTAGAGATGAGTTATGTTGTTAGGGATCACAATATAATCTGATTTAAAATTTGTCTAGGAATTTTAAGGAAGATTAATATGCAATAACTAGAGTCAAGCAATAAGGGTGTTTCAAAACATGAATGGATTTACTCCCTCAACACTTTTACAAATCGATTTTCATTTTATTGTAGTTTGCATGTTAAGTAACCCTAAAAATCTAGAAGGAAACTAAGTAGTTTCGTATAACCAATCATGTTTGTTATAAAGTAAAATAAGAAACTTACTCACTCTAGCTAAACGAACGAAAACACGTTAGTAGGAACTTGTAGTTACACCAAACGGACAATAGAAGCAATAGAAGCATTAAATCTAAGACTTCAAAGTGTAAAGGTCAAATGGCGCCGCTGCCAGGGATCAAACCCGGGTCATCCGCGTGACAGGCGGGAATACTCACCACCAAATAAAAGTCAATTACTTGTTTCAGGAAAGAAAAAAAAAATAGAATCATGTTCTTAAGCCTTGGTAAAATAATAATAATAATAATTAAGTACAAAAGCTTAAGAGCAAAGTAGGAAACTCAGGTAGAAGCAGGAAAAGAAGACAAAGATTTCTCTAGTGTAAATATCTTGAAGACTTTATTCTCTCATACTTGTCATTTTCTTCTACACCATCACCTAAGCCCCACAATACCTAATAAAAACCTCTAGCTCAATTAGGAGTAGGATGGTGTGATATTAAGTAGTAGTTGTGATCGATTAAGTACCAAAGAAAATGCAGCGCCATGATGATAGTATTGATAAATTAAGTTCTTAGCGGCATCCTATGCATCTTGAATAGCTTTTACAGCAATAAATCTTCAATAGGTCCACCCTAAATTTGGCTAGATAAATTTGAACCTCCCCTTCATTAGAATAGAAGGTACATACCACATAGATTATGCATTGTGGAGCTTCATACTGAATTAAAATTAATCTAAACAAATCGATTTTAGCGATCTGATATACTCAATTATCCCAGAGTTCATATTTTTAGGTATACGGATAGAAATCATAAATTAAGGCGTATCCAGCAAAACAGGTGTTATATATGTGACATGTTGCATAAAAAAGGACAATCTAACCATAATTTTAATTTATACGTTAGTTATATAGCAATGTTAAGAGTGATATAAGAGCTTGATTTTATTGTTGGAGGAGAACAAATCATTGCTAATATAATGAACATTTAAATTTGCATCTGTGCGTACATACTGTGTTGTGTAGTAGCTAGCTAGCTCGATCATAGTAAATTTTCTATTCAAACTTTAATATTATTATTAGGAAAACAAAAGGCAAGGTACACGGTTAGTAGGTGTATACAAAACCTAGTCGGCTGCTCTGTACCATTTAAATTTTCAAGGATTTAGGCTTTAATGTAATGATCATTCTGTAGCTTCATTTCTTTAGTAATTTTGGTTAATGACCAATGTGACTTGTGCTTTAAGCAATGGGGGTGTACTAGCTGTTCAAAATCAAAGTAATAACACTCTCGCAGTCTCACAAAATTCCGAGCTACATTTCTTGTTTATAGCTCTCTAACTGAACGTGGATACTAATATCATGGTATACAATTCATAGCCCCTATAGTTTTTGTTGGGGATTATACCAATACCAATCGATTCCCCCCACTACACAGATAACTTGTATTTGAACACAATTCAACTCCGGACAAAATCTAAATATCAACTACAACCTATACTAACATGCCCAACTCGCTAAACAACTATTAACAACAGATAATAATGTAAAGCAGTAGAAGCAAACCACAACACAAAGATTTACCGTGGTTCGGCCAATGATGCCTACTTCCACAAGAGCCAGTTCTTAATAAAGTGGGAAGGAAGATTACAATCTCTCCTTTCAGTCTCTCACCTTACTAGATCACTCTTATCTCTTTACAGGGTTGTATCTCTGTAAAGGTTCTCTCTCTTTGTTTTAGTCTGGATTCCAATCCTTCTGACTTGTTTTTGGTTAGGTTTTCCAAAACCTTGATTTTTGGTTTTATCTCCAAAAACCAAATTTCGCGGGTACTGTAGCAAAGCCCACGAAAATTAGACTGAGCTTGAGTCCCTCTTTGAGCGCTTGCCGCTTCAATATCTTGGAGATCGAAGCGGGTCGCCCTAGTCTATCATCGCAGTCTCTCGAAACTGGCCGAAGTCGCGCTATCTATCCGAGTCTGGCGGCTCCGACTTGTGCAATGCCGAATTAAGCCCGTTTACGTCGGCTCTGTTTTCTCTCCTCATGTGAGGGATAACTCCAACAATCTCCCCTCGAACGGTGAGGGGCTTCCTCCATGCAATTTCCAAATCATCGGGAGGAGTGTCGCCATTCCGCAATAGCACAACAAACATCAAACTTACCTTTCGGTAAGACTTTGGTCATCATATCCGACCCGTTCTTGTCGGTATGGATCTTCTCGATACACAAATGCTTGTCTTCGAAAGTACTTCTCTAATCCAATGATAATGCACGTATGTGCTTGGATCTAGAATGAAAACTTCGGATTCTTGCTCAAGTGAATGGCGCCTCGACCGTCACATAAACTACAAACCTGTTTTCGCTTTAGCCCTAGTTCGTCGAAGAACCTCTTCATCCATAGCAACTCTTTGCAACACTCGGTGGCTGCAATATACTCGCTTCGTAGTGGAGAGGGCAACACACTTTTGCAACTTAGATTGCCAAGAAACCGCCCCCAAAAAGTAACCGGATAACCGGAGGTGGACTTCATCGAGTCAACATCACCGCCATGTCGCATCGATGTAGCCTTCAAGTAAGGGCTTACTTCCACCAAAGCACAAACATGATTTGGAAGTGCCTTTGAGATATCTCAATATCCACTTAACACCTTCCCAATGTTCTTTACCCGGTTTGATGAAATCGCTTACAACCCCAACGGCGAAAGCAATATCCGGTCTAGTACACACCATGGCATACATCAAACCGCCGCCCAATCGTGGATGCATAAGGAATCTTTTCCATCCGACTCTGCTCATGCTCACCCTTAGGACACATCTCTTTGGTCATGCGGAACCGCCACCAAGCGGACAAGACCGACCGCCCGGCTTTGATCCATGTTGAATCTCTTCAACACCTTCTCAATGTAGCTTTCTTGAGAAAGCCACAACTTCCCACTTTTTCTATCACGAGTGATCCGCATCCCAAGTATCTGCTTTGCTTGACCCAAATCCTTCATCTCAAAGGACTTACTCAAGTCTTTCTTCAGCTTGGATATCTTGTTGATGTTTGGGCCAACTATCAACATATCATCCACATACAAAGAATAAAGACTATGAAATCCCCATCTAGAAATCTCTGAACAAACGCACAATGATCGGAAGCAGACTTCTTGTATCCTTGCTTCGCCATAAAGGAGTCAAACTTTATGTACCACTGTCTCGGTGCTTGCTTCAACCCATACAAGCTCTTTATTAGCTTGCATACTAGGTGCTCCTTGCCTTTGACCTCAAACCCCTCCAGGTCGGTCCATGTAGACATCTTCTTCAAGGTCTCCATGAAGAAAAGTTGTCTTAGCATCTAGCTGCTCAACCTCTAGGTTCATACTTGCGGCCATACCCAATACCACCCGGATAGAAGTCATCTTTACTACAGGAGAGAAAATCTCATCAAAGTCAATCCCTTTTCTTTGACCGAATCCCTTCACAACAAGGCGAGCTTTATGCCTTGGGTGAGGATTGTTCTCCTCATGCTTGACTTTGTATATCCACTTATTCTTGAGAACTTTTCTCCCTGTGGGTTTCTCAACTAACTCATAAGTGTGATTCTTATGCAAAGAATCCATCTCATCATGCATGGCCTTCAACCACTTTTCTTTGTCTGTACCTTCAAGTGCCTCTTGATAGTACATAGGTTCTCCACCATCCGATAGTAAGACGCGTCGATGTGGTGGATACCTGGTTGAAGCTATTCTCCCTCTGTCAGACCTCCTTGCCCCATCTGCTGGTGCCTCAGGAGGTTGCACTTCTGCTTGCTCTGGTGGTGGTTCATGCATCTCATCTACATTTTATATACCAATAGGTTCTATCCCATCATGAGCAATAGGATTCTCATTATGAGCTTCAAACTCATGGTTCTCTGATTCTCAATGCCTTCTCGCGACGCTCCACGGTAGGAACTTCGGTTCAATCAACAAGATCATTGGTGAAAGCCTCAGTAGCTTCTCACCCTCCTCAAAGTCTGCTATGGTTTGGTCTTCTAAGAGAACACAACATCTCGACTTCGGATTACCTTCTTGTTAATCGGATCATAGAGTTTGTAACCAAACTTTTCATCTCCATAACCCAGAAAAAATGCACCGCTTGGCTTTGTCATCAAGCTTGATCTCTCATCCTTCGAATATGCACAAAATGCCCCGCACCCAAATACCCTCAAGTATCCATAATCAACATCTCGCCTGACCATACTCTCTCGGATAATCACTATTCGAGGCTTTGCCGGCGACATGTTGATCACATGCACGGCTGTACGCATTGCTTCTACCCAGTAGCTTCTAGGTAGCTTAGAGTGAGATAGCATGCATCTCATCCTCTCTACAATGGTACGGTTCATTCTCTCTGCTATTCCATTCTGTTTGTGTCTTGGGAACGGTGCGCTCATGACTTAATCCCATGACTCGGGCAAACTCTTCAAATGGCCCAATGTACTCACCCCCATTATCTGAGCGAATACACTTCAACAACTTCCCAGTCTCTCTTTCCACCATGCTGTGGAATTTCTCAAACACGCCAAGTACTTCATCCTTGGTCTTCAGACTATAGGCCCATATCTTTCTTGGACGATCATCAATGAATGTCAAGAAGTCATGAAAACCCTCGGTGGGACTTCACTCTCATAGGACCACATAAGTCTGTGTGCACTAGCTCAAGGACGATTGTCCTTTCGTGGAGACGGGAATCTTTGGAAAGACACCCCTGTGTTGCTTTCCTACCAAACAAAGTGAGTACATGTATTTAAATGTGTACCTTTAATGTCCGGCATGGCCTTTTGCTTAGCAAGAACTTCCATCCCTTTTATGCCCATGTGACCGCCTCTTGTGCCACGCGATTCGGATGAAGCTTCTTCTTATGCGCGTTATTCGGCTTCGCTTTACACAAACTAGCATGTGTTTTGTAAAGAGAGCAAGTTTTCTTTCCTCACCGGCTGCTACAATGGAACCTCTCTTTCGGTTTCCATACCCCGCTACCAAACGAGTTTACAAAGCCATCGCCATCTAATTTCCCAAAATTAAATTAGGCTTAACCGTATGTCGGGGACATGTCTTACATCCTTGAGTGTCAAGGTGTAGCCGACATTGGTTTCTACATGAACATCTCCAATGCCTATAATCTTCGAGACTCCATCGTTACCCATCCTTATTTCACCATATTCACCACAAATGTAGGTAGTGAAGAATCCCTGTCGCGGCGTGGACGTGATAGGATGCTCCTCAGATCTATCACCCACTCAGATCCTCGACATGAGGTACTAAGAGAAAGACACACCACACCGACACAATTCCCACTAGGTCGCCAACTAGTGCGGTAGTATCTCTGCCTGTGTTTTCCGTTCCTCTGCACCATGTCTTCATGTACACAGTTATTCTTCTCATCCCTCTTCAGTGTTCTGCACTCATATCTGAAGTGGCCTTTTGTGGCACAATAGTAACATTGCCTCTCTGCCTTAGGAGTTCTAGCTTCACCCCTAGATTTATACATCCATCACCTCTAGAACGAGATGGTTTTCTGTTTTGACCTCTCCCCCGTTTCTCTGTGAAAAGGATCTCTGAGTGAGAAGAGCTGCTTCTTGCACTCCTTCTAGTCTCCTCATTCAACAAAGACGTGGTAGCCATCTCCATGGTAACAATTCCATCCTTGGCGCTCCATGTAGAGAAACTGCTAATGTCTCCCAACTTTCGGGTAGAGAGCCTAATAGAAACAAAGCCTCAACTTCGTCTCCCAAATTGATCTTCATCAAATGCATCTGATTGATGATATTCTGTACTTCATTAAGATGCTCAGACATTGAAGAACCTTCTTGGTACTTCGTGTCTGCAAACTTCTTAACGACTAGCACTTTGTTTCCACCCGACTTCCTCTCATAAAGGTCTTCGAGTTTCTTCCATAGACTGAAGGTCAGAGTCTCTTAGAGCCACATGGTGAAAGACACCGCCGCCAATCCATCGTCGAATGTATCCAATCGCTACGTCAAGCTTTTTCCACACTCCTCATCGGGCCTTTTCTAGTTTTACTCCCTCATTCTCAATGGGAAGTGCCAAGTCCTTTGCAAAGATAGCAAGTCTTCCATCTTGGCTTTCCGGATGGTGTAGTTCTTCCTATTCGGACTCATCATACGAAAGTGTTCACAGAATGGTCCATCTCTACAAGTTATTTAACCTCAAATCTTCTCTCAAGAATTTCGTCAAACACCTTCTGACCAAGATTCGGATAACACCCTAGGCTATTCTAACCAAGGCTCTGATACCACTTGTTGGGGATTATACCAATACCAATCGATTCCCCCCACTACACAGATAACTTGTATTTGAACACAATTCAACTCCGGACAAAATCTAAATATCAACTACAACCTATACTAACATGCCCAACTCGCTAAACAACTATTAACAACAGATAATAATGTAAAGCAGTAGAAGCAAACCACAACACAAAGATTTACCGTGGTTTGGCCAATGATGCCTACTTCCACAAGAGCCAGTTCTTAATAAAGTGGGAATGAAGATTACAATCTCTCCTTTCAGTCTCTCACCTTACTAGATCACTCTTATCTCTTTACAGGGTTGTATCTCTGTAAAAGTTCTCTCTCTTTGTTTTAGTCTGGATTCCAATCCTTCTGACTTGTTTTTTGGTTAGGTTTTCCGAAACCTTGATTTTTGGTTTTATCTCCAAAAACCAAATTTCACGGGTACTGTAGCAAAGCCCACAAAAATTAGACCTGAGCGCGAGCGAGCGCCAATATCGTTCGAGATCGAAAGCTGGTCGCCCTAGTCTATCGGAACCTCGAAGCGCCGAAGTCGCTCTATCTCGATCTTGGCCTCGACTTGTCTAATGCCGATTATTTCATTTCATTTCGGCCAAATTTTCTTTCTCCTCATGTGAGGGATAACTCCAACAGTTTTATGTTCCTAATATTGGTGTATGGTTGAGCAGAATGAAGATATTGTAACTAACCGCAGTTTTCCCTCCTTGAGTTGCAGGATTTGGATAGCGGACATGGGTAATGAGATGGGGAACAACAATGTATCCGGTTCGCAAGGTATATTAGAAGTTTCGTTAATGTTATAATGAAGCTTTCACATAAAGAGAATTAAGTAGCAAGTTCTAATACAGTGAAATGGTACAGAGCAGGAGGACAGCGAGGTTGAAGCACCAAACGATTATTCGGAAGTGCCCTCTGCCGCAACTAATGACAGTAAAGTGAAAGCTGAGAAACCGATTTCTTCACCTAAAGAGGAGGATTTTCATGAGAGACATCAAAGTTTGATTTCTGAAGATCCAGGAGTAGGTGTTTCTTATATTAAGAAGGAAGCGTCAAACGAAAAAGGTCTGTAAATTGTTTTCTTTGAAACAATTGTATTTAGCATCTAGCATCTGCTTTACATCAATCCATTTGTGTTATATTGATTAAATTTACCTATTAAGTTGATAGATAAGTGTGAAGCCTGATTGATAAGTCAATTAAAGCAGCAACTCAATGAGTGACCACCGCCAAATTAAACTTGTTAACAAAGGAGACTCTTTGTAAATGCAAATCACAAAAAGCATGGAGACAACAAGCCTTAAATTGTGGATTCAAAATAGTTTGCAACTATTGTAACTATTGAAGAGGGGAATCAGAGGCATATAAATGAGTGCTTTGATTCATTCTCTTATACATGATTCAGAGAGAAAGAATCAGTAGCTATGGTATCAGACCCAGCCCGGAGGTCAACCCAGTGAAGGGACTGGGTCATTGGGTTAGTGGTTCAACCAGTAGGTCACTGGTTGGACTAGTGGGTCATTGCTTGGTCCGCCATAAATATATATACAATGTACTTGTTTAATTTTTATAGCAAAAGTTGATATTGTAGCCTAGTGGAATGTTGTCTATTAGTGATTTTGGAGGTTCTCGGTTCGAATCACAGTGAATACATAAACTTTTGAAAGTTTACAAATAACTTGTCTTTAAAAGTTTTGTAAATATATTAAAAATTAACTTCAAACACAAACACAAGAAGTGAATTGGCACGTTGGCGAGCATGTACATCTACCGAATTTATTTTTCAAAGTTAAAAATTTCTCATGAACCAGTTCAGTTAAAACCGCCCCGGTTTAACCGATTTAATAGAAAACCGCCGGTTTTACTGGGTTAGGACCAAACTGGGTCGCCAGTTCACCGGGTCAAACTACTGGGTTGGGTCGGGTCTGATAACACTGATCAGTAGTCTTGAGTAATTTTGCATTTTAGTTTCATTAAGGAAACCAAAAATTAGAGAGTAAGAGACAGAGAGCTTTGTAAGGGCTTATCATCTTTAATAAAAGAAACTAGTGTGCTCTTGAGGATGTAGGCAAATTGCCGAATCTCGTAAATTCTTGTTGTTATCATAATTTCGTCGCATTCATTTAAATTCTCTTGTAACGTTCTTGTTACATTGCTTACAAGATCCTATTTACTTTCGGGGTTGTTTCGTTTACACCCTAACAATTGGTATCAGAGCGGTTAGTTTCTAATTAAGAAAAAATTAATTTCTTGTTTAGTTGGAGTGGGAGCAATGGCTGCAAACGAAGGGAAGTTAAAAATAGAGAAGTTCAATGGCTCGAACTTCGGGTACTAGAATATGCAAATAGAAGACTACCTTTATCAAAAGGATCTCTATCTTCCCCTTGGCAAAAACCGACAGACATAGCACAAGATAAATGGAATGTGTTTGACAGAAAAGCACTCGGCGCTATTCGACTATCGCTCACAAAATCAGTTGCTTTCAATATTGCAATGGAGAAGACGACGGCGTCTCTCATGTCCACCCTATCAAAGATGTACGAGCAATCCTCAACAGCAAACAAGGTTCATCTTATTAAAAAGTTATTTACTTTAAAGATGCATGAAGGAGGATCTTTCGCAGAACATCTAAACGAGTTTAACACGGTGACTTCTCAACTTTCGTCAGTTGAAATAACGTTCAGCGACGAGATTAAAGCCTTGTTGGTTCTAAGTCAAATGCCCGAGAGTTGGGCAGTATGGTAACAGCTATTAGTAGCTCTGCTGGGATGTTAAAGTTGGAATTCGACAGTGTGGTAAGTTTGATTATGACAAAAGAAATCAGAAAACAAGCTACTGGGGAGTCTTCAGGTAGCGCTTTAAATGTTGAAAGCAGAGGAAGAATCTCACATAGCGGTTCAGGTCAAAGTGGATCCAAACCCCAGAAGGGCAAGTCAAAGTCAAGAAAACCGAAAGGTGTATGTTGGAATTGTGGCAAGAAAGGCCATTATGCTAACGAATGCCGATCTCCAAATAGGGAAGTTGAGAAGGATCACGGAGCAAATATTGTTGCTGAGGATGCCTTAATTTTCTCTATGGAGAGCAAAGGCGAGTCTTGGGTGTTGGACTTTGGTGCTTCATTCCACGCCATTACACATAAAGAGTTCTTTAAGAACTATGTACCTGGTGATCTCGGAAAGGTATATCTGGGAGATGACCAACCATGCAGTATCATCGGAAAAGGTGATATACAGATCAAGCTAAATGGGTCTGTCTGGAGATTGAAGGAAGTTAGGCACGTACCTGACTTAAGGAGAAATCTAATCTCAGTGGGGCAACTTGCAAATGAAGGTTATGTTACAACCTTTGCAAATGATGCCTGGAAGGTTTCAAATGGTGCAAGGATAGTTGCACGTGGCCAAAAAGACGGTACTCTCTACTTAACCACAAATGCATGTGGTTCCATTGCAGTGGCTCATAGCAAGGATGATCCAAACCTATGGCACAGAAGACTTGGGCACATGAGTGAGAAAGGATTAAAAATCCTACACTCAAAGGGAAAGCTACCTGGTGTACAATCTATTGAGATTGACATGTGTGAAGACTGCATCTTGGGGAAGCAGAAAAGGGTAAGTTTTCAGAAAGTCAGAAAAACTCCGAAAAGCCAGAAGCTTGAGCTAGTTCATACTGATGTTTGGGGGCCAGCTACTATGGCCTCAATCGGTGGGAAGTCTTACTTCGTCACCTTTATCGATGATTGCACAAGGAAAGTCTGGGTCTATTTCCTTAGACAAAAGTCAGAGGTCTTCGCCGTGTTCAAAGTTTAGAAAGCCATGGTGGAAAATCAAACAGGGCTGAAGCTAAAATGCTTGCTGTCCGATAATGGAGGAGAATATGGCGACAAAGAGTTCAAAGCATTTTGTTCTTCCAGTGGGATCAGGATGGAAAAGACTGTTCCAGGGACACCTCAGCATAATGGTGTTGCAGAAAGAATGAACAGAACTTTGACTGAGCGTGCTAGAAGCATGCGTATTCACGCTGGATTGCCAAAACAATTCTGGGCAGATGCAATCAGTACAGCAGCTTACTTGGTGAATCATGGACCATCAGTTCCATTGGATTTTGGAATTCCAGAGGAAGCTTGGAGTGGAAAGGAGGTTAAATTTTCACACTTCAAAGTTTTTTGTTGTATTTCCTATGTACATATCAGTGACAATGCTAGGGGCAAGCTAGACCCCACGTCCTTGAAATGCACATTTATTGGATATGGCATTGGCGAGTTTGGTTATCGCTTTTGGGACTACCAAAATCGGAAAATCATAAGAAGTAGAGATGTGGTATTCAATGAGAAGATGATGTACAAAGATAGAAATGATACACAACTCAGTGATACTGAGTATGTTGTGTTAGAAGACCTCGAAGTTAGTCATCGTATAGAACAACAAGAAGTTGTTGAGGTTCCTCAACTAGATGACATAAATGGTAATGTTGAGGATGCAACGCCACATAATCCAATTCCTGCCCCTGAACCTAGGAAGTCATCTAGGTCACCTGTGCCTAGCACGAGGTATCCGTCTTCTACTTATGTATACTTCTTGTTGTTTACTAATGGTGGTGAACCCCAATGCTATGATGAAGCATTTGATAGGGTTATATACTAAAAGTATTACTTTTGTATTAACTCTAATTCTTTATATTTTGAATGAGAATCATATGGGCAAATGTTATACATATTATATATATGTTATTAGTTATATGCATGTGTCTAATATTTTATGTTGTAGATGATATGGTGTGTGGTAACACACAGAATATCATATCATCAGTACCTTATAAAGTATAAGTAAACGTTCACAACCTAAATGGATTTGGACAAACCATTGGTACGATTGTAGTATAATCTGGTATTAGTATATCTTGACTACATGATTACACTAGTACACTTTGTGTGTATTGAACAGGACCAAGTGAGGTTGTTTCTCTTTATACTAACTATATAAGAGAACAAACACCTCTGTTATTATGGATGTTTGTCCTCTTAATCCGGATATAATAACGAGCACTTACGTGCATTGTACATTGCTTTAAATCATCAATGAGTGAGATTCATTTGTGAATCAACAAACTCGATGGATTGGGTAATGACATTGTATGTAAGGTGTGCTGTTGATTATAGAAGGAATCCGTGACCCGCAAGAAGTCGAGTTGATGATGTCCCCTTGAGGAGCTCATAAGGATTGTCATGTAAACCCTACAGGTGGATTTAATCCGACATGACAATGAGGTTGAGTGGTACTACTCAAGAACATAAGAAGTTGATTAATGTAGTTGTCAGTAACTTGACTTAATCAACGAGCATTCGATATCTTAAACACGGGGAGATCAACAAGCATATAATATGGAGCCCATAAATGTAACACGTAATTTGGGATTAGGGCGGTAGTGCAACAATGGCCTTTAGTGGAATAAGTCATTTGTTGACGGACTTGGGTCATGTGTTCTGGGCGAACGGTGGGAAGCCCAAGCCCATCAGGAGGCTCAACCCTAATTTCTCCTCATGGTCCCTGTTGTAGCCTATAAATAGAAACCTCTTTCTCTGGCCGTTTTTATCAAGGTTTTGCTTTAAAAAAAATAGATCTAAAATCAGTTCCAAATTCTGTGAGTGAGAGAGGCCAAGAGAGAAAGAAAAGGGTGGTAGATCATTGCCCACACAACGTCCATTCTATTGATAGGAATACAATAGAAGATCAAGAGGTTGATTCGGATTCGTAGAGCTTGGATTCTCAGAGTTATCTTAACCAATCTAAAAGGTATGATTTTCTATCTAAAACCGTGGACACCCCTTATTCCGCTGCGCGTGGGTGTTCGCGGTTCGTAAATCATTCGGTGCAACCATAACGGTTCCTACAGCATTAGAGGTAGAGGATGCAAGCAAGTAGGAGCTAGCTATGTAGGATGAGATGGAATCTCTCATCTCGAACCAGACTTGGGAGTTGACTGAACTACCCATGGGAAAACGGGCTTTACATAACAAGTGGGTTTACAGAGTTAAGGAAGAACATGATGGGAGTAAGCGGTACAAGGCCAGATTGGTAATCAAAAGCTTTCAACAGAAGGAAGGCATCGACTACACGGAAATTTTCTCCCCAGTTGTGAAGCTAACCACTATCAGAGTGGTGTTGAGTATTGTGGCTGCAGAAGACTTGTATCTTGAGCAGCTTGATATGAAAACTGCATTTCTCCATGGCAATTTGGAGGAAGAGATTTACATACAGCAACCACAGGGTTACTCAATTCATGGCAAGGAGAAAATGGTTTGTAAGCTCATAAAAAAGTTTGTATGGACTAAAGCAAGCTCCCAGGCAATGGTACAACAAGTTTGACAGCTTTATGCACCATAATGGCTACAACAGGTGCAATGCGGATCATTGCTTCTACTTCAATAAGTTTGACACCAGCTATATCATCCTTTTACTCTATGTGGATGACATGTTGGTGGCAGAGTCAAACATGAAAGAAATAATGAACTTGAAGAAGCAACTAGCAAATGAGTTTGCTATGAAGGATTTGGGAGCTACCAAACAGATTCTTGGAATGAGAATCAACAGGGAGAGAGAAAATGGGACACTGAAGCTGTCTCAAACAGAGTATGTTGAAAAAGTTCTAAAACGTTTCAACATGAGTGATGCTAAACCAGTTAGCACACCCTTGGCTAGTCATTTCAGGTTATCCAAGGAGCAGTCGCCAAAGACAAAGCACGAAAAAGAATTTATGGCAAAGGTGCCATACGCATCAGCTATCGGCAGTCTAATGTATGCTATGGTCGATCTGTACCAAACTAGACATTGCCAATGCAGTGGGAGCAGTAAGCCAATTTATGATCAATCCGGGAAAACATCACTGGGATATAGTGAAGTGGATTCTCAGGTACTTAAGAGGTACCAACGATATGTCTTTATGCTTTGGTCAAGGTGACAGTTTACTACAGGGTTATGTAGACGCTGACTTAGCCGGTGAAATTGATCGTCGTCGAAGCACTACTGGGTATGTGTTCACTATGGGTTCCACCGCAGTAAGTTGGGTCGCTCAACTGCAGAAGATTGTAGCTCTATCGACTATAGAGGCTGAGTATGTCGCAGTCACAGAAGCTAGCAAGAAGATGATTTGGTTGCAAGGTCTTTTAGAGGAACTGGGTAAGGAACAAAAGAATAACACATTATACAGTGACAGTCAAAGTGCGATTCATCTTGCGAAAAACTCGACGTTTCACTCAAGGACGAAGCACATAGACCGGAGGTACCATTTCATTCATATACTTCTGGAAGATGGTACGCTAAACCTTGAGAAGATTTAGGGGAGTAAGAACCTAGCTAGCCGACATGTTGACCAAGACGGTCACAATTGACAAACTGAAGTTGTGTTCAACTTTAGTAGGTCTTCAAGCTTGAAGATCGTGGAATGAGCGCACCAGGTTTCACAGGATTAAAGATGATTTGGTTTCAGTCTCCAAGTGGGAGATTGATAGGTAAGTGTGAAGCCCGATTGATAAGTCAATTAAAGCAGCAACTCAATTCAAAGTGAATGAGTGACCACCGCCAAATTAAGCTTGTCAATAAAGGAGACTCTTTGTAAATGCAAATCACAAAAAGCATGGAGACAACAAGCCTTAAATTGTGGATTCAAAATAGTTTGCAACTATTTGCATTGCAATTATTGCAGAGGAGAATCAGATGCCTATAAATGAGTGCTTTGATTCATTCTTTTATACATGATTCAAAGAGAAAGAATCAGTAGTCTTGAGTGATTTTGTGTTTTGGTTTCAGTAAGGAAACCAAAACTTAGAGAGTAAGAAACAGAGAGCTTTGTAAGGGCTTATCATCTTTAATAAGAGAAACTTGGGTGCTCTTGAGGACGTAGGCAAATTGCCGAACCTTGTAAATTCTTGTTGTTGTCATAATTTTGTCGCATTCATTTAAGTTCTCTTGTAACGTTCTTGTTACATTGCTTCCAAGATCCTATTTATTTTCGGGGTTGTTTCGTTTACACCCCTAACATAAGTATACTAATTCATTTGACTATACTGCAACTCTATAACCAAAAAATACTGAGGATCAGGTTCCTGATGTATCCACAATATATTTGTCGACGACAAATGGTACAAATGGCAAAAGGACTGAACCACCTTCATCATCAGAAGATGGATTTGTGAATGAGACAGCTTCAACTTCTGAGCACCCATCAGAAACTAGTAGTGGTGAAATTCAGGATCGCAGAGGTAAGAATCTTTCATTTCCTATCAGTCTTATATGAGGATAAATAGAACCAGTAACCCAAAAGATCAAGATAACGCAAGGAATGGTGGTCTAAGAAAACAAATAAGAATCAATCACTTTTTAGTAGACTAAGGCTGAGTTCAATGGTTTTGGACTCTGTATCTCCAAAACTAAAAAAAAAAAAAAAATTGTGTTTTAAGGATATAGAAAAACATACTACGCCACTTCAACTGGTGTAGTTTGAATAATTGAATTTATTACCACTTCCACCAACGTAAAATGAAAAAATAAAATAAAATAAAATAAAAGTTTGTTGGAGATAAAATGAAAGGACTTAGCGGCGCAGCTTGTTGCACGCTTATTTTAATTATTTGTAAAACTCGTTATCATTATTAATAAAAATTTCCACTTCAAAAAAATAGAAGCCATTCTATGCCACTTCAACTTGCGCCAAATGAACTGGTGTAGAATCTATTCCTCATTCCTCAATATCACTTCGTATATATGAGGAGTGTTTTCCGGATAGGGATAAGGAACCGCCCGGCATAGAGAGCCATCAAACTCACTTTTTGTACATTTTTATGGGGATAGGGAGCCATTGGACTCAGCCTAAGCTAAGCACACTATTTGGCATTCTGCGAGGATAGTTGATCGCGAGCTCGATCTCTTAATCAAAAAGTCTAATGGAGTACCAACAAGTGCACCTCAAATACAAGAAAGATCATTCCCACAGCAGTAATAAGCTCTCCTAAAAAAATGTAAACAACACTAAAACATTGTTTTGAATTGTAAGGGATAAAAGGCCGGCTTATCTGATTAATAGACAGAGGCCGTATTTATTGATACTAAAGAATACAATATGCAAATCAACTTAAGGATAGAATATCCTTGTTACATAACATTAAAGAAAGAAGATATAACACTAAAGGAAAGAAGATATATGGAGATATACTTCAACATTTTGATCATTCCCTAAAGTCTGTGCGATGGAGGCTTACACCTCGCAACTGAGGCGTACACCTTAGGAACGCCTCATGCACTGAAGCGTATGCCTCCTATGCATATACGCATTACTCAACGCTTCTAAGGAGTTTTAGGTACGCCTCGCCTCGAGGCGCCTCAAATGTTTTTTAAAACATTGCGTACTCTCTTTAAAAAAGTAACCAGCACAAGAAGTTGTCGTATGTATATAGTTTTTATTTATCTATGTCCTACATATCCATCTTAGTTTGCCTGTTTTACTGCTCCAGAGCCAGAGGATACTGAGGTTCAAGCACCTGATGAATCCTCAACTCTTTTGATGTTAGAAGATCGAAATGATGAATATATCCAATCAGTTTTATCACCTGAAGATGGAAGTTCAAATGTGACAGCTTCTGCTTCTGGTACGAATCCAACAGAAACAAATCATCCCAATATACTTGAACAAACATGGAAGGAAAGAGGTTAGTGTGTCTCCTTTATTGTTCGTAATTCTTATTTAGATTCAATAGGCCTGACTTTTGAATCATTTAGGAGTCATAGATACAATTTATATGGGAGTTTAGGATCAAGAGAAGAATAGTTACATTAGACATATTCTTTCCGAATGTAGCATTATTCCTAATAGTTAATACCTCCAAGTTGATTACTTATTAACTGTAACATTGGGGGAAGAATCAATGAATTCATCTCTGGACACAATATCAACTCCACTGGATTCAGAAGTTGTGGCATCAAAAGATCTAACTTTCAATCAATATAAGCCTGTTAACATTGACGCAGAACAAAATTCAGATGTTGGAAGTGTACTGCTGAGAAGTGATCCATTCACTTTAACAACACCTCATGATTCTGAGGAAATAAAGAACGAAACTGAAGGTGTTCTACATGGAAGTGTTATCTCTGTTACAAGTTTAGAAGTAGAAAAGCATAAGGATGACATGCAAAAGAAAGAAATGCAACTTGAAGAAGAGAAATTACTAGGTACAAACAACACCGATGAAAGGGAATTCAGAATCACAGTTGGAGCTAATGTTGAAGAGATATTGAAAGATGTGCTCAATGATGGTGACATAGGAGATAATGAACAACAAGCGCTCAAACAGAACTTTGATAGAAAAGACTCCACAGATTTACAACTGAAACTTGTTCCTGTGACCAGATCACTTGAACCATTTCAAGTAGAAACTTCCCAATCCCAAGAAAAATTTGTGGTTTTAATTAATGACACAAGTATGACTGGGAATGATTCTGGCCTCGAATGGAACAAACATAGTGTCAATACAGTTTCACTTCCTAAGGAGTTGGAGGAAGAACCAAAGGTGGACAAGTCATATAAGCTTGAAACTACCTCAATAGGCGTGGATAATGAAGAGGCAAACAACGGGATTGAGATAACGGACTGAACAAGTATGGGATCAAAACGGATTCTCAAACTAGCAAGAATAAGGTGATTGACAATGGAGACCAAGCTGCCATCTATGACAGTAATATTTCAGTTTATGAGATGAAGACGGGTTTGGAGAAAGAAGCTGAGATGCGCGGTGAAGTTTCATCTGATTTGGCTGTGGTTGATACCAATTCCATAGGAGAAAGAATTTCCATGTGTTATTTTTCCTTGTGTAGCTCAAATGTAGACGAAACGGTTGCAGAGGAAAGAGAGCATCACGACAATGTAAGGAAGGATGTAATAGAAATAGAGATACTGAAGCCTGTTTTTTTCCACTTTGATCCTACAGAACACGTTACAGCATATCCCATTTCTTCAGTCAAAATTTAATCTCAAGATCCCTTAGAGAACCTCACTGTAGTGGCCACTGAGATGGTAGATAACTTGGAACCGAAGCAAGAGGTTTCCAAAGTCGCTGATGTTAGTATAGACTCAAATTTTGATGTAGGGATCTCAAGAGAAGAAACTTCAATGCAATTTGAAACGTATGTCATTTCTACAGATCTATCTCAAGGTCAAGAACTAATATGGGGTCCCACTGCCGCTAAATGTGGTAATGGTTTAAGCATGGATATCGGATCTCCTGACAGCACTGGGAGTTACAACACTGCCTATGAACAGGAAATTTTAAGTCCCAAGGTTGACGACAAGATAAAGTCCACTTTTGCAGAAAAGCAAGGTGAAACTGTGATTGAGAAGTATGAAAATCCTACTGTTGAAGCTAAATGCAGTGTTGAGAGGTTCAATATTGCGTTGTCTTCAAAAGACTGGAACATCCATGCTGAAGTCACTGAAGTTTCAAAGGTTAAAAAATCTGAAGAGCCTACGAAAATCCCATTACAATACGAAGAACAGACTATAACTACTGAGGCCTTCAATAAAAACTCCTATGGTTCAGAAACCGTTGCTAGTAATGTTGACTCTATAATTGCAGAAACTGTTCCTTCAGCATTCAAAGAAGATCAAGAAAGCTATAGTGAAAAGCTAGGACAGCATCAAATTTCAGAAGAAAAGCAAGTCGTGACGTTGGGAAGAACCGACTCTGGGAAGTCAAACATTCCACTTTTCAGCTTCTTGAAGGAAGAAAGCTATTCTGCTGGGTCACAACAGGAACAAGAGAGACTAGTTGCAAACAACGCAATTGAAGAAAATCGAATTCTCACAATTACACAGTCATGGCTATCGCTTCCCAAGGAGGAGAGAAACGCAAGCCTAGGCCTTTCTTCTTCAGTGTCTGCATGTGTGGTACATAAGATATCCACTGAGGTCTTCGTATGTTTGTATACGTTGAGATGTTTTTTGTTCACATGTTTTCAACATTTTTGTGTCATGGGGGAGAGAGTTTGGGTAAAGAAAATGAGACTACAGAGCAAGATATTTGCTGGAAACATAGAATCAAAATAATTATATAAAGAGTGATTGTGCACCTTTGCAGTTGTGGTTTGTCAATCTTTGTATTCTTTTTTGATCGGTTTACAGGATTATGTGATATTGATTCATAATTTCATATATAAGAATTATTTCTCCATCTTGTGTGATTGTACTTGCATAGTTGGAGGAAGATTGTACTTCAAGCAGCTTTGTTACCCTATGGTGTAATGTATCCCCATAATGTTCTGCTATATTGTGAATCTAATTCTGAAGTGGACATTACTCTTGCATATTTCTTGTATGTTTTTGTTGAGTTGCCTCTCTGGAAATGAAAACATAATTCAGATCATTATTCCGTTTATCTAATTTTTGTTCTGTTTCTCAAAAGAATGTAACTGTTTAACGTTTTATTACAACTGTCAAACGTTTTGTAGAATTGGTCAAGTGTAGACTGAACTTTTTGCTTGTTAGTGTTAATAAGCTCTTCACAAGTTTTTCCACATCATGCTTTCCCACAGTCAATTTTTATAAAAGAGAAAGGAAATCACGGGTAATGAATGTTCTGCGTCAGTGGCTAGCTGAGTCTTTAGGCTGCATGTTTGATGCAGTACAGGATCTAGCAGATGCGTATATGGACGCACATGATAGTGTCTCGGTGGTTTAGGTGCTTGCTTTGTTGCTTGTGCGCATTGTCTTTGTTTTTATCATTGTTATTTAGTTCAAGTTGGACAAATCTCTGGCCTTTCACAAGCTGTTGAGTGGCTTGAGTCTGCTAATCCATATGCTGCTGTTGTTGATCAAACAATAGCTAGCAGTCGATCATATCCGTTTACCTTTTCTTGCACATGTAATTACCTTCAACTGCTGCCACCACACCATAGCACGACCATGAAACCTTGTCGCTACCAGTGCAACCCATTTGGTCTCTTGCCCCTCCTTGAAATCCATGACCTCCTCCACTGTACCGATCAAATCAATCAGTTCATCCTCCGGTAGTAAACCCCCATGAAATCCGGGCAATTCAATTTTTAACCCAAATTCCCAACGTCTGTTCTCGTTCTGGAACAAGCGGAAAGTTTTCATCTTCTTCTAAGCCAGCAAATGGGTATGCTAGACCTAATTTGCGTATTATAGCTTTGATTAGTTTGGTACCAAGGCGATAGTGTATATACGACGATGCAATTACCCCTTGTCTTTATATATATAAATACAAGTATGCAAACTGTGCTAGGCATCGAGGTTTTTTTTTTCTTGAAGTCTTGAAGCCCGTTATTCGAGATCGATAATTTGCATGGTTTTTTTGGATTCTAATTGTAATTATATATGGGAGGCGCATCAATTTTTCTCTAAATTATTAATAAAAGAGGGCTTGTTCTAAATTCAGGGAGAAAAATGGAAAATAATTATATAATTTAAGTTACATTAGGGAGGTTCTTCTAAATTATTAATAAAGAGGGTGGTTTCTAATTTTTGTGTGAGGGAGGTGTTTATAAATTAAATAGGGAGATTTCAATTTGCCTACTCGATAGTGGAGAGTGGGTTCGACTATCACCTCTCTCTATATTAAAGCATAGTACATCTTATGTGGATAGTCTCTTTCCTAGGTGGCGCATTCTTCAGACATAGATATGCCACGTGGACAGTCTTAATTAATCATAAGAAGTTTTCTAATACAATATGAACTCTTAATCTTAAAAAGTTTCCTAATACATCACAATTCTAATAAGTCAATAACATCTGACAATAAAATTTTATACGACTTCAATAAAAAAAACATTGCTAAATCAACTCTAAAAACTTATGCTAATAATTATCAGTCATTGAATTCCTCACAAAAATTTAGAGGATGTGAATTTTAGAAATGATTCCGGCCATATGGCCGGGTCTAAAACCTTGTCAAGATATTATAGCTCAACCCTCTTCAATTTCAATTGAGGAAGCATTTTTAGAGCGCCCACGTGTCATGGCTAGTTAAGAAAAAAAGTAGAGATAAAATAAGAAACAAATATTTATCTTTATCTTTAGATATATATTATAGTTGTACCCTCACCAATCTATTTTTTGGAGCACTCCTAGAGACTCTAGGTTTTTCTAAACTCTATTAGTAATTATAAAAAAGTAGGATATAAAAAAGGAAACAATCCTATCTAGAGTTTCACAGAGTCTCTAACTTTTCCTAAACACTATAGCTAATTACGAAAAAAAACAATCATATTTAGAGTTTCATAAAGTCTCAAACTTTTCCTACATAATATAGCTAATTATGAAAAAAAAAAAAAAAAAAAAAAAAAAAAAAAAAAAAAAAAAAAAAAACTAAATTGCTAAAAATAATAGTTTCCACCGAAAACGATTTTCCTAAAACCCTTTCGATTTGATGCGCCATCCACTGTGAGATTTAGACATTTATTCATAGTTAAGGATTCCAAAATTCACAATTCCGACTACAATAATTACGACATATTCTAATTCCTTATATATATATTATAGTTATACCCTCACCAATCTACTTTTTGGAACACTTGCAGAGACTCCAGTTTTTTCTAAACTGTACTATTAATTATAAAAAAATATGATATAAATAAGGAAACAATCTCATTTAGAGTTTCATATAGTCTTTAACTTTTCCTAAACACTATAGCTAATTACGAAAAAAAACAATCTCATTTAGAGTTTCACAGAGTCTCCGCCTTTTCCTAAACAATATAGCTAATTATGAAGAAAAAAAATATGAGACAAAAAACTAAATTGTTAAAAACAATAGTTTCCACCATAAACGATTTTCTTAAAACCCTTTCGATTTGATGCGTCATCCATTGTGGAAAATTAGACATTTATTCATAGTTATGAATTCCAAAAATCACAATTCTGGCCATAATAATTACGATATATTCCAATTAAATTTATGAATTTATAATTTTTCAACACTATAATGTAAACGGAATCGCTAGTAATAAAATATATATATATATATATATATATATATATATATATATATATAAATATATATATATATATATATATACATTTTGACATTTTGGTATCAGAGCCTAGGTTAGCCTAGAATGAGAAGGTCTAGGTGATCCTCGGATTGTGGTAATGGGTAGTAGGAGTGTTTTTATGGTGTTAAGTTTTCTTGTTGTTTTCAAGTTTGTTTGTTCCCGTTTTGGATTTTGGTCTTTCGCATTTTCGTATAAAGGAGTGTTTCTCAATACGTGGTTTTAATTTACGTATGTCCACATGTAAGGTTATACATTATTGTATATGTGTATTCCTTTTAAGGTGTGTATACTTGGGTATACACTTATATCTAATTTCTAATATTTGTTTATCATGACCTTTTGGTGCAAGCTGTAAATGAAGTGTAATTAACCTTGCTGACATGTTTTAGATTATCACATAAAATTCAGTCATTGAGATATGATCAGTTAACTTAGAAGAATTATTGCTTGGCATATGTTTGTTTGGTTAATCTACATTCTTTTCTAGAATCTCGAGACGAGATTCATTTAAGGTGTGTATATTATAACAACCCCAATTTTTAAACAACATAAATTAAATTATTTGATTGAAAATAACTATTATATTATGAAGTCTAGCTTATTCTAGAATTTGTTTAGCTATTGTTGATTTTCAAAAAAAAAAAGTTAATGTTTTTACTTGAATTGTTTGTTAGAACTTATGTGGGTATTTTATAATCATTTTAGGCTTGAAAAGATTGTTAAAATGTACCCATTCATATAGGTATGGACCTTGGGTGTTTTTAGACCCATTGGAGGCCCATAGGTTACCTTAAACAGACTTAAAACATGGAATAAATAAGAGCTGCGAATTTTCTCTGTAAAAATATGATTATTCAAAATCAAAACCCTAGCCTCCAATAAAAAAAAAGGGGAAGAGGAAGAAAAGAGAAAAATGGGACGCAAAGTATTGGGCTCACCGCACTATTGATATTCATAGTTGTTTACATCTTGTAGACTTAATAAGGTGAGTTATATTTATTTCTTTTATTGTTTCCATAGAAATAGGATATGTTGTTTGTTATGTGTGATCATATGGATTGTATATTGGGAGGATAAAGCCATTAATAAATTGTATAGAGTTTTGTAAAGAAGATGAACAGTTAACAGTAAACACCATTCTAGAAAAGTTGTCTGTGCAGTCTTTTAATTCTGTTCAGATGGAGATCTTTCCGCACACGGATGTCTCTCAAATTTAATCCATAGTTTCCTGACACATTGTAGTCTGACATATTAAAATTTTAGATAGATCCAACGGTTGGATTTCTGTCGAGGCGCGCATAAGCGTGACACGTCGTAGTGTTTCTACACCAGAAAAACTGCAGTGTGCAGTCTTTTATTTCTGCTTAGATGGTGTCGTTTCCATACTCGGATTTGTATGAAATTTAATCTATAGTTTCCTGACACATTGTAGTCTGACATATTAAAATTTTAGACAGATCCAACGGTTGGATTTTTTGTCGAGGTGCGCATAAGCATGACAGGTCCTAGTGTTTCTACACCAGAAAAACTGCAGTGTGCAGTCTTTTGTTTCTTCTTAGATGGTGACCTTTCCGTACTCGGATTTGTATGAAATTTAATCTATAGTTTCCTGACACATTTTAGTCTTCCATATTAGATTTTTAGATTTATCCAATGGCTTGATATCTGTCGAGGCTTCCATTAGTGGGACTAGTCGTAGTAGAAACTACACCAGAAAACTGATGGGTGCAGTCCTTTGTTTCTGTTTAGATGGAGGTCAACCTATTATCGGATTGACCTCAAATTTAATCCATAGATTCTTGATATCCAGTTAAATGACATATACAAATTTTAGGCAGATCCAATGGTGGGTTGTCTGTCAAGGCACGGATTAACAAGGTTGTTAGAATTAGCTCAAGTTTAAAATAGATATAGTTGGGTGGTTACATGATGGCATTAGATGGTCAGTGGTTATTATACTTTCGATATATTCTTACTATTGTGAAAATATTGGTGTGGAATGAAAATATATCTATATGTTTTATTTTATCGTGATTATTAAAATATTTGGAGAATTGGTTAAGAGCTACGTAAGGCTTGATTCTTATCTTAAAAGATTGGATACGTAGGCAGCCTTATGTACAGGTGCAGTCACTATATCTATAATATATATATTAGTTTGTGTGATAACTATGTGATTGTGTTAAAAAGTATTGTTGTTTTGATACTACATAAATATATATGTGTGAGATAGAAGTTGTATATGAATATAGACTTTAGTATATGTAGATCTGTTTTGGACATTAGTGTGTGTGGACTTGAATTTGGGTTAATGAAATATTTGTTTACAATATTGTATATATGAGTGTGGTTATGTAAATTGTATTTGTTTGATTATAAGTCTGTTTACATTAAATGATGCTTAAGTGCTTGATTTGCCTTGACACGCAAAATAACTCTCTACATGTGTGGTCTGTTTTGACATGAGTAATGCTAGTATAATTATAAGTGATAATAATGTTTTAAAGTGTAAGCCCACATCTTTAGAACTCTCCCATGCCTCGAGGATTTGGTAATGAGATATTATGACTTGTGATGTCATGTGATAGATGGGTATTCATTGAATGTGCCATGAATGACCCGGGTATTCATTGAATGTGCCATGAATGACCCAATAGTTTGGACTGCCCTAGAGAGGAACTAAGGTATTCGCCTTGCGGGTTGGTCATATTCCTTGAATGTACGGGAATGTAGGTTTGGGTATTCCTTGAATGTGGCGGGAATGACTCAGGGCATTCATTGAATGTGCCATGAATGGCCCGTTAGTGTTATGATGGGTATTCTTTGAATGTGGTGGGAATGACCCAAGGTATTCATTGAATGTGCCATGAATGACCTGATATTTTGTTATGCCCAAAGGAGGCTTTGTGATTATGTGTATGGAAAGCCCAGAGATGGCTGTGACTCACAAGTTACGAGTTTACAAGATAAAAATATGTTTCCTGGAGGCGATATCCCGCTTGGGACATATGTCTTGTAGTGGTACTCGGTGTGAGTGAGGCACACGGATATGTGTGATTTGGCAAATGTGTGTAGTGCAAATCGTGGAGTAGGAACTAAAGGTTGGGCTGTGTCTTTGAATAAATGAGTCAACGAGATAATTAATAAGCAAAGTAAAATATTGATTTTACGTGTGATGGAGTTATTGCATATGATGTATATGATTTCTTATGCTAAATGCTTACGTGGTTTGTATGAGTTGACACTCACAAGGGATGAATGTACTCCTTGGTTGTGACTTTTCCTCGTTCTCATAAGTAGACGAGTGATACTAAAGTAAAAGTATATGAATTGTGTAATGTTATGGATATGAAGTGTAACGGTAAATAATATTAGTAAATGATTGTGATTTCTATGTGACTGTGAAATGACTATAACTTGATATGTTATTACGAAACTATTAATGACTTGTGATAGTCTGAGATCTATGGTTATGCACGCAGAAACTTTATGACGTAATGATGTCATATGAATGACTACCCTTGATGAAGGTATTATGATAAGTGGTATTCCCCGAATATGCGGGACGAACCAGGTAATATCAATTAGACTTAATTGTCTTAAATGAGGTTTGGTTATTAATGGAATTTTGACTGGCTGAGATAAATCATTTTATTGTGATGTCTAACTCTGTTTTGCAGGAGGGTAGGATCTATTAATCTTTTCTGCAGGGACGTAAATATCCTACCCTAAGACGACGTGTTGGCTTAAAGGTAAGGTATACCAAACACATATTTAATTAGGTTGTCATATGTGCATTTAATAAATGGAATATAAGTGGTATTGTATTGTGAGTTATTTTGGAAAGTTGGAATGACGAGTACTGTTATATGAGATTCTTGGAATTTGTATGTTGGGGGTGAAATCTTACTTGGGAAGAAACTACACCCGCTTTTTGAAAAAACGGAACTATATTGTCTTCCAAGTTGAAATTGTTTGAAATGTTACATTTATTCATTTAAAAGATTATTATATATTTTGTTGTTAGTCTACTCATACCAGCAAATTCAATTTGCTGACCCATGTTTGCTTTGTTTTGCAACGTGGGTGTGTTCTTGGGAACATAGATGGTGGAGTGCAGTGGATAAGGAGACGTGATTTGGAGTTGCTCTTGGAGTCTTCTGGTTTAAGATTTTCTGAAGAGTGGGTTAGTTTCTTTATAGTTTAATAATGTAATTTAAGGATTTTTTTCCTTTTCGTTTCTTTTGATTTCAGTTTTTGTATATATCGTGTTTGATAACAGGGTTTTGGGTTTTGTTTCACCCCGGGTTTCCAGATAATTAAATATAATTGTTTTAAATATTGTCTGGAAATTTGGGGTGTGACATTTTGGTATATATATATATATATATATATATATATATATATATATATATATATATATATATATATATATATATATATATGATATATATATATATATATATATATATATATATATAAAATTAATGGAATGAATAACAAAAATGGAGAACCAAAATGGATGTAAATGCATCGAACTAACTTCAAATAATATTTAACGGGAAATCGGAAACTTGATGCAAATGCAAAAATTAAGCTAATCTTAAAAAGTAATTAATAGAAAATCGGAATATGAATACAAATGTATTAAACTAACCTCAAAGAATAATTAATGAGAAATCAAAATTTGGATGCAAATACATAAAAAAATAATTATCGGGAAATCGAAAACTGGATGCAAATGTATTGAACTAAAACTCAAAGATTAAATTAAATTGTATTGAACTAATCTCGAAGAAAAAATAATTATAAATTGGAAACATAATGCAAATGCATGGAACTAATCTTAAATAATAATTAACGGGAAATCGGAAACCGGATGCAACTGCACTGAACTAATCTCAAAAAATAAATTAGATGCAAATACATTGAACTAACCTCAAGAAATAATTAACAGAAAATTGGAAACTGTATACAAATTCATTGAACTAACCTCAAACAATAATTAATGGGAAATCATAAACTAGATGCAAATGCAACCGTATCAAATAATAAACGATAAATTGGAAATTGGATGCAAATGCATTAAATTAATCTCACAGAATAATTAACGGGAAATCAGAAACTCGATGCAAATGTATTGAACTGACCTCAAATAACAATTAATAGGAAATTGAAAATTGGATGCAAATGTATTGAACTAACCGCAAAGAATAATTAACAATAAATTGGAAATTGGATGCAACTGCATTGAACTAACCTCAAAAAATAAATAACGGGAATCATAAATTAGATGCAACTGCGTGCATTGAACTAACCTCAAAATATAAATAACAGAAAATCAAAAACTTGATACAAATGCATTGAACTAACCTCAAAACATAGTTGGTGAGTTATATGTTGTGGAAATGTCTTGATAAGTATAGTTTTGCATTTAAAATGGTGTTTATCTTATCTCTTTCCATTATGATTGGGAAATCATTACTATTCAAGTAGCTTCAATATATATAAATTTAAGCCTTATTAGGCAATCTCATAAAACTTCAATCAAACAACAAAATGAAGTTGACGGGTTTTATCAAAGCGAAGTTCTTTTTTTTAATGGAGAGTGAGGTTTTCACATTATAAGAAATTTAGATGAGTTATCAATATAATATTAATATATAATAGTTACATATTTTGCAAATATTTTTCAGAATAATTAATATAACAACTAACACCTATTAAGTAGATAATCTTTGAAGATTCCACATAGTGAGTCATGCATAATTTAAAGAATAATTAATCTTGAAATCGAGAACTGGATAATCTTTGATGATCCCACATAGTAAATCAATCATAATTTATTTTTATGTCATGTTTGTAAGGACACTAAAGATGGATCGATAGAAGTTGGTATTACACACCACATTGGACAATTAAAAGAAAATCGGAAACTGGATTCAAATACATAACTAAGCTCAAAAAGTAATTAACGCGAAATCGGAAACTTTATGCAAATACAACAAACTAAACTAAAAAAGTAATTAACTAGAAATCAGAAACTTAATGCAATTGCATTAAACTAACGTCCGAGAATAACTAACGGAAATTAGAAATTGG
Organism: Coptis chinensis; assembly: GCF_015680905.1. Taxonomy (NCBI): domain Eukaryota; kingdom Viridiplantae; phylum Streptophyta; class Magnoliopsida; order Ranunculales; family Ranunculaceae; genus Coptis; species Coptis chinensis. The sequence continues at coordinate 89,339,707 of NC_141460.1, forward strand.
ATGCAAATCCTTGAAAAATATTTCGAAAAATCGAAAACAGTATACAAATACATCAAACAAACCTCAAATAATAATTAATGGGAACCCGAAAATTAAACTGGATGCAAATGCATTGAACTAAACTCAAAAAATAATTAACAGAAAATCAAAACCGAATCTGTTGCATTGAAACTAACCTCATAGAATAATTGGTGGGAAATCGGAAACTAAATACAAATGCATTGAAATAATCTCAAATAATAGTTAACGAAAAACTAGAAACCGGATGTAATTGCATCGAACTAAACTCAAAGCATAAATAATCGAACTAGATCTGAGATATATTGAACTAACCTTAAAAAGAGTTATTAATGGAAAATCGAAACCCCGGATGCAAATGTAATGAACTAATCTCAATATGACTAATTAACTAAACATTGGAAAATGGGTAAAACGCGACCTAACTAACTTAAATAAATAATTAATTTAATAGGAAATTATAAATTTGATGTAACTGCATTGAACTAACCTCAAAAAATAATTAACAGAAAATAAAAAACTTGATGCAAATGCATTGAACTAATCTCATAGAACAATTAACATAAAATTGAAAATTGGATGCAACTGCATTGAACTAACCTCAAAGAATAATTAATGGAAAATTAGAAATTGGATGCAACTGCATTAAACTAAAATCAGAGATTAACTAACGGGAAATCAGAAATTGGATGCAAATGCATTGAAATAACCTCAAATAATAGTTAACTGGAAATCGGAAGCCAGATGTAACTGCATCGCACTGACCTTAAAGCATAAATAACTAGAAATTATAAACTATCGAACTAACCTAGAAAAATAATTAACGGAAATCAAAAAACTGGATGCATATGTATTGAACTAATCTCAAAAGAGTAATTAACGGAGATTGGAATCGGATGCAAATCACGATGAACTAATCTCAAAGACAAATTAACAAAACATCGAAAATTGGATGCAACTGTATTGAATTAACCTTAATGAATAACTAAAAGAAATCATAAATTCAATGAAATTGCACTGAACTAACCTCAAATAATAATTAACGAAAAATCGGAAACTTTATGCAACTACATTGAACTAACCTCAAAGAATAATTAATGAGAAATTGAAAGCTAAATGCAACGTATTACATTGAACTAACCTAGGGATGCCCAAATGGGTACCCAACCTGACCTGGGCCGAACCTGACTTTTTGGGTTTTGAACGGGTATTGGGTTACCCAAACCCGAACCGGTTTTCAGCGGGTCGGGTATTTTGTTGAGAAGTGTGACCCAACCCTACCCTAAACCTATATTTCGGGTACCCATCGGGCTCGGGTTCAGGTTTTGGGTAGGATAAAGCCCGATATAAATGAAGAAAGAAGACAATAAGAAACTTTATTTGAAATATATATCTACATTTTATTCCTTCTTCAGCTATCTACCAATCCTTCAAACAAAATAAAACTTATAATAAACTTGGAAGTAATTATCACCTATACTCAGACATAATTATTTGATATGATTTAAAAATATATGGACTCAGAATGAACTATAGACACATGATCACGTGCAATTACTGAAAAAATTGGAAATCCCGACATAAATTTTTTCATAATCCAATATATTAAATAACTCATCATTGTAAACATAAATGAGATCATAATCCAAATATTTATCTAACTCATTCTTTTATATGAGATTAGTAGTATGCAATTGAAACCGGATTTGGGGTTCGATTTCGGTCCGGGTTCGGTTTTGGGTTTTTTAGCCCTTTTAACGGGTTTAGGGATAAATTATCGGGTCGGTCCAGGTTTGGAGAGGGTGACCCAACTCTACCCTATGTATTTGGTTTGGGTTCAGGTTCGGGTTCGGGCATGGTTCGGTCTTGGAGTATTTTGTTCGAGTTTTGGGGATTTAGGCAAGATGGACATCCCTAAACTAACCTCGAAAGAATAATTAATGGAAAATCAAAAAAACGGATGCAAATCATTGAACTAATAACCCTAAAACATGTTTGTATTATATGTAGGGAATAAATGTCTCGACAAATATAATTTTGAATTTTAAGTAATGTTTATCATAATTATTTTATTATGATTGGGAATGTCTTGCTATTCAAGTAGCTTCAATATTATCTTTGCCACATTGGGAATTCTCACAAAACTTCAATCAAACTTCTATTATTAAACCTAACAACAAAAAGAAATCGATGGGTTTTATCAAGGTTTGGTGCTTTTTTTTATAGAGAGTGGTGTAAGAAATTTGAATGAGTGATTAATATAATTTTCATATCTCATAGCTATACATAATTGCTAATATTTTTTATAATAATTTAATATAACAGTACCCATTCGTAGGACGGGTTTAATATAAGTAACATTCAACCTTTTGAATCTAAGGAATGGCTCGGTATGGGATTTAAGAAGAAGTATGCATCTTAGGCTAATAGGCTGCCACTAATAATATACGTGCAAATTCAACAAAAGTTCATTGGTTGAAATTTAAGTGAAACTAAGATGTTTTGAGAGCTTGGGTTGTGTTGGTAGATGGTCCACTATCAAGATCTCTAATCTCTGTCAAAGATGATGAAGGTTCCTAAAAAAGCAGAGAGTTGATTGGATTTGGCATTCATGTTATGACGTCGGATTGAGATTTGAACGATAATGACAATGCAACTGAGGAGAGTCCTTTTCTTATTAGGATCAGTTGACAATTGCCCCTGTACTGAGGAGAGCCTTGGATACTGTTCTGAAAAAACTAGACTGCACACATGTACCGAGATTATTGGTTGTCAATTTTTTAAGTTTCTTCCACTTTCATTTTAAAGTCAATTCTAATAAATACTCAAAAATGACACCAAAGACTTGGTAATTAAGTCTCTTTACAATATTACGTATTGGATGGCCGCTTACTAGCCTTGTAGTTGGAAAAATAGAAACAGGATCATGTATGACAAGGGCCAGTGAAGTTACGCGTTCTACTGCATTCAAATAAGAAAAGCAATATACAGAGCCTATAACCTCTCTAAGGGACACAGGATAACACAACAGCTGATCTCTCCGTTCTACATGGATTGGGTCTACAAGGGGAATTGAGGAGAGCGCCCAAGATCATGATGATGGAGTGCTATTGGCTACCTCCATCCACCAACTATGGTCATTAAAATCAGTGCTCGGATGGTTCTTCAATGGGAAATTCAGGAAGTGCCGGATGGTGGTCCTTGTTCAGAGACAGTGACATCATTGTGCTGGGGTCATTCGTCGGTGGACTAGGAGTGGAGACCAACTTTGTGGCTGAAAGTCAAGCTATATTGCATTGAGTTTAGCCAAGGCTATTCAACAAGGTTGGAAGAGAATATGGATAGTAACAGATTCAATCAAGCGCAGCAGTTCAAGCATTATATTCAATACAAACCAAGTGCATTGGAAAGCCAGATCTTTATGGAGCAGGTTCAAAAATGAGGTTGAGTGGCTACACATCTCTTCCACATGGCAGGAGTGCAACTTTGGTGCTGATGCACGCAAAGGTGCATCTCTACCCAAAGGACACACTCAATGGAGGGATGGAAGACCAGATTTCCTAGCTGCTAGGATTGAACATCAAGACATGGCATAATACATATTTCTTACTTGTTGTAATCTATGTATATAGTTGGTATGCCTCACCATATACAACTACATATTATTTTGCTTCATTCTTTTCATTTGTAACACTTTTCACTTTTGGCTAGTCAATACAATTATATACTATACCTTTAGCAAAGAAAATATATAACATATTGTATATATCCTCCACAGTTTGAGCTTCACGGATTGTTGTTAAATGCGTGGATCCTAGTCACCATTCAAAATGCATATAATAGACCGAATAGCTTATGTTATATACATATTATGCTTGTTTAGGTAGACTGTTCTTTTGTTTACATCTTTACACATGCGCGCCCCTCAAACGACATGCTCTGTCCTCTAATCCTCTATGTATACGGTTAAGGATATAAAGATTAAGGATATAATGGCTGATCTGATCTCAAGGAAAGGAAGCATATGAATCGTCAGGATTCCACTTTTCACCAAAACATGAATCACACGGCCAACATCATCCTCACAAATTCCTCATAATTGACTTGGCCATCACCATCCAAATCGGCCTCTTTTATCATTTGGTTGGCCTCTTCATCTGTAAGACTCTCACCAAGACTGATCATTACGTGCCTCAGCTGTAAACGTGAAAAAACAAACATTATATTAGGTACAACAAAAAGTACTCTGGACTTGAACAATGTGAATTCACATATGTTTTTTACGTATTAGCTACGTATGCTCATTTTGGTGTACGTTGATTCTAGGTATGGATCAACTAGAAATATGCATGATGTCGACACATCATACACGTGGAATTTCTTTCTCTCAGTTAACCGTAATTCGTGTAAACGATGTTAATGGCCTCTAAGAAGCCAGATATATATTACAATTTAAATGGTCGTCCAATGGGACTGATACCTTTACGTAGTTAGCAGAAGTGATTAACTAAACGCGGCAATCCTGCATCCCGAAAAGAGCTAAAACATACACTCTAATAGAAGAGTTTTACCTCATTAGCAGATATGAAGCCATTTTGATCTTTGTCAAATACTCTGAAAGCTTCTTTCAGCTCTTCGTCAGCATCAACTTCCTGTAGGAAAAGCACAGCAAACAGCATTAGTAATATAGTATGGACAGAATTATAAGTAGACTCGTTATGGTTTTCTCTTTTTTTTTTTATCCTCCTAACCTTAATCTTTTCTGCCATGAGATTCAAGAACTCTCCAAACTCGATTGTTCCATTCCTATTTAAGTCAACTTCGCCAATCATTTGTTGGAGTTCCTCCTGCGTCGGGTTTTGATCCAATGACTGAATGACTGTTGCTAGCTCCTCAATAGTAATGCAACCTAAAGAGCAGATCAATTCATTGAAAATAATTCAGAAAAAAAAACTTTTTATTAAAATACCACAAAAAGAAGGAGACAAATATAGTCGAATTCAGAATTACTTGCTTAATTAACACACATACACATTTCATGTTCTGCTCTTATGTTATAGGTCAATAGAGATCACTTTAATGTATTTAAGATTATATTGCATACAGGGTTTAAGGGAAGATCTATCTGTGTATCCATCATATATAAGTAATATACAAACCGGACAGTTTACAAATTAAAGAGTAATGAAACAGATATCTGCACAGTTTGAAGTTTAAACGCATGATCGGACACAGGAAGAACTCACCATCTCCATCATTGTCGAATAAAGAAAGACTTCCCGAAACTCAGAAATCTGATCTCTAGTCAAGACACTAGCCATGCTTGAGTTTGTGGAAGCTTAATCAGAGAAGTACTAAAAAAAATAAATCGTAATGCATGTACTGAAAAAAGTAAGGTTCGTTCGTTGTCTCAAGTCTCAAAACTAGTTGTGTTTAAATAGAGAAGTCTGAACATGACAGCAAAATGGACCTTTACGTGACAGTCAAATACGCTTACAACGATTTTTTTTTTTTTTTTTTTCAATTAATCTTGTGGTTATGATTTTAAAGTCTTGAACACGTTTCAAGTTTGAAAATTAAGTTAAAGAAAAAAAAAGGTTTTAATGACTTATAATAGATGGTCTTGAAAATAACTAGTATTATAGAGTCTAGACTCTATAACATATGAACTCTTTTGATCACAAAGATACATGATTTTAAGTCAATCAACAAGCAGCGATTGTGACCATCAGATAGACTGCTCCGGCACGTGCGTAGAGAAAATAAGAGTTACCTAACCTAACAAACAAACCCCACCTAAAAACGCGAAAAATTTACATCCACTGTCAAACTTCCGTCTCTCGCCACTCTTTCGCGTAAACAAGTCTCAAGTCTCAACTACTTCAAAGCAATAACGGAAAAAGTGTTTGAAGTGGAATCAGTTATTAAGGAACAGATACTCTCTCTCTTTACAAAATTAATTGAACTATACACATTCCTAATACCAAAGATGACGTAATTGCTATTATAAAAAAGTTCATTTCTTCTTGGAGTGAAAATTTACAAAAACATTGGGTGGAGAATCAAATGAATATTATTGAAAACTATGATGTTGAACCTCACACTGCTTGTTTTTTTTTTCCTAGATATTTATCTTTCACGATGGTTGTATTTGGGACTGTGATCGATATTGTGCTGTACTTCTTGAAGTTGAGCTTGAACAAGCTAATTTACTTGATCAAGCTTGCTTTGGTTGTCACATTGTCACAGCCTGTAAGGATAAGAAACACTATGAGTTGAGTTTGGAGGAAGCTTTTTACCTTTTCCATTCTTTAAAGTGTCTTGAGGTTGTATGGAGAGATAAATGTCTCGAGAATGATGAACTATGGGAGTTTATGACGTCAAGGAGAAAACTGTTTCCAATTTTCTACAAGGCCTATTCTCATCTTAGAGCGAAAAACTGGGCTGTGAAATCTGAAATTAAATATGGCGTGGATTTTGTGGCGTACTGTCATCATCCTTCTCTGGTTCACTCTGAGTATCGCGGTGATTGTACTGAAAGGCGATGAGGATATAACACACTTGATGGCTTGGCCTTCTCTTCATGCTACATTACGATTTGAAGATGGTGTTGCCAAAACATTGTTGCTTCTTCACATCAATAATGTTCACGATAGGGTCTCATCTTCATGTTTCGAGCATTACACTGCCGAGGAACAAATAATTTCTAGATGGAATCCGGAGCAATGTCACGAGGAACATACAACTTCAAATACTGGAATTGAGTAAGTACTGTAATTTAGAAAATAATTTCTTCTAGTTTTATGTCAATCAATAGGAAACTTTATATCAATTATGAAGTAAAACAATTCCTGGAAGTCTAATTTAAGAAGCATTGCATTGATTTTTAAATCAAATAAATAGAAACCCTAGATTTATGAATGAAATTGTATTATGATTAGTTTGTTTCATTATTACAAAGAAGTATTTATATACATGATTACATTATAGGTATTATAACTGATTCTGTTACATACAGCTGTCAGTTGGTTACAATGGAAGCTTCTTATGCTTGTCTTGACTTCTTTCTTTGACTTATGATAGAGAATCACTAATACCCCCCTTCAAGCTGAAGGGAGAGGATTGGACTGACAGCTTGGAGATGAGCAGCTTGAACCTTGGAGCAGATAATCCCTTTGTCAGAACATCAGCAAGTTGGCCCTTGGAACAGAGATATTGAACATCTAAAAAGTTATTTGTAACTAGTTCCCTGACATAATGGTAGTCAATTTCCACATGTTTTGTCCTTGCATGAAAAATAGGGTTATTGGCTAGAGATATTGCACTTATATTGTCACAGTGAATCACAGGACACCTTGGAAGAGAAATTTGCATATCTTTAAATAATACACATAACCAGTAAAGTTAAAGGCGGTATGTGCTAAAGCCCTCAGATTCAAACTTACGTGGAGCTTCTAGCTTCTGATTGTCTTTGCTTCTTAGCAGACCAAGAGATAGGGTTTGATCCTAAGAAAATGCAATAGCCTGTAATGAATCTTCTATCCATAGGACACCCAGCCCAATCAGCATCAGTAAAGGCATTTAAATGTAAAGAACCTTTAGTAAACCATAATCCATGAGTAATTGTACCTTTTAGATATCTCAAGATTCTTTTAACTGTACTCATATGAGTCTTGGATTGTGCATAAACTGACAAACTAAGTTTACTGCAAAGGATATGTCTGGTCTTGTCCAAGTCAGATATTGTAGACTTCCTACAATTGACCTGTATTCAGTGGGATCAACAAGCTTTTCACCAGTATGATTATCAAGTCTGCAGGTAGTTGACACTGGAGTAGTACAAGGTTTGGCTTCTAACATCTTTGCTCTTGTAAGTAGATCATGAATATACTTTGTCTGAGACAAAAACAAACCTCTAGAGCTTCTTTGAACTTCAAGACCCAAAAAAAATTGTACAAAACCAAGATCCTTGATAGGGAAAGCTGAACTCAATTGATGTATAACTTCTTGATATTTGACAGAATTATTCCCAGTAATCAAAATATCATCCACATAGACTAATAAGTAAATCACTGACTTGACTTCCTTCTTAATGAAAATAGAGTGATCTGCTTCAGAAGTGACAAAACCTAAAGAGAGTAGAACTTGATAGAGTTCTTCATACCAAGCACGAGGGGCTTGTTTAAGTCCATAAAGGGATTTCAGTAGCTTGCACACATAAGTTGGTTTGAGAGGATCAACAAAACCTTGAGGTTGAGACATAAAAACTTCCTCTTTCAGATGCCCATGAAGAAAAGCATTTGACACATCTAATTGTCTAATATCCCAATCAGAGTTCACTGCTAAAGAGATAATAACTTTGATTGTAGCAGGCTTAGCAACAGGGCTGAATGTTTCTTGATAGTCAAAACCACTTCTCTGATGAAAACCTTTTGCAACAAATCTTGCTTTAAGTTTGTCCAGTGAGCCATTTGACTTTTGTTTAATCCTAAACACCCATTTATGTCCCAATACATTCTGTTTTGGATCAGGTGGAACAAGAATCCAAGTTTTGTTTTTGATAAGAGCATTGTACTCAGTAACCATAGCTGATCTCCAGTTAGGATCTTTATAAGCTTGGGAAAAATATGTAGGTGTTGTAGGTAGAGCTGACAAAGAGGAATGTAAAGCATATGAAATGGGATGTTTAGTAGTTAAAAGGACTTTAGGTTTGAAAATTCCATGTTTGGATCTTGTAGTCATAGAATGAGTAGGATTTGAGTCAGTAATTCTTGAAGAAGTAGGAGAAATGATAGGTGAGGGTGATGTATCAATGGTAGATGAATCAGAAATAGAATTAGGTATAGATTGATTTTCAGGAGAGATGGATTGTTCTGAAGTGTCAGAGTAAGTACAAAAATCATAAATAAGAAAAGAAGTAATTGAATTTGAAACAGTTGAAGTTTTAAAGGGAAACTCCAGTTCATTGAAAACCACATGTCTGGAGATGTAAATTCTTCCAGTAGAATTATCAAGACACTTGTAACCTTTGTGTTGTAGGCTGTAACCAATAAAAATGCATGGTTTCACTACAACAGAAGGGCTCTTTTGCAGCGCACCCTTTTGCCACGCTAAAAATTTGTTGCTAAAACACATCTATTGCAGCGCCAAACCGGGCCGCTAAATGTCTTCCGTTCCATAAGGCGACTTACTTGCATTCACATATTGCAACCGCAAATGCCCTTTTATTGACCGTGACAAATGCTTCCTTTTATTATTTTTAAGAAACAATAACAAATATTTTTTAGGAATTTTAGCATTGGCAACGCGGTTTGTCATTGTCGCGACAATACATGGAATTATTTGCAACGCCGTATTCATTGCTATAAGCTTTAGTCGATTTAATATTTACGCTTTCTCAATATTTGCTATATATTTGTTCTTGGCGATTGTGAAAATCACAATTGGACTCTTTCAATTTTCACAGTCTTCTTGGCGGGCTTTCTTTTGGGTTTTGGCCCGAACAAAATAACAAAATCTTGAAAATAGAAATAACAAATGTAACAAAAAAAAAAAAAAAACCCTAAAATCACTTCTTCTCTCCAACTGCTCGCTCCCCTCTTTAGTTTCTTCAGCAAATATTGCTATTGCTAGGTGGCTTCAATCTTCCACCCCCGAATTAAGGTAGTCTTCTTCTACATTTAAGATAATTCATATAAGCTTTCCATATTTTGCAATATGGAAAGCTTATAAGATAATTCATACCTGTTTTGTTGATGTTCATGGTAACAAGATGTTGAACTCTATCAAAGGTTCACTAAACTGCTTGTATGTGGTCTTTGCCTTTATCTCTGCTCTTCTTCTTGGTGCTCTCAAAGGTACTTCTTCTCTTCTTACTCCCAACTTGTATCTGCTATTTCTGATATTTTATGATGGTGGGGATTGTTTTTCTTCTTCTGTCATACTATAAAGCTGTTTGTTTGATGACGGGGTTTTGGATTTGCAGGTGTAATATTTGGTCCTATTGCAGCTCTAGTACTCATAATTGGGAATGTTGGAGTGATTTTGGGCCTTTTTCCTTATCATGTTGCTTGGACTGTTTATACCCTTGTCAAGTATGTAAATTCCTCAACCTTTGTTTCCTTCAAATTGAATGTCTTTAAGCTATTTTCCATGGAACTTCATATCTGAATTGTATTGTTTGGGTGTAATAATAATTTCTTTTCTTACTTGATACTGATCAGCTAATTGTTTCTGTCATGTAGGACTAATCGGTTCGATGTGCCACTTAAAATCACTCTCCTATTGGCTTTGCGGTGTTTTTGGCATATGGTTGGGCCTCGGCATCGCTGTAAGCGTTCTTTTAGGTCTTTGGATCACGGGTTCTTCACGCCTTGGGTGTCAACATTTGAGGCCTTCGACGGACGACACTGAATCGGGGAAAGTTTTTTGGCAATCGCATTGTGGTACGGTTAAATTCTCATTTGTGTCATTCTTTTCATTCTTGGCTCCGTAATTGAGGTTCATAAAACTAACTTGGGGTCTCTTACTATTTTATAAAAATTGGTAGGATGGGACATGGGATACTGATCAAAACAAAGGTGCATTGTAGTTCGAGATTTAAAGATTTCTGCAACCATTCTTATCCACTCTATTTAAAGGACTTACGCAAAGATTCGGATGAAACTTCGAACTCTTAGGTATGCTTTATCATTTCTAAATCTTGAAATTCATAAGTCAAACAAGCTCCATTTAAGTGATTAATGAAGTTTATCGATGGGCTCAAGCCCTTATTTTCAAGGTTTTTAAGGGGATTGTTTTCTCTTGGTCTTACATCCGGAGTTAAGTGCAAAATTCCAATTAACGAAGTGTTCTTTTTGGTTGGTTTTCATTTTGAAGCTAATCCATGAATTGCTTGAGCACCATTTTTCTTAATGATACTATATATCGATTGCGGGAATGGTGAAGAATATCTTGTCGCGCATTAAAATCAAAGAGTTGTTTATACTTTATACCATGACCTTGTTTCTTTTTGTAGGTTTGTGCACATACCTGCATGTATTTCCGTGGGGCTGATAGGACTCCTTGTAGAGATTCCACTTTACACCATAATTGCCATAGTGAAGAGTCCATACCTGCTTTTCATAGGATGGTACAGATTGCTACATGATCTCATAAGCGCGTGAAGGCCCGTTTCTTGAAAAACAGCTTGTATCCCAATTGCGGGTTTAACAATCCTTCGTGGCCACTTGTTGTGGTTGGAAGCATCTTATTTGCTATCTTCTCAAGCATCTTTGTTCTTGTTGTATGGAGCAGTTTGTTGTATATCGAGTCAGTTCACCTTTCTTTCCTACATTAAGACTTGAATCTTCTTGGCTGCCAACTTATGTTTAGTCTCTTACTCTTCTTGCGGGAAAGATCTTTCCGAAGAGGTGCGACTTATGTCGTTGCCATGGTTGCAGAATTTGATGAGTACACGAATGGTGGCTATATCGAGAGAAGGGTCTATACTACCAAAGTAATTTTCTTTTAAAGTATTCCTTCTTTTCATTTTTGAAGTAGTCGATCAAGTGGTTGCTTTTTCTTTCTTGATCCTCCATTTAACATAATTCATATAAACTTTGTTTTCGGTTCTAGGATTGGGATTGGTGTTTTGATTTTAAGGTAATCTCCCACAACCAGAAAAACGTTAGTTTTGATTTAGCAGGTCAGCGAACTTAGCTTATGAACGTGCTACTTCTAGTAAATTTTAATGGAATCAGTATCTTCAAGTTGAACATCTTTGTTGTTCCAACCGAAGTTCGACCTCCTTTTTCAAAATGATTCTTGTCGAGATGAAACGCTTGCGATTTGACATGAAAATATTGTCTTGCGAGTGTTGGATCTGGTGCGCAAGGAGAGGTTTCATTTTTTTCATGGAATCATAAGGTCCACCATATATTAGCATCCACTTCTAATAATGGTACCACAGGTGAGAAAGGGAAGACATTATCATTTCTGTATATTGATAATTGTGTGTCAGTTTTTTTTTTTTTCTTTGAATTCTTACTAATGCATGTTTTCATAAATAAGAATAATGGCTGAGACATAATAGTGTACTATATCAAATAGTTCATTCCCTCATCACTGTTCATTCTTTTCCAAGTCAAATGCCACACATCTCTGCTTTCCAATCTCCCTCTTCTCTTTATTCTCCAAAAACTGGTGATGGTGGGAGAAGTTTCCAATAATTTTCTCATACATGTGAATTAGGATTGGCTAGAAATGCAGAGATGGTGAAATTTGACTTGCACTTGAAGAACATATATGATGAAAACCACAATTCTTAATAGCATGGATGCTGGTAGAATAAGAAATAATAAGAAAAGAAAGAGTGCTTAACGAGGACTAGTAATGACATCGACCGCGAAACGATTGAAAGAAGACGATTGGCATCTCGGAGCTCCCGGATTACGCTCTTCTTGAAACGGACACTTTGGAGAAGAAGATCTTGAAGAACTCACTGCCCACGAATCGTTCGAGCTATCGAGCTGAAAGACGATCAATTACTCCATTTGGGCTGCCAGGTTCAAACCGATACTTGCGCTTTACGAGTGTAGCTCACATTCGGTTCTCCTTGATATCTCCCGGTAGAGTCCAAGATAAGAGCACTGCGCACTCATCCAAATTTTGTCCCGATTGATTTTAAGGATATCCATAAGCTGTTCTCGATGCACGGGTGGGATTACAAGGTTCAACCTCCTTGATAACATGCAGCATTGTTGCAGTAGCAAGTACAGAAGGGAGATAACAAACAGACCTCGAATCAGCAATGACAGACAGAAGCAAACGTTCACATCTCTTCATAAACTCCCAATGAAGATTATTCTTCAATCCAAGCCTCCTTATTATGTGATCAAGAAATGAAAGTGGTGTAACTTGATTCATCCTCCAATGAAGAGTAGAGAGTACCAGAAGCTCCATTCTCTGAATAGTTTTGGCTTCAAACACATACTTTGTTTCTTCCACTTGCAGATCTAAGAGAAGGGGAACTTGGGTCTCTTCCACCTTAGCAGCAACAGAAAGACAAGCTACAGCAGCAAGTTGAGTCATCCATGGCTTATCTTTCTGAAAACGAAGGCTTGACATGAATCTATCAAGATAGTTAACAGCAAGAACTGCAGTGAGTGCAGAGAAACCATAGTGTGCGTCAACTTTTAACATCCACTCAACAGCTTGTTTGGGACTGCAGTGAGTGCAGAGAAACCATACGTTGGTATTTCAGTTGTTTGGGACTGCAGTGAGTGCAGAGAAACCATACGTTGGGTGTCAGGTTTTTGATGCATGTTTACAACCTAGTGTTTACTATAGCACATTTAATAATTAACTTGTCTTTTTCTTTTTTGACCTTGCATCTGATGTATGAATGGATTTGCTCTCTAGACGGGAAGTGGGAAGACATATACAATGCTCGGTGAGATTGACGAGTTGGAAGTAAAGCCCGATCTAGGCGTGGGATGACACCACGATATTTGAATTCTTAATGCGAGAAGATATGTTGCTCCCTCAAAGCACATTCACCTTCTATGGTATGTTTTGTATTTGTTATTAGTAATAATTTACATGTTATCTCAGGCTGTATACATGTGTATTGTTCATCACATCTAACCCTGTATTATCCGATATGCCATTTCAACTTTTCCGAAGTTGTTTCATTGTATAATCGATTTTGTCATAAACTAACCAAGTAATAACTTGCATTTTTGTTGTTGTAGAGTTTGATTCAAATTTCAAGTTAATGAATAAGCAAACATATAACATCTCGGAACACATGATGGTTCATGATTGGGCCTTCACGGACACGCACTATATTTTATTTGGGAATCGTGATTAAGCTCGATATTCTGGTGAGTTAAACTTTAGATATGCAACATTATCACTGTTCCTAACACAAGTTTTTGATTTACGTAAGTGCCTAAACTCAAATAGATCATCATACATGAATTAGCTTTCTAGCATTGTACTAAAGCGGTTCCTCGATAAGCTATTCATGCAAATTACAATTTATATTTGTTCTGAACGTGAAAGTTGCTTTTAGTTTGGAATCAAAATTTCACAATATTATGTAAACACTGATTTAGAAGGACCATTGTAACATTATATATGCTGCATTTGCATAGAAGTGATTAATCTAGTCTAGCATTTGAATTGCAGGGTCAATGCTTGCATTAAGTGGGATATCTCCGATGATATCTGCGTTGTCTATGGACGATAGCAAATCTACATCTCCTATTTACTTGCTTCCTTGATTTCCAAATGAGATTGTTGAAGATCGAGATTGGAGGGTACCGATTGAGGCTCCAAAACAGATGTGGCTATTACATGTGGGTAATGCCTTGGCGAGGAGGGATGTGAAAGGGAATCTAGAAATTCAAGTGCATCTTTGCGCTGCTTGCTCCTACCAATGGTTCAATTTTTGCAAAATGTTTGGTAATTTCTTTTACTATCACACTATTTCTCTGTTTTTATCACCACGATATGATCCTTTTTTTTTTTTTATTTAGCTGAATATTGACTTTTACTACAATGGTAATTTGTAAATCGCCGCATGTAACATAAAGCAAGGATTTTAATTTTTTTTCATGATTTTGTAGGATATGACCGGAGAAGTGGTACATTGGACCCTTCTTTTATGAATGCAAGAGAAGGTGAAGAGGATTCACTGCCTCATCTAGTGGAGGTACTCTTTGTGTTCCCGTGTATGTTTTGTGATTAAACTGTGTGTATGTTCCCGTGGACTCATTTGCTCATCTTCTCTCGTTCACCATGTTTATCATTATCAAAAAAAATGTTTGTCATTTAAAACTTCTAATAGGATCACCCAACAAACCATATCTTCACCACATGGAATCACTCCAATATTTTCTACCTCAAACAAATAAGATGTGTACTTTTCTTTAGAGCCTTCTAATAATACAGAAGGTAATTTTCTTTTAATTTTCAAAAGAACACAGATTACACTAGAAATTAGAAACATTTGAACTGAGTTATGTGGTTTCTTATGTTAGTAGAATATGTAGTAATCTGTTTAATTGAATGATCTTTTGAGCGATTAAGAAAAAGATCCCACAATTCAGGTTGTAAAGTTCTGACTAAATCTTATGACAATGTAGGTGTCTATGAACTTTGACAAAGAAGGAAATTGTAAATATTGTTCCGTTGAGCCCTTGAACCTTTGGACTACACCTTCGACTTTCCTGTGATCAACCCAATGGTCTCAAGTAGAAAAACAAGTACATTTATGCTCCCACATCTTCCTCGGTTCTGCCAAACCTTGCCACATTTTCCTTTTGATACCGTTGCAAAGCTCAATGTGGACAACAAGTCGGTTTTTCGACTTGGTCGTTGGAAATCGAAGATTTATCGGTGAGCCCATCTTCATTTCTAAAGGTGACAAAGAGGATGACGGATACCTCCTTGTAGTAGAGGTAAGAATGAACACATCGAGTAGGTACTTACTCATGCTAAATGACAAAGAAGGCTGAATTTGGGGAACCGATCTTCCTTATAGAACAATAGAAATTCCCTATGTTATCCCCCTCGTTGCCATGTTATGTTGGGTGCATTTTGTATTTCAACATGTCCTTTGGGTTTCAAGGTAGTTACATATTATGGCAACACAGCTAACCACATTAAAGAAAAAGAGTATATGGTAACTTTTTTGTGCATGTACTCCGTTAATCACAAAAGTTGTGGAACTATCTACTTTGTCTCTGCTTTTAACGGATGTTAATCTATGTTTTTGATTTTTCAGTATGCGGTTTCAATTACAAAGATGTTACCTTGTGATTTTAGATCCAAGACGGATAGGAGAAGCGGATCTGATCATAGCAAGGCTTGAAGTTCCCAAAACTTAAATTTTCCTCTTGCTTTTCATGGTTTTGGGTCGAGAGAATTAGTTGTATCGTTTAAGTATTTGATTGCATTATTTTACTTCGTTAAACGGTTTGTGTCGATAATTCATTTTATACATAATGACCCAATCGCATTACCACAGTTTTTCAAGAGGTGAGTGGAAGCAAAGCAATTATCAAATACAAATTATGTGTTATATATTGAAATTGCCATTGAAGCGGCTAAAGCTTATGATCGTCGCGACTTTCAATTCAAGATGCATGGAAGCAAATCATTTCTCGATGCCTCTTCAAGACAGGAAAATTTGAATATCTCAGTGTCACCAGTTCACCACCATTGAGTCATGATAGAAAAACATCGATATACTTTCGGGGAGAGTACCATCGCGAACTTCAAGTTGAGAAACAAATTTGAACAAAAGAGTTTGGAATGTGTCGCCAGATCGCGAGTTGTTCAACTGTTTTCTGGATGACTGTTTGAGAAGATTTTGGATGGCAAGGGCTATTTATTATCGGCACTATATGCTCTAGTTCAAGTTCTGTTATTTTCTGTTTGTTTACACATGGGGTGGCCTAAGTAAGATGTTTTGGGTGTACATGTGGAGTTAATAATGAACGAATAAAAATGCATTTCTTTTGCCATTTCATTGTTGTTTTACTGCCAAATAAAGTGTGCTTTTCTGGAATTTATATCATTCGCAACAATTTTGGTGTAGCTAAAAGATTTGATTCTACCGTAACGTAGACACTTTTTGCCACACTTGGTGTGTCGCTAAATTTATGGACGTCTGTTGCCGCCAAATGTATAGCTAAAATTCAAACTTTCCATAACGAAATAGTGTAGCAAAAGGTTGCCTTTTGCGATGCCTAGTTAATGCAAACTAAAGGTATCACTTTTGCAACGCCATCCTAGTTGTTACAAGCTCTCTTTTATGGCGCCAAGCCGCTGCAAATAGTTTGAAATAAATTTGCAATTAATTTAATTTTCATAAATGAAGTAGCAACGGAATTAGTGTATTAGCAGCGCCCATAGGCATCGCAACAAACTAGGAACATTTGCCACGCCACTTTTGGCGTTGCATTTGAGTATTTGAGACGCACTTTTTAGCCACGCCTTTGCAACGCCATCTGATGCGTTGCGACAGATCTTTTGCCACGCTCAAAGGCACCTTTAGCGATGGGGTATGGCGCTGCTAAAACCATGCTCTGTTGTAGTGGCTTTGATATGTTGATTACTTCTAATAGTACGAGTGGTGATGTGAGGTTGAGTGAATTGAGGTAAAGGGAAGTGAGTGGTGAAGGTGGTGGCGTTAGGGTTTTTAGTGAGGAGGGGGCCTCCTCGTCTTCGTCGGTGGAGGTGATGACTGAGGATGCGGTTGTTGGGTTGGTTGAAAATTTTGTTGATATAAGGGGGAGTTTGGTTTGGAGACGTTCGACCTGATGATATACAACCTGAGTGAGGAGAGGAATGTATTTGGTGTAGACTACGTTCCTCGAGATGGCGGTGTTGTGGTCACTTATGGTCAAATGAAGGCTGGACTGAGGTTACCGTTCTCACGTCTTACTGTGGACGTTCTGAACTTCAGTGGGAAGGCCCCTTGTCAGTTCGTGGGGAATAGTTGGATGGTATTACATGTGTTGGATTTGTTGAATGATAGGGGTTATAACATCTGTCTATCGGATGTACTTAAGCATTTTTTGGTGTAGAGGTCGGCTGCTTTGAACTTTAGTTTCCAGGTGATGAAGGATAAATCTCTTGTTATTGTGGGTGTAAGTAAGGAGGATTTGGGGGCGTAGGCCTTTATTGATTGTTGGTAATTATTTTGCTCCTGGATGGGTGTTGGAAAATTGTATTATAAGAATGGATGGTAGGTCGTTATGTTTATAGGTCGTAGTATATGTAGGTAAATTGATATGACAATGTTCTGATTGGCATGATCTTCTTTTTCTTTGCAAAGGTTGCTATTCTTGGGCGTACAAACACCGGAGCTATAGAAAAGTTTGCTAGGTTGAGTTGGGCAGATAAACAATCTGTTTTGGAAGAAGTTGCGTATTATTTCAAGAGGCGTAGGGGTGAGAAGATCTATCTGAAGAAGGTTGAGCAGAAAAAGAGGGCCCGAAAGTTGATTCTTGAAGTTTCGGTCTCTAGTTCGGATATTGAGATGGAAAGAGAGGAGGGATCCTACTCTAAGGAGCAAAGGAGGGGGTTTGTTTCTGGGTCTAGAGGTGTTGGTGGAGGATCTGGCAGTCGTTCTGTGCTTAAACTATTTGCGTTGGGATGTGAAGCTGGTAGAGAGAGAGGTGGATGTGGTGGTGGAAGTGTTGGAGTGGTTGGTGAGGTTGCCCCTTCAATTTGGAGACCTCTGTTGAAGAGGAAAACTTAAGGTGGTGAGCCTGAGGTGGCCAAGAGGATGAGACTTGAGTCTGGAAGTGAAAAATGACCTGTTACTAGGGGTGGACGTTCTTCCTTAGGTCGGGCTCCTCTTAAAAGAATAGATTTGAAGGAGCTGGAAGTGGAGGTTGTTGGGAGAGACACTAAGGGTAAGAGAAAAGCTAGTGATGCTGAGCCTGTTGGGCAAAAATGTAAAGGGGCTAGGAGTTTGTCTGAAGGGAAAGAGAAAGGTAATTCTAATTTGCTGGAAAGGACGGTTACGTATACTGATCCTGTCAGTGGTAAGTCCCATTTGGTAAAGAATAGTGATAAACACCCAAAAGTATAGTTTAAACCCCTTAATAGTATTATATTTATAATAAATAAGAGTTAATATTGTTTATGTCTTTTTGTGTATTTCGGGTTCTGAGGTTTGGGCTTGGCCAGTTGGGTCCGAATCATTACCTTAGTCATGAGCCCATGAACCATGCATTTTGACCTTAGCCATGAACCATGGCTATGACCCTGCAACCTGTCGAATATGGAAACGACAGTTTTACTTTGACAATGACGTGTTGACTTTGACCAGAGTTGACTGTTGACTAGGGTTGACTTTGACCAGTTGACCCAATTTGACCTTTTAACTCGGATTATGATTTGGGATATTAAGATAGGTCTAGGGCTATTAGCATGCTTGGCTTTAGGCTAAGACCTTTCTATATATACGTGTGTATGTGTATTAACTGCTATGTGATATTTCAGTTTTTGTGATATGCAACGTTATGACACTTAGACATTCATGAAACTAATAACGCGTAAACCAAAAATACATTTATCAAGATACTCATTCGTTCTCTGAAATGATATATACAATAAAGTTCAATAATGCGTAAATAAATTTACCGCAACCTTTTAGAACTCTCCACGCCTCAAGTTTTGGAATTGAGTTTTATGACTGTTGATGTCATAGGTTAGGTGGGCATTTATTGAATGTGCCATAAATGGCCCGTTAGCATTATCTATGGGTATTCATTGAATGTGCCATGAATGACCCGGGTATTCATTGAATATGCCATGAATGACCAGATTCTTTGGACTGCCCTAGAGAGGAACTAAGGTATTCGCCTTGCGGGTTAGTTGTATTCCTTGAGTGTACGGGAATGTAGGGTTGGGTATTCCTTGAATGTGACGGGAATGACCTAAGGTATATAGGCACTAAATGGTGAGTGTATAAGAAAAGAAATTGATTATTTGATAAGAGAAATTGATTTGATTATGCGAGTGTATTTAGGCTTGCATTGGAATACCTATAAGATATCTACACATATTATATAGAAGTTCTAACTTTCTTTTGCAGGAGGGTAGGACTTAATAACATTTTGTGCAGGGACGCGGTCCTACCCTTATACAGCAGTGGATATCGGTAAGTTTTAATTCAATGATTTAGATATTAAAACGAGTATTAGAATAAGTTAATATAATGGAAGTTTTGCTTGGGAAGAAAGTATACCGGTTGAAATGACGGAACTACCTATCTTCCAAGCTGAGAATGGGAAAATATAACGTGATTGTTTGGATAATTAAAGTATGATAATGTTTATATGTGGTTAGTCTACTCATACCAGCAAATTCTATTTTGCTGACCCATGTTTGCTTTGTTTTGGCAACGTGGGTGTGTTCTTGGGAACACAAGTGGAAGGCAGTGGAACCGCGGCGTGTGATTTGGATTCTCGCCTGGAGCAGTCTGGGAGTTTAGTTTATTAGGTCTGATCTTTTGGAATTATGTAATAACGTAGTTTTCTTTTCATATGACATGAGAATCCGATGTTGAAGACATGTTATTCTTAGAGTGGTTTGATATTTTATTGGGATGGAAGAAAGTCTTTTAATAAAGTGATGGTTGAGGAATTTTGGAGACTTTTGTTGTTAAGATTCTTTATGATGTGGGTTTTAGGTTTTGACACGTGTTGTATCCACCCCATCAATTCGGGTAGAAAAAAATAGAAAAGTCAACAAAACTTTAAATGGGCATATCTTTAGACTTGAGCCTCAGAATTGGGCTTACTTTATGTCAAAACGACCATCTCGGAATAAGATTTCCAATGGACCTAGTCTTGCCCCAATCATAGTTATAAAAGTAGACAAAAAGGGTACTGAAGTAATTTTCAACAACTGTGGCCTCTTTAGACTTAACCTAATGGACTTTGGGCTCACATTAGAGGCCCAAAGTCCCACTTTGTGGCCCATATACGAAAATGTAACTCTAACCCTCTCCTATATAAAGAAGGTTAAGGCTAAATTTATTTTCTCCTTCCTCCCCATTAGTTTAGTTGTAATTAGGATTCTCTTTCTCTCTCTACTTTTTTAGTTTAGTTTAGATTTAGTTAATTAATTAGTTTGTAGTGTAACCTCCATTAAAACCTTTCAATAAAAGCTTTAGTTATTAATTTAATTCTTGTCTTTTATATTATGTTTTTAGTTTATTATTTAGTTAGTATGATTCTAATGAAACAAGGCTAAACCTCCATTATAGGGGCTTTATGAAGCTATGTGAAGATGATTAGTTAGTAGTTTAGTTATTGTTTTTCATAAGAACTTCAAGTTCTTCGTTGTGAGTGTCTAGAGATAGAGCTCATAACGGAGAACTAGAGTTTAGAGTCACCGCCAAAAAGATTTGTGGTGGAGCTTAATTCTCATGCTAGTGAAGCCTTGATCCGAGAAGACTTGGTATTCACTAGGGATCAATAAATTCGATTCGATAACTAACCTAATAGCCAATCGAATTGTGTTGTGGATTACTCTAATCTCTTTTATCATCTTATAAATCACTGTTTAGCATATTATTATACTATTTTGATATTATTACTCTCTCATAGTAAATCAGTTTAACAATCTAAACATGCAATCAAGTAGCTAACGTACAACTAGTGCGGCGAACACGGCTACTCTTCCCTTTATCACCACTACTAAAAAAAAAGACTTATAATGACGGCTAGTCATGAAACAGGTTTAATGACGTGTTTTCATTAAAAACGCAGCCATCATTATAGAGCCCGTCATAAAAGTTTACCAAAATCGTCATTAAATTTATGATGGTTTTACAAAAACCGTTATGCACTTCAAAGATTTTATGTCAAAAATAGGGCTAAAACCGTCATAATGGGCAATGAAATATTGAGTGTTACACAGTAACCGTCATTAATTTTAGAATAACTATCATAACTTTCAGCAAAAACCATCAAGAAACCTGTTCAATTTGTGATGGTTTTGGCAAAGCCGTCATAAAAATATACATTTTCTAGAAAAAAAATATTTATTAAAAATTATTTTATACCCAGAAAATTGAATAAATTAAATCATATAGCATACAATCAAATTCCACTGCAAACAAGTTAACATGATCACGAATGTAACGAACTAGCCAATTCATGATCTATTCACAAAATAGAATCTATTATATTCCACCATTTCAAAAAATTACATACATTTAACCAAAAATATCCACAAAATATGTCTCAAAAAGAACGGTTTGCATGGTTTGAGTTTCATTCATCGAACCTTGTCCAAACTTCACCTGCAAAAGATCGAAATCCAAAAAGAAAATAAGAAGAGTCTATCATTCAAAGAAAACAACGTAAGGAAAAAAAAACGTTACTTCTGACAAGACGAAAGTGATAACACTAACTCAATGGAATTGCTAAACAATTGCAACAGCAAGACTAGGGTGCTAAAGAGTATTTCCAACCACTACTTGGATCACCTTATGGGGCAGCAAGTAGGCAACTAACTAATAAATATATATTGATCTTATCATATAACACTACAAAAACAAGGACTTAACGAGTCACTTTTAAAGTGTCTTAAAAAGTGGTTTGTGTCACTTTTTTTGGTTACTATCAAGCGTCTTATCTGCCAGTGCCACTAAAAGTTCGTAAAAGCGTCTCAAGAAATGTATTTGTTGTGTCAGTTTCTGTTACCAAAGTGACACAAAAAACAGGTTACTTGTGTTACTTTATACCAAATAGTGACACGGAAATAACTTAAAAGTGTCACTAGAAGATGACTTTGTTATGTCACTTTTCAAAAGCATTATCAAGAAACTATAGTTTTCGGGCTATAAGTGACACAAAAGCCATCAGCTGTGACATTTTTCATAGAAGCGAGATACCATCCATTTTTTTTTAAATAAAAATTTAATATATACAATATTACTAATAATCTGTTGCACTATGGATACACTTGCAAATGGCAGTAAGCATAATCTACAATATGATCATCACTAAACCTGCCTTACAAAAGATGCAAAACAAATATAGGTAGTAACGTTTAATAATAACCATTTCATTAAATGGAAATTAATCACCATTCACATTAAGGAGCGTACTTGCTCGTTCACTAAATCAAGCAAGCTATTCAAAAACACAAAACACAGTCAATTTGAATCCATCCATAAACCTAGACCCCATTAACCTTCGAATTCGTAACCAAAACGTCATGACATAATCCAAAACCTTCACAAAAGCATAAAAAAAAAGACTAGTTACACTGTAATTAAACAGTTTACAGAAATCCCTAACATAAACCAAAATCAACGTAACCTAATTAGTATATCGACTTAGCAAAAGGCATTCCATCTTCATTTAAGTTCTTCAATCACCTACAAAATAATAACAATATGACTATCTATCAATAATATAATCAAGTGAGAAGGAGAGTTTAACCAACAATATCAAGGGTTCATGTTTATTTAAAAGAAAACATTTTATCACTAGAAAAAGAGCAATTGAAATACTAGTAGTTCACGTGTCATGCATAAGACCATAGTAGCAAGCAAACTAGCAGCAATCAATTCACTGATATGATGATCTTCACAAATTCATATGGGATGTCATCTAACAAATCACATTCTAGACAACAAGAATTGAAGCACAAACTTGAAGGATGCTGAACAGATTTAAAGCTAGCATGCACGTCACATAAAAAAAAGTTATTTCATAAGTCATACTTCAACTAACTTGGAAGCAAGAACCAGTGCCGGCTCTGGGGACAGTCCACATAGGAAGGTGGCTGGGGCCCCCAAACTCTTGGCAAAAACAAGGCCCCCAATCTAGGCATCTAGCCATGCCCAAGATCCAGTTCCCTATCTTACACCACTCTAAGCCCATTTTAAATCATTTTCACTCTTAACTTCTTAAGAGTCTAACTTAATACTGAAAGGCTTATAATTGGGCCCTTCTCACCGTCAAAGTCTCATTAACTCTCTAGTCTCTAGGCCTTTGAGTTTATTAATGTCAACTTTGAGTCTATTTTTGTGGATAATTAAGTAAAAAAGCAAAACCAAAAAAGTTCTGTTTCACATCTAACAGCAGAAGATCAAGTAGAATACTTCAGACCAATATATATGAGAAAGCAAGTCACTCCAACTTTTAAGGGTGACTAGCAACTCATCTTACAGTTTCTCACAACTCTTTTATGAACTAGAAAACTAGAAACTCCCCTGCCAACGTTCCTTGAAAAGCAGTACAAATAGATTAATAAAACAATGAAAGAGAATTTCCCCTCGCAAAGAAAACCACGCACTA
This sequence comes from Coptis chinensis, assembly GCF_015680905.1. Classification (NCBI taxonomy): domain Eukaryota; kingdom Viridiplantae; phylum Streptophyta; class Magnoliopsida; order Ranunculales; family Ranunculaceae; genus Coptis; species Coptis chinensis. The sequence goes on from NC_141460.1 coordinate 89,363,550, forward strand.
ACATCTAATTTGCTATAGGTGAACTCATCCCCAACAAGAACATATCCAAGACAACGTAAAACAGGATGTATATATATATATATATATCCATATTTCAACAAGCCGGTAGAAATATAGTCAAATGGTGAAATAAACTTGCATTACACATCCAGTGTCTAAGTAGACCTCTAAACTAAACCTATCACAGAAAACATTCTCAAACTCTAGTAACCATTATACATCACTTTGTGAACAAGAAACAGGGTAATGTGTGTGACCAATGTGACTGAGCATGAACTTCACACTGAACATGCAATGTCTGAAAGCTTTGTTGAAACTTCACTAAAACAAGAAACTGCCAAACCAGCAGTCCTATCACCATCTACAACTAACACTCAATAAGCATTAACGTACCGTAAACTATGCAAGTTAATCGCAAACTAAGCCTTGATATGAAATCTTCTCAACTACACAAATTGAAATCCCAAATATACCTTCATTAAGGAAGAAATCCTTGGATGATGTCGATAAACTCGAGTCGAATCTTATCTATTTCTTTGGTGGTGTATGTCTTTATGCTGGCCAACTCCTTAACTTGTTTCGAGAAAAAGCGAGTTAGTGTAGTCATTAGTGTAAAAAAACTAGCTAGGGAATGGTTGTGCTGGCACAGATGACAGAATTCAGAAATCAGTGTTAGAATTGCTTCTTCTTGTAGACTACGCAAGTCAACTGATGAATGTTTGAAGCATTTTCTATGGTTATGTCACTTCTCCGTTAATCTATGGACTTGGTATGCTGCAATAATTTTCAATATTCAGCACCCTATCACATAAGTCAATGAAGCCATCAAATTGTTAAAGAATTGGAGCCCTTTACTGAAGCAAATTTGGAACTCAGGTTTGGTTGCAGGTATGGTGAGCTTCTGGAGCATGAATATCAAGATTTATTATGAGGATAATGCCCCTAATCTGATGGACTACAAGAAATTTGTCAGGGCACAAATTCTATGTATTAGTCATTTAAGTAAGGCTACAAGCTCCAATGCAGCCATGGAAGTGCAGGTTCTTAACTCTTGGAATATGTCTCCACGGTTGAAGACCACAACTCAAATCATGTTATTGGATACCACCGGAACCAAACATTATCAAACTAAATACCGATGGATCTTAAAACCTATTGAAATCAAACTAAATACTCAAATCATGTTATTGGATACCCCCATCCCATTCCTTTGTTTTTCTCTTTCTTTTTAATAAAATTTTTACTTACTATGCATGCAAAAAAAAATAAAGTTTTATTTGTGTATAACCATTTTTTTCACCTTGCGTTTGAGCGATGGACCAGCATCAGCAAAAAAGTGTCGCATAAAAATCATCACATAATAACCACATACAATCCCGTCTCCTTGTTGTCGGCACTGGACAAATGCCATAGAAATGTCATATAGATAAATGGTAAGAGTAACAAACCTTGCATCTTCATTGCATAAATAGGCAAGTATGCTTACCGTCACGTACTCCCAATCTGGGTTTGGGTTTAATCTTCTCTTTCCACAAGACAAGTTTGATGTTTTAATTGTTCTAAAAATCACAAGAAATTATCGTCAAGGAAAATAAAATATATAAACGAAGGGGAAAAAAATAAGAGAGATACTTTACGTGTTCAACTCAAATTTAAAAGTTGGATCTCGCCTCTGTCCCAACGAATCCAACCAATAGACTTGCATTTCTTGTAAGTCAATGATGATCAAAACCCAAAGCCCACTATAACCAATCAAGTGAAAAAACAACTTACGTTACTATATTTGATTATTTGTGCTGAAGTAAAATAATGTATAATAAATAAATATGTAGAGCACTTACATACCCTGGGTTGTAAGGAATTACAAGAGTTCTGTCACCATGTTCCTTTGCCAAGTATTGGATGTATCGACTCTTATCATCTTCCTCTGTATGACAATTAAAGCTTGCTGGATTTCCAAACACATACTTTGCTCGACCAATGCAATAGATTACATACAAGTATCTGATGTATGTGATGATGCAACTGGCATTTAATTCTCTCTTGTAACAAACATCTAACAACTCATCTGTTGAGACTCTTATAGCATCAATCTCCTCCACAAACAGAGTTCCAATCCTTGGAACAGTTATAACCATGTTCTTTCCCATCTGTTTTTTCACAGATTTAGCAAAACATGAACACTGACTATTATTACCGACATAATCAAGTAGATCATTGTCTTCCTATAACATATGAAGTTAACAAAGTAAAGTAAGAGAATGCTCATTATATTGCAAGACTATATATATGAATGTAAAACAATATTATTGTTTCTACAAGTTACCTCATCATCCTCGAGCATAACGAATTCCTTAGGCCAAACTACAAATGAATTGATAGCATCTTTAACATAAACCAACCCAGCGTTGTCATTTGGAATGGGGAGAGGAGCATCATGACAAATAGTTGTATTGATAGAGACACACACATTTGACTCCCCTAAAGGCACGTTGTGAAGTGATTCTTCTGTCCCATTCCTTGGATGAAGATTACCTTCAGCAACAATGTTATCTATAGACTGCAGCGCTAACTTACAACGTTGGGTCTATAACACACAATAAAATGAAAGCTTATAAGGGATTTGTTAGTTACATAGGTTATTTACCACTTAATTTGGATCATTGACAAACATATACCTTTCCATCTTTAGATTTAAGTGTTGAAGCTGTGAGAATGCCTTTCCCTTTATCAACTTTCTTTGCCTTTTGTTTTGGAGCTAGCACAATCCCTTTCTTTGCCTTAGGTTTTGAAGATACCACCGTCTATTTTGAAGTCAATGACAAAATAGTGTACTCAAAGAACATATAAAATTGGGAACACCAAATAAGGAATAGAAAATTACTACCTGTTTTCCACATGATCTATGTGCTTCAGAAGTCATTATTACGAGCTCGCCGTTATCACTCTTAGCAGCACTATTAGACGCCACATTTTCCAATGGTCGTGGCCTGTCCATTCCTTGTTGCCTAAAAAGCTCAATTATGGTTTCATTCAGTGGTGAGCCACTTGATGCTTGTTATTTAATCAACTCTATTACGGCTACTTTCAGTGTTTGATTATCTGCTTCTAACTTCTGAGTATGTTTCCTTGATCCACGTCTAGGAAGATTGAAGTATGTAGTTGGAGTGTGGTACATACTAGCCCCCCTTACGCGACCACTTTGCTTCGGAGTTCCCAAGGCCATTGTAAGTATGTCATTGCTTCCTTCCGTAATCAAAGTTCCCTCTTCTTTCTTTTTTTTCAGCTCATCCTGTGAGACAATTGAACAATAAAAAGAAAATTGAACAATTGAACAATATAAGCAAAGAAAATGAAAATAGAACCTTGATATTGGTATACAGAACTATGGTCTTAAACACTAAACCCAAACTTACTATCTTTCCAAACATCTCTCTCAAAGAATCATCTGCATATTCTCCATTTTTATCTTGTCGAGCTAACAACCAAAATTGAGATCTGTCTATTTCTTCAATGGATATCCCTACCACTCTCTATGTTCAATCAAAACCAAATACACAAACAATAATAAACTAGTTACTGTGTATGTATATTTTAATAAAAATTATATAAAAAAACTTATAAAAATTTACTACCAGCTTATCTTCAAGGCCAGCATACCCTAACTTTCCTAGTCGATGGTTGTATAAGTTCATCATCCTTCTTGCTAGTTGAACCGTGCTAAATTTCTAATGGTTCCATAAGAATAGTACATACTAGTTAGCCATGCATTAAATTCGAATGGTTCCAAAAAAGAACTAGTTAGCATGCATAATCAGTTCAGTAATTCAAGTGAGTTTATCAACTATCATCTAAACTCTTCTACGGAAACCAGACTCGAAAGGTAAGTTTTCAGTTCTAACAGCTTACAACAAAATCATTTAAAATGCCAAAAAAAAAAAAAAAAAAAAATAGCAGGTACAACACATATATCTAGAATTCTTTTGATAACCTTATCTGCACAAACTTTTCCCAATCTGGTTGCTTGATATCGGGATTCATTTCATGTGCTTTTACTATCTCTTCAAGTTCGTCTATGAAAGGTCTAATAAACTCCCTTGTCAGATAATTCTTAAACTTCCTCCATATTTTACCACATTGTTTAAGAGCCGCCTTCCTAAATTTCGGATCTATAATGAACCTCGCCTACAAATAAAATGTAGTCAAACTTTGACTTACAAGTAAGAGAACACAAAACATTTTAAACTATAAAGAAATGAAAGTTTAAGCATTACCAGTAAGCCCACCCATACATTGGCTTTTATTTTCTTATCAACTTTTGGCCAAGTTGGCCATTCAGCAAGCAGAACATTAGCTTTTACCTGAGTGCTTGCCCAACTAGCAAAGTATTTTCGTACCTTTTCATTTATTGGGACACCGTGTTCATCTAACTTAACTTCAACTCTCACACCGTTCCAATCCCTATTGTATGAATGTTTCACTGTTTGGTCTATAACGTTAGGCTCCCCGTCATTGGCAGATTTCTTCATTTTATGTCTCCTCTTTCTTTTCTTAGGTGCTTGGATATCCCTTTCTTGATCCATAGAAAACTGTTACAAAGGGTAGACACATTAGTACATAAGGTTAGAAAGATTGATATTTCAAATAAATAATAAAAAGAAAAGCATGACTTAAACTTACCTATCATAAACAAACAAAAACAAACATTACTCACTTGACTTAAATGTTCTTGAGATTGATAGAACACCAATGTATACAACTAAAGTAGACTAAACAATATTGGCAAAGCAAACAAAACTGAGTAAGCAAAACTGAGTTTGTAGAACTATCAAATATATCAAAATGATAACGCAAATAATTAATAAATCAAAGCTTTCATTATAACAAAGTACTAGAAAACAATGAAACTCAAGATTTATTGTTGGCAACCCAAATTCCCTCCTCACAATCTACTCGCATGTAAGCTTAATGAGATTCATCTGTTGCATCAAAAGATTCGATATTTGGCAATTCTTCCACACAAGTATTTTGTTCTATGTTGCCCTCAATAAGGTCGTCGTCGTTGTCATGATAAAACTTTAGAGGAGATTCTTCAACAACTAACCAATCAGGATCTAGTTGATCAGCCACATAGAAAATTGGTTTTGCTTGAGATGCTAAAATAAATGAATCAGGCTTATGATAAATGGTAAAAATGATAGTTTACCTACGAAATGAACAATGAAACTCAAAACGTAAGTAAACTAAAACTTAATACGAGTCTATATTTATCAAGTTTTCTACTCTCAATTCTATCGAAATAGAGTGGAGTAACAAATTCGTTCCACTCCTAGTTCTATAGCATGGAATGTTTTCCAGTCTAATTAATCGGTCTTAAGTCTAATGAGAGGTTTACGAGGGGAATTCTATACTACGAGGTGAATTCAATTAACAAGTTACGAATAATGAAAAGAGAGAATGCTAAGGGTTTGAATCTAGATAAAGAATTAAAGGGAATTGAATCCACCTTAACTCGACTTAATCCTACTAACAAAGACTCATCGTGATCCAAATTGAATGCTTAGCATATCAAAATAGTAATTCTAATCCCTAATTATACATGGCATTTCTACCAATTCATAACTAGCATGTGAGCGATTAAACCCATTCTCATGGTGAATTAATCGTTTCTAGAGTGGAATAATTATCACGACGATTTCTAAGTTTAACCAAAATCAAGCGTCATCAAGGCTTCTTCAACCCATCTAATGGAGGTTCAGCCTTGATTCATACCACTATCATTTCCCATTGATTTAAAACTAAACATCATACCAAAATTCTACTTGGCTAATTTAACTAATAATACTTCAATCTAATTTAACAACTCAGAAATGATACTTAACAAGAATTAAAATTAGATCTATAAATTGAAATGACAAAAATCGAAATTAACAAACTAGCTATTTTATTTATCAAAACTAATGAAGAACAATGATTATAAGAGTTTAATCTAAAACAAGAATTGAATTTAAACTAAACTTAATTTTATTTAATGAAAACTAGATCTAGAATTATCTATTGTTTTAGGTCTAACTAGTGATAAGACATAAAATTGAATAGTTTACCTACGAAATGAACGACGAACTCAAAATGTAAGTAAACTAAAACTAATTTACGTATCTATATTTATCAAAGTTTCTACTCTCAATTCTATCGAGATAGAGTGCAGTAACAAATTCGTTCCACTCCTAGTGCTCTAGCATGGAATGTTTTCTAGTCTAATTAGTTGGTCTTAAGTCTAATGAGAGTTTTATGAGGGCAATTATACTACGATGCAATATGAAATTGATTATTTGAATTTAAACTACGAATGCTATGGAAATATGATTATTTTTAAATCTAGATAAAGGATTAGAGGGGAATTGAATCCACCTCGAATCCAACTTGATAACCTAGCATAGGTTCTTGTATCTCGATTCTTACGTTCTTACGGCAAGAATTTCGAGTTCTAATCCCTAGTGTTCATAGCATTTCTACCAAATACTAACTAGCATGTGAGGTCGTTCACCCATTCTCATGGCGAATCACGACCTTCTAGAGTGGAATAGATTCTACAATACTTCTACACTATACCACTAAGTTTTCATCAAAGCTTCATCAACCCCTCTAATGAAGGATTTAGCCACGAATCATCAACCCATCATTTCCCATTGAATTATAACTACACATCATATCAAAATTCTAACTTTACTAATCTAAATTAAACAATAATTGAAATCTAATTAATTAACTAAGAATGAAATAAGAACAAGAATTTAAACTAGATCTATAAATGCAAATGACAAAAATCAAAATTGAATAATAATAACTATTTTATTTATCTAATTAAATGACGAACAATCATTCAAGGAATTAAATAAAAACAAGATATGAAACTAATTAAATTAAACTAATTAAATCTAAGAAAAACTAGATCTAGAATTAATTAATGGAGGCTACTAATCTAATCTTTAATCTTGGTCTAACTATCTACCATTAACAAAGAGTGAAGCATTGGTTTTTATACATTCAGATCCAAAAATCGTGCATGGGCTTGGAGCCATGTTTTGGGCCAGAGAATCAGGCCCAAAACCCAATTTCTTTAGTCCAAAATGGGCTCTTCAGCTGCAGTTGGCTTCGACAGATGTTTCGTCCACTTTTACTCCTCTGATTGGGTCAAGTCTTGGACCATTGGAAAGCTCTTTCGAGCTGGTCGTTTTGACATAAGGTAGGCCCAATTCCGAGGTCTGAGTCCAAAGATATGGTCTTCGGAAGTTCTGTTGACTTTGTGTGCTGTTTCTGCCCGCGTTGACTTTGACTTTTCAGCTTTGACCGGGCTTTAGAAAGGCTTTGTCTTCTTGAATATTGGCCTTTAATCACAGAACTCCTTAGCAACCAACCATTGCTCCTTTATCTAGCTAAAGTGGCACATTTCTGCACATAATGGACTTTGAAGCCTGAAATACATAAAAACACGTAATCAGTATTAACTCTTACTTATTATTCACATAATTGGTCTAAAAGTATGATTATTAAGGGGTTAAAACTACAGTTTTGGGCTCTTATCAAACCACCCCCAAACAGCATTTTGCTTGTCCTCAAGCAAAGATGAGAAATTAGAATAAGTGACAAAAAATGGAGTTCTATCTACTCGTTTATTTGAGTCGCGATTTCATTGACCATATGCAACAAGGCCTTAAACCACTAGGAATTCCTAGTGGACGAAGTTATAGCCTCATGAGAGTTTTCCGATGAAGGTACTCACAAACTTCATCTATACTACAACGACTAAGAAATAAAACTATTGTTTCCTTATTTATGTCTGTCAACTATCTATACATCTTACTAGCAATTAATAAGAATAATCATGTCAAAACCCTAAGTTAATATATGCATAATAATCCATCATCTACAATAAACATATATACAATGAGTAATGCTATCAAATGTTTAGCGGTCCGTTTCGAAAACTTTGGAATAAAGGTCCTTAATTAGGTTCTCACATAAAAGTCAAGACAAAAACACTCCTCGATTTTCCACTCAAGTTTTTGCTACTCCGATTAATGCGCATTGGGCATACTTTACCTTACAATCTCAATGACACACAAGGAAGCCGGGGTTGATCAAACACATCTGCCACTTACTATCCCACTAACCTATTCCTAATTGAGCTAGAGGTCTTTATTAGGTGTTTCGGGATTTGGAGATGGTTTAAGAAGGAAGGAAATGGATATTCAAAAGGACAAGTCCGAGATAATAGAAGTCTTCATATTATGTAACTAGAGAAAACCTTGTTATTTTCTTTTTGCTTCTACACTTTGTTTCCATCCTTAGCCATTTTTTTTTTCTTTTTCTTTAGCTTTTGACTCCTTTTATTCTATTTTTTGGAGTTTTATTTTATTTCTTTTTATTTTTCTTTTTCTTTGGATGGAAACTTCTTTTCTTTATTTTCCTCAAGCAATTAACTAACTTTTTGTTTACACAGTTTTCTCTTCTTCTTTCTTCCTTATTCTATTCTCGGACTTATCTAAATTGGGTAGGTTGAATTTTTTTTTTTTTTTTTTTGTTTTTTTTTTTTTTTTTTTTTTTGTAACAGTAAAAGGAATTGTGGTTTATGAAAGGGCTAATGAAAGGCTCAGTGGGGTGACTAGCGGAAAATAATTCATAGGTTTGAATTTCTAGCTATATCGATCCAAAGAGGGCCTAAATTCTCGCTTAGGACATGGTTTAGTGATCAAGCAAGTGGACATGTGATTTCTCTATTCGGAATATACTTCTCCCTTGTGTCATTTCTCAAATGTTTCACTCATATAAGGCAAATGCTATATTCTCACAGGATTTGTAGAATAAGTACTTTAGCCTAGATTTCAGAAACTTACTGCCAAACAATCATAGATACTCATGTAATATATTTATAGATAGATGTAAAGATTATTACCTACATATTAACCTAAGTTTTTAAAAACTATTCTAATGCAAAAGCTATGTGAGACTTCTAGATTATTAAGAGCATGGAGAAAGAAACAATACCAATATTCCTAAGTGTATAGCATAAACTTTTTATTTTTATTTTGAATATTTTTAAGACAAATAATACGTAATATACAACCTAATATGTGCTTAACATTTACATCGTGTTTCTTTACCACCCCCAAACAATTTGGGAGAAGGGGGTTCATGAAACAATTCAATAGCACAATTAAATTATGTAACTAACTAATTTTTATAATTTTTAACATTTTATAAATAAAAGTGCGTAATTTACATCCTAAAAGTGTCTAATTTTTGCAAATGTTTCTATCCCGCCCTCAAACAATCGAACGCTTTGTCCTCAAAGTGTAAAGAGATAAGGAAAGAATTTACCATAGAAACGTGGCAAAAATTGGCAAGTGCACATGAATGTAAATATTGTAAAGATGATATGATAATATGAAGCACAATTAAAGCATTGCGCGTACTAACTAACACAAACTCTACTTGGAGTAAACATGATAGGCTTAGGGTGGCAACAAGATTTGAAATGAAGACCAAAATATTTGCACCCCCAAACAAAATTGGAAAACTCTTTTTTAAGTTTGAAATTTTTGTTTGGCCTATACTCCGAGAAAGTTGGTATTGTATTTAAACTTGGGTCTTTTAAGGTCAGATTCCCGAGACTTACTAGATTACTATTTTTATAGCTTTAAACTTTTTTACTTTTTATGAATTAGGTTTAATATAAAGGAAAACAATAAGCAGTAAAGACATAATTCACACCATAGAGAAACATGACTCAAAAACCAAGAAAACATGCAAGAGTGGAAAACGTGAATTATGTGAACCGTGGACTTAGGATCCGGTACTTACAACCACACACTCCATAGGGAGGGCCCGGTTACCTGAATGGTGCATTCACCAATATATGGAAATGAAAGGAAATGCACCAAACACAAAAATTGAGTCGTTTATAGTCAGATACTCAAGACTTTATCTAAATATATGTATGAATATGCAGTTTATCATATATCAACAACCGAAATAGTTGTGGATCATTCCATAAATAAATATCGTAGAAAACATATCCAAACACAATCAAGCACCAAGATTTCCTGGCGCTGTGACCTAGTGGAATGAAAGCGAAGTCGGATAGACCTATAACATAACCGAGCATGCACCTTATGTTTCATCTTTGAACGAGAGGGTTTCCTAGTGAATAAGTGTGGAAAAGTGAATGGTTATGGAAAATATGGTGGATTGGGATAAGGTTTAGAGGGAAAGCATGGAAAAAATGAGGATTTGGGTTTAGCACAAAACTCATTCATGGTGTAGTTAGGGACTGTCTCAAGTCTGAAAATGAAGGTGTCAAGTGGTTTATCCTTGGGAAGTATTTGTTTACTAGGTGGATTTAAAAAATCATGAAGCATAGGAGAAACTAAAGGATCGAAAAGCAAACTCGAGGTTCCTTTGAAAAGGTGGAGGGGGGAATATTGGTGATGGAAGGTGAATGATTCTCAGCTAGAGCTCTCAAGTCCATATCATCGAAATCTTGATATATGCAAGACATTCCTCAATAGGTGGGTCAAAAGGATCAATCGGGATAGAGATTGAAAAATTCATCTTCCGTCATAGCATCAAGGGATGAATGGTTGTTAGCAAGGGGAACTTCGCGAAGTGGTAAAAGAAGCGGTCTGAAAAGAGTTGCAGGAATTCTTCTTCGATTTAAATACTACTACTAGGAGTCATTGTTAAAGTCGAATTTCGAAGGAAAGGAATTTGTTAATCTGTTTCTCCGAAACATGTTTTTGAAGTAATCTTGAGCTAAGCTCTCGATCATGCTAACCTCGTCATTTGTAGAGGAATCGGGATCTTGTGTCCTCGTTTTGAAAACATTTACCTCAACAGAAAAGATGGCCAAAGGACAAGGACATCGAACCATCACGGCAGTTTTATGAGTCGTTGGCGGTGCCAAGAAGGGCGCCCTAAAAATGATAGGTACAGAGTCGTTAGTGACTTCGTTATCGAGGATAACGGTTGGTTGGGGTAGTAAAAATTTTGGACTTTAACCAAAGACGTTTTCAACCACACCCTTAGGATACTTAATAGACCGATCGACTAATTGCAATGTCATTTTAGTAGGTTGTATCTCCTCTAGACCTATTTGTTTATACAAATAAAACGGGAGTAAGTTAACACTAGCCCCCAGTCTAGTAAATACGATCGTCGTGTGAGAATCTCTAAGGTGCATTGTGCAATGGATCGACCGGGGTCCTTGTACTTAACAATTCCATTATTTTTGGATAAAGTTGGGAACCTGTTCAGTTAGAAAGGCATCTTTAGGTATGTTGGTCTTACGCCTAGTAGTGCACAACTCCTTAAGAAACTTAGCGTGGTTAGGTAGCTTTTTTTATAGCTTCGAGAAAAGGAAGGTTTATCGTTAGATTTTTGAAAACGTTCCTAATCTCCTCAAAGTTAGTATCCCTAGTTAGCATGGCTAATTTCTGAGGGAACAGTGGTTTCGCTCTATATTTAGCGTATGGCTCGACTTGATGTGTAACCTTGGCTTTATGTTTCTTAGGTTGTGGTTTAACTGGTACCTCTACAGTGGTAGGTTCTTCAGTTTCTATTTCGGTATCTAGTTCGATATCCGGTGTAGGGAGTACTGATGGGGTAACTATAGGCATAGTTACTTTGTTATCAACCACTTTTCCAGAATGGAGAGTGGTGATGGCATTTAGCTGACCTACGGATATAGTTTCCGTACTAGTATTACCGTCTACCTCAAAGGTTGTGTTTGCTGTTCTAGGGTTGGGTATCGCTTGGCCTGGAAACACGCCTTTTGGTTGGGCTTTCTCTTAGGCTAACTGTTGGTTTAAATTATTAACGGATTGTAGAATGTGTTGATTAGATTGAGCCATGGTTTGGAAAAGTTGTTGGCTCACTTGTATGAAGGTGTTAAGACGATCCGGTTGTGTGGGTGTAGTAGTCACGGGTGGTGTGGCTGGAACTATCTCGCGTTGATTATTTATGGGCGGATTGTGATAGTTATTATTTACCGGAACGATACCTCTATTAGCATTATAATTATTATAACTACATTGACCTTGTGCTTGACTTTGTCGAGGTTGCACTTGGTTGTTATAATTATTATAATTACCCTGATCCTGTCCTTGTTGTGGTGGAGCTTGGTTATAACTGTGCGTTGGCCTAACATATTGATTATTGCACCCAGTAGGTGTGACTTGTTGGTTATTTCTCCAACCAAAGTTGGGATTTTGTCTCCAAGGGCGTTAGGTTCACTATTAATGGAACAAGAATGTTCATAGGCTATAGGGGCCGATTAAAGTCGGGATGCTTTCGGGACTCCAATAGAAACTACATGGATTTGAATTTACATTCATTCACGGGGATAGGCTTTTGTTGTACATAAATGGCCTCTACCTTTTTTGTGAGGGATTCAATTAGAGTTTTAAGCTCAGGATCTGATTTAACCTCAAACATACTGGTAGCCTTAACTGTTGAAGAAGAACTAGCGGAGCGGGAGTAATCGTCACTACCCCCCCAATTATTATTACGCTTAGTCTGATCTTCCAAAAATTTATATGCCTCTGAGGCTCCTTTACTTAGGAAACTACCCCCATTCATTATGTCTAGGACTTCTTTATGGTGGTGTAGAAGTCCTTTGAAAAAGGCACGAACTAACGTGTCTTTTGCTAGGTGATGGTGTGGACACTCTATAAGGAGATCGGTGAAACGATTCCAAGCCTCTGAAAATGATTCATGAGGATTCTGTCGAAAGAAGTGAATCTTGGAAAGCATTTCATCCGTCTTAAGGGGTGGGTAAAATGTTCCATAAACAAATTGAACAAGTTTGGCCCACGAGTCCATTGCAATTAGGCTTTGGGTAGTTAACCAAGACGCCGCCTTATCAGCTAAGGTGAAAGGGAATACCCTCAATTTAATTTGTTCCGCACCAACCGTAGGATGGTGGAATGTTGTAAGGACTTGTTCAATCCTACGCATGTGCTGATAAGGAACCATGAAAAACGGGTAACAAATTAAATATGTTTGGGGGAATTTGAAAATCCCCCACTGGGTCTGCTAGAACGATGCAAGATTTAGGGCTATCGCTCAAGGCTTTGTAAAAGTCGGAGAGAGGAGTCTCTTTCTTCTTCACCATTGTGTCGTGTGTGGTTGGTGGGATAGTAGTTAGAGGTGTAGTGATTGGTATACTCGATAGATTTGTTTGTTGACGTTGACGGTTAATTACGTTCGGTGTTTTTCTCCGACCAGACCTTAATCTCATGCAAGTCTAAGTCTAAACAAGACAACAATCCAAACAATCTTGATATATTAGTATGAACCTCTAACTGGAGATGCGAGGTATGGAAGAAAGGAATACCTTATAGGGTCCTTGCTTCGCTTATGAATAGCGTCTTGTTTATGCGTGTTCGATGTAATTAACAAGTTAGAACACCGAAAAACTTAAAAATCGGGTTCAAAACAAACCTCGTAGAAATCCGGAAAATTTTGCTTAGGCGCAGTGCGCCGCGAGAAGCGTGATCGGTCGCCCGTGTTCCATAAGTTAAGCGGGTCGCGCCCTCGGTATGATGGGCGGTCGACTCGGTATGAGGGCTGGTCAGCTTCGTGTTCCGGTATAGGGCACACAGTGCGCCCTTATAGGCCGGGTCGCTTCGTGTAAATTTTCGAATTTTTCAACGCTGAAACGGATAACCACAGTATGAATCAAACAAGGGTGGGTGGGTTTAATCGGACTTAAAAATGACTAATTCTACTATGAAAACAATGCTAAAGTGCAACTAAGATGGCAGCGGCGCCATTTGATAAGACATAAAATTGAATAGTTTACCTACGAAATGAACGACGAACTCAAAACGTAAGTAAACTAAAACTAATTTACGTGTCTATATTTATCAAAGTTTCTACTCTCAATTCTATCGAGATAGAGTGGAGTAACAAATTCGTTCCACTCCTAGTGCTCTAGCATGGAATGTTTTCTAGTCTAATTAGTCGGTCTTAAGTCTAATGAGAGTTTTACGAGGGGGAATTATACTACGATGCAATATGAAATTGATTATTTGAATTTAAACTACGAATGCTATGGAAATATGATTGTTTTTGAATCTAGATAAAGGATTAGATGGGAATTGAATCCACCTCGAATCCAACTTGATAACCAAGCATAGGTTCTTGTATCTCGATACTTACGTTCTTACGGCAAGAATTTCGAGTTCTAATCCCTAGTGTTCATGGCATTTCTACCAAATACTAACTAGCATGTGAGGTCGTCCACCCATTCTCATGGCGAATCACGACCTTCTAGAGTGGAATAGATTCTACAATGCTTCTACACTATACCACTAAGTTTTCATCAAAGCTTCATCAACCCCTCTAATGGAAGTTTTAGCCTCGAATCATCAACCCATCATTTCCCATTGAATTATAACTACACATCATATCAAAATTCTAACTTTACTAATCTAAATTAAACAATAATTGAAATCTAATTAATTAACTAAGAATGAAATAAGAACAAGAATTTAAACTAGATCTATAAATGCAAATGACAAAAATCGAAATTGAATAATAATAACTATTTTATTTATCTAATTAAATGATAAAGAATCATTCAAGGAATTAAATAAAAACAAGATATGAAACTAATTAAATTAAACTAATTAAATCTAAGGAAAACTAGATCTAGAATTAATTAATGGAGGCTACTAATCTAATCTTTAATCTAGGTCTAACTATCTACCATTAACAAAGAGTGAAGCTTTGGTTTTTATACATTCAGATCCAAAAATCGTGCATGGACTTGGAGCCATGTTTTGGGCCAGAGAAGCAGGCCCAAAACCCAATTTCTTTAGTCCAAAATGGGCTCTTCAGCTGCAGTTGGCTTTGATAGATGTTTCGTCCACTTTTGCTCCTCTGATTGGGTCAAGTCTTGGACCATTGGAAAGCTCTTTTCGAGCCGGTCGTTTTGACATAAGGTAGGCCCAATTCTGAGGTTTGAGTCCAAAGATATGGTCTTCGAAAGTTCTGCTGACTTTGTGTGCTGTTTCTGCCCGCATTGACTTTGACTTTTCAGCTTTGACCGGGCTTTAGAAAGGCTTTGTCTTCTTGAATCTTGGCCTTTAATCACAGAACTCCTTAGCAACCAACCATTGCTCCTTTATCTAGCTAAAGTGGCACATTTCTGCACATAATGGACTTTGAAGCCTGAAATGCATAAAAACACGTAATCAGTATTAACTCTTACTTATTATTCACATAATTGGTCTAAAAGTATGATTATTAAGGGGTTAAAACTACAGTTTTGGGCTCTTATCAACTAGCTACCATTAACAAAGAGCTAAGCTTTGGTTTTTATATGTTTATATCCAAAAATCGTGCATGGGCTTGGATCCATGTTTTGGGCCAGAGAATCAAGCCCAAAACCCAATTCTTTCAGTCCAAAAAGGCATCTTCAGCTGCAGTTGGCTTCAACAGAATTTTCGTCCACTTCTGCTCCTCTTATTGGGTCAAGGCTTAGACCATTTTAAAGCTCTTTCCGTGCCGGTCGTTTTGACATAAGGTAGGCCCAATTCAGTCCGAGTCCAAAGATACTGACGCTTCGAAGTTTTGTTTGAATTTGAGTCTTTGTTTTACGCCCGTCGACTTTTCAACTTTTGACCGGGCCTTAGAAAGGCTTTGTCTTCTTGAATCTTGACTTATAATCACATAACTCCTTAGCAACCGACCGTTGCTCCTTTTTCTCGCTAAAGTGGCACATTTCTGCACATAATGGACTTTGAAGCCTGAAATGTATAAAAACATGTAATCAGTATTAACTCTTAATTATTACTCACATAATTGGTCTAAAAGTATGACTGTTACAGGGTTAAAACTACAGTTTTGGGCTCTTATCAAACCACTCCCACACAGCATTTTGCTTGTCCTCAAGCAAAGATGAGAAATTAGAATAAGTGACCAAAAATGGAGTTCTATCTACTCTCGTTTCACTGAGTGCGATTGCATTGACCATATGTAACAAGGCCTTAAACCACTAGGAATTCCCTAGTGGACGAGCTATAGCCTCGTGAGAGTTTTTCAGTGAAGGTACTCACAAACTTCATTTATACTACAACGACTAAGAAATAAAACTATTGTTTCCTCATTCATGTCTCAACTATTTATACATCTCACTAGCAAATGAATAAGAATAACCAAGTAAAAAACCTAAACTAATATATGCATAATAATCAATCATCTATGATACAAATATATATACTATGAGTAATACTATGAAATGCATAGCAGGTTCGTTTCTGAAAACTCAGAATAGCGTCCTTAAGTAGGTCCTCACATAAATGTCAAGACGAAAACCACTCTGATTTTTCCACTCAAGTTTCGCTACTCCAGTGTGCAGTGGGCACACTTTACAATCTCAATGACAACGAGGAAGCCGGAGTCGATCAAACACATCTGCCACTTACTATCACACTAACATATTCCTAATTGAGCTAGAGGTCTTTATTAGGTGTTACGGGGATTAAGAGATGGTTTAAGAAGGAAGGAAATGGATATTCAAAAGGACAAGTTTGAGATAATAGAGTTTTCATATTATGTAACTTAGAGAAAACCTTGTTATTTTCTTTTGCTTCTATACTTTGTTCCCATGTTATATATATATATATATATATATATATATATATATATATATATATATATATATATATTTATATATATATATTTTTTTTTTTTTTTTTTTGCTTTTGACCTTTATTCTATTTTTGGAGTTTTTATTTATTTCTATTTTTTTTTTTTTTCCTTGGATGGAAACTTCTTTTCTTTTTCTGAAGCAACTAACTAATTTTTGTTTACACGGGTTTTTCTTCTTCTTTTTCTTCACTCATTCTATTCTCGGACTTATTCCGTTGGGTAAGTTTTTTTTTTTTTTGGTTTTGTTTTGTTTTTGTAACGAGGGGTAAAGGAATTGTGGTTTTATGGAAGGCTAACGAAAAGGCTCGGAGGGGCTTACTTAGCGGAAAATAGTTCATAGGTTTGAATTTACGGCTATATCGATCCAAAGAGGGCCTAAATTCTCACTTAGGATATGGCATAGTGATCAAGCAAGTGGGCGTGTGATTTCTATCCGGATTTTACTTCTCCCTTGTGTCATTTCTCAAATGTTTATTCATATATAAGGCTTTAGGCTATATTCTCACAGGATTTGTAGAATAAGTACTCTAGCCTAGATTTCAGAAACTTACTGCTAACAATCATAGATACTCATGTAATATATATTTATAGATAGATGCAAAGATTATTACCTAGATATTAACCTAAGTTTCTAACAATTATTCTGATGCAAAACCTACGTGAGACTTCTAGATTGTTAAGAGCATAGAAGACTTCTAGACTTCTATGCCCCAAATAAGAAGCATGCTTTGTCCTCAAAGCATTTAAATAAAGAGGGTAGAAAAAAATACCATGGAAACGCTGCGGAAATTCGGAACATCCGCAAAACAAGGTTAGAACATACTAATATAGGAAATAAAAATAATCGACACAACTCTATAAGAGTTCCACCCATTATGGGGTTAATGTAATTAAATTGTTTGGGACATAAGCGCATACAATAACAAACTAAAACTTACCTTATCTCCCCGCTTTAAGCATCCTCCTCCTCATCAAAGAGATGAGGTTCCTTCAAGATCCCGCCAGCATTATAACTTGCCAAGCTTGCCGCCATTTATCATCTACTAATGCTAACCTGTTAAGTGTTATTATGTCTGATGGGATGTACGGGGCGACCAATTGAGGCTGCACCTGCCATCTCGGCCAAGTTCTAATTCGCAATGAGCGAACCACCCAATTGGTGGGTCTCATAACTTCAACCCTTTTCCAATCTGTGAATTGGGCACATAATACAGGTAAACAACTACGCATGATGCGGCTTACCAGAACAGGCATAAGAAGATACTTACGCCTCATGCTTTGGGCTCTCTTAAGACTAACGACTAAAACTCGGGGAATGTCATATCGGCGACGTCCCTCAGCTAAAGCGAGGAAAATGTCACCAGTAGTACTGTTTGCAGAAATGAATTGTCATTCCCTCAAAATATTCATCAGGATGAATAACATGGTGGTGCCTACGTTTAGGGACAGGCTACCAAGGGCAATGCTATATCGCCCCTGGTCCATTACTCGAAATACCCCTCCCCCATAATACTCATGG
Source organism: Coptis chinensis (assembly GCF_015680905.1). Classification (NCBI taxonomy): domain Eukaryota; kingdom Viridiplantae; phylum Streptophyta; class Magnoliopsida; order Ranunculales; family Ranunculaceae; genus Coptis; species Coptis chinensis. Next base: position 89,381,788 of record NC_141460.1, read on the forward strand.
AAATATGTATAATCATAAAGGTATGCATTATCGGTCATATATGCCCATGTGTGAACAGGATTAGGTATTGGTAATCCTGAAACTAAAGCGACCACATTTTTATTGAATTCTAGTGTCGTGTCATCGACTACGACGGAGAATTCTTGTTCTCCATCTTGATTACAATAGAATCTAACGTGGTCGTAGAAATAAGCAGTAAGCTATGCTGAATATGAATCGTCATCACTTACCAGTAGATGGCGCCATCCTAATTGCAGGATCCTGTTTCGGAACCAATGTCCATAGGTCTCGGTTCCCAACACGTCTTCGAACGACTGTTCAGGTATGACTATAGGAGATGTCATCTCAACTACTCTTTTGAACAGGTCCAAAAATCCTGGAACAACCTTAAGAAAATTGGAACTTTTCGTGTTTACGGGGGGCGTGGGCTGGTCGCTTCGGTGTTTTGGAGTTACAGTTTGTTTGAAGTCGCCTAACAACTTGGCGCGGTAGCCTCGAGTAAAATTCGGCGATTAATGTCGAGGGCGCAGTAGCTCGAGGCTGGTGTGCTTGTAAGTGCTGAAACAGATGTTTACAAGGAAAAAGAAGGAAAAGCTTGGAGTGAGAGGTGAGAGATGATGGTGGGGTGTAGTGTGGGTTGTTAGTGTAGAATGAAGGAAGTTTAAATAGGTTATGAGCTTCCAAAACGAATCGGCAAGTTGCCAAATTGTTTTAAGGCAATTTCCGAAAATAGAAAAATTCCAAACCCGAAACGGAAACAAACCATATTCTTGATTTTCTAACAACCCTGGTATCTTTTATACTGGATTGAGATAGTAACTTCTAAACTCTCCTATGTTTCATGCTACCACCACACATATTCATAGATATGCTGATATCGGCCAAATTCTCAACCGTTACTCCAAGACAACCTTACAGAAGATGATCATATAACGAATTATGCTCGGTATAAATATTACCACCCCCAAACAATTCGGGAAGGTAGGATTAATGATAAAAACATGTACAATTCGAAAATAACCATTTATATTAAAAATTTAAATCCAAACAACATAAAACAAACACATTAATATTTAAATTGAACAACTGAATTAAAATCCAACTAATAAAACAATAAAAACAATGAAATAACAGCGAACACAAAGTGATGATGAACACCTAGCCATGTGATGAAGATGGACCCTGAGATGGAGATTGGTCCTGGGATGAAGAATGGCTTGAGCCATCTGTCCTTCGGCGATGACGCTCATGCCTCTCAGACTGGTGGCATGCGTCGTAGCATCTCTATCCGGAACAAGCGCTGTGCTTCCATCTCAGTCCTGAGTATTGCATACTGGGCTTGGTGATGCTGGTGGATAGTCTCCATGTTAGACAAGATATCGTCCTGACCCTTTTGAGCATTTCAAGTCTCGTCTGAAGGTTCGTTTGCTTATTTCGAACTACAATCTGTCTATCTCAAATATCTTCACAAATACCATAAACGCAACGCAAGCAAGTTTGTAACACTTGCATGCGTTCTAAATTAGAACTACAACTATCTAATGCATCGTCATCTAGACATGTCATGTCCTCCCTTTCATCCTCCGACTCAACCACATTTCCTTCAGACAACGGCCAAGTCTCTTGGATGCAATCCGTATAGATAATTGCATTAGAATACAATTTGATCTTAATAGGAGCAGATTTTGTGACAGCTCTAAATGAGAGCATGATCTTAGTGATCAATACGGGAAGAGGCGCCATGCTCTTTCCCACTCCTCTAATCACATTAAAAATTAAATCGAGGATGCAGAAATTATACTTATTCGTTTGCAAAATCCAGAGAACGTGCAGACATTGCAGACCGATATCGGCCGACTTTGTCTTTCCCGGCGTTCCTACCAATCCACCGAGCTACTGTGCGCTTGATTGGTTCTCGTGGTTGACTTGGCGAACGAAATGAGAACTTCGTATTGTATTCACCCTCCACCACGCGGTATCTTTCATCGAGCGGGAACTCCGGTATCTTGGGATGCCTGAATGGTTGTTTCTAGGTTGCTTTCAGGCGTAATTCCTAACAGCTCAGCCAATAACTGTTTCATTACTTCCCTCGCTCCTTCTGCTACCTTAATGAAAATCCTATCCCTCCATTCTCGCTTCTTATAAAACTGTTCTACCAAATCGTAGTGATAGAACTCCTCAGTCGAGTACCACAGTCCATTCCAATTTCTCCTAATCATCTCCACGTCGTAAAATGGCACGAAGCGGTCGGCTGCAAACGCGTGCTCCGGCATAATTCTTCGTTGTAGCGCCATTGAAGTTTTTGAAACAACCAATGGTTTTGTAGACGGTGAAGGAGGCGAGTTTGATGTAAAACAACTAAAAACAACGGTGGTGGCGATGGTGGGTACGGTGGCAGGTTGAAGCTTGAATTGGTGGCTGTTTTCGGAGTTTTAAAATTATTGGGGTTGGTGGTAGTAATGGTTTGGAGAAGATTTTAGTTTGGTTTAACCGCTTGGCGTGGGTTAGGTTTAGGTTTTCTTTTTTTTTTTTTTTTTTTATTTTTTTTTTTAGGTTGAAAACTTTGTTAATGGCGGTGGTGGGATTAGAACGCAATACTATTCGTGGAAACAAAGGGGGGTCTTGTGTACTGCTCTTGAAGAGTTTGGGCCCAAGCCCAATTTGAATTCGAACTTTTTCGATATTTCAACAATTTCAAATTCAATTTGCCGCTTCGTTACTGGTCTGATTTTGGCGAATGAGTTATGGAAATGATCAGTAGAGAATTTCCAATCCAATGATCCATAAAACACTCAATTCCAACCATGGGTGACGTATAAGAAGGTGGAAAAATGCCTCGAAGTGCGTGTGTGACGTAAGTTATGCGAACGAAGAAAATCTAAGTTTTAGATAACGTCAACCCAAATGAACTACAACTAATGGGCCTAAGCAACACAAATGGAAAGTTCGAGCAATCCGGATGGAAAGACCGCCCACCCCCAGACAAATTTTTAAACACAAAATTTGTTTTAACGTGGGTCGTTTAAAGTCAGATTCCGAAGACTTGTTGGATTGCTATTTCTATGATTTTAGATTTTTTTTTTGTATTTTTATTTTTATATATATTATTTTTTTATTAGTTTATTATAAGAAAACAAAAAACAATAAATACATATTCACCCCATAGAGGAACATGACTCAAAAATTGAGAAAACATGCAAAAGTGGAAAACGTGAATTATGTTAACTGTGGTCTTAGGATCCGATACTTATAACCACACACTCCATAGGGAGGGCCCGGTTACCTGAATGGTGCACTTACCACTATATGGAAGTGAAAGGAAGTACACCAAATGACAAAGGTCAATCCTCATAGACAGGGTCCTGTAAAAGGACTTCCTCTACATTAAGGGACAGAAGTTCGTGAAAATGTTTTAACCGTTGACCATTAACTTGAAAGGTACTGTTGTCTTTGGGATTTACCAAGGTGATTGCCCCGTAAGGGGTAACTTCAAGAACTGAAAAGGACCGCACTAACGAAGTTTTAGTTTCCACGGAAAATATGTAGACGGGAGTTGTAAAGCAAAACCTTTTGACCAACCACAAACTCTTTTGCAATATTTGCTTATCATGAACACGTTTCATGTTAGCTTTATAATCCTTCAGCGAGATCGTAAGAATCGCCACGGATTTCTTTTTAAGCTCATTCAATTGCAACTTGCGTTTGACACCCGCCTCATCAATATTGAAGTTAAGGCTTTTATAGCCCACGAGCACGGTGCTCTAATTCAATCGGGCAAATGACATGGTTTCCCAAATACATGTCTAAAGGGAGACATACCTATAGGAGTTTTGAAAGCCGTCCCATATACCCATAAGGCATCCGATAGACGCTTCGACCCAGTCTTTCCTATCGGGGTTTACGGTTGTTTCTAAAATCTTTTTGATTTCCCTATTAGAAACTTCTACTTGTCCGCTAGTTTGTGGATGATAAGGAGTTGCTACTTTGTGTGTAACTCCATACTTTTTTCACTAGGGATGTAACAACTCTGTTGCAAAAAATGTGTTCCACCATTACTAATGATGGCTTTAGGAATGCCAAACCCTACGTAAAAATATATTCCTTAATAAAAAATACAACTGTCTTATGGTCATTGCTATGGCAAGCCAGGGCCTCTATCCATTTAGACACGTAGTCCATGGCAACTAGAATATAAATGAAACTGTGGGAAACAGGGAAGGGACCCATGAAATCAATGCCCCAAACGTCACAAATTTCTACTATCAAAATTGGATTTAATGGCATCATATTACGCTTCGTGATTCGCCCAAGTTGTTGGCAACGAATACACGTCTTGCAATGCACTTGGGCATCTTTAAAAAGGGTAGGCCAATAAAATCCACATTGAAGAACTTTAGCGGCTGTTTTCATTCCACTAAAATGGCCACCACACTCTTTGTCATGGCTGAATGATAGAACTTCATTATATTCCCACTGGGGAATGCAACGACCAATAATCTGATCCGCACAATACTTAAAAAGGTAGGGCTCATCCCAGTAGTATAGCTTAGCTCTGGCCAAGAACTTCTTACGTTCATTTCTTGACCAATTATAAGGCATAACATCAGCCACTAAATAATTTACAATGTCAGCATACCATGGTCTTTGAAAAATAGCATACAGATGCTCATCAGGAAAGGAGTCCGGTATGGACTCAGAATCACTATTATCGTCGTTTGTAAGTCTAGATAAGTGGTTGGCAACTACGTTTTCGACCCCTCTTTTGTCCTTTATTTCTAACGTGAACTCTTGTAGGAGAAGGATCCATCGGATTAATCTCTGCTTAGCATCCTTCTTTGCAAGAAGGTACTTAAGGGCAACATGGTCCGTGTAAACTAAAGTTTTAGAACCAACCAAATAAGGACGAAACTTATCTAAAACATAAATGACAGCTAAGAATTCTTTTTCGGTAGTTGAATAATTCCGTTGAGCATTTTTTAAGGTTTTACTAGCATAATAAATAACAGTGGACTTATTATCTAGTTTTTGTCCCAAGATTGCACCAACTGCATAATCACTAGCATCACACATGAGTTCGAAAGGTTTAGACCAATCGGGAGGCTGTATAATTGGTGCAGAGGTTAAGGTGGCTTTTAAAGTTTCAAAAGCCTGCTTACAGTTAAAATTAAAATCAAAGATTGCATCCTTTAAAAGCAAATTAGTTAAAGGCCTAGCTATTTTCGAGAAATCTTTATTAAATCGCCTATAAAAACCTGCATGGCCTAGAAAGGCTCTAATATCACGGACAGTCCGTGGTTTAGGTAGAGTCGCTATCTTATCTAGTTTGGCCTTATCTACTTCGATGCCATCGCTAGATACAATGTGATCTAGTACTATGCCCTTTTTCATTATGAAATGACACTTTTCCCAGTTTAAAACAAGGCTCTTTTTTTCACACCGTGTCAAAACCTTAGACAAGTTAGACAAGCAGTCTGTGAAGGAGTCTCCATAGATAGAAAAATCATTCATGAAAACTTCCATAAAGCGCTCTACCATGTAACTAAATATATGAAGCATACACCGCTGGATGGTACCAGGAGCATTACAAAGGCCAAAAGGCATTCGTTTATAGGCATACGTTCCAAAGGGACATATGAAAGTAGTCTTTTCTTGGTCATCAATATCAATAATAATCTGAAAATAGCCTGAGTAGCCATCCAGAAAACAATAAAAAGCATGACCAGCTAGGCGTTCGAGCATCTGATCTATAAAAGGTAAAGGAAAGTGATCCTTTCGTGTCATAGCATTTAAACGTCTGTAATCAATACAGATTCTCCATTTCATAGGACCTTGTGTGACAACATAGTCACCCTTTCCGTTACGTACCATGGTAACTCCGATTTCTTAGGAACTACATGAATGGGGCTTACCCATTCTCTATCAGAGATTGGGTATATGATACCCGCATCGAGTAATCGTAAGACTTCTTCCCTAACCACCTCTTTCATGGCAGGGTTCAGACGACGCTGAGGTTCGCAAGAAGTCTTCGCGTTATCCTCCAAATGGATGCGATGAGTGCAAGCATTAGGGTCAATTCCCTTAATATCGGCTAGGGACCAACCAATCGCAGATCGATGTTCCCTAATCACCCGGATTAAACGTGTCTCTTCACCCTTAGTTAACTGAGAAGATATAATTACCGGATGACTACCATCCGGATCAAGTTGAATATATTTTAACTCCGGGGGAAGAGGTTTAAGCACTGGGGTGGAAGAAATGTCAATAAATGTTTCATCAGGGTCCCCCTTTTGCAAAATGAATACTTTCTTAGGTAGCAAGTCTTCATACTCAGTATATGGAGCAACCAAAGGGTCTACAATTGGTGTGGACTCAAGGATGGTGTTGACTTCCTCTAAGTAGGAGTCATTTACAAAATCTGAAGTTCCAAAAGAAAGGAATTTATACATATTATTTTCGGGAAAAGTGTTGTTAAAATAATCTTGAGCTAAGCTCTCAATCATGCTAACCTCCCCATCTATAGACGATTAATTAACTGTTTCATTATTTTAAAAACATTTACTTCAACAGAAAGATGGCCAAAAGATAAGGATATCTTACCATCGCGGCAATTTATAAGCACGTTTGCAGTTGCCAAGAAGGGGCGCCCTAAGATGATCGGTACAGAGTTGTTAGCGACTTCTGTATTGAGGATAACAAAATCAGTAGGATAGTAGAAATCCTGAACCTTAACAAGCACGTTTTCCACTACACCTTTAGGATACTTAATTGACTTGTCCGCTAACTGCAACGTTATTCTTGTAGGTTGCATTTCCTGTGAACCTATTTGTTTATACAAATAATACGGGAGTAAGTTAACACTAAGCCCCGTGTCTAATAAAGCGTCGTCGTGTGGGAATCTCCTAAGGTGCATTTTACAAAGACAGGGCGACCGGTCCTTGTACTTAACAATTCCATTATTTTTTTGGATAAAGTTGGAACCTGCTCAGTTAGAAAGGCGCCTTTAGGTATGTTGGTCTTACGCCTAGTAGCGCACAACTCTTTAAGAAACTTAGCGTGGTTAGGTAGCTTTTTAATAGCTTCGAGAAAAGGAAGGTTTATCGTTAGATTCTTGAAAACGTTCCTAATCTCCTCAAAGTTTGTATCCCTAGTTAGCATGGCTAATTTCTGAGGGAACGGTGGTTTCGCTCTATATTTTGCGTATGGCTCGACTTGATGTGTAACCTTGGCTTTCTGTTTCTTAGTTTGTTGTTTAACTGGTACCTCTACAGTGGTAGGCTCTTCAGTTTCTATTTCGGTATCTAGTTCGATATCCGGTGTAGGGAGTACTGATGGGGTAACTATAGGCATAGTTACTTTGTTATCAACCACTCTTCCAGAACGGAGAGTGGTGATATCATTTAGGTCACCTATGATTGTAGTTTCCGTACTAGTATTACTGTTTACCTCAAAGGCTGTGTTTGCTATTTTAGGGTTTGGTATCGCTTGTCCTGGGAACACGCCTTTTGGTTGGGCTTTCTCTTGGGCTAACTGTTGTATGCCCTGATTTATGGATTGTAAGATCTATTGGTTTGATTGAGTCGTTGATTGGAAAAGTTGTTGGGTAACCTTGTATAAAAGCGCCGATACGATCCGTTGTGTAGGTGTAGTAGTCACGCGGTGGTGCGACCGAACTATCTCATGTTGATTATTTATGGGTGGGTTGTGATAGTTACTATTGTTAACCTAACGATACCTCTATTGGTATTATAACTATTATAATTACCCCTCGACCTTGTGCTAGACCTTGTCGTGGTTAACGCTTTGGTTGTTATAATTATTATAATTCCCCGACCTTGTCCTTGTCTAGGTGGAGATTGGTTATAGTTGTTTGCTTGCCTAACATTTTGGTTATTAAACCCTGGAGGTGTAACTTGTTGATTGTTTCAGCCAACTAAAGTTGGGATGTTGTCTCCATGGGGCATTAGGAATAGGATAGCTATTAATGGAGCAAACATTATCTTGCTCTAATTGTTGTTGTTCATAGGCGAGAGGACAATTGGAGTCGGGGTGCTCAGGACTCAAACAGAAATTACATGGGTTGGAGTTTACATTCATGACGGGGATAGGCTTTTGTTGAACAGAAATAGCCTCTATCTTTTTAGTTAGAGATTCGATTAAATTTTTAAGTTCTGGATCGGGTTTCATCTCAAACATACCGCCTTAATCTTGTTGAAGAAGAACTAACTAGCGAGGCGGGGGGATATCATCACTACCCCCCCAATTATTATTGCGTTTAGTTTGATCTTCTAAAAATTTGTAAGCCTCCGAGGCTCCTTTACTTAGGAAACTACCCCCATTCATTATGTCAATGACTTCTTTATGGTGGTGTAGAAGTCCTTTGAAAAAGGCAGGAACTAACGTGTCTTTTGCTAGGTTATGGTGTGGACACTCTATAAGCCGATCGGTGAAACGATTCCAAGCCTCTGAAAATGATTCATGAGGATTCTGTCGAAAAAAATGAATCTTGGAAAGCATCTCATCTGTCTTTAGGGGTGGGTAAAAATGTTCCATAAACAGCTGAACAAGTTTAGCCCACGAGTCCACAGAGTTAAGCGCTTGGGCAATTAACCAAGACGCTGCCTTATCGGCTAAGATGAAGGGAAATACCCTCAGTTTAATTTGTTCCGCACCAACCGTAAGATGATGGAATGTTGTAAGGACTTGTTCAATACTACGCATGTGTTGATAAGGTTTTTCATGGTCTAAACCATAGAAAACGGGTAACAAATTAAATATGTTTGGGGGAATTCGAAAATCCCCCACTGGGTCTACTAGAACGATGCAAGATTTAGGGCTATCGCTCAAGGCTTTGTAAAAGTCGAGAGAGGAGTCTCTCTTTCTTCAGCCATTATGTCAGGTGTGGTGGGTGGGATAATAGCTAGAGGTGTAGTGATTGGTATACTCGATAGACTTGTTTGTTGACGTTGACGGTTAATTACGTTCGGTGTTTTTCTCCGACCAGACCTTAATCTCATGCAAGTCTAAGTCTAAACACGACAACCCTCCAAACAATCTTGATATATTAGTATAAACCTCTAACTGGAGATGCGAGGTATGGAAGAAAGGAATACCTGATTGCGCCCTTGCTTCGCTTATGAATAACGTCTTGTTTACGCGTGTTCAGTGTATATAACAAGTTAGAACACTGAAAAACTTAAAAACTCAAAGTTCAAAACAAACCGGTGGAAATCTGGCAAAATTCAGCTTAGGGCGCGGGTGCGCTCACTTGGGGCGCGGGTCGCACTCCGTGTAACTTCAAGTTACAGTGTTTTAGGGCGGGTCGCGCTCAAGGTTCCAGGCGTTTGGGCGCAGGTCGCGCTCAGTGTAGTTTTTCGCAGAACTTTTCAATGCTGAAACGAACAACCACAATATGAATCAAACAAGGGTGGGTAGGTTTAATGGGACTTAAAAATGACTAATTATACTATGAAAACAATACTATGAGGTAACTAAGATGGCAGCGGCGCCATTTGATAAATGGTAAAAATGATAGTTTACCTACGAAATGAACGATGAAACTCAAAACGTAAGTAAACTAAACCTTAATACGAGTCTATATTTATCAAGTTTTCTACTCTCAATTCTATCGAAATAGAGTGGAGTAACAAATTCGTTCCACTCCTAGTTCTCTAGCATGGAATGTTTTCCAGTCTAATTAATTGGTATTAAGTCTAATGAGAGGTTTACGAGGGGAATTCTATACTACGAGGTGAATTCAATTAACAAGTTATGAATAACGAAAAGAGAGAAGGCTAAGGGTTTGAATCTAGATAAAGAATTAAAGGGAATTGAATCCACCTTAACTCGACTTAATCCTACTAACAAAGACTCATCGTGATCCAAATTGAATGCTTAACATATCAAAATAGTAATTCTAATCCCTAATTATACATGACATTTCTACCAATTCATAACTAGCATGTGAGCGATTAAACCCATTCTCATGGTGAATTAATCGTTTCTAGAGTGGAATAATTATCACGACGATTTCTAAGTTTAACAAAGATCAAGCGTCATCAAGGCTTCTTCAACCCCTCTAATGGAGGTTCAAATTTTGATTCATACCACTATCATTTCCCATTGATTTAAAACTAAACATCATACCAAAATTCTACTTGGCTAATTTAACTAACAATACTTCAATCTAATTTAACAACTCAGAAATGATACTTAACAAGAATTAAAATTAGATCTATAAATTGAAATGACAAAAATCGAAATTAACAAACTAGCTATTTTATTTATCAAAACTAATGAAGAACAATGATTCTAAGAGTTTAATCTAAAACAAGAATTGAATTTAAACTAAACTTAATTTTATTTAATGAAAACTAGATCTAGAATTATCTATTATTTTAGGTCTAACTAGCTACCATTAACAAAAGAGCTAAGCTTTGGTTTTATATGTTCAGATCCAAAAATCGTGCATGGGCTTGATCCATGTTTTGGGCCGAGAATCGCCCAAAACCAATTCTTTTCAAATTCAAAAGGCCTCTTCAGTTGCAGTTGGCTTCAACAAACTTTTCATCCACTTCTGCTCCTCCGATTGGGTCAAGGCTTAGACCATTGGAAAGCTCTTTCCGAGTCGGTCGTTTTGACATAAGGTAGGCCCAATTCCGAGGTCTGAGTCCAAAGATACGGCCTTCGGAAGTTCTATTGACTTTGAGTGCTGTTTCTGCCCGCGTCGACTTTTCAACTTTTGACCGGGCATTAGAAAGGCTTTGTCTTCTTGAATCTTGGCCTTTAATCACATAACTCCTTAGCAACCGACCTTTGATCCTTTATCTCGCTAAAGTGGCACATTTCTGCACATAATGGACTTTGAAGCCTGAAATGCATAAAAACACGTAATCAGTATTAACTTTTAATTATTAGTCACATAATTGGTCTAAAAGTATGACTGTTACAGGGTTAAAACTACAGTTTTGGGCTCTTATCAGGCAACTCTATTAAGATTAACCAAGGTGAAACCCATATCATCTGTCTTGATGCCATTCTTACTGTTAACCTTATCACACTTGAACACTGAAACCTTGAAATTAGTATAGTCTAGCAGCCATATTTCATCAATTACACCGTGAAACCCCTTGTTGGAAAATACAGAATTTTCATCCTTTGAACTTGAAACTTGGGGGTTGTTGCCATCAAACTCACTCCACTATTTTGATTAACTCGCGAAGCATCACGTTCTCTTGTGCAAAAACGATGAACCTTAATTACATAGGTAGAGTATTTCATAACATGTGGCAAAGGTCCCTTAGATATCCACCTTAAAACGTCTGACACATTGTTATTAGCATTGTTCCGCTCGTGTAGAACCTATATTGTTTAAGAAGGTTAGTCAAATTTCTTTGGGGGCATACAATACATAAAAGACATTCAGGTAATCATATACCCTTCTTTTGAGCCAATCATTAAAAGAGCGATTATGCTCTTCCTGTAACCATGTTGGCTTTTTGGCCTTGCGGGGATTGTGTTCCTTTAGGTAGTTCATGTGCTCCCTATCATATATCAGTATGAAATCACATTGTTAGCTATCAAAACCCAACAATATATTATTTGTTTATTTAAAGAACCAAAAATCCTTACTCAATATAAGGTTGAACAACTCCTGTGTTTTGTAAGACATAGTGATGTGCCTGCTCCAAGGTTTTGCTGTCAGGTGTAATGAGTTCACCACCTGATGGATGCTTCCCATTTTCTACCAGATTAGTGGTAATAATTTCCAAGGAGGTAGGAACTCTTACTGCATCTAACCCAGGTAAGAATTCACTCATAAACTTAATTGCTTCTTCAGCAATATAGTTTTCAGCTATACAAGTTTCCGGTCGATTTGGGTTTCGGACATAACTCTTTAACACCCTCATGTACCTAAATTGTTACAAGAGAATAAAGTGATAAAGTACACGTAATTTTCATTCAGAGTAGCAATGACCGATATGGAAATCAATGTACCTTTCAAATCGTGCATCCATCGAAGAAAAAACATGACCACCAACTTTAACCTCTCTAACAAGATGAACCGGTAAGTGAACCATGATATCGAAAAACAATGGTGGGAAATACTTTTCTAGCAAACATAATGTGATCACGATATCATTCTGAATTTCAGGCAACTTTTTCACATTTACTACTTTCGTGCAAAGAGCTTTGAAGAATCGACACAACCTAATAATTACATTTCTCACATGACTTGGCAAGACGGATCCTATTGCCACATGAAGTAGTTGCTTTTGTGATCAGATGTGATCATGTGACTTTAAACCATGCAATTTTAGATCTTGCATTGAAACAAGGGGCTTGAAATTTGAAGAGTATCCTTCAGGGACTTTCAACTCATGCAAGGTTTTGTATACTCTAGTTTTTTCAGCTTTAGATAATGTGTAACATGCCGGGGGTAAGTAGGTTCGCTTCTCACCAACCTTTAGGGCCAAATCCATCCTTAAACCCATCTTCTAAAAGATCAAGACTCGACTCTTAAGGTGGTCTTTTGTCTTGTTTGGAATGTTGAGTAGAGTACCAATGACACTTTGTTGCATACATTCTTCTTGATGTGCATGACGTCGAAGTTATGTGGGAGAAGCAAGTACTCCAAATCTGAAAAGATAAGAAAAGATGGACTTCTTGTTCCAAAGATTTTGTAACACCATTATCGCCTTTATCAACTTCTTGTGCTGATTTCTTTTTCCCCACAAGACTTTAATCCCTCCAACTTTACTTCATACTTTGCGACCATCCAAATAAGTTTTAGGTGCCTCCTTCAACTCATTCTCACCAAGAAAGGCTTTTTGTTGCTTCCGATCACGGTTGATGCTTTGAGATAGAAATCTTCTAGTGGATGTGTAGATATTTTTCTACAATGTTTCGACCTATATGAAGATGTGTCTTCAAAGACAAACTGGAAAAGCAAAGTAGCCTTTAACAATACCTGACAAAAGAAAGATTACCATAGGCCGGAAGATCATTGATCGTCCATAGCAATCTGGATCTCAATACAATGACTCTTGCTTGTAGGCATCATAAACCTCTACCCCTTAATGCTATAACATTTTTAAATCATCAATTAAAGGGGCTAAGTAAACGTCAATGTCTTTTCCAGTTTGTTTTTGGACCTAATATCAACATTGTCAACATCATGAACTTTCTCTTCATGCAAAGCCAAGGTGGGAGGTTGTAAGTTACCAACATCACTGCCCATAAACTGTACTTAATGCTAAGATTATTATATGGGTTGACCCCGTCTGCTGAAAGTGCAAGGAGGAGATTTCTTGATTCAGTACCAAACTCAGGCCACCTCTTGTCTACCAACTTCCAAGATTGAGAGTCTACTGGATGGCGCAGTTTTTCATCAACCAATCCCTCATTGGCATGCCATGTCAATGACTTTGCTGTTTCCGCAGACTGAAACATCTTTCTAAATCTTGCAATAGGTGGAAAGTACTACAAAACTTTAGCAGGAACACCTTTAGTTTGGTCGGTACTCTTTTTATTTTCCTTGATGTTGATACTCCACAAGTTGGGCAAGTAGTTCTATTCTTATTCTCATCCCCCCTGTAAAGTATACAGTCATTGGGACAAGCATGTATTTTTTCATATTTCATCCCATAAATTGACAACGCCTTCCTAATTGCTTGCATGCTAGAAGGCATCAAATTACCTTCGAGAAGCATCTCTCCTAAGGCTTTCAACAAATTTGTAAAACTTGTGTCACTCCAACCACCTTTAAACTTCAAATTAAACAACGTAACAATGGCTAATAGCTTCGTAATCTTTGTATAACCTTTATACAAAGGAGTCTCAAAGATCTTCAAGAAGTTCTTGAAATTTTCCAGGATCAGCCTTATACTGTTTATCTATAGCCTCCGCCATTTCCTTCATGTGTGTAGCATCAAGGGGAGTTTCAAAGAGGGGGTTTCATCACGAGGAGTCTCCAGTATTATAGGGTCCATGGGTGTTTTCATGTGTATGAACACTTGAAAAATCAGAAGCAAGATGCCTTTCCCCATGATATCTCCACACAACATATAACTTGTGTCGATACCATGTCTAAAAAGATGAAATATGACTTCTGCCTTGGTTAACTTCGTGGAGATTCCCACGACAGTCTTTGCATGGGCAATATATAAGTTTCATCATCCTTTGCAAAACTAAGAAGACTTTTAACCCCTTTAATGTATTCACTTTCGAATTCTAAGCTTGGACATCCAAGTCTTGTCCATTCCAAATTAATAAAGATCCTAAAATCCTAAAACGCCAAAATTTTCAAAAAAATCACAGACATAATTCTTCTTAAGATTTAAGATATAAAACTTCAAGTGTTTCTTGTGTGATGTGAGGTTAGTCTAAAGCTTCTAAGTTACCCGAGAGTGTGAATTACTTAACAAAAATAAATAAATACCCATTATGTGTAATCTAACGAAGAATATTAAAAATTAAATTAATTAAAATCTTACCTTTTGATGGGTTAATTACTGTTGATAAAGAAAGATGAAAAGACCCCCAAACTGCAACATAAACATTGATGGGTTAAACATTAATGACGAAAGAATAAATTTTCAGCACCAAAATTTCGACAATTTAAAGCACCAAAATTTCTACAATTTAAAGCCTAAAAAAAGAAACAAACTTATCAATATAATAACTTGCTACTGAATAATCCCAAACATGAGAGAAAATTGATTGGAAGTGGAGTGTGAGAGATAAAGAGAAGCGAGAATACGAAAGGTCAAGTGGAGTGTGAGAGATAGAGATAAGAGATTGACAGAGATATTGAGCGAGTGATTGAGAGCGTGAGGGATAGAGGGAGAGAGATTGAGAGCGTGAGGGATAGAGGGAAGAGATTGACATAGCAAAGGGCGCGCTATTTGTTTCGGTGGTTTTTTGGAGGCGCAAGATTCAAAATTTTTACTTGCCGGGCAAATTCTTTCATCAATTCTGTTGGCTGAAACTCTAAAAGAAAAGAATAATAAAATTCATGTGTCACTTTTGTTTAGTGGGGAAAACCATATATGCAGTATTTAGTCTATGTTAATATAAAAGTGACACACAAATTTGCAATGCTAGTGGCACTTTGAGAATAAAATGACACATAAACCTGATTTTTGTGTCACGTTTTTAGAAAAGTGAAACAATATCTGTTAAAGTGACACAACAAACCTCTTCCACTTCTAAAGCGACACATTTGGCCATATTGTGTCACTTTGTGGTAAAAGTGACACAAAGCCTCAAATAAAAAGCGAGACTAAAAGTCCTTTTTTTTGTAGTGTAAGTTCTTATGAAAAAATACCAAATTGTGGGCTATGTGCACAGTTGATTCATCAATTATTTGAAGTTGGAAAATAAAACATTTACTTTACTTAGAAGAAACAATACCAACTATACACAACAAATTCACATAGACCATCAAAAATGAAGTTTAATCACTTTAGAAGTTCTATGAGTATTACAAAATAAGAGGGTGTGATAAAAAAATAATTTGAAATTCCTATCTACTAGAGGAGTTTCTTGAAATTCCTATCGACAAAAGAAGAACAAGATCTCCTGGCATCGGAAGCTTTGGGTAGTACATTTACACCCCAGAACAGCTTGTATCGCGTGGAAGCTTTTGCAGAAGGCGGTACCAACAGATGACAGGGTGAAGCAGGTAGGGGTATCTCTTGCCTCCCGATGCCACTTCTGCCATCAAGAGGAGGAAAACGCACAACACATGTTATGGGATTGCAGCAAGGTTCGAGATATTTGGGCATGGGCAGCAGCCTTGTTCGAACTAAATATTCTGGATCATAACTTTAAAGCTTTACATTGAATTGCAAAAGGTAGAAGTTCTATTATTCAAGACTTGTGGAACGCTGCCATAGTCCATGTTATGGTGCAGGTATGGAAAACTCGAAACCACGAACACTTTGACAACATTCCTATCCGCTTGAGTTACATTGCGAGAGAAGTTCTGAAGGGGATCAAGGTTTCGGGCTGGCTGTCACAAGGCAAAAAACGCAATGACATGAAAGAATTTCGCATTCTTGATAGGCTTGATGTACATGTGAAAAGTGCACTAGCGCAGTTGATCCAAGAAGTGCACTGGGTCGCTCCAGTGGCTAATGTCATCAAATGCAATACCGATGGATCAGCCCAAGGAGTTCCTAGCAATGGCAGAACTGGTATGGTATGCCGGAATAAGGATTTAGCTGTGGTTGGGGTTCTGGCTGTGGGTCTGGGTCGGGTAGATAGTTATCATGCCGAATGCACAACCATAATCATGGCAGCCGAGAAAGCGGTGGAGATGAATTAGGGCTACATATGGATTGAAGCCGACTCAGAAGCTGCTGTGAAGGCCTTCAATGGCGATGCAATTCCATGGCGGTTTAGAGCGAGATGGAAGTGAGCAATTGCACTATTACAACACTAGAAGCTCTCACATGTTTGGAGAGAAGGCAACATCAGCGCGGATGCAGCAGCAAGGAAAGGATCCACCTTATTGCCTGACACTTCAGTATGGTGCACTAGAAGACCAGACTTTGTCTCTAAGATAGAAAGTCCTTTTAGGACCTGTTTCGACCCCCACCTACGTGGCAAACGTCCATTAGTAGGGGTCTCTATTTTATTCATTTAATCAACAGGGCTAAAACCCAATTCGCAATATCATGGATCAATGTACAGGCCCATTAACTCATGTGTCTAAGGCTGAACCTTAGCCACATGGCTTGCCACTAATATACATTGATTTATGTCCAGATTCATTTCTTATCAAAAAGATAATTATCAGTTGACAGTTATATTCTATCACAATTACTCAAGCAACAAGATTACTTGAGCTACAAGGACTCTCTACTCTACCTCTATAAATACCAAACTATTTTTCATAAGGAACTACGTTGAAACTTGATCCCTAGAGAATAGATCTTGGGTACGTAGGCAGCCATAATTTGGTTCAGTTTCATCTCCCCCAACATCAAATTCCTCTGTTTCTTAGTGTGTTCTTTACCATTGCTCTCGTTGTGTTGAAGCAGTTTACTGCCGAAACATAATTGGCGCCGTCTGTGGGGATTTTAGAATTCATTATCACATTAAACAATCAAGATGGTAAGCACAAGAAGCAGACCAAATAGTCGACATATTCCTCCTGCTAATAATACTCGCAACCCTCGAAATTCAAATCAGCCAATGCAAGAACCGTTGAACAATCAAGTTGCTCCTAGTGGTAAGATCAATTCTCAACATCCAACCGTAGCAGCCGCCCACCGCGCCACCACGCCTCGCTACCGCCACTCCTAATACGATTGAGCGTGAGTTACGACGAGTCATGACCAGTGCACACTCTAAGAGTAATGACCCTATTACCCGTACTTATGGGGAGAATCGGATTGGCAGGGATAACTACTATCCTAGACATGTCCGATCTCAAATGGAAGATTTACCTCTGAGAAGCAATTTCGGGGAAGACCGCCATCCGAGATATGTCCGACATGACCGGAAGGCGGGCATCCCGCAACAAGAGCAACAAAACATGGAGAAGTGGTATAATTATACCGACCACCACCCGCCAAGGGTGACTACCGCCTATACAGTCGTTTACAGGATAGACAAAGGCAATCACCGGTCGGAGCTGATCGTGCGTACCGCCAAAGATCTCTAACTCCAATAAGAGATAATGGAAGGTATCCTTCTCCACATGGGCACGACCGGGGGCGTCCAGTTGTTCGATCCAATACTTTAACTCTAATAGAACAACAGTTGAAAGAGTTGATTGCAAAAGAACTTAACGATAGAGAGTCAAGGGATGTAAAAATGAAAAACTTGACAGTCAATGATGGCGTACTTGATAAGTTTTCGCTCGACATTCAAGAAGCTTACCACCATCCCGACTTCAAACAACTAGATTTTGAACTTTATGATGAGTCGGAAGGAGATCCTGGCTTGCATGTTCTATCGTTCAAAAATAAGTTGGTGTTATGGGGTGGAGATGATCCCCTCATATGTAAGCTATTTCCATCAACTCTAAAGGGAGAAGCATTACGCTGGTTTAATGAGTTGCCTTCAAGATCAATTCACCAATTCAATGAACTAGAAAATCAGTTTGTTAATCGTTTCCGCCACAATTGCAAGACGCCAAAGGATGTCGACTCACTTCTAAACATCAAGCAACAACGTGAGAAAAAGTTACGTACTTTTGTTACTAGATTCCGGAAGGCAGCAGCACCGCCGCCGTCGCTACCGCAAACGGCGATACAAATGCCTCCGAAAGAAAGCATCACGAAAGAAAATATAAGGAAAACCTTAATCCCAGACTGGACCGACCTGACAGGAAAGGCCAACCTCGCAGATTTGAGGAAAATCGCCATCCTAGACAGGTTCGACCAGACAGGGAAAGACAGCATCACGGAAGAAAGTATAAGGAAAACCTTCATCCCAGACTGGACCGACCTGACAGGGAAGGCCGACCTCGCAGATTTGCGGAAAATCGCCATCCTAGACAGGTCCGTCCAGACAAGGAAAAAAGGCGTCACGGAAGAAAGTATAAGGAAAAACTTCATCCCAGATTGGACCGACCTGACAGGGAAGGCTCACCTCGCAGATTTGAGGAAAATCGCCATCCTAGACAGGTCCGTCCAGACAGGGAAAAAAGGCGTCATGGAAGAAAGTTTAAGGAAAACCTTCATCCCAGACTGGACCGACCTGACAGGGAAGGTCGACCTCGCAGATTTGCGGAAAATCGCCATCCTAGACAGGTCCGTCCAGACAGGGAAAAAAGGCTCGGAAGAAAGTATAAGGAAAACCTTCATCATAGACTGGACCGACTTGACATGGAAGGCCGACCTCGCAGATTAGAGAAAAACTGCCATCCCAGACAGGTCCGACCAGGCAGGGATGGAAGGTGTCACAGAAGCAACTAGAGGGAAGATCACAATCCCAGACAAACTACCGACCTAGATAGGTTGGTTACACACAAAGAAAAAGTCAATCTCCAGTCAGGCCCGAAAGTGTGTACCGCTTAAAATCTCTAACTCTTGTAAGAGGTAATAGCAGGTGTCATCTTCCACATAAGCTCGATCGGGGGCGTCTGTCTGTTTAAATCTTCTAGATAAAATGGATTTCACCCCACTTACCACGAAGTCCCTTTGATGTAACTTCCCACTCATCGTAAAGTTCATCTGAACCTTAACGAACCTTAACGAAGCTTGTCCGATTCATCCGTATCCATTGCCCGCGAATTTCCGAATCGGGTGAACGCCACTTCGGGCTTCCAACGCTCTCTTTCATGGATGCTTCTTCATGGTACTACCATATATATTTTTGAATGTGGATGACCAAGAGTTCACCACCTTCATGACCGACCAAGGCATTTTTACGCTAATTGTTATGCCTTTTGGTCGAAAAAATGCCGGTGCAACCTACCAAAAGCTTGTCAATACAATTTTTCCGACTGGCTGGGAAAAATAATGGAAGCTTATATCGATGATATAGTCGTTAAATCGAAGCATATTGGTGATCATCTTTTCGAATGGGAAAGTTATCTTAGTGCATATAGCATTGTCTTTGAAAGTCGTACTACTGAAAAAGGACATGCTCTAGCGTCTTTTGATAGCTGATTTTCCGATTGATGATTCTCCTATTAACGATGTCTTGCGCCAAGAAGAATCTATGGAAGACATTTTGCCGCCAATAACTGGGGGCGACGAAGACCAACATGAAAACGCAATTCCTAATCCCATTGACCTATGGATTGTTTAATCAGATGGCTCCCATAGTAAATCTGGGTCTGGAATTGGATGCATTTTTTGTTAAACCCGGCGGAGAAAAGATTGGGAAATATGTGCGACTTGGCTTCGTCGCTTCAAATAACGAAGCCGAGTATGAGGCTGCCATTTGTACCTTGAGAACAGCTTTGACACTGGGGGCGCAAAAGCTCCAGTTATACACGGATTCTCGCCTTGTTGCAAATCAAGTTTGGTGGGTCTTTTGAAGCAAGAGATGAGCGTATAGCGGCTTATCTTAGTTTGATACATAGTCTTGCTCAACAATTTGTTAGCATCTCTATCACTCAAAGACCACGACAGGACTTACGCCATGCGATTCATTGGCTTATCTCTCCACTAGAAGCGAAGGGCTTGACACATCACTTTTGCGTACCATCTTTTCGTCAGTCTAAGTTTGAACGTTTTTACACTCGCTTAATTCATTACTATCATTACGAAAAAATCTGACGAAGTTACCACATTTAGCTTTGTCAGTCTAAGTTTGAACGTTTTTACGCTTGCTTAATTCATTACTATCATTACGAAAAAAATCTGACGAAGTTACCACATTTAGCTTTGTCAGTCTAAGTTTGAACGTTTTTACGCTCGCTTAGTTCATTACTATCATTACGAAAAAATCTGACGAAGTTACCACATTTAGCTTTGTCAGTCTAAATTTGAACGCTTTTTACGCTCGCTTGCCATTACTATCGCTACGACAAAATCTGACGAAGTTACCACATTTAGCTTTGTCAGTCTAAGTTTGAACACTTTTTATGCTCGCTTACTCATTACTATCGCTACGACAAAATCTGACGAAGTTACTACGTTTAACTTCGCTAGTCTAAGTTTGAACGTTTTTACGCTCGCTTAGTTCGTTAATATCGCTATTTGACAAAATCGACGGTTATCGCATTTAACTTTGTCGGTTTAAGTTTGAACGCTTTTTACGCCGCTTAGTTCATTACTATCATTATTTAAAAATCGTGACGGTTACCACATTTAGCCGTCGGTTTAAGTTTGAACGCTTTTAAGCTCGCTTAGTCATTACTATCGCTATAACAAAATCGGACGGTTACTACGCTTAACTTCACCGGTCTAAGTTTGAACGCTTTTACGCCAGCTTAGTCCGTTACTATCACTACGACAATATCCAACTAAGTCACCGTGATTTCGCTTTGACAATCGAAGTTCTAACGCTTTTACACTCGCTTAGTCTAATTTTGCCGAAGTTAAGTATGCATTAGGGCGTTTTTCTCTCACGGGGCGACGTTCTATTTCATTTCAACCGCATAAATCTACAACATTGTCGGTTTTCCGCGGTATGTTATCCGACACAACAACAATATTAAATAATAAACCCATATTTATTTTTATTTTTCATCAAAAAGTTTTTTAGCTCTATAGTATTACATTCACACAATTACCTAAACAATTGTCAATTGTCTCTCAAATTGTCTTACGGTTGTTCGATTAAATCTTCATTTTCTTATTCGAAATCTGCATTCGCTTCGCTTAGTGCTTTCGGTTAACTATTTTCCGCAGTCATTATTTTTTAAGGCATTGTGCCGATCTTTCTATGAAAAATTTTCCGAAATAAAAATTTTCGGGCAACTTCATTATTTTTTCTAAGGCATTGTGCCGATCTTTCGACGAAAAATTCTCTGAACAAAAATTTTCGTCAGTGTCATTATTTTTTCTAAGGCATTGTGCCGATCTTTTTAAGAAAAATTTTCCGAACGAAAATTTTCGTCAATGTCATTATTATTATTTTTTTCTATGGCATTGTGCCGATCTTTCTCTGAAAAATTTTCCGGCGAAAATTTTAAATTTTCATTAATTAATTTTTCTAAGGCACTTCGTGTTTATCTTTCTCTGAAAAATTTTCCCGAACGAAAAATTTTCACAATGTCATTATTATTATTTTTTCTATGGCATTGTGCCGATCTTTCTCTGAAAAATTTTCCGAGCGAAAATTTTCGTCAGCTTCATTATTTTTTTCTATGGCATTGTGCCGATCTTTCTCTTAAAAATTTTCCGAGCGAAAATTTTCGTCATTATCATTATTTTTTCTAAGGCATTCTCGCGATCTTTCTCTGAGAAATTTACCGACCGAAATTTTTGACAAATTTCATTATTTTTTCTAAGGCATTAAGCCGAACTTTCTGAGCGAAACTTTCCGAGGCTCGTACAACTGTTGTTTCTCCGTGCGGCAAAAATTCGCATTACGTTAACTTTCTAAGCGAAAACTTTATTCAGCTTCTTTATTATTATTTTTTCTACGGCATTGTGATCTTTCCGTTCGAAACTTTTCGTCAATATCTTTTGCTCGTAATTCCGCCGTTTCAACCTGCGACGCAAATACAAATTTTTTCGTTAGTCTTTCAGACTTAACCAAAATTTGAAGCTAACTGGAAAAAAATAAAATACTGACATACCTGTTTCATGCTGTCGAATTTTTTTGCCACCGCTTTGTCATATTCTTCGAACTTTTCTCCGTCTTCTTCGGCAGCTCAAAGTAACTCAATAATTGCTCAATTTCTTTGATTAAATTGTACTCCCGCAACTTAATTGTGAGTAAGCCGTTACTACTTCATCTTCTTCGATTTTCGTTTCAAATTCGTACACTTCCTCCATTTCAAATTTCTCGAGTCCTAGTATTTTTTTTTTTTTTTTTTTTTTTTTTTTTTATTTCCTTAAGCGACCATCGACGCGGTTCCAGGTAGTCGCTGTATCTGTCACCTTCTTTCCACCTCACCAAGTCTGCGATCGTCATTGAGTTTTCTTCTCGAGTATTTTTCGCCCGTATAGTACGGTAGTTACTACCTGAAAAAACAAGAAAAACGGGTCAGATGGGTCAAAAACCGGGTCAGCTAGCTCAAAAATCGGGTTCACAAGATCCGGTGTAATTAACAGTACCAAAATCTCATAATCTTATATGATAATAATTCACACGTGACTGCCCTTCCCAATGGGACCAGCTTATTCTTGGCTGACACTCATCTTCTGGGCATTCAACAATTCAAGGACGACCAAACATCCATCCATTAAAATTTTATCTTCATCAATTAAGAAAGTAATCACGACCTTATGGATAAAGTTAGAGTACAGTACAAAGTGATACATCACAGCCCGAATATGGTAATGCCGGGTTTGAGCTTGACATTGATGTCACTATATTCTAACATTTTGAGTTTTTAGTTATCCTAACTAAACAAACACCATACTAACCTTTTCTTCAAAACCCGTAACTTTTCTTCATCTAAACTTCTCTTGCTTACGTCTGTGTAAAGTGTTTTTTATGGAGTGGGATATGCGGCCCCAAGACTTATATAGGATTACGCCGGGTTTTCCACAGCTTTGGGTGGAATTCTTCTCAACCTCGACTTCATCTCTACTCTCAATTCTTATCTCATCCCAACACTTTGAGTCCAATTCTGTTTAACTTCCTTTTATTATTATTATTACTATACTGCCCCTACGTTTAATTTTCAACGGTATAATCCAAATATCGCTATTCCGTTGGCACACTTCGTCGAATTCAGATTTCGTGTTATCACGTGATGCGTTCGGTACAGTTTTCACCAATCAATTTCTTTTGCAATTTTATTTATGTGCATTTTTTATTTTTTCTGTACATTTTCGGCCATCTTTTCTTTAACTACGTCATTGCGTCCCGTCTACATTTATTTGACATTATTTCGTTTCCGATAATTCATGAATTTTTTCCGAATGTCCATTTTCCTATCGTTTCCGTTCACACGACACTTTGTTATACATTCCGCTTACTTTTTTCTTATTCCAAGTTTTTCTTGATTTTTCTTCTTTTCTTTGCCATGTGAACTTTGTTCGCATGACATAGAGGGGGCGGTGTTTCGACCCCCACCTATGTGGCAAACGTCCATTAGTAGGGGTCTCTATTTTATTCATTTAATCAACAGGGCTAAAACCCAATTCGCAATATCATGGATCAATGTACAGGCCCATTAACTCATGTGTCTAAGGCTGAACCTTAGCCACATGGCTTGCCACTAATATACATTGATTTATGTCTAGATTCATTTCTTATCAAAAAGATAATTATCAGTTGACAGTTATATTCTATCACAATTACTCAAGCAACAAGATTACTTGAGCTACAAGGACTCTCTACTCTACCTCTATAAATACCAAACTATTTTTCATAAGGAACTATGTTGAAACTTGATCCCTAGAGAATAGATCTTGGGTACGTAGGCAGCCATTATTTGGTTCAGTTTCATCTCCCCCAACATCAAATTCCTCTGTTTCTTAGTGTGTTCTTTACCATTGCTCTCGTTGTGTTGAAGCAGTTTACTGCCGAAACAGGACCTATTATTAATTTGGATGATAAAGCATGTAACTTGTATTATCTTTGACAACTCCTTTCATTAATAAATTTCCTTACTTGCGTGCAAAAAAAAACTAGTTTCTTGAAGAAACTAAGGAGGTGCTGGTGGTATCTATGACGAGCAAATGGAGGTGCTAGTGTCTTCTATGAGCTGCTGAGAAAGGATCCATAGCAATCCACCCTCATATAGCCATGTAAATCCTATTCTTAGGCTTGGCAATAATGGTCAGTCCATACAATTCAAAGATAAGCGAAAAACTTTAACGTGGTACCATGCTATATGCATGGAAGAAAAGTTGTGCCTAGTTTTTTGTTCTCAAGTTGGCAGATCAAGCTTTTAATAGGTACTATAGAAGAATTTACATCTAGCCATATAGTTCAATAAATCATATTAGTCATCTACATGCTTATGCTATATGTCAACACTACGCTCACGCAGTCAATAAATCTATAAATTTTAGTCATTTTTGATATTTGATTGGCAGAGATACGCTTACAAACAAAGCTTTTGAGCCAGAGTTGAGGATCAATTGTAGTGAGGTTTTGATCATCAAGGCGCTTCCATGTTTTGATCGACTTCACTGCTCCCCAACCTTTCTTATCTGTCTTTTCCAGTGTCACGATGACCACTCTAGCCCTTCTATCCCACCCAACTATTCCATAAGCATGGTACCCAAATGCTTATTAATAAATTAGAGAAAACTAAAATGAAAATTCAAAAATTTGAACAGATAAAAATCAAAATTTAGGAGAAAATGAGGTACTTTTTTCTCCATTCTGAGATGTTAGAGAAGGTTCATCAAATATGAGTTAGGTTTGAATAAGAATTCAGATTGGCGAACCTACGCTTTCCACTTGAATTTGACAAAACCGAAGTGAAATCAAATTTGGGAGAAAGTAGAGGAGGCACCTTTTTCTCCATGCACAGAGGAGATGGAAGAGAAGTTTTACCAATAGTGGCGTGACTGCGATTTCCTCCATTGTTACTCAATTTTTTGACTGTGTTTGTTAAATTTTAACTGGAAAGGAAAGGATATACTTTTTTTGTGTTTCATCGGAAAAACAAAGATTTATTTTCTAATGGATAAACCTCGAACTCAAGACGCATAGTGAATGTGTGCTTGTTCTGGCTTAGTCACGAAGGAAATATTTATTGACGGTTCACTGTTTCTTAGCGATTTACTGATGTTTATTTTATTTGTTATTGATGGTTCAATTAAACGCCAAAATGGTCAAATAATGCACCCTAAAAAATTGCGAAGGGTGTTAATCCTTTATTATATTGCTAACCTGACTGTTTTTGGAAACACGTAATAAATTTATCATATTTTCTTGACGCCTGTGTCTTACACGACATAATGTTGGAATAGCCATCATGAAATTATTATATTTTCTTGATGCCTGTGTCTTACACGACATAATGTTGGAATAGCCGTTATGAAATTATCATTTTTTCTTGATGCCTGTGTCTTACACGACATAATGTTGGAATAGCCGTCATGAAATTATCATATTTTCTTGACGCCTGTGTCATACACAACATATTGTTGCAATTTCCGTCATAAAAATATCACCAAGACACCTATCTTGACGTTTTTCAACAAAACCGTCAAGATAGATAAAAAACATACGTCATAATATGTCCTTTTTTTAGTAGTGATATGCTACCAACTACAAAATTTTAAAAATTATTT
Source organism: Coptis chinensis (assembly GCF_015680905.1). Taxonomy (NCBI): domain Eukaryota; kingdom Viridiplantae; phylum Streptophyta; class Magnoliopsida; order Ranunculales; family Ranunculaceae; genus Coptis; species Coptis chinensis. The sequence continues at coordinate 89,407,623 of NC_141460.1, forward strand.
TTCTTCATTCTAAACAGTGTCTAGCTAACTGAAAGAATTTGGAGTTTTCTAATTAATGAACGTGCAAGCACGGATAACCTCCCTCAAATTCTTAAGTGACCTGGCCGTTGGTTTGATAGAAAAATACAAAAAAATTAATTAATCTTAGTTAAAATTAGTAAACCCACCCACTACCAAAGCACGTTTCACAGACCTGACATCTAGGCCCAACACGAAGCCCATAGTAAAAAGCCTTATCCCAATTCTTAAAGCTTTATAACTAATAAGGTTAACTTTTTACAGGACTTCACAATCCACACTGTGTACCCGGACCAGTACTCGTATAATTGTTAAAATAACATAGACGTGCTTCAAGGATGTTGAAAATGCTATTTATACGCGTAGGAATGACGCTCCAGGTAACACCTCTTTACATCTTCGAATCTACTGTAAGAGGATTATATTTCTAGTAATAATCAAGCTATTTTTGCATGCTCGTTAGGAATTGCTTATTATACTTAAAACTTGCATGAGATTAAGATCTACTACACATAAACCTGCCTTATTAGTTTATCATCGGTGCAAAAATAATCGCCTATCTAGACATTCACACATCACCACACACACACCACCTACACCCACCCTAACTAAATTTGTAGCAATGGGTGAAGAAATAGTAGAGAAACCACTCTTTGATTTTTATAAGGCTTTAAACGATGGACCTGAGTCTTGCATCATTCTTGCAGATACTATGGGAGATTTTAGAATCCCCCCCAATATATTTAATTTGCTACCTATTTTCCATGGGTTAGACCATGAGAAGCCTTATTAACACTTATGTAGGATACAACAAGTTATTACTATATTCCATCATCCTAACATAACACCTACACAAATAAAGCTCAGGGTGTTTCCTTTCACCCTAGCTGACAAAGCAACAGCTTGGCTAACATCACAAAAGCCAAACTCTATCGACATATGGGGAAAACTAGTCGAATTATTTACGGAACAATTTTACGCACCACAGAAGACTGATGATATGCTATCACATATTCATTTATTTCGCCAAAAGCCTTAAGAATCCTTTTCTGAGGCTTGGAATCGTTTCACTGATCTTGTAGTAGAATGTCCCCATCATAATCTTGGTAAAGACACAGTAGTTTGTGCCTTCTTCAAAGGCTTATCCCAACACTATAAGGAGACTTTAGATATCATTAACGGAGGTAATTTCTTAAGCAAAGGAGCCACAGATGCTTATAACTTTCTAGATAAAAATCAATTTAAGAAAAGTAACAATTGGGGAGGTAACGATTACTCCCGCTCCATCCCTTCTTCTTCTACAGCTAAGGCAGCCAGTATGTTTGAGGTTAAATCAGATCCTGAACTTAGAACTTTAATTGAATTCCTTACTTATAAGGTAGATGCCCTTTCTGTAAATAAACAAGAAGTGAAACCCACTCCAGTCATGAATATAAACTCTCATTGTTGTAATTTCTATTTTAGTCCTGAGCATTCTGACTTCTATTGTTCTCTTGTCCATGAACATACACTACCATAGCCAGACAATTTCTGCGCTTTTAATAACAACCCTAACATACAATAGAGGCAAAACACTAATTATAATCCACAACAACAAGATACACCTCTAAATGTTAATAATCAAAATGTTAGGCCCACTACAAACTTCCACCAATTTAACCAACATCTAGGACAAGGACAAGTAGGTGACCAGAATAGAAGTTTAGTGCCCATGACCCAGAACTATTAACATCCAGACATGAACGCTCATCAAGCTTTAGTTCTGGTAACTCCACCAGTTAAACCATCTACAGAGGACGTAGTAGTAACTTTGCTGCAACATCAAAATCAAATTATGCAACAAAACTCCAACTTGATGAAGGAACAAAATGAACAAAACTGCAGATTTATGAAAGATCAGCATGATCAAAACACTAACATGCTACAATAAATAATGCAAATGATGCAGTCTTTGTGTGAAAAGGTTATTGATCTATCTCCTAACCAAAATAATAACCAAAACGACATGTTTCCAAGTCAAGAAGTGCCTAATCCTAAGTATACAAACACTACCTTCGAAGTAAATAGTATTTAATGTTATGGTAATATAAACCAAGGGGACCTACAGGCAGTCACTACCCTTCGTTCGAGTAAGGTAGTTGATAACCAAGTAACTATGCCTAAAGATCACCCACAAACTAAGAATGAAACCATACCAAATACTGTCATGGAAACTGAAGACCCTATAATTGTAGAAGTTCCAGTCCAACCACAACCAAAAGAGAAAACCTTACAAGACCAAATAATAGAAATTGATGATCCTACACCTGTAGAGGTTATAATATGGAAACCTAGTTGGAAAATGGCAACGGAGAAAGACAAGGTTAATAATATTGTTGACCTTTATGCTAAGTATAGAGAAAAACCACCATTTTCACATAGACTAGTTGTGTCTAAAAAGGACTAGAATTTTGATGAGATTAGGGAAGTGTTTAAAAATCTGAATATAAACCTACCTTTTTCTAGATGCTATAAAAAGTCTACCTGGACACGCTAAGTTTCTAAAAGAGTTGTGCACCACGAAGAGAAAAACCAACATACTTAGAGAAGCCTTCTTAACTAAACAATACCCATCTTTATCCGAACATAACAGATCGTTAAGTACAAGGACCACAATTAGATCCTCTTTGTACAATGCACCTTAGGCGATAACTTCATAACAACTGCACTATTAGACCTAGGGGCGAGTGTTAACTTACTCCATTTTTATTTATATAAAAAATTAGGTCTCCATGAGCTTAAACAAACCAAAATGACTTTGTAGTTAGCCGATCGTTCTATTAAGTATCCCAAAGGTGTAGTTGAAAACATTCTCGTTAAAGTTCAAGATTTTTACTACCCAACTGACTTTGTTATTCTTGACACAAAAGTTGCACATTATTCTATTCCCATAATCTTAAGTAATCCTTTCTTGGCAATTGCTAATGCCTAAATCAATTGTCGGGATGGATCAATGACTCTTTCCTTTGGGAATGCAATGCGAGGAAGTTAACATTTTAAGACTCAAGCATGGAAAACTAGGTTTGCATATAGAAGGAGAAGTGAAGTATATTGAGAGTCTTGTATATCACATTAGTGTAGCCGATGCCTTACTCTCCACACTAGTAGATACCCCTCTTAGGGAAGAAGACAAAGATCACAATTTTGACTCCCTAAACATAACTGAAATAGATGAAGAATTTTCCACCCTGCCTTCCGACCTTATGGGAGATGAAGTCAATCTCACAATGAATGAGATAGATGAATTTCTCAAAGAAGCAGATGAATACCACAATTATGTGGATGCGAACAACCTAGATGAAGAATTCGACGAGTTTCTGAGAGCCTGTGATGATCCAGCCTCTCAAGAAGTACCTAGAGCACTAATAAGCACCTAAAAGTGTAGTTTAAACCTTTTAATAGTATTCTACGTAGGCCAATTATGTTTATAATAAATAAAAGTTAGTACTGTTTATGTATTTTTATGCATTTCAGGACTTGAAGTTGATTAGGTGATTAAAAGCACCACTTTAGCATGGAAAATGAGTCAAGATGATTGCTGAGGAAGTTCTACCTTTAAAGCCCAAGAATCATTGAGAAAAGACTTTTTCAAGCCTAGTCAAAGTCAATCTGGGTAGAAAAAGACAGAAAAGTCAATAGAACTTCAACAGGACGTATCTTTGGACTCAGGGCCTCCGAATTGGGTCTACTTTATGTCAAAATAACCAACTCGAATCACCTTTCCAATGGACCCGTCCTTTCCCTAATAAGAGCTGTAAAAGTGGATGAAAAGGGTATGAAAATAATTTCTAACAGTTTGTGGCCTCTTTAGACCTAACCTAATGGACTTTGGGCTCACATTAGAGGTCTAAAGTCCCCTTTTGGCCCATGCATGAAATATTAACCCTAACCCTCTCCTATATAAAGAGGGTTAAGGCTAAACTTAATACTCCTCTTCTAGCAAACCCTCAGTAGTTTTAGTTTTAATAATTTTTTCTAACAACCTCTTAGTTATAATTAGTTTTACTTTCTTTAGGGTTAGAATAATTTAGTTTGTAGCCACCATTAATTCCCATCAATAAAAAGTTTTAGTATTTCAATTATGGTATTTTCTTTATACTATGTCTTATTATTATTGTTTAGTTAGCATGATTTCTATGACACAAAGGTAAACCTCCATTAGAGGAGCTTTATGAAGCCATGTGAGGATGATTAAACATTAGTTTAGTATTGTTTTGCCTTAAAAACTTCAAGTTCTTCATTGTGAGTGTCTAGAGATAGAGCTCATAACGTAGAACTAGAGTATAGCGCCACCACCAAAGAGATTTGTGGTGGAGCTAAATTCTTATGCTAGTGAAGCCTTGATCCGAGAGGACTTGGTAGTCACTAGGCATTAAAACAAGCGATTCGATACTAACTAATAGTCAATCGAATCGCGTGGCGGGTTAAACCCCTTCTAATCTCTTCTCTTGTCATTTAATACACTGTTTTTCACCCTCAAATCTACTGTTTTGACTATCACTAGTAAAGTATATTTCTAATCTAGACTTGCATTCAAGTAGTGTACGACTAGAGTGGTACGAACATAACTACTCTCCTCTTTATTACATGATTTAGAGAGTTTCATATCTTGATGAGTTTATGACTATTTAGTACCACATACTTTCATTTTTTTTCCTAAATGGTTCCTGTACTTTGTTTCTCGTGTATTAGTACCACGAACTCTTAATTTGTTTCAATTTAATACCTCAGTCTGTTTTTCGTTCAATTTGTCTAACTACGCTAAATAACCCAATTAGCCCAATGTCAAGATGACATTAGTGCTTCTTAATTTGAGTTTTGATTCCCTTAATTATCTTTGTTGTCTCCGTTAACTCTCTCTCTCTAAACCTTCTATCCAAAACATTTGTCATTTTTTGAATTTAAAGTTTGTTGTAAGAAAATCTGAAACATTCTATCTCTCTCAGTCTGGTATTAACCAATAGATCGAACTCCTCTCCACATCATCAATCTTAAAACCACTTATTTGTAACCAAAGAAAACCTTCACTCCTTCTTTCACACTCACTCCGTGTTTTAAACCCATCGATTACCACTCGTTTCAACACTCAGATATGTAACCGGGTTCATCGATCAGGTGGTCACTTATCATACTCGCCTTTGAACTCTGGGTCGAATTTTAGTGATAGGCCACCGACTGAAATGGCACCGTTGTTTCTTGGTTGAGATTATGAACATTAGCTTATTGTTATGGATAAACTAAGTGGTGAGGGTGCTAATAAACAACAGATGATTGATTTCATGTTTTGACCTGCTTCAAACAACAATCCATTTTCTAGCGCACATCCAAAAGATACATCAGGTCTTCCACGTCCCTGACGGTTTCCAATGTTGTTTCCTTTGCATTTATGAACCAATTATTTATCTGTTTCTGAGACAAACCAATTGATTCCGCTGAAGCAACCTTCTGTGTCTCCGATGGATATGGCCATTTATAGTGTAGTTTTCACCAATTGAGTATCTTTTGCTCCAGTAACATTCTATCTCTCTCAGTCGGATGAAATTTTTTTGCCTGAGATTCAATCAATTAAATAACCCAATTTGGGCTAATTGGGTTATTTACCCCTAAATTTTCTAATCTAATTGGGTTAATTGGGCTATTTGTGCTAATTGTGTTATTTACCCCTAAATTTTCTAATCTAATTGGGTTAATTGGGCTAATTGGGTTATTTAGCGCCATTAGACAAATTGGACGGAAAACTGACGGAGGTGCTAAATTGAAACAAATTAAGAGTTTGTGGTACTAATATGCGAGAAACAAGGTATATGTGCCATTTAGGGAAAAAAATGAAAGTACGTGGTACTAAATAGTCTTATCTTGATAATATACTGTTTCTTGCACTCTTCAATATTTACTGCTTTAACTTAGATAAGTCTTTCTTATCAATAGCGCTGCTTGCCATCTAGTTCATTTATATTACGCGTGTTTAGATTACAAAATACTATTTTTACTATTCACAAAACACACACTGAAAACACTGTTCGTAATTTCTTTGAATTTTCTCTACTATCTTGTTAGAGAGCATATGAGTTGTTCAACCAACTCTATGCCCTCCCCGTGACCTAACTCTAAAAATTTCAAACCCTAGTTTTAATTCACGAAGCCCTCAATTTTGTATTAAGCTAATTAGCCCAATTAGCCCAATTAACCCAATTAGTATTTAACTAATTGGGCTAATTATATTTAACTTCACAAGATCATGCCCAATTTTCCCTATTGCTAAGCGTGCACGCGCCCTAGGTTAAATATAGTAAATTAATCTTTTAATATTATTTGCAATATTCTCTAACGAGTACAATACAGTACTCGTATGCTATAAATTACAAAATTAAAAAAAAAAATATTTTTCTTCATTCTAAATGGTGTCTAGCAAACTGAAAGAATTTGGGATTCTCTAATTAAGGAACGTGCACGGACAGACAACCTCCCTCAAATTCCTAAGTGACCTGGCTGTTGGTTTGATAAAAAATACAAAAAATAAATAAATAATTAATCTTAGTTAAATTAGTAAGCCCACCCATTACCAAAGCCTGTTTCATAGGCCTGACATCCAGGCCCAACACGAAGCCTATAGTAAAAAACATTTTCCTAATTCTTAAAGTTTTAAAACTAATAAGGTTAAACTTTTTACAGAACTTCACAATCCACACCGTGTAACTGGAACAGTACTCGTATAATTGTTCAAGTAACATAGACGTGCTTCAAGGCTGTTGAAGACGCTATTTATACACGTAGCAAGGACGCTGTAGGTAACATCTTTTTACATCCTCGAATTGATATTAGAGGATTATATTTCTAGTAATAATCAGGCTATATTTGCATGCTCGTTAGGAATTGACTATTAGACTTAGAACTTGCATGAGATAATCACATAAACCTGCCATATTAGTTTATCATAGACACAGAAATAATCACCTATCTAGAAATTCACCAAGCACCACACGCACACCACCTACACCTACCACAACTATATTTGTAGGAATGGGTGAAGAAATAGCAGAGAGACCCCTCTCTAATTTCTATAAGGCTTTAAACGATAGACTTGAGTCCTACATAATTCTTGCAGATACTACAGGAGATTATTTCAGAATCCCCCCCAATATATTTTATCTGCTACCTGTTTTTCATGAGTTAGACCATGAGAAGCCTTATCAACACTTACGTAGGATACAACAAGTTCTTACTACATTTCATCATCCTAATGTAAGACCTTAACAAATAAAGCTCAGGGTGTTTCCTTTCATCCTAGTTTACGACAAAGCTTGCTTGGCTAAAAGACAAAAAGCCGAACTATGTCGACACATGGGAAAAATTAGTTGAATTATTAATGGAACAATTTTATCCACCACAGAAGACTGATGAAATGCTATCACATTTTCATTTATTTTGCCAAAAGCCTCAAGAATCCTTTTCTAAGGCTTGGAATCGTTTCACTGTTCTTTTAGTAGAATGTCCCTATCATAATCTTGGTAAAGACACACTAGTTCAGGCCTTCTTTAAAGGCATATCCGAACATCATAAATTGACTTTAGATATCATGAATGGAGGAAATTTCCTAGGTAAAGGAGCCCCATATGCTTATAACTTTCTAGATAATCAATCCAAGAAAAGTAACAACTTGGGAGGTAACGATTACTCCCACTCCATTCCTTCTTCTTTTATAGATAAGGCAGCCAGTATGTTTGAGGTTAAACAAGATCCTAAACATAAAACTTTAATTGAATCCCTCACTCGTAAGGTAGATGCCCTTTCTGTCAATAAACAAGAAGAGAAACCCACTTTAATAATGAATATAAACTCTCTTCGCTGTAATTTTTGTTTTAGTCTTGAGCATTCCAATCATTATTGTCCTCTTGCTTATGAACAACCGCCATCACAGCCAGAAGTTGTCTGCGCTTTTAATTATATACCTAACGCATCTTGGAGACAAAATCTTAATTTTAGTTGGGATAATAATCACCATCAAGCGGCACCTCTAGGTTTTAGTAATCAAAACGTTATGCCCACCAACAACTACAATCAATATCAACCAAGGCAAGGACAAGGGCAAGGTAATAATAATAATAATAATAGTAATAATAATAATAGAAGTTTAGTCCCGGTTAATAACAACTATCAAAATCCACCCATTAATAATCAACATGAGATAGTTCCTGTTACACAACCCGTGGCAACTAAACCTTCCCAAATTGATAGATTCGATGCATACATGCAAGCTTAACAACATATATTACTAGCTATCCAACAATCCATTAAACATTTATCCCAAGAAAAAACCCAACAAAAAGGCGTGTTTCTAGGTCAACCCGTACCTAATCCAAAATCAACAAACATAGCCTTTGAATTTACTGGTAATCCTAGTAATGACAATTTAATACAAGGAGAATTAAAAGCCGTAACTACTCTCTGTTTAGGGAAAGTGGTTGAAAACAAACTTATAATGCCTGAGGATTCCCCACAAATTGAAAAAGAAAATGAAACCTTACTAGATACCGTAGTTGAAACTGAAGATCTTACCACTGTAGAAGTACCAGTTAAACCTCAACCTAAGGGGAAAATAACAAAAGTTAAAGAAAAGCGCAATACTCCTATTGACCCTAATGCTAAATATAAGGAAAAAGCCCCATTTCCCCAGAGACTAGCTATGCTAAAGAAGGACAATAATTTTGACGAGATTAGGGAAGTGTTCAAATATTTAATGATAAACCTACCTTTCCTCCTTGATGCCATAAAACATCTTCCAAAACACGCTAAGTTTCTCAAAGATTTGTGCTCTACAAAGAGAAAAACAAATATACCTAAAGAAACCTTTTAACGAAACAATTTCCCTTTTATCCGAAAGCACAACATAATCGTTAAGTACAAAAAACCCTAGTCATCCCAATCAGATAATGATAGAAAATCTCTCCCAAGATTATTTTAATAAAACTTTTCTAGAAAATTAGATGCACAAATATCTTTCCTTTGGTAGTAATCGAGGGATGCTTACATCTAATAAGTACATGCCCCTTAGAATCTACTCCTATCCATGATATAGTTCCCGAGTTTGAAGAACTCATTCCCCAACAAAATCTGCATTATAGAGGAGGAAGACCCTTTTGAATCCCTCATTCCCTCCTCCCACCCCCCCGAGCTTAAACCTCTTCCCACTGAGTTAAAATACATTCATCTTGATCTGGATGGCACTCATCCTATTATCTCATCTCAGTTATCTGCTTTTGAAGAGGCAAATTTGATTAGGGTTATTCGTGAACATCGTTCTGCGATTGGTTGGTCTTTAGATGATATTAAGAGTATTGACCCTAGCGTATCCAAACATCGCATACATTTGGAGGATAATGTGAAAACCTCCCGTGAGCCACAACGTCGTTTGAACCCTACCATGAAAGAAGTAGTTAGAGCAGAAGTTTTGAGATTACTCGATGCTGGCATTATATACCCCATCTCAGATAGTGAATGGGTGAGCCCAGTTCATGTAGTCCTTAAGAAATCAGGTGTTATAATCATTCGTAATGTCGATGGAGAGTTAGTTTCCACCCAAGTTCCTATAACGTGGTGGATTTGTATTGATTATAGGAAGCTAAATGCTATGACACGTAAGGATCACTTTCCTTTATCCTTTGTTGACACAATGCTTGAACGTCTAACCAGCCATGCTTACTATTATTTTTTAGACGGCTACTCTGGCTATTTCTAGATTATTATTGACCTTGATGACCTAGAGAAGATTATATTCACATGTCCCTTTAGTACATATGTATATAAAAGAATGCCCTTTGGCTTTTGTAATGCACTGTACTTTCCAAATGTATCTTTGCATATTTTAGTGACATGGTGGAGAAATTCATGGAAGTGTTTATGGATGATTTTTCCATTCATGGTCATTCCTTTGTAGATTGTCTTTCAAATCTTTCTAAAGTTTTGAAACGGTGTCGAAAAGAACTTAGTCTTAAACTGGGAAAAGTGTCATTTTATGGTCACTAAAGGCATAGTTTTAGGTCATATTGTTTCTAAAATGGAATAGAAGTAGATAAAGCTAAAATAGATAAGATAGTGTCTCTGCCTATACCATGGACTGTTTTGTGACATTAGGGCCTTTCTAGGCCATGCAGGTTTCTACTGAGGCGTTTCATAAAGATTTTTCAAAAATAGTTAAGCCTTTAACAAAATTGGTTTTAAAAGATATTATTTTTTTGATTTTAATCATGACTGCAAATAGGCTTTTTGAAACTTTTAAAGCCGTTTTAACCTCTGATCTATCATACAACCACCGGACCGGTCTAAACCTTTTGAACTTATGTGTGATGCTAGTGATTATATTGTTGGTCTTTGTGCTAGGATAGAAGTTAGATAATAAGTATTCTTGTTATTTTTATGCTAGTAAAACCTTAAATGATGCTCAACGTAATTACACTACTACTGAAAAGGAATTTCTAGATGTTGTTTATGCCTTAGATAAGTTCCATCCCTACTTGGTTGGTTCCACGACCATCATCTATACAGACCATGCCGCGCTTAGGTACTTTCTCCCGAAGAAGGATGCTAAACAGAGATTGATCTGTTGGATTCTTCTCCTAACTGAATTTACCTTAGAAATTAAGGATAAAAAAAAGCTGAAAATGTAGTTGTAGATCACTTATATAGGTTAACTAATGAGGATGACAGTGATTCCAAATCAATATCTGATCCTTTTCCGGATTTTTGGCCAAAGTTAAGTTTTACTACTGGGATGAACCCTACCTTTTTAAGTATTGTGCAGATCAGATAATTCATCATTGCATTCCCCAGTGGGAGCACAATGAAGTCTTATCCTTCGCCATAAACAATCATCTTGGGGTCATTTTAGTAGAAAGAAAATTGCCGCCAAAGTTCTTCAATATATTTTTATTGGTCGACCCTTTTCAAGATACCCATGCACATTTAAAGCGTGTATTAGATGTCAACAACTAATAGGTTGACATCTAATACACGCTTAAATCCTATTCTTATAGTGGAGATTTTTATGTTTGGGGTATTAATTTTATGGGACCGTTTCCGTGATCGCGATGGTTTCATTTATATTATTGTAGTTGTAAACTACTTTTCTAAATAGGTTGAAGCCATGGCTTTGAAGTTTTAGATAGTAGTGTGTAACTTCAAAAGAGTTTGTAAGAAGTAAGGTTCATCCTAAATTGTTTAGAGTTTCGGTGTGGGAGTTAAGAAGAAGAAAGGTAGACTCTTGTTATAGATTTGTTTAATTTAAGCTAATGAAAACATGAAAACTCAAGTTGATGGTATGGAAATGACATGAAAACATTGAAAGACGTATTGATTGAAGATTGAAATAAGAACAACAAGATAAGATTGAAGATTGAAACAAACAAAGTAAAATAACAAGATTTAAATCAAAGGAAATGAAGAACAATAAAATCAAGGACTTGAATTGAAAAACTAGACAAGAAAATTAAAACAAATCAAATAGGTTGGACCCTAAAACAATGGATGCTTTCTCTCTCCCTAACTTTTAGATTATATACTCCTACTTTTGCCTTTTACTGATTTGTCCTTCTCCATTACAGATGAGACACCTCACACTTCACTTTTACTTTTGCTTTCTTTTTTGCTTTTTGATTTCTTCTTGACCAAGGTAGGTTTTGGGAGAATGTCATATTTTGAGATAAGGGCCTCCATCTCCAGTCTTCTGAGTTGAAGTCTTTAACCTTGACCTTTGACTTTGACCGTTGACCTTAACTGTTGACTTTGATTTTTTTTCCAGAACTTTTCCATAGTAGGTTCTGGTCTTCATAATAAGCGTGATTAAGGCTCCTTTGGGTGTTAAGACGTAACTTTTATGATAAGTGGTCTAAAATACTCCATAACCTGAAAAAGGCAATAAAAGCTATGAGTTGTCTTTTCGTTAAACGTAAGAACGGTTGTAATGTAGTAATATAAAGGTAATAAAATGCAAATTTGGGAGCTGATCACCACCCCCAAATAGCATCTTGTTTGTTCTCAAGCAAGGATGAGAGAAAAAACTAAGATCACAAATGAGTGATTTATTATAAGTTATACTAATCTCGTTTCGCAGAGTGCGATTGCATTGACCATATGCAACAAGGCCTTAAACCAACAGGAATTCCATAGTAGACGAGCTTTAAGCCTCGTGAGAGTTTTCCAGTGAAGGTACTCACAAACTTCTTCTATTTAGTACAAAGGGTCTTGTTTCCTAATTTATTCTCAGAAGTTCATACATCTCATTAGCGGTGAATAAGGACAAGCTCCTTTGAACTTAGAATAACATATGTACAATAATTTAATCATCTAAAGATAAACTTTCAAAACGTGAGCATTGAAATGCAAAAGCAAAGTTGTTTCTGAGACTTTTAGAGAGCGTCCTTAAGGTGGGATTCTCACAGGAGTGTGTTGCAATGACAACTCTCTGATAGATTCACTCAAGGTTCCTTCACAAAGTGCAACGAGCACTTATATTCCTCGCATATTCAAATAATGTCCAAAGAATCATATGGTGTCAATTAATCATGCTTGCCACTTACTATTACACCATCATATTCCTAATCGAAAGTTAGAGGTATTTTATTAGAAGTTACGGGCTAGGGTGATGGTTTAGAAAGAAAAAAAGGAAGGGAAAAACAAAATCGATAACTTGAGAAACTAGGTCTTCAAGATACTTGTAACCATATAAGAACCTAATTTTGTTCTTTTGCTTCCGAATTGTGATACATTCTTTTAGCCCTTTGGCTTTGTGACTCCATATGATTTTGAATTTCGGGAGTCCTAACTTTGCTTTTGTTTCTTTTTGTTTTTGATATCGTCTCCTTCTGATTTTGACTTTTTGGGAGATTCGATTTTTTACTCCTTTGATTTTTTTGGAGTCTTGGTTTTTATGGTCTTTCTTTCTTTTTATTTTTTAAGCAAATAACTGCTTACGTTTTTTGCAAGGTCTTCTCTTCTTTTTTTCGATATCCATCCGTGTTTCAACTTGTCGCCTAGGTAACTTTTTATTGTATGTTGTAACAGATTAGGAATTTTTGGTGAAGAATAAAAAGCTTTGAGAAAAGGGTGAAGCCCCTCAAGAGGGGTAACTAGAGGAAAATTATGTTTTGAGTCTTTAACGTTTATTTGGCTATATCGATCCAAAAAAGGCTTAAATTTTCTCCTAGGATATGGCGTGGTGATCAAGCAAGTAGATGTGTGGTCTTTCTATCTAGACATCCTTTGTGCCATCACCAATAGTCATTCAGATGAGGCTTTTTGGCTAGATTCTCATAGGATATTGAACTTAATTGTTTTAACCTTGGCTTCGGAAATTGACTGCTATATACAAACAAATGCTGATGCATGCCATTCATGAAAAGATGCAGAAACTATTATATGTATATTAGTCCAAGTACGAAGAACGAATCCTTACTCTATTGCTATAATGAAACTTCTAAACTTTTTATTCATCACAGAAAAGAAAAATAAGACTTTTTAATACTAAACAGAAAAATATTTTTGGTCTTTTTCAAAAAAAATTTAGAAATGAAGAAATATACTATTATATCTACTATATAGAAAATGCATAGTTTTTGCAAATTGTTACTATACCACCCCCAAATAGAACTATGCTTGTTCTCAAAGTATGAAGAGATAAGGAAAGAGATTAACATAGAAACATGAGCAAAAAACGGTTGATACACCTATATTCTATTCTTCATGATGAAAATACGCCACCCCCAAATAAGTTTGGGGTATGGGTTGTTTGATATTGAACGAGAAATACATGGTTTATTATACGAGGGATATTTATTCTACTATAAAATCTTTTTGGGTTTTTTTTTTGTATTTTTGAAAACATATATGAAATGCATAAAAGAAAAATGGAAAATTTTGGCATGATGTATATGTTTTACTTTCTACTCCTATACCAAATTCCATATGAAAAGCAAAATAAAATAAGCAGATAATATTAAGCATATAATTAAACTTATACTAACGTCATACACGTAAGAAAGAAAAAGAGAAAAATAAATAAATCCAACTATACGGACACTAGGGAAATGCCTAGTAAGAATCAATATGACTTCGTCCCCGACGCTGAGAAGATCCTTCTTTTGATGACGTTGGGTCCTAGCATGTCTATCACTACGCTGGGGCTGTGTCTCCATGCTATGCAGTGTTCTAGTTACAATGTCTTTGGCGCCGCCGCTCTCTTTTGGAAGGATCTTTGCTCCTCTCTCGAGGGTCCGTTGTTCCACTATAATGCTACCCCGAAGTTTCCCCGACCTGGTGGAAATACTTAATGCAGAATCCTCGACCGCCATGGGGAAGTGAATTTAGATCCATGGGCTGAGTGAACTGTTGAGTGGCATCTTTAGCAAAGTAATCCATTTTCTTAGTTCGTCAGTGCTTGCTTCAACACTCGGGCTTCGTGGGGCGCAGTGGGCATAGATAGGACTTATGGTAAGCGTCCATGATCTCCACTAGGGTGTTTGTGGCCTAGAACCCCAAGTCTTTGATGATCCTCGGTGACCAATACTTTGTAGAGGGGGTTGACTTCTTCGGTTTACGAGTTGCTCAAAGATAAAGGAGACGATGTAGAAGATGTTCTTCTATGCTCTTGAAGAATCCCTAAATTATGAAGCATCGCCTTATCGATATCGAAGTCTTACGAGCCTAGCAGGTTGTAGGTCGTCCCAATCTTGCCAAACCGGTTCGTTCAGTAGTGAACTCAAACGCACATACGATGAGACTTGGGGTTTTTCACCCCCTCAAGAAGTGTCTTTACCATTATCACGTCAAT